>NC_135881.1:200323033-200960533 GCF_964194155.1 Cetorhinus maximus
AGGAGATCACATATAGAGGAGGAGCAAGGAAATGAAAGAATTGAAACAAAAGGATAAGAATTTTAAAATTCAAAGCATTGGGTCAGTGAGTACAGAGGTGATTCATAGTTAACAACATAAACTTTGCTCTTGTTCTCTATGTAATCGCAGCCCAAGTTTAGGTTCTTAAGTTAAAGATTTTTATTTAGTTGATAGCCACTTTTGTACTGACACAGGACTATTGTGAAATAATTATCCAGATTGTGGTGACATTGCTGCAGTAAGTTGGGAAACAGCTTTTAGTTGATTACTTTTTTAAAATATTAATAATTTGATTATTGGCACTGAAGAGGGTGCAGAAAAGACTTAGAAGAATGGTTCCCAAGATGAGACTTCAGTTATGTGGATAGGTTGGCAAAACTGGGCCTATTCTCATCAAAGAAGAGATGGTTGAAAGGAGATAAAAACAAAAAACTGCAGATGCTGGAAATCCAAAACAAAAACAGAAATACCTGGAAAAACTCAGCAGGTCTGGCAGCATCGGTGGAGAAGAGCAAAGTTGACATTTCGAGTCCTCATGACCCTTCAACAGAACTAAGTTCTGTTGAAGGGTCATGAGGACTCGAAACGTCAACTTTGCTCTTCTCCATGGTTGAAAGGAGATTTGATAGAGGTGTTTAAAGTCATGAGGGATCTGGACAGAGTAAATAAGGAGAAACTGTTTCCATTGGCAGAAGGGTCAAAAACCAGAGGACATCGATTTAAGGTGATTCACAAAAGAACCAAAGGTGACATGAGGAAAACATTTTTTACACAGTGAACAGCTAGGATCTGGAATGCACTGCTTGAGAGAATGTGGTGGAAGCAGCTCAATTGAGACTTTCAAAAGGAAATTGGATAATTATCTGAAGAGAAAAAATTTGCAGGGTTATGTGGGGAAAAGGTAGGGGAGTAAGACAAGCTGAGTAGCTCTTATAAAAAGCCAGCACAGACATGATGGGCTGAATGGCCTTCTTCTGTACAGTAACTATTTTATGATTCTATGATGTTATTCAGTCTAAAGATTGATAGCATTATAAACAATTAAGCAATTAAAACCTTAACTGTTTTGATGAAAGCACCAGAAATTCAGACACCGCTATTGTGCATTCATGACACATATCAGCAACAGTATTTGTATGTGTACGGCATTTTAGGAGCATACAGCTAAAAGCAAACAACAGCATTTTGATCGATAACAATGAAGTTCGTGAAAACACAAGAGACCTGGATTATATTCCACTCTCCTTTATAAAAAGGATAGTTCTAATACCATCCTCTGTGTTGTCTGCATTTAGTGCAAAGCCCCAGGAGAATGAGACTGGGTTTGTGCCTGTTCTCTGCCTCATTAGTGTGCGTAATGGAGATCTTGACTGGGTGAATGGCATTTCTGTTTCACAGGCTCTTACTTGTGCATGTCACTGCAGAATGGGACTTTAATGATGTCTTAACGAACTTGACTACAATATGAAAAGCAATCTTCATCTGTGCTAATACTTGTGTCTCATGGCTGATGGACAGCCAGTTATATAGTTCAGTCTCTGGGGGAGGTTTTTTAATAGAAATGGGAATGAGCTTTTCTGATTGCATGAAATAAACTTGCTGTAAACTGTTAAACCCAAAAATCTGTATGGTAGTGGTAATGAGCGTATTGCAGAACTGATCATTACCGCGGTCAAATAAAACTCGGCACAGAATCATACATTTACTGCAACTATTTAAAATGCATGGAATACAGAGCATGAAGCATACATTATTTTTGTCACAAAAACATGCACTCCCCTCCCTCATTTAAAGGACTTGTACTCTCTTCCTGTAGTGAAGGTTATTGCCCCTATTATGTATGAACTGCACTGACTGACGGAATCCAAATCATGGGAGAACACCAACAGAAGAGGAATCTACAGTTGAGGGCTGCCAGGTCTGACTGAGGATGTTAAGAGGACGGAATGTTATTTTGTAACATTACAGACCGCAATATTTACCTGTTACTCTGGGGATATGATCATTTGTCAGAGGCTTCAGGTTGTGCTTTTCTGTGAAGAATGTTAGATGGTCAAGATTTGAATTTACAAAGTTATGTGGGGTCCCAAGTTATATTTGGGTACATCAATGGGCGGGGTTTTCCAGACCCGCCTGCTGCCAGGATCTTCTGGTCCCGCCGCAAGTCAATGGACTCCTGGCTGGGGTGCCGCCTCACCCGTGGCGGGTCCTGCTCGCGATGGAGGCCGGAAAATCCCGGCCAATGTTTCCATTACTCATGCACCACAGTCCCCATATCACTGGGATTTTGTGCACAATCAGTCATAAAGAGTCCTCTGATAATCCATTATTTATATTTTTACCACTGTGGCAAAAATGACAGGCATCACCAAGATGAATACACGGGTAAGGCAGCAGTTTCTTCTGATCAATGCGCATACTACACAGCTATTGAATGTCTTGATGCCAATGATGCAAAATTACAGGAAACTCTTATCTGAGACTTTGCAGATTACAAGGATATACAGTGAACTACGTTATTACAATCTCACAGTAGACAAAATAGTTCTAACTACATTGAGGTTTATCTTCTCCCTTAGACTATATCACATTTCAGATAGGGCCCTGAGAAGGTTTGTTATAATTTAAGATTTGTGATAAAAAAAGTTTGTTCTCATAAGCTTCTTCCATACTTTTCACAAAATATGGAGCAATAAATGTACTTTACTGTACCTATTATAATACACTTTGCCACTCATATCCATAGCAGGTTTAAGCACCTCATACTACCACTGAACAGGAAAAGCACCTTATAAAATAAATGTTGCTTAGCGGGTCATTTGGGAGTGAGTTAGATGCACATTATGAAATGAAGATTTACATTATAATGTGGGCAGACTTCAAGGTTTGGCCATTACACGCATGGGTGTTGCTGATGAATGAAAAGCAGAATGGGTTCTTTGTGAGCTTTTCTGCTGTTCACAACTTCTTGACTCTTTCTTGTTTTAATGTGTTTCAAGCCACACGAATCAGAGCCATTGTGCAGCCAAACTGATTGAATTTTGTAACAGATTAATATAATTCTTTAATACTTATTTCAAATGAAAAATCTGTTACATTTCTTGATGGAATGTCTATTACTTTGTGATAATTCACAAAATGATCTTGCAAAGCATTGGGTTTGTAGTTTATAGGCTCATCTAGGAATATTTCCTCCTCTTCCACCACCCATCAGCGGTTATTTATAATTCAGACATGTTACTAAATCAAGTAGCTTTTATGGTACTTCTGACGCTGAAATATATTTTGCCACTATGCTTGGTTCTCAGCATTATCTATTTAGTTGTGATAGGTCCCAAATTATTTTTAGGTACATCAGTGTCCCCATATTACTGGAATTTTGTGCATAATCAGTAATAAAAAGTCCTCTATTAATCGATTATTTATATTTTTACCATCGTGGAAAAAAATTATAGGCATCACCAAGATGAGTACACAGTTAGGGCAGCTGGTTATATTGATCAGTGTGCATGCTACACAGCAATTGAGTGCCTTGATAGCAGAGATGCAAAATTACAGGAAACTTTTATAAGACAATAAGTACCTTATTTTCAGCGGAGCTGGAGCCAAAGACCAGTCACTCCATGGTAAATTAACAAATATGTACAGGTGGAGGGGTTGAGTTTACTAAGAAAGAGGAAGAATAATAGGGTAGCTTTTCTGATGTATCTCACTGGCAGGACAAAAACTTGCACCTACGTAATGCCTTCAACATAGAAAGTGTCCCAAAGTATTTCTCAAATGGGCATGACAGAGACAGATTCTGAACCTACCAAGGAAAGAGTAAGAGGCTGCGAAGGTTTGTTCAGAAAGGGGAATTGTAAGTCGGGAAGAAGGTTGAAGAGGCAAAAAAGTTTAGGAAAGGAATGCCAGAGAGTGGGACTGAGGCAACTGAAGGTTATATTGGCAACGGTGTGATGAAATGGTTGAAGCGGGATGGTGTGGAAGGGAGGGTGTACAGGAGACCAGAATCAGATGAACAGTGAATTTTGGGTGGGAGTTATTTAGGTGGAGAGGAGCGAAACATGAAAGGGGGCTGAGGAGACAGGGTGGGTCAGCAAAGATGATGGGCAAGTGGAACTTGGTGTGAGATTTTTTTTTCAGATAAAGTTGCAGTTTACGCAGATTGTAGGATGGGAGGTCAACTTCAAAGTGATCCAAATGACAAAAGCATGTATGAGGATTTAAGAACCGTAGGAGCTGAGGTGGGCTGGAGACAAGCAATGTTGAAGGGGTGACAGTCTTCTGTGATGGAGAAGATATTTGATTTGAAGGTCAACTCACGTTACTGCTCAAGATGTAGAGCATAAATGCTGGCCTAGGCTGGTTGAGCCAAATTACCAGCTTCTGCTTGGTACAACCTATATAAAGACAAATTACCATCCTTTTAGCTGTTATGTAATTTTTTCACTTCAAGATGCCTCAAATGTGACACGCCATGTTAGTCTACCTGAAATACACCATTCCACAGGTCGCTGAAGCCTTGTTTGACAGGGCAACCGATTTCACACCTTTTCTAATGGAAAATTGGAGGAGAGAGTACTGGATTTTGTTTTGATTGCCAATTTTGCATCAATTAATTCTAATGTACATAATGCTCAGCATCAGAAGCATTGAAAATAAAAATTTACTTTGATGAGCATGAGATGTGGTGTCGTTGAGTGGATGTTTCTGTGGGAGTGCGTAAGTGAAGGAAAGATGCAAGAACAGGATGATAACTTCTGAAGCTTAGAAGGTCTGCTTCTTTGCTTCGCCCCACTATGTTTTGCTTTGA
Source organism: Cetorhinus maximus (assembly GCF_964194155.1). Taxonomy (NCBI): domain Eukaryota; kingdom Metazoa; phylum Chordata; class Chondrichthyes; order Lamniformes; family Cetorhinidae; genus Cetorhinus; species Cetorhinus maximus. The sequence goes on from NC_135881.1 coordinate 200,327,868, forward strand.
TTGGACAGGCTTTTACCAAGAAAGGGAAAGGCCAGTGATTTCATAGAATAGTTACAGCACAGGAGGAGGTCATTCAGGCCCATTGTGACCGTGCCAGCTCTCTATGAGAGGAACCCAGCGAGATCCACTCCCCCACCCTCTCCCCATAGTCCTGCAAATATTTTCTCTTCAGGTGCTTATACAACTCTCTTTTGAAAGCCATGCTTAGTCTGCCTCCACTCTACTCTCATGTAGTGCAATCCAGATTCTAACCACTCGGTGTGTTAAAAGGATTTTCCTCATACCGTCGTTGGCTCTTTTGCCAGTCACCTTAAATTAGGCTGCTCTGGTTCTTGATCCTTCAGCCAATGGGAACAATTTCTCTATATTTATTCTGTCTAGACCCCTTGTGATTTTGAAAACTTCTATCAGATATCCTCTCAACCTTCTCTTTAATGAGAAGAGCTCCAGCTTCTCCAATCTATCCATATAACTGAAGCCTGTCATCCCTGGAACCATTCTTGTAAATCTTTTCTGCACTCTTGCTGAAACATTCCCATTCCTCCTAAAGTGTGGTCCCCAGAATTAGACCAGTTGAGACCAACCAGAGTTTTATAATGTTTCAACATAACTTCCTTCCTTTTGTACTTCATGCCTGTGTTCATAAATCTCAGGATCCTGTATTCCTTTACAACCACTATGTCAACCTGTCCTGCCACCTTCAATAATTTTGCTCAAATGCCACCCCCAACCACCCCACCCCCATCACCCCACCCCAACCACCCCACCCCCATCACCCCACCCCACCCCACCTCTTCCCTTCAAACTTGTGCCATTTATTTTATATTGCCTCTCCTCATTCTTCCTACCAAAATGTACAGCTTCACACTTTTCGCCATTAAATTTCATCTGCCATGTGTCTGCCTATTCCACCACCGCCGCCCGAGATGGAGGACATCTTGATGTCTACCACTATCCTCCTCAGAGTCCACAGTGCTTCTGAGTTTTGTGTCATCTGCAAATTTTGAAATTGTGTCCTACATACTCAAGTCCAGGTCATTTATGCATATCAAGAAAAGCAGCGGCCCTAATACCAACCTCTCGGGATCCCCCCTGTCCGGATACAACTGTCCACCACTACTCTGTTTTCTATCACTCAGCTAACTTCATACATCCAAACATACGAATTAGGAGCAAGAGTAGGCAGTTTGGCCCCTCGAGCCTGCACTGCCATTTGATAAGATCATGACTGATTTGCTTATGGCCTCAACTCTACTTTCCTGGCTAACCCCTAGTAAGTTCCACCTGCTGCCATGGGATTTTAACCCATGTCCCCAGAACATTAGCTGGGCCTCTCGGTCACGAGTCCAAAAAGTGACATTACCACTGTCTCCCCTGTGACAAGAGGAGCTAGTCGCCTCACAGCCTTTAAACCTCAAAGACAGCACCTCTACCAGTGCAGCATTCCCTCCATACTGTACTGGAGTGTGAGCCTTGACTTTTGTGCTCCCTGGAGTGGGCTTCGAACCTAGAACCCTGTGATTCAGAGGTAAGCATGCTACCAACTTAGCCACAGCTGACACAAATCATATTAATCCTAACACTTTCCTTTTTATTCCGTACATTTCAATTTTGCTGCAAGTCTGTTGTGTGGCATTGTATCAAATGCCTTTTGGAAGTCCATATACACCACATCCGCATTACCCTCGTCAATCATTTCTGTTATCTCATCAAAAAACTCAAGTCAAGGTAGTTAAACATGATTTGCCTTTAACAGATCTGTGCTGATCATCTCTGGTTCATTTGCACTTGTCCAAGTGACTTAATTTTGTTCCAGATTGTCATCGCTAAAAGCTTTTCCATCACCAAAGTTAGACTGAATGGCCTGTAGTTGCTGGGTTAATCCTTACACTATTTTTGAACAATGGTGTAATATTTGCTCATCTCCAGTTATCTGGCACCACCTCTATTAAGGATTGGAAGATTATGGCCAGTATCTCAGCAACTTTCACCCTTACTTCCCTCAGCATCCTCGAATGCGTCCCATCTAGTCCTAGTGACTTTGTGAGACTGTGTCAAGGTTTGGTTTGCATCCTTCAGTTAGATGGCATTTTTTCACGCTAACAGGTAAACAGCCTTGAAATGCTCTAATTTGGAGGGGAACATGTACAATGCATAATATAACCAGCCTGCATGTCAGTAAATGATCAACTGCTTCATTTGCATTGCAATGCTTTGATGTATGATGCTCTTTGATGATGTATGTTGCACCTTAAATTTGTGCCTGGCTAAGGTGTGGGTATGCCTGAGATGCAATCAAATAGCTGGAAGTTTATGTAAGGCTTAGCACACATGCCCAGTAAATGTGAATTATGTCAGTAGGCAGCAATTTGTGGCATGGAGTCTTCAGCTATTTACCAAGCAAATGCTTCTGGTGGGCATGCTGACACTGCTATATTGTTTAAAATATGTTGTCTTGCCCTATTTCTCAGCCCCCAAGAAATCTGTACAGACCATCCACCTCATGTCAGACCTGGTGCCCTGCTGCCCCCTCAGAAGGGATGCTTAGAGGGTGCCAACCAAGGAATTCCCACTTGTATCTACTACATGCAGCATGACACCCAGTTCACCAGCCATGGAATCAGGTGTAGGGGCCACAACCTCCATTTAGTACATTCACATTGGGCTATTTTTCAGTGTCAGCTTAGCTCAGTGCTAACTTCCTCTAAGTCAGAAAGTTGTCAGTTTTCAATCCTATTCCCACTCAACTGATACCCACTCAACTTCCCTTCCAAGCCCCATGTTAGCTGATGTTGTTAAAGGTTCTGTCTCCTCAGATACTGTTCACCTCCTCTTCAAATCTGCTGTCATCAACCCCCTCTTTTAAAAAAAAACCTTTGGCCCCTTTGCCCTTGCAAACTGCTCCCCATCTCCAAAATCTCTTTCTTCTCCAAAGTCATTGAATATGTGGTCTCCCAAATCTGTTTTCATCTTTCCCAGAAAGGCTCTTATCAAAGTCACAAATGACACAATATGTGACTGTGTCAATGGTAAACTCCCCCTCCTTGTCTTTCTCAACTTCTGTGCAGCTTTTGACACGATTGACCACACCATTCTCCTCCAACACCATTATCTTTCAGTGTAGGATTGCTCTCACCTGGTTCCATTCATAACTATCGACTCCTGGTCAGAAAATCACCTTCAATTACTTCACTTTCAGCTTCCACAGAAGGTTACCTCTGGTGTCCCCCAAGGATCTAAACTTGACCCCTCCGATGCTCATGTGCATGCTTCCCTTTGGCAATGTCATCTAAAAACATGACAGCAGATTCCAAAAGTTCACTGATGACACCCAGCTCAACCTTACCGTCATTTGTCAACCCCTCCACTGTCTCTATTTAAACTGCTTGTGCGATATCTAGTACTAGAAAGGCAAAAATCTCCTCCAAATAAATATTGGAAAGAGCGAAGCCATCATCTGCAATCCTAGCCACTGACTCAAGCCTGGTAACAATCCAGCTGATCCAGTCCGTTTGCAACCATTTGATCCCGAGATGAACTCCCAAACATATATCAGTGCCATTACTAAAATCGTCTTCTTCCATGTCTGTAATATCACCCCTTGTGCTTTGTGATCTATACTGGCTCCCAGCAGAGTAGCACCTCAATTTTAAAATTCTCATCTTGTTTTCAAATCCCTCTGGTCTCCGTAGTTTCCTCTAACCATACATCTCTCTGAGATATCTGCAATCATCCAATCTTGACCTATTGCACATGCCTGAATATTGTTTGCTCCACCATTGCTGGCCAAGCCTTCAGCTGAATCCCTAAAGTCTGGAATTCGCACCCTAAAATTCTGCATCTCTCTTTCCTCCTTTAAGATGTCCCTTAAAACCGAGCTCTTTGACCAAGCTTTTGGTCATCTGCCCTAATATCTCCTTACGTCATATTTTATTTGATAAAGCTCCTGTGGAGCACTTTGGGATGTTTTACTACATTAAAGGCAACATATAAATGGAGCAGTTGTTGTTTTTCAAGCCTCAACTCTCAAACTTAGTTTATAATCTAGGCTGAGATTTCAATACCCAAAGGGTATTGCACGGTTAGACATGTTAAACCAAGACCTGGGTTGAATTTTTTGGATGGCGGTGTCTTACTCCCCAGTTGCCCGCTGACTCCAAGTGCCCCACAGCAATTTCGCACTCGAATGAGCATTAAGTGGCTGCAGGCGAGTCTTCCGCCCCTCACTCGGGGAAGTCCCGCCTTAGAGAGCTGCCAGCCAATGTGATTGGCATCAGCTCTCCAGTCCCTGCAGAGACAGGAGCTGCAGTTGACTGGTGAGGAAATGCAGGAGGACGCCTTGAAACGTCCGGGCACTGGAAGCCCAGGTAAGTTTAAAGGGTGGGGAGGGTAGGGAAGGCCTGAAGGGGTATGAAGGAGACGATTGGGGTTTTGGGGGAGAGGCCATGAAGGGAGGGAGGTCCCACACCCTGCCTGGGATCTAACACTGTCGATTGTCGGGCTTCCCCCACTCAACTTCAATCCTCCCTCCAGCTTAAAAATTGAGGCTGGGTGGGAAGCGGCCCTTAAGTGGCCAACTGGGGCAAGGGCAGGCTTCCCGTCTATGGCCTTGCCCGCCCCCAGCATAAAATCGCTGTGTGATCAGGGGACAGGTGGGAACCCAGAGGGAATTCTGTCCCTTCAATTTTCAATTTCACACTCCCTCCAACCATCCCCCTCCCCCCGCCTAAAAACCCGCTGGTGGGGGAGTGTAAATTCTGGCCCTGGTCTGTCAGCTCAGGTGGATTTTAAAAAAGTACTCATGACAGTAGTTGAAGAGAAGGGGAGTATTTCCTGTCACCTGGGCAGAACTTATCCCTCAATCAGCACCACCAAAATAGATGACCTTGTCATTTATCTGATTTCTGTTTGTGGGACCTATGTGCAAATTGGCTGCTGCAGTTGCCTGCAGAAAACCGTCTACATTTAGAAAGTCATCCATTCACTGTAAAGTACTTTGAGAATATCCTGAGGCTATAATAAAGGGGCCTTAGAAATATTAGTTCTTTATTTCACTTTAATTTTGCTTCCAATGCCTATTGTTGAAAAAGGCTACCAACTAGTTCAGTTGGCTTGTTAGCCATTCTAAAGGTTCTTCAAAAAAAAAAGATAATGCTCCTGTGCACTATGTCTTATGAAGTTACTGCATCTCTATGTATTTCGACTGCAATGCAGTCCTCATGTCTGCATTTTGGCCACCTGCTCAGGCCAAAACTCTACAGGGAACGTGGGTTAATTATGGAAATAAAATAACCCTCGGAAAGGACTTTTGGCTCATTTGCACCAGCAGCTCACCATCTCCAGCTTCACTTGGCCAGGAGCATAAGATCCACCCACAACACTTCAGGAGCACTGTGGTGGAGAACCCAACATACTGCACCAGGGTGAAGGGGTAGTCAGCAACACAGGTTCACCTTCCCCATACCACCAAGTTGTGCTCCTGTGACCTATGTGGTAGGAAGAAATTTGGTGTGAGTACTGCATGGCCATTCTAGCCTGCCTCTTTGTGGCCAGTTCAAGGCAGCATTAGTTGAAGTCCAGACCAAGGTTGCCTGACTGCATTCTCAACCACGGGCTAGGAAGACTGAAGAATGACAGAAAAAAAATGGAGGATTATAAAATTGCTCGAAAATAAATCATTTTAAAAAATGCCTCCCATAATCTGGTTTAAAAAGTATATTTTTTGTAAATTATACAGGAAGCTACTGTCCAATACCTGTCATTTATCTATATGGTTTTATTACTGCAGTTGTTTAACTTGATACCTTATATTTTTTAATTACCATATTATTTAAATTTTAGAATAATCTCTTTATTGACTCATCTGCTTTCCAATACTCCCAGATATAGCAAGGTGCAGTAGTCAATTTTGAATTTATAATATTGACCTTAAGTTGGCAAGTACATCATTGTAAAAGGGATACTGCAGGTCTATATGGAGCCTGAATACAAATGAGTTTGGGAATAAGCTTTTCCCCATAGGCATTCATGTCCATTGTAAAAGACTTATCAAGTCAGATTTTTACAGTATAATTTTTTAAGCAAAGTATAGTGCAGTAATGATTTCAGATTAAAGGAAACCCTGCAATCTGAAAGCTGTTGAATTAAACTGTAAGTACCGTATAAACAAATCTCCTTTTGGATTAATTATTCAGTCCTGTCATTGTGTGTTCAGATCAGGAGATTTTACATTTTGTGTATATGTCAGAGATGACATGTGCTGCACAGAAAGTCTATTAGGAAATGTAAGAATGTGTATTAATGTATGTAGTGTGCTGGCATTAAACCATGCAACTGTCCAATATATTGCTACTGTGGCTAGATTAGTAGCAATTTGAAAATGGATTTTTAAGTTTAATGCTCATGTTACAAACAATGTGGAGATTGTGTAAATTAACTTGCTTCTGGACGTGATACAGATTATTTTTAGTTTTCATAGATCCATACCTATGATGGTTCTGCAGTTTGTATTCTGATAAGTTATTCAATTTTACTTAAATAAATGGACAGGTCTCTGTTGGAGAAATGATGGCTGAGATTTTCACATCTTTCTTCCCCCTACTGGAGGCAGTGTTTCACGAGAGTTTAATTTCTTCTGTATTTTAACATCATTTATTTTAAACGAGATTGGGTTAGAGCAATACTGTCCAATCGAAATTGCTGAGTAGCCACATGTGTGGCTGTGATGGCACAGTTTTAGTCACATGTGCTAATTTTGGTAGGAAATGTCTTGCATACCTATTAACATCATAGGTAAATTTAGCTCACACATATATTTATTTAACAAACATCTACCACTATTTAGTTGCCAACTCTGGCTCAGTTGGTAGCCACTCTTGTCCTGGGAGTGCATTTTGCAGGGGTGGGCGGGGCAATGGCTCACCTTCCCCACCCCAAGAGGAAAGTCAGCTGGAAGCCCACTCACTCCATGTGAGCCTGCCCCGCATCCATAATCTGGGGAGGGGAGTCAGGTTCTTCACTTCTAATCACTATCCAGAGTCTACTCCTAAAAAGTGACATTGAATGAGAACAGGATAATGTTTAACAACACATTCCTCACTACTGGCAATCCAGCTACATTAACAGCCTCTTTTCACGTATTAAGAATGGCCATTTGATCCATATATTTTATGTTAGTCAATGTCTTTCAAGCATCTTTGGCGGGGGGTGCAGTTGCTGTGTTGCTCCCAGTGTACAAAGAGCACTCCCCTAAGATGGCAACCCCCCCTTCCTTCCCACCCTTTTAATAAAAGGAAAAAAAGGGCCTGCTCACTCCTGACTGCCTGCCCCTGCCAACCGTATTATGGCATATACAATATATTATCAGGGCCAATTGGCTTGTTAACAAGCTCAATTGACCCTTAGTTATTTAATTAAACATGGCAGGTGGGCTGCCAATTTCGGCACCTGCCCACCTACCGTGTTATGGGGGTGAGTTCATGGGTAGGTGGAAAGGTGGGGGCTGGGCACTGGCCCTATTTTATGTGCCCTCCCACTGAAAACATGCCTGGCGGGGGCATATAATATCCAGCCCTTGGAATCAGAAGGTTGTAACTTTAAGTCCCTCTTCAGGATTTAAGTACAAAAATCTAGGCTGACATTCCAGTGCTAAGGGAGTGCTGCACTGTCGGAGGTGCCATCTTTCAGCTGACATGTTAAAGCATGGTCCCATCCACCGTCTCTGGTGAATGTGAAAGGTTGCTTGGCATTATTTTGGTGTCCTGGCCAACATTTACAATAAGCATTATAAAACAGAGATTACCTGGTCATTATCACACTACTGTTTGTGGGAGCTTGCTGTGTGCAAATTGGCTGCCATGTTGCTTCTATTACAACAGTAGCTTTATAAATGCAAGTCTTTCTTCTACCATCCAGGAAGTGAACCACTCACACCAATCAAAAAGCATACTTTATTTCTTGGTTCATCATTTTGCCAACAGACCCACATGAAATTTGAAATACACATACATTCGCCGTGACATTGCAAGTATTGTGTCTACGTGTCCAACAACAGTGCCTATTACTCATTTTTCCATTGACTGATCAGAAATAGAATTTGCCACATCTGGGTCCCATGTGGCTAACATATTGGACAACATTGAAATAGAGAAACTGTGATTTAACATGAATTTGTCAAGCAGTGTGCTAAAATATTGTAGTGAGAAAATTAACTTCATGATGAGACACTTGTCAGACATTGACTAACATATTGATCAAGCAGCCATACCTGAAAAGAGGCTGTTAATGTAGGTGGATAGCCAGTAGTGAGGAATGTGCTGTTAAACATTATCCTGTCCTCATTCAATGTCACTCTTTAGGAGCAGACTCTGGATAGTGACTAAGAACAGAGAACTTGACTCCCCTCCCCAGACTAGGACTGCAATGGTGAGTTTTTGCATCTGATCAAATCCAATGGCACAGCAGACCTGAGGGCCTGGAAAAGGTTCACTCTTGTTCTTTAGTTTCTATGTACTACCTTAGCTGACTGAGACCAGCCAGGATTGGCTCTACAACTTTGTTGATATGTATGGCTCAGTGCCACGCTAGACAATGCACTTGGCTTTGAGGCAGCCGAGACCATAAGTGATGATGGGTGATTGCTGGTATGCTTTGGTGAATAAATAAACAATTGTGAGCATGTGTGGTAGTTTTGTAATGAAGCCGGGAGATTGAACACTAAAGCTTTATCTGTATGCTTTGAAGCTTTGGTCACCGTTCTTGATCAAAGCGATCGTTGATAGGGGAACAAAGCCACGGATGGGGGTTGGGAGTCATACAAAAATTCTGCATATATCAGGGTGTTCACCTAACACTCAATAAAACCCATGTTAAATTCTGTGTTGTTTTTAACATTGGATAAATGTTCCGGATGTACAATAGGGGCGTGTACAAGTCTGAGCTGCACCTAAGACAACATTAAACCCAAAGCAACAAAGCAAATAGCCACCTCCTGCCGTGCCTGTCTACCCTCTCTGCACTAAGTGCTCAACCATCCGTGCAAGCCGGTTTTCTACCTACTGATTGGAAAATCATGGGCAGTATGCACTGGAATTTCTGATATATACCAGCAGTTTGAACTTGATAAATTACCTCTAGCATATCAAAGGCAAACTATTTGAATAACATTGTAGCATATTATAAGTGTTGAGCTGTTTTTTGAGTTCCACAGGATAAATTGATGACTTCTAGCCATTAACTTGTCAAAAACATGCAATATTTGACCTAATTGGTAAACAGTAAAGGAAATGGATTGCACAGATGTGCAGTAGTGTCTCAGAATTGCTAAGTGTCTGAATTGACTTCAAGGGCTAGGCTACCCATAATGGTGCCTTTATCTTCTGCAACACTGGAAGCACTGGTCTGTAAGTTAAATGAGGGAGCGTTGCTGCCTCCAGAGGCTCCAAGGCCACCTGTAAGGTGTTTCCCATACTCAGGCGAAATAAATACTCAGTTAGCTTTACAGCCAACTTGTTTCTGTCTTCTGACTTGTGTGCACTTTCCACCACAAACAGGCAAGGTAACGAAGGCTAGAAGTTAGCGCCTTGCACCTTTTAACTAATTGTACTGGTGTACATTGCTACATGTGCAGAAAACAGGGCCCATTCCACAACAACTGAGGGATCTAGAACAAGGGGTCACAGCCTCAGGATACAGGGTAGGACTGAGATGATGAGAAACTTCTTCACTCAGAGGGTGGTGAACTTGTGGAATTTTCTACCACAGAAGGCTGTAGATGCCCAGTCACTGAATATATTTAAGAAGGAAATAGATAGATTTCTAGACACTAAAGGAATCAAGGGGTATGAGGAGACAGCGGGAGTATGGTGTTGAGATAGAGGATTAACCATGATCATATTGAATGGTGGAGCAGGTTCGAAGGGCCGAATGGCCTACTCCTCTCATTTTTTATGTTTCTGTGCTTTAACTCTGTCCGAGACTACTGTAGGACCCTTCAAATAGAAACGGCTCCGTAACATAGAAGTGTTACAAAAGCCTCGATTTACATGGTTGGCCTGACGCCCATCCTGGCACTTGCCCGCATTCAGCAAGTTATTTGAACACATTGCGGCAGAAATTGGAATACATCTTGCCTGTTTTTGAGCCTAAAAGCACAATGTACGCCAATTTCTGGGTGTGAGGACTTGCTTCTATTTTGCATGGCAGCAGATTAAATCCCATTTTGCAAAAACTGATTGGCCTTTGCTGTCCTAAGGCATTCCTGCCTGAAATCAACAATGGATCAGTTTAAGTGTGCAATTTACAGAAAGATCCTGTTTCAGGATCCTTCTGTAAATTGTGAAGAACTAAGGGGAACATGTGTCCCAGCTAGGTTTTCCAGCCATGTAGCTGTTCCAGCTCCACAGCAACAAACTGGGCAGTTGCCAACCCGTAGTTGTCCTTCCTGCATCTCACTCTTCCACACATTGAGATGTGAAATCAGGGCAGCTCCCCATGCACAATGAAAATGATCAGTCTTCGTCCCCTTGTTCCCCAGTCGCCAATGAGAAACAACTTTTCACTACTTACCCACAGTGATGTCCTCACGCTTCACACACCCCTTTTCAAGCTGTTCCTCTCTCAGCATTGCACCCACTCACCATGTTGCTGTTGCTGCTCTTGGCTTTGCAGGAAATTTTGGGCCCCGCACTCCTCTCCACCCCACACCCAAGTCCCCATCCCAGGTTTCCCTCTCTCAAGTCCCAATCTCCTGACCTCCATTCCCTGATCTCAGTCCTTTGCCCTGATCCCACATATATGACCCCCCCATCCTCTCCTTCAATCCTGTCCCCAGTCACCCTCTTCATCCCCCAAGTCAACATCTCCTGAGCAGCCTCTGCCCCCCCCCCCCCCCCATTTCACCCCACCCCACCTCCCAAGAGTCCTGATATCTTGCTCCCCCACCCAATGCTGAAGCATGAAATATAAAATGCTGCTTTTAGAAACCCGGGAGATTCGTGTCCTATTCTGGGATTCAGTGCCACACACTGCAAGCCAGCTGGAACTGTTCCACTGGCCATTCGTTTGACAGCCCTTGCCCAGGCAAAACAAAAATCATATCACATAGTAACGTGTGTCGACGCAGATGTAAGTCATTTTTTTAAATCTTATTTATTGGCACTTGCATGGATAGCGGATTTAAAATATTTAAAAGGGCAAACTTGAATAGGGCGTGCCTTAAAAGCTAAAAGGTTCAAACCTAATGATCCCTGTCACATACAATAAAGTGTCTCCTTTAAAATAAGAGATGCCCCACATCATCAGTGAGCACTGATTGTTTGTAGCTATCCCATTTTTGGTTTGCTACCCTCAACAAAAATCTTAGTTGGAAATTAGACCCCTCTAAGACAACCATGGCACATTTTATGTCTGGCTGAATGAGTTCACTCATTCCTTGTATTCAAGCACACCAGCTGAGCAAAAGAACTGTGCTATCAGTGACAAAATAAATGAAATAATTATTTTGTTGCTGATTTTTCTCCCCAGCCTTACCTCCCATTGAAGGTATTGACTGTTAAGATTTCACCTCCCAGCTGTTCACCTGTACCAAATCCCCATTTTTCATGTGTGATTCTAGACAGATATTTGGGACGATTTGACTGCAGGGACATGACCTGCAAGTCAGACTGTGACCTCCTGTGACATAAATAGTTCCATCAGGGGCTGCCGATTGGCTAATCTGGAGTGTGAAAGCTGGTTAACTTTCTCCTCTACAAGATATGGGCAATGAGGCACTCCTACCCACTGCCCGGGTGGGTTTACAGTCAAAATGAGCTGATGCTCCCAACAGACTAGATAGGTCAAAGCTTCCATCAACGAACAGTGCCGTGTATACAGGTATGAATGCTGCATTTATCTCAGTAGTCCTGGATTATCAAGATATTAAAATCTGCTAGGGCTCTTATGATTGATCCCAGGATTATAGAATGATACAGCATTGAAGGGGTTGTTTGGCCCATTGTGCCTGTGTTGGCTATTACTCTGCTCTTTCCCCATGGCCCTGCAAATTTTTCTCCTTTGAGTTCTATTCACTCTAGAAGGCTACAGTTGAAACTGTGCCCACCACCCTATCAGGCAATGCATTCCAAATTCTAACTGCTTTTTTCTACATAAGAAAATGTTCCCTCATGTCACATCTGCTTCTTTTGTCACTCACCTTAAATCTGTGCCTGCTGGTGCCCTACAGCCATTGGAAAGAGGTTTTATTTATGCCATTTAACTGCTCATGATTTTAAACACCTCTAGTAAGGCTCCTCTCTACTCTCTCTGTTCTAAAAACAATCCCCCAACTTCTCCGTTTTCTCCACGCTAACTAATCCCTCATCCCTAGAACCATTCCAGTAAATCTTTTAGGAATACAGGAACAGGCTGTTTGGCCCCTGAAGCCTGTTACACCATTCAGTGAGTCCATAGCTGCTAGGGATCTCACTCCAAGGTTAGAACTTTCCCCCCGTCAGTGGGGGGGAAAGTTTAGGAGTGGGTGTGCCTCCGATTAGGGCGCACCACCATTTTACGTGGGCGGGCCAATTAAGGCCCGCCCGGCGTGACGTCCGCCAGGAAGCGCGTGTGATCCCTGTGCGGGCAGGGGGGGGAGATTCCCTCAGCCGGGAGTGCGCTGTTTCGCGTATGCGCATGAAAGAGCGCACTCATCTCCCTGAGGCTAAGTGCTGCCTCAGGGAGATCAGCTCCACACTAAAAAATCTTAAAAATAGAAAAAAAAAAATTCCCTGACATGTCCCCTCATGTGACACTGTTACATGAGTAGGGACATGTCCATCACTTTCAAAGACACTTTTATTACATTTTTTAAAAACCTACATGAAATCTCATCCCACCCGTGGATGAGGTTTCATGCTTTTTCTACTGCCCACCAACCTTAAGGTTGGACAGGCAGGTCCATTAATTACTTTAATGAGTTAGTCAATGGCCTCAATTGGCCATTGACAGGTCGGGTGGCGCACAGCTGATTCTGCTGAGCCCCCGCCTACCTGAAAATTGAAATGGGGCGGGGTGACATCGGGAGTTCTGCCCGACATCATCCCGCGTCATTTTACGTGTCAGCGAGCAGGCCCCACCCCCTGCTCGCTGACTGGGAAATCCTGGCCCATATGTCTGATTTTGTCGCATCTCTCTTAAATACTTTTGGTTAATAAAAATCTATCAATCTTCGTTTTAAATTGAACCAGTGATCTGGAATCAATTGCTGTTTGCCAAAGAGAGTTCCAAACTCCTACCATCCTTTGTGTGTATAAGTGTTTCATTATTTCACTCCTAAATGATCTGGCTCTAATTTCTAGATTATGCCCCTAGTCTTAGGCTCCCCAACGAACAGAAATAGTTTCTCTCAATCTACCTGTTCTCCTTAATGTCTTGAAAACTTTGATTTGCACCTTCTCCAAAGCTTCACATTCCTAAAATGCGGTGCCCAGAAGTGGGCGCAATACTGGGGCCGAACTGGTGTTTTATAAAGTTGTTACAATTTCTTGGCTTTTGTACCCCATGCCTCTATTTATAAAGCCCAGGATTCCATATGCTTTATTAATTGTTTTGTTAGCTGAGATACCACCTTCAAAGATTTGTTGAGATCCTTGCACCCTGTTTAAAATGCTACTATTTAGTTGGCATTATTGCCTGACTTTGCCCCTCTCTCAGCCCACCTGCTGCTGAAACCTTCAGTCATGCCTTTGCTACTCTAAACTTGACGATTCTAATGCATTCCTGATTGATCTCCTACATTCTACCTTCCATAAACTTGAGGTCATCTGAAATTCTGCTACCCGTGTCTTAACTTGCACTAAGTCCCATTCCCCTACCACCCCTGCGCTCATTAACCTACATTGGCTCCTGTTCAAGCAATGCCTTGGTTTTAAAATTCTCATCCTTGTTTTCAAATCCCTCTACAGCTTCACCCCTCCCGACCTTTACAACATCCACCAGCCCCACAAACCTCCAAGATATCTGCGCTCTTTGAATTCTGGCCCCTTGAGCATTTCTGATTTTAAACACTCCACCATTGGTGGTAGTGCCTTCAGTTGCCTCAGCCCCAAGCTTTGGAATTCCCTCCCTACACCTTTCCACCTCTCTACCTCACTTTCCTCCTTTAAGACACTCCTTAAAACCTACCTTTTGGACCAAGCTTTTGGTCATCTGACCTAATATCCCCTAATGTGCCTCAGTATCATATGTTGTTTTATCATATTTTATTACTTTAAAGGCTCTATATAAATATATCTTGTTTTATATTGTCTCTACCAAAATGTGTTACCCCACACTTTTATGTATCTGCCCACTCTACCAGCCTTTCTCAAAAATTTATTCATTGCTAATTGCCCTTCTTCATAGGGAATTTAAGAGCCAGCCACATTGCTGTGGGTCTAGAGTCACATGTAGGTCAGACCAGGTGTAAGGATGGCAGATTTCCTTCCCTAAAGGGACATTAGTGAACCAGATGGGTTTTTACAACAATGGTTTCATGGTTATTGAATTCAATCTGTCATGGTGAGATTTGAACCTGGGCCTTTGGATTACCAGTCTAGTGACAATACCACTACACCACCATCTCCTTCCTGAAGTCTATTACTATCTTGCTCATTGTTACTTACACTTTTGAGTTTCATGTCATCTTTAAACTTTGAAATTATGTCCTGTCTGAAAACAACTGTTCACCATTACTCTCAGCTTTCTGTCCCTTAGCCAATTTTGTATCCATTTTGCCACTGTCCCTTTAATCCCATGGGTTTTAATTTTGCTGAGAAATTGACTATGTGGTACTTTGTCAAATGCCTTTAAAAAGTCCATATGCAAAACATCAAACACAATACCCTCATATGCCCTCGATACTCTCCGTTATTTCACCAGGGGAACACAATCAAGCTCGTCAAAGATGATTTGCCTTTCACAACCTAATCACTACCTAATAGTCAAAATGTAATAATATAATAGAATGTGCATGTTTGAGTGGACAAGCAATCAAATAGCCTGTACTTACTATTAAAGCTCATGTATGAATAATAGTCATTAGATGACGTACAAGTGAGTAACTGACTCTTTGGAATTGTACTCAGCAAGGAGTTAATGCTTTTAAGAAATAGTGGAGAGAATTGGGAAAGTAAACTACATTTTTAAAGGGAATTCAAACCCTTTAAACAATATTATAATGTTGTAATAATATGCAGTTTGCATCAGCCAACAAAATAAATTGCTGTAACACAAACTTGAGTCTATAGTACAATATCACTAAGTCATGAGGTACATTGGTACATTCATTCATTCTTGGAATTAAGGGATTTGAGGAGTGGGCGGGAACGTGGAGCAGAGGCAGAAGATCAGCCAAGATCATATTGAATGACAGAGAAGGCTCAAAGGGCCATATGATCTACTCCTCATACTTCTTATGTTCATAAACTAGAAATTACCATTCAACTCAAACTTCTTCCCTGGAGAAACCTTTATTATTTATGTGTCCTAAACAATAAATATTTAAGACTGTGTTTTGAGGCATTAACACAGCTCAGAGCTCAGATGAGGCGAATAAACTGTTAGAGCTTTGCTTCGCCTGTTTACGGCCATTATCTGAAGCAGTAGTTTTGACGTATTTCTCTGTAGGGAGCCTCTGCAAACACTGATGCACTCCCTGGGATCCCCTGTCCAAACCTCAAAGAGTATGTCTACTACCCAAAGGAAAGCAATGCTGTTATTCTAAAAACAGTAATTGTATTAGGACACAGCAACAGAAATAATGTACTAGTAAATCAACATATATAGAATATAGAACTCTAGATGTGGATGCTTGTCATACGCATAGTAAACCAAGCCCAGAAGTGTGAACCACTGATAACTCTGCGGATCGCATTGGAGTCCCGATTGAAAACTTATGTTCTAATTCCCTCAGTGTGATGCTACCTAACAGCATTCTCTTAGCCACCTGCCACCCTATATATAATAGACAATTTTTCACGAACTGTTTCCTTCTGAACTTGACCTAACCTATTTTTTAAGTGTTGCTGAGACTATGCTGCAGGAATATACAGTGCAAATTGGTTTAGCAAAAAAAAAAAGGCCCTCGGGGAAACACTGATTCCCTTTTGAAGAGTAACGTAACAGATCATCTTCTACGTTTTAGGGCACACTACTCGGTTAGTGTCTGTTCAAGCCACTTTACTCACTGCATTTGTTGCCAGAACATTGCAAAAGGTTAAACGGTGCAAACGTAGGTTCAAGTCAAAGCAATCTTTTTCCATTTATCTTCACCTGTCAGCCTTGCCTAGGGAAAAGCTATTTGATCACGGTGTTCTTTTAAGAAATATTGTTTAAACTTGATTTGTTTCTCGAGTGCAATTTTTATGCACAGTTAAGTGCTTTGATTTTTTTTTCCTCTGCTGTCTCTGCATGCACAAGTAAATTTATCTTCATTCCATGTTATAATAACAACATTTTCATGGCTCTTTCATACAGACGATACTACTACTTCATTTATCCTCCAAATACTGATAATTAATACCAACTTTAGAATTGGGAAGCTCACTAGAACAGAGCCTTTTCAGGACTTTACGTTTGTCTTTGACTTCCTGCATCATTCCGTTCGGCTGTAATAAATGAGAGTTTATGATCCACAGAACTAGTTGGCACTTGCCATTTTTACCAGATTTATACCAGGTTATGCTGACTTTCCCATGAGAATGATTCCCCAGTGTTAAAGTGGGGGAGGGTGGGTATGTGCAAGGTCCAAAGCGGCAGCACATCCAGGGATGTGGATCTTAATGACCAGGCCTCATTGCCATAGCTTAATCGGAGTCCTTCCTGAATATAATCAAATACACTACCTGGACAGATGGTGGGAGTGGAAGATCACAGGCAGAAGGATGGAGCCTAGAGCACATGAAGCCTAAAAATATAAAAAAACTCAACTGCCAGGGCATCCTCTGGCCCACAATCCCCCTCTTGGCAATTCTGGCTTGATTGGGAAACCACCGCTGCTCCTCTGCTCAGGCCTCTGACTGAAATAGCGACTCTGCACCTGATGACATGATTTAACCAAGACCCTGCCAGCTTGGGAAAGGGTTCTGTGACCTGCTGAAAAGAGCAGGTTAATATTCGGACCAGTTGGAAAGGCAGCAGGAAAGCAGGGAATTAATCGTTTCCTCATTTTAATGACCCCACCCACACCGTCTGGTTTCTGCTCGGTGGAGGGGAATTAAAATCGGGGTCTTGCTATCTCCATAGGCACTCACAAGTTCTCAGACATTGGGTGGTATTTAATGGAGATGACAGGGTTCTCGCCTGCTGGCTGGAGAGCCAGTGAGAGCCCTGCTTCACCTCTTTTACGGACGGCCCACCAAATTAAGTGCCTTCCAGGCAGAAGTCCTGCCCACAAGAGCTGCTGGCCAATCAGAGGCTGGCAGCTCTATTGAATGGCAGCACCACCTGGGAGGCGGTGGCTCCTGCCGGTAAGACATCCACCCAAGGCCTAGCGTCGTCCCTTGATCCCAGGCCACAGGTGAGTGGTGGGGGGGGGTGTCAGCAGCAAGGGCAGGGGGTGGCTCTCAGTGGGCTCTCCTTCCCGATGTCAGGTCCCTCAATCAGGCACTGAGTACCTTTGAATGAGGGACGACCCCTGGAGCCTGCAAGCAGCTCCGCACGGATTTGCTGGTCGTGCTTCCTCCTTGGCAAGGCCCATCCCACCGCCGATTGATACCACTTAAGAGCCTCAATTGGCCGAGCAACGAGAAGGCCGTCCAGGGACTTAATCAGGGTGGAAACGGGAAGTCGGCGAGACACCCAACCATCACCCTCCTGCCTGATTAAATACCCTCCTGCCACCAAACTCACCATGGAGGAGGGCATTAAATTCCAGCCATTATTACCAATTAAATAATCACCCTTCCATAGAGAACCAATTAAATAATTACCTTTCTACAGATTACCAATGAATTAATCCCGCTTTCACTAATTACCAATTAAGAATCCCACTTTCACACATTGCCAATTGGTCACTAATAAATCCAATAAAGAATTAAGGAGAAACTTCCTTACTCAGAGAGTGGTTGGGATGGGGAACGTGCTCCCACTAGGAGTATTTGATGCAAATAGTGCAGATACATTTATAGGGAAGCTAGATAAGCATATGAGGGAGAAAGTAGTTGAAGGTTATCCTAATAGGGTGAGATAAAGTAAATTGGGAGGAGGCTCGTGTAGATCTTAAATAGCACAGACCAGTTGGGCCAAGTGACTTGTTTCTGTTCTGTGAGTAGTATGTAATGCTATTCGCAATATCTCTCTGCCCGATTTTGTTGAATTATCACTTCTGCTCCTGCTTGTAGCTACTCCTACCAGAAGATCTGCTGTCATCATATCATGTTCATTTGTCTTGCCCCATCCTCACACATTCATTGTAGCTCTTCTGCAACCACTCTGTGATGTCCGTTGTCCAACTATTCCTAGGTCGACCTCTCTATCTGCTGCCCTCCACTTTGCTCTCTAGAAGAGATCATCTTTGAATCATCAACTTTGGTTGTAAAATAGGTTCCAGAGGTATTTTTAGCAATGAGTCAATGAGGGATTGAGCTTTGGATATATAATGCAACTATTCAAGTTCTACCACTACAATCTGGAATGGCTATGAGTTTCCTGGCCATTTGCTTTAAATGAAGCACCAAGATATGAATGAGCAACAACTTTGAAGTATTCTTGCTGTTTCACAGGCTCTCATCCAGTTTTATTATTTCATATGCAACATATAGCAACTATATATTATTATAGTCATAGATGTGGTACAGCTTTTAAAGAGTTAATTGTTTGCCAAACAACCTAGAGGCCAGCAAAAGGAATATTGCCTCGGTAAAATTATTGGTAATATGCCTTAAGTTTCACAGTGTATCTAGCTTGGCAACATTTATAGACTCCAGAATCACAGAATCATAAGCAAGCATAAGAAGTATGCATTCACTCAAGGGTATAAATGTTAAGTAAAGTTTCTGTATTTTTTGATCAAACTTATGGTTGTATATTAAGTAGTTAAGGCAGCCATTATACCTTGAACAGCTAAAGGAGGAAACTGGACCTCCACAGAATTAGTATAGAGCAACCAAGTGCCAATCATTTAGAGTAGTCATTTATCTCAGTTTAAACATATCACCTAATTTGATGTATGTCTCTCTGAAAAATAAACACAATTCCATATGTTTAAATGGGTTAGCATTTCATGGAACATAACGAATTGTTATGATCTGGAATGCACTGCCTGAAAGGGTGGTGGAAGCTGATTAATAACTGATTAATAACTTTGAAAAGAGAATTGGATAAATACTTCAAGGGGCAAAATTTGCAGGTCTGTGGGAAATGACACCAATTGGATAACTCTTTCAAAGTGCCCGCACAAGCACGTTGGGCCTAATAGCCTCTTTCTAATCTGCATCATCCTGTGATTCAATTATCTAAAGTTTCTGTCACACTCAATGAGAAATATGCTTCCAACCACATAACCCTGTCATCACCAAGATTGCCTACTACCACCTCCATAACTATGGCTGACAATGCTCATGCCTCAGCTCATCTGCTATTGAAATCCTCATCCGTACCTTTGTTACCTCTACACATGAGGCTGAATTTTCCTCCCATTGTGGGGGGGGGGGTTGTGCGGGGGCGGGTGAGAGCGAGCGCGAACCCAATCGGCGTCCCCGATCGGGTCCGCGCCACTATTTTATGTGGGTGGGCCAATTAAGGCCCGCCCAGCGTGACGCTCGCCTGGAAGCGCTGAGCACTCCCATTGCGGGCGGGGAGGGATTCCCTGAGTCGGGCCTGCGCTCTTTTGAGCATGCGCACAGAAGAGCTGCCTCGGGGAGATCAGTTTAAGGTTTTAAAATTTAAGTAAAGGGAAAGAAAACTTTTAAAACATGTCCCCTCTTGTGACAATGTCACATGAGCTGGGACATGTTAATGAATTTTTAAAATAATTTTTATTGAATTTTAAAACACTTCATGAAACCTCATCCCGCCCGTAGATGAGGTTTCATGAAAAATGCGAAGGCCACCTGGGCTCTTCGCCTGCCCCTCAACCTTAAGGTTGGACGGGCAGCTCATTTAACTGTTTTAATTAGTTTTTAACAAGCCTTAATAGTTTTTTGACTGTTTGGCACACAGCTGAGTCAGCTGCGCGCCCGCCGAACTGAAAATCTAAATGACACGGGGGGATGTCGGGACACCCGCCCGACATCACCCTGTGTCATTTTACGCGTTGGCGAGCAGACCCTGCCCCTGCTCACCAACCAGAAAATTCCTCCCATGATCTTTTGAATATTCCCCTGGCCAGCCTCCCAGCTACCACTCTCCATAAACTTGAAAGAAACACTAGCATCTATATAGTGTCCTTCATGACCACCGGATGTCTCAAAGCACTTTGCAGCCAATGAAATACTGTTGTAATGAAAGAAAGATGGCAGCCAATTTGGGCACAGCAAGCTCTCACAAATAGCAATGTGATAATGACAAGATAATCTGATTTTGTAATCTTGATTGAGGAATAAATATTGGCCAGGACCCCAGAGATAACTCCCCTACTCTTGTTCAAAATGGTTGGGATCCTTCCATCTGCAATATGATGGGAATGCAGCCTCAGAACTTTGGTGAGGTCAGATGGGATCATCTGCTGCACTTTGAATGTCCACCTCTAGGGCAGACAAGGCCATGGTTTAACATCTCATCCAAAAGACGGCATCTCTGACAGTGCAGCACTCCCATAAGTACTGCACTAGGGTGTCAGCCTTGATTTTTGTGCTTAAGTCCTGAGGTGGGTCTTGAAACTTTGAGAGTAAGAAGCAAGAGTGCTACCAACAGAGATACATTGCTTATCCCAAGCTCTGCTGCTTGTATCCTAACTTGCACCAAGTTCCGTTCACCTTACACCCCTCTGCTGACCTACACTGGGCTCCAGACGACACAGCCTCAGTTTTAAAATTCTCATCCTTGTTTTCAACTCCCTTCATGGTCTCGTCCCTCCCAATCTCTGCAACCTCCTCCAGCTCGAAGGCTCTCCATGCTCCTCCAACCCTGGCCTCTTGCACATCTCCTATTTTAATTGCTCCATCATTTGTGGGGAGATTGTGGTATACTGGTAATGTCACTGCACCAGTAATTCAGAGGTCACAGGCTAATGCTCTGGGAGCATGGGTTCAAATCCCACCATAGCAGTTGGTGGAATTAGAATTCAGTTAATGAAATCTGGAATATAAAACTAGTGTCAGTAAAATAGTAAAAAACCCACCTGGTTCACTAATGAAAGAAAGAAATCTGCCATCCTTACCTGGTCTGGCCTACTTGAGACTCCAGACCCACGGCAATGTGGTTGACTCTTAACTGCCCTCTGCAGTGGCCTAGCCAGCCATTCAGTTCAAGGGAAATTAGGGATGGACAACAAATGCTGGCTTTGCCAGCAATGCCCACGTGCCATGAAAGAATAAAATGATTCCTGATCATGCTAAGAAGCGCTAAAGCCTGGAATTCTCTCCTCCTTTCAGACACTTCTTAAAACCTCTTTGACCAAGTTTTTGGCTGGCTGCCTGATAATGCCCCTGTGACCTGCCTTGGGACATTTTATCACATTGGCAAGTTGTTGCTTTCTAAGACTTGCCTTGCAATATACTGTCACCACATTTCCCCATTGTGCCCCAATGCTGCTAAGTAGAACTGAGAAACACAGAGAGAGCAGTTTGAAATGGAATAGGAATTTAGACTGCAAAACTGTGAAGTGAACAGAGCTGAACACTGTTGTGCAGGAGAGGGATTCTTAGCATTGTTGCAACTGATTATGTGCTGATCATAGTCTCAGCTGAAACAAAAACAGAAAATGCTGGAAAAACTCAGCAGGTCTGGCAGCATCTGTAGAGAGAAACGGAGTTAACATTTCGAGTCCCGTATGACCCTTCTTCAAGATTGTTGGGGAAAATATTTCAATGCATACAATGACCATTATGACAATAAGTACATCTGCAAGAGAAGTACAGCTGACGCCAGAACCTTAGGTGTTTGTAATTTACAGTTTACAATGTATTAAAATTGAAGATTTTTAAAAGAAAGAATTAATTTAATAAAATCCTGGTCCAGGCAATTTATTGAGATGAATAATTGACTATATCCTTGAGTGAAATGACTGAACTAATAGAAAACTCCATCGGGGTTACAAAAGGAAGCTAACGAGAAAGTATCTCTTCACCGTCAATAGTGATTACTGCTGCTTTAATTGTTTTGATTAGGCCATGTCTATAAATGAAGGACTATCTCAAATTATCAAAACGTATACTTTTATTAGATCCCTATTGCTAAAGTTCAAAATAATTGACATGTCAAACTATGAAATTTAGTAGGTTCAAAACATTTGAAGAATTATTGGCCATTGCATACAAAGATATAAATATACTCCATAGGTGATAAAAGGAATTCAAACACTCAATTTTTATGTTAATATAAACAGTTCACTTTTGTCGCATCTGTCATGCTCAAAGCTAATTTGTTTAATAATTGAAGGCTGCATATTTTATGTGGCTTTCTGTTTGAAAGGGAAGACAAAAGCGAATTGGAAAGAGATTGTCACCTGTTTGATTACGGCACTGTTCACACCTCGTTCTGACGCAACAATGGGGGCAGATGTTTTTGTGAGCTTTTCATTTACATGAATTTCAATCAATCACTTGCAAATAACCTATTACTTGCACATAACAGCAGTTTCAGTTAAGAGCATAAAAGGGATGAGCGGCAAAGGATTGAAGAGAAAATTTATATAACCATAGGAATTAAATTTAAGTTTTGGCCCCAGCTTTTAAGGCTGTTATATTCTCTCTTGTTTCATGAATTGCTCAGGCTTTTAGTGTCGAGGAGATACGATTGCTTATCTATATATTTTTTAAAAACATTGAGTGAGTGTCCTTTCTGGTGAAACAATTGGTCCAGAACAACAACATGGATGGTCATTGGTAACCTCTTAAACATTTCCCCCAGTTATGTGCTTACCAGAGCCCTTTAGTCTCCCAGAAAGCCAGAGGCTGTTATGACTAATAACCTACTTGGATTTTCCTCCAACTTTATTGACCCATCTTATTCTGAACTTCAAATCTGAAGTTTAATTGAAGCCAATTCTGAAGTTTAAGACATATTCACTAACCTGTTCTTGGAGCCTTGTGAATCAGATCCAAAAATTCTAAAGAATTTTATTACTTTGGACATTTCATTCATCTTTCTTTCTCCTTCCATTCACATTTAATTTGTATTTGTAATATTTCACTGACTAAATTAATCTCCACAAGTTATTCTGTAGTTTGGGAATTGTTAGTGCCTTTGAATCAACAGGATCAATTCTGGGGACATCACCATTTCCATTTAAGACCTTAAGATGTAGGAGTAGAAGTAGGCCATTCGACCCATCGAGTCTGCTCCGCCATTCAATGAGATCATGGCGGACCTGATAATCCTCAACTCCACTTTCCTGCCTTTTCCCCATAACCCTTGATTTTTTAATTAATTCGTGGGATGTGGGCATCACTGGCTAGGCAACCATTTATTGCCCATCTCTCAATGGCCTTGTTCTAAGGGCATTTAAGAGTCAACCACACTGCTGTGGATCTGGAGTCACATATAGGCAGACCAGGTAAGGACGGCAGATTTCCTCCCCTAAAGGACATTAGTGAACCAGATGGATTTTTGTGACAATCAACAATGGTTTTGTGGCCATCATTAGACTTTTAATTCAAATTCCACCATCTGCTATGGTGTGATTTGAACCCAGGTCCCCAGAGCATTACCCTGGGTCTCTAGATTACTAGTCCAGCAACAACACCACTACACCATTAAAAAATCTGCCTATCTCAACCTTGAATATACCTAACGACCCAGCATCTACAGCCCTCTGCGGTAAAGAATTCCACAGATTTTGAGACAAGAAATTCCTCCTCATCTCTGTTTTGAACAGGCGACCCTTTACTCTGAGATTATGCCTTGTGGTCCTAGACTCTCCACAAGGGGAAACAACCCCTCAGCATCTACCCTGTCAAGCCCCCTAAGAATCTTATATGTTTCAATAAGGTCACCTCTCATTCTTCTAAACTCGAATGAGTACAGGCTCAACCAATTCAACCTCTCCTCATAAGAAAATCCCTCCATACCCAGAATCAACCTAGTGAACCTTCTCTGGACTGCCTCCAATGTCAATATATCTTTCCTTAGATAAGTGAACCAAAACTGTTCACCGTATTCTAGGTGTGGTGTAACTAGTGCCTTGTATAATTTTAGCAAGACTTCCCTATTTTTATACTCCATTCCCTATGAAATAAAGGCCAACATTCCATT
Organism: Cetorhinus maximus; assembly: GCF_964194155.1. Lineage (NCBI taxonomy): Eukaryota > Metazoa > Chordata > Chondrichthyes > Lamniformes > Cetorhinidae > Cetorhinus > Cetorhinus maximus. Next base: position 200,352,237 of record NC_135881.1, read on the forward strand.
TGCCTTTCCTATTACCTGCTGAACTTGTATGTTAGCTTTTTGTGACTCATACACAAGGACCCCCAAATCCCTCTGTGCTGTAGCTTTCTGCAGTCTTTCTCCATTTAAACCTTGCTAAATCTTTCAAACCCTTTGGGGGGAAACCTTGGAACAATTGCTTTTTGACCCTTTCAGCTCAATTCTAATTTGAGTTTCAATGTTCAACTCAAATCATTTTCTATGTAAGGGAAAGAAGTTATCTAAATGATTCAGGTAAAACAACCGGGATAATGAAGGGGTTTGATAGGGTCAACATGGTGAAGATGTTTCCATTTGCAACTAGAATCCATAAGAATAAGATAGTCACTAATAAATCTAAATGGGAATTCAGGAGAAATTTCTTTACCTAGAGAGTGGTAAGAATGTGGAACTATTTACCATAAAGAGTATTTGAGGTAATTAAGCAGAAGCTATATCATTGTCATCGCAGTCCCTTGAAATGCCGTCCGCCAGGCTTCATGATTTGTGTGTCCTCAGGTGACTCAGCAGGTCAGTCCGGGAGCCACAAGTCTTTGGTCAGAGAGGACAAGAGTTGCCCTCTTGTTCCCATGGTGGGGTTCTCCAGCCAGGGCTCTGTCCTCTCTCCGTCCACTTTAGTTGCTTCTCCGCAGCAGAGTTTATGTGATCAGTTTCTGACTGTGTCGCAGCTTGTCGGATGAGGTGACGCCACATGGCACGGTTTGTGGCAAGTTTCTCCCATACACCGATGTCAATTTGACCCCTTTTCAGTGAGGCTTTCAGAGTGTCCTTAAATTGTTTTCACTGTCCTCCTTGAGGTTGGGCGCCATCCTTAAGTTGTGAAAAGAGGATCTGCTTCAGAATTCAATTATTTCTCATGCAGATGCAGTGTCCGGACCAGCGTAGCTGATTTCACATGATCATGGTTGCAATGCTGGAGGAATCAGCTTCATTGAGGATGCTAGAGTTAGTTTGCCTGCTTTCCCATTTGACTGAGTATCCTGCAGAAGATATATAAGTACAGAAGGAAGAAAGGAATAGAAGGATATGTTAATAGGGTTCGATGAAGAAGAGTGAGAGGAGGATCGTGTGCAATAGTAGTAAGGACCAGTTGGGCTGAATGGCCTGTTTCTGTGCCCTAAATACTATGATATACCAATGCTTCTTTTCACTTCTTTGTGAGCAGTGCCACAGGAGAACAACGAATTGTTCACATATGACTGATTATTCATCGCTGAGTGTATTTGTTATTCATTCGTGTACAATGAGAGTCTGAGTGCTGGAGGCAATACATTTTAATGAGCAAACTAAACCCACACACAAACAAGGGGAAGATGGTAATTTCAAGTTTAATTATCATTCACAGTACAGTAGGAGCAATGTTTTACTGAAACTGCTCATTGCACTGCTCACACGTCGGTGTTCCTGGCTTAACAACTCATTTGTGCACTTGAGGTAAGTTTATTAGACGGCACATAGGATAAAAGTTTGCTGTTAATTCATGTGTATTCGTAAGGAATTCTGTAACACACTTCTTTGGATAACGAGCACAGATAAAAGATTACAGTTAAACTGTAAGAAACTATATTTAAAATTGCGTGCTGTTAAAAACAATGTCAATCACCCCATGGTGTTGCACAAGTGGAGTCAAAATCTAGAATTGCATAGAACATACAGAAACAGGTCATTCAGCCCAACTGGTTTGTGTCAATGTTTATATATTGCAACAAGAAGTCAAGACATAATTGAACTAGGCCAAGCAGTGATAATTTAATCCCCATTTTGAAGTCTTAGATTTTGAATTTGGGAAGCAGAGAAGTAGAATTGATTGGAGCGTAAAGATTTCTCCACAGTGCAGGTTGAGGAGTTGGGAGATGCCAAATTGAGGTGCTGCAGAACCACCACTGTTGAGAGGGGGATAATTGCAGCATGACACAGAAAACCCAATCTAAATGTAGACTAAGGAATTTATCATGGCAAAAGTTTGATTGGAACTGTAATTAAAAGCATGATAACGGGAAGTACAATTCTGTAGACATTGGACGTACAGTTTTTGATTTATTGTAGATATATGGAGTTATTCCATTTCAAAAACAAATTCCTGTTTCTCTCCTGAAATGCACAATCACGCTGTAGCACAGCACCAAGGACACCAGCCCCGACACCACCCCCGCAGTATAGTGTCCATTCTTCTTATATGAATCTAGACAGTGAATGTTGATAGGCTATTTGACCATCATGAATAACACAACTTCATCCATGGGTCGCACGCATACCTCCAACGGAGGTCAGTGCATGTTATACAAACAACACTATCCCAACTGACTGTGTTTACCCTAGCACAGGGATTCCACAACTAACTTTACTACTCTCATTGCTGCTCCACCTCAGAGCTGGCAGCTTAACACAGACTAAAGAAGGAACTTTTCCAATCTGTGTGGCTCACTAAACAGTATAAACATCCACTGAGCCATTTGTGGAGCCACTAAAGCCTCCATACCACCTATGTAGTCAACACCCCTTTGACCTTTTGTTTATGACATCTATGGCAATCTCTCCTTTGCCTCCACCTATAACTGGCCCTCTATCCAGCTTCACCTGTCCAACCCCACTTAAACAGCTTATATTTCACCACATTTCTATTTCTCTTTAGTTCTGATGAAGAGTCACATGGACTTGAAACGTTAACTCTGTCTTCCTCTCCACAGATGCTGTCAGAGCTGCTAAGTTTTTCCAACAATTTTTGTTTTTGTTTCAGATTTCCAGCATCCGCAGTACTTTGCTTTTATACTACCTTTGATCTCAGCTACTAGTCGCTGCTCATATCCTAACTTGCGTCAAGTTCTGCTCACCCATCATTCTTGTGCTTGTTGACTTACATCGGCTCCCAGCCCACCAGTGCCTTTAAATTCTCACCTTTCTGTTCAAATCCCTCCATGCCCTTGCCTCACCCTATCTCTGTAACCTTCTCCAGCCATGCACCTTCTGAGAACTTTACATCGCTCCTAACTCTGGCCTCTTGTGAATTTCCCATGACCTTCACTCCACCATTGCCTACAGCCATCCAAGCCCTAATCTCTGAAATTCCCTCCCTGAACCTCTCCGTCCCTTTCTCTTCCTTTAAAACCCTACTCAAAACCTACCTCTTTGGCCACCTGTCACATGTCCTAATATCTCCTTGTTGGATCCTGTCAATCTTTGCCTGATAATGCTTCTGGGAAGCGCTGGGATCTTTCCCTATGTTAAAGATACTATATAAATGCAAATTCTTGTTGCCCATGTTTTTTTTGGGGTGATTATTTCTCTGTTACTCACCATTATCTGGCTGAAGAAACAGACAGATTCATTCTTCCCAAGGGTTTACCAGTGCAGCTGTTCTGTAATCAGATGAGTCATTTCTATGTAAAAATAAGCAGGATGGACCCATTCTGCAATTCTGTTCTCTCTCCTTCTCTATGGAGACTCACTCCTACACCTGGATCTCCACTTAACAGTTTTCCCCAATGGCCCACTTGAGACCAAGAATTCTCCATGTGGGAAATTGTAAACTAGATTCATATCCTCTGATTCTGTGGCTTAAAACTTTAATAAGTCTTGTAGCATGCCTTTAGGCTATCAGGCTCCAGATTTTTTAACTTTAGGTGTGCATAGAGACAAATCCATTGCAGGTCTTGAAACTATAAAGGTTTAAAATTACAATGTATATATTTTTTAAAGGAATGTCTTTCAGCCTAAGTAACTTATTGTTACTTCCACCCTGTTCCCTAACAACGTTATGGTTTAGATTTTGTGGTATTGGCATGTTTTAGACTCAAGTGACTAGTGGGCTTTTGGACAGTCTTGAATAGAAGTACGATGTTTTGCATCCAATTTTTGCACTTTAGTATATTTGCATTGATTCCTGCAGATTTAGGAAAGTCCAGGAAGTGGTGGGAGCGGAAAATTGCATGCACGTGAATTGTAAAGGGAAGGAGGCAATTAAAGGGAAATGTTAGAATAGAGGGATACAAATTCTGAAAGCCTTTGGAAGTCTATTAGTGGCCTTTGTCAAGGCTGAAGAGGTAGAGGACTAAGAATTGATGGGAAAAAGATAAATGTAAAGGAAATTCAAGGTACAGGGCCAAGTAGCCAAGCAATCGAGCACATGATCTCATGTTTAATTGTTCATGAAGTGTACTTACTGTTGTGAGTTCATTGCAAAGCAGGTTGCCCTCTTTGCTGCTCTACAGCATTCTCCACATGGGATCAACATTGCAGCATGACCACAAGGAGGTGCAGCCAAGTTTCAGGCCACAGCTAACAGTTACTACCACCAGATGTGCCAGGCTTATGTGATCATCCTTGAAGCTCTGCATCTAGCTCTGTATTGAGCCAGACATCATAAAGATAGCTCCCTCTAGTCATTGTCAGTTAGATGTATTGACATTTGCAGATAAAGTTGGTGGCAGCTTGGTCAGTGCATGCAACTGATGCTGTTGATGATTCTGGAATGTAGTGCCACGCACACGCACCAGATGTGTCTGTATTCCGTTACTGTCAGGCCATTATTCTACAAATATTACTGTATGCTTTTTGTTATCGTGCTCTTTATGTTGCATTTATATACAGTTTTAGTTTTTGCAATCAACTTGTTTATTTGATTCACAGGAACAGCAGGACAATGTACTGGGAACTGCAATGCAAAGCGTAGTATTACTTTTCAGCAACATAGTTGCCTATAAAGATGCCAACATGAAAATGCTTTACGAACAAGGTATGCACTTTTTTATCTTTTCTAGATTACAGAATGTGTGTAGCTTTAAAGTGAAAACTGTTATTCAGTTTCACAAATTCAGATTTAACTGTTCTATTCAAAAAACATTATCTTTGAAGATGGGATTTTTACAAGCAGGTTTGTTTTTTTTTAAAGTCCAATGTTCTAGTTGATTACATTTTGGATAATTGATTAATGGATTGTGTCAACAATGATTATTGTACTTTTCTGGTTTGATGTAAAATTAAACTGTTACCTTTCTAAAGTTTTATCTGTTTCAGGAGTGAATGCATACACCCTATGCATTAATAAATTAATTTTAAAATTTTAAGCAGAACATTCAAAGTATCTTTACAGTGCAGAAGGAGGCCATTGAGTTTGCACTGGCTCCCTGAAAGAGCATTCTACCTAGTCCCACTCCCCTGCCTTATCCCCTTAACCTGGCACATGCTCTCTTTTCAGGCAGCAATCCAATTCCCTTTTCAAAACCTCGATCAAACCTGCCTCCACCACCTTTTCAGGAAGTTTGTTCCAGACTCCAACCAACCTCTGGATGAAAATGTTTTTACTCACAATACATTTACTCCTTTTGCCAATTATTTTGAATCTGTGCCCTTTAGTTCTTGATCTTCTCTTGAGTGGGAACAGTTTCTCACTGTTTACATAGTGCATTGAAATTGGAGACTTGGAACAGTTCTGATGTACTTACTTGAATAATTACAGGAAATGTTAAACATATTAAAACCTAGTCTAACTCCTGGGTAACTACAAAAATGGTCCCAACCCCCAATCACCAGCCCCCCAAAACCCCTAGTACCACCTTGACTATCCAACTACCCTCCTGACCCCACAACCACGCCCCAACCTCCTTGACTACCCTCCCCCAACCACCCAACTACCTCCAACCACCAGATTATTCTCCCAACCCAACCCGACTACCCTCCCGACCTGTCTACCCACTCATCCACCTACCCTCTTACTCACTTACCCACCTCACCCATAAACCTAAATCACCTACCTACCCCTACTCACTAACCCACATACCCACACTACCCCTCTACCCCCTACCCACCTCATTCACTCACCCACCTACTCCTTACCCACCTCACCTACCTATCCATTCACTCACACCCATTCACTTACCCATCCACCTACCCACCTCGTCCATCTCACCAACCTACTACCCACTTCACACACATACCCACCTCACTCATCTACCCATTCACTCACTCACCCATTCACTCAGATCCATTCACAGCAATTCAGACTGGACATTTAAATTTACCATATGGCAGTTAATGCCATAAAAAGGGAGGGTTCTTTGACTTCCCCCAACTCTACTGCCGACCGATGGAGTTCTCGGAGGGACGCTGCGCTGCATATTTCTGGGGCAGCCAGATTTGGAAGACCCCGGTAGAAATGCAGAGCAGTGTTGGTCGGGGAAATTTCTAGTGGCAATCTGACGATGATTGCCAATCCTTGGAAAATCCAGGCCAAGGGCATTTAAATACTCCATTTCTGGTGCCCATGCCTGCCAGGACAAGGAAAGTTCCTGTGGCACTTCACTGCAATGCGCTAGTCTGTGTTACTAACGAACAAGAGCAAAATATTTTTCCACTTGCCAGTTGACTGTTATGCTGGTTTCCCCAGTGTAATTGGTTACTTTGTGAAGCCAACAGCAGTGCTGGATACCAGGGACATGCCAGCTTACCTGGCACTCAATAAGACACAGTGTAAAACATGTGCATCTAACCTCACTTCTGGTGAGAAATTCCAGAAATGCTGTGTAAAAACATGAAGCTGTGGCAGAGCAGCTCCTGGTCTGGTTTTTCTTCCCCGCCCATCCAGCTTATCCTGGTCTAACATCACAGGAAACCCAGAGGCAGAAATCAAAGTGAACTGCAAAATTCTGCCTCGAATCAGTGTGGAATGCTGACTAATTAGCTCAGCTAATTTCTTTAAGTAATTCTTGGGATTGGGTATCACTAACGCGGCCAGCATTTATTTCCCATCCCCACCTTAAGAAGGTGGTGGTGAGCCGCCTTCTTGAATCACTGCAGTCCGTGTGGTGAAGATTCTCACACAGTGTTGTTAGGGAGAGAGTTCCAGGATTTGAACACAGCACCAATAAAGGAACAGCGATATATGCCCAAGTCAACGTAGTGTGTGACTTGGAGGGGAACCTGCAGGTGATGGTGCTTCCATATACCCTACTGCTTTCGTCTCTCTATGTGGTGGAGGTCACGGGTTTGGGAGGCGCTGCTGAGGACACCTTAGCGAGTTGCTATAGTGCAGCCTGTAGATGTACGGACTGCAGCCACAGTGTGCCAGTAATTAAGGGAGTGGACGTTTAAGCTGGTGGAAGAGGCCCTGATCAAACCGATTGCTTCATCCTGGATGGTGTCAAGTTTCTGGGTGTTGTTGCAGCTGCATCCATTCCATGGCTAACCTAAATTGTGCCTGAGAAAGGCTTTGGGAAGTCAGGATGTGAGCCACTCACTGTGGAATACCTAACCTCCAGTCTGCTGTATTAGCCTTGGCATTTATGTGGCTGGTTCAGAGTTGCAATTCTGGTCAATGGTGAACACCCCCACTCAGAGTCGTCTCAAGGGTACGGCAGCAAATTGGGGTGACCGCCACGGGCCCAGTGCTTTGGGGGACCCCATGCTTTAACATCACAGTGTCAGATGCAATACAGCCTGTAATACATACCAGCTGACAGACTGTCTCTTGCACTCTAAGCTCGAAATGAGTGTTTACTGGTGGATATAAGTGTATAAATGAAGCAGGCGTCCCCTCTCCAAAACTCATAAAAGGGTAGAAGAGAAAGCAGATTAAAACCATATGAACTGGTATAAATCCCTGCCAAGGCAGCAGGTCGGGTGCCCGGAAGCACGGTGCGGGCTCAGCACTGCCCGTCACCTTTGGAGACAGCAACGCTGACCTTGGCGGCAGTGGTGGGAGCACCTTTTATTCCAACTCTCATTCATCGCAGAGGGGCAAGATGAAGTTTCCGAACCAGGTTAACATCTTTAAAGCTGGCATAAAGCTGCGTGGTAAGTCACTCACTTGCTGTGTTTATTTTTGGTCCTACTTATTTTATTTTTCTTCCAGTATGCATTTGCAACTAACATTTGCTTAACGTTGGAAGATGGACAGTCATTTTTTTTAAAGTCCAATTATTCATTGCATCGTGTTTGTAATTTTTTTTTAAAAAGTTGAACGCAGTGAACATCTTCACTCCGACTTTTGGGCCAGGATTTTCTAGCGCCGCTCTGCCGGGGCCGGGAAGCCATTGAAATCTCCTGTCACATCAGCGGGACTGGAAGATCCCGCCGGCATGAGGGGCTGGAAAAACTGGAGTTTTCTCCAGTTAGGGTGTGGGTAAAAATGTTCTAATGGAATCCCATAGAGATCATGGATTTCTCCTTAACAAAAGGAGAGCCAACAATTATGTTCAGCCTTGGAAGCATGGTGTAGTTTTATGTCTGACACAGTTATCACAGTCAGTAGTGCAGTACATGCTTGTAACCAGCTGGGACGCTGCTGGTGCTCTTTTTCACACACACGCTCAGGGGCCCAGCCATTAGAGGAAACTTGTATTAAAATGTTACGGGGGCCCACACAGTGTGATATGCCCCGGGCCCCGCACCTCCCTATGAACAGCCCTGCCCCCACCAACCCCCCCAGGATGATGATGGGGAGTTTCTCCTCTGCTACTCCATCTAAAATTGGTGGAATTGTGGAAAGTTTTAGTGCTGAAATTTACTACCAGCTCAGAACTCTGACCAGGTTTTCCCTCCCGTCTAAACCACTAGTAGCCGCTCCTTTGCTGTTTGCCCTTTGCAAATGGGGGCAGGGACCTAGGCTGCAAGAGGATTCGCCTTCTTACCACCACAGTTACTGATGCTTTCCAGGTTGCCATATGGAAAGGAACAGCTGGCCTGAGGAAACATCAGCAAAGTCTTAGAGCTTTTTTTCATTCGTTTATGGGATGTGGCTGTCACTGGCTAGGCCAGCATTTATTGCCCATCCCTAATGGCTCTTGAGAAGTTGGTGGTGAGCTGCCTTCTTGAACACTGCAGTCTCTGTGGTTTGGGTACACCCATAGTGCTGTTAGGGAGAGAGTTCCAGGATTTTGACCCAGTGACAGTGAAGGAATGGTGACATATTTTCAAGTCAGGATGGTGAGAGGCTTGGAGGGGAACTTCCAGGTGAGGGTGTTCCCATGTGTCTGCTGTCCTTAACCTTCTAGATGGCTGTGGTCGTGGGTTTGGAAGGTGCTGTCTAAGGAGCCTTGGTGAGTTCCTGCAGTGCATCGGTTGATGGTACACACTGCTGCCATTGTGCCTGGTGGTGGAGGGCGTGAATGTTCGTGGATGTGGTGCCAATCAAACTGGTTGCTTTGTCCTGGACAGTGTCAAGTTTCTTGATGTTGTTGGAGCTGCACTCATCAGGCAATTGGAGAGTATTTCATCACACTTCTGATGTGCTTTGTAGATGGTGGACAGGCTTTGGGGAGTCAGGAGGTGAATTACTTGCCACAGGATTCCTAGCCTCTGACCTGCTCTTGTAGCCAGTATTTACATGGTTAGTCCAATCAGTTTATGGTCAATGGTAAGCCCCCAGGATGTTGATAGTGGGATATTCAGAGATATTAATGATATTGAATGTCAAGGGGCGATGGTTAGATTCTTTCTTGTTGGAGATGGTCATTGTCTGTCACTTGTGTGGCATAAATATTACTTGCCACTTATCAGCCCAAGCCTGGATATTTTCCAAGTCTTGCTGCATTTGGACATGGACTGCGTCAGTATCTGAGGAGTCGCAAATGGTGTTGAACATGGTGCAATCATCAGTGAATATCCCCACTTCTGACTTTCTGATGGAAGGAAGGTCATTGATGAAGCAACTGAAGATGGCTGGACCTAGGACAATTCCCTGAGGAACTCTTGCAGTGATCTTCCGGAACTGAGATGATTGACCTCCAACAACCACAACCATCTTCCTTTGTGCTAGGTGTGACTCTAACCAGTGGAGAGTTTCCCCCCTGATTCCCCTTGACTCCAGTTTTGCTAGGGCTCCTTGATGCCACACTCGGTCAAATGCTGTCTTGATGTCAAGGGCAGTCACTCTCAGCTGCCCCAATATGGATTGTGAGAGAGAGAGATTGAGAGACTGAGGAATTGTGGCAGCCTCCTCACCATCCAGCCAGCCCAACAGACTTTCTCACTCCTTACAGAAGGTCTGCACTGGGGCCTCCCTTCCAATCTTTGGGGCACTTCTACCGCTTTTGAATTCCCCTTCTGGGTTTCTGCACCTTTGCACTTGTGGGCCTCCTTTTGATAGCAAGTAGTCGAGCGAGAGTGGAGTCAGATCACCTGAGATACGAATTCAGCTGTTAATTTGTAAGTTGTATCTAAATACATGACTGTCAGTGAAACTAGGTAGCAATTGAGGAGTAGCACACATGGGATTGCTAAAACTTGCAATTCATTTCCAGGTCTGCAAATTCTTGTGATCCTTTTAAATTTCAAAGCTTGCAAGCCACCCTGGAAATGTAAACACAGAGTTTTCTATCTATTTAGCTTTCTTGTATGAATAGTCAATATTTAAAAAAAAAGAAAATCACGACTCTGGAATAAATCAGGCAAATGTTGGCAAAACCGAGATAAGGAGGGATCCGTGTGCTAATTTAGCATTCTGAATTATGGTGTTGTGCACTGGCTAGTTCTAACCTGTCTGCTGGTTACCGGGAGGTTGTGATCCCTTCAGGTTATGTGAGAGAGAGAAAAAAAACTGTGAGAGAGATGCTTTCTCCAATAAATGCAGAAATGTTCTCTTGTAAAAGTACTGTTGGAGGCAGTGTTTAATCCAGGTTCTAACTGCCCAAGTTTAAATCACTCATGCTCTATCCACTATTTATGGCGCACAAATCTGGCTTTGGTTCTGAAAGGTTGGACACATCTCCACTAAGTCAGCATGATGAGAACATTTCTCAGTCCATCTTATCCAGAGTCCATTCTGCATTCTGTGCCCCCCCCACCCAGCCCCAATTTGAGAAATAAAAATAATGATGTCAAATTCCATATAACTCTGTTTTAACCTTTGAACACTGAATAGCCTTTAGTTTCAAAAGGTGTCAGCAGTTGGTAGCACTCTCGCTTCTGCATCAATTCCAATTGTGCACATAATTCAGGCTGAAAGTTCATTGCAGTACTGAGGGAGTGCTGCACAGTCTGTGGTGCCATCTTTCAGGTGAGATGTTAAATTGAGGCCCCATCTGTCATCCCAAATGTATGTAAAACACTCCACGGTACTATTCTGAAGAAGAGCAGGGGAATTCTCCCTTGTGTCTTGGCCATTATTTATCCCTCCATTAACATGAATAAACCAAATTATCTGGTCATTATCACATTGTTGTTTGTGCAACCTTGCTGTGAACAAATTACGGCATTTTCTACATTAAGAGAATGACTACACTTAAATAGTACTTCATTGACTGTAAAGCGCTTTGGGACGTGCTGAGATTGTGAAAGCTGCACACATGTTCAAAGGCTTGTTTCCCTGGGACATTGAAGTACTACACTCCTTAACTAGGAGACCTGAATTTGAATCCTAGGGCAGAATTAAATGACCCTCACCTCGGTGGCGAGTTTTTTTTGGGGGTGCCATTTGATAGGACGGGAGGTTGCAGGGTGGGGACCCAATCACCTCCCCCAATTAAGTCCAGGGCAGGAAGCCTTGCAGATGGTCTTCCAATCCAGATGCCAATTGAGCCCCTTAGATGGACAATCAATACCCACTTAAGGGCCGGGGACTCACCATGCAGGAGGACCGACGAGCAAACAGTATCAGGTTGCTTGCGGCCTTCTGTGTGGGGTGTCTCCCACTCAAAGGCACTCAGTGCCTGATTGAGGAACCCGACATAAGAAAAGAGTTGGCCCACTGAGAGCCACACCCCTGCCCTTTCCTCCAAATCCCCCCCGCCCAGCCCTTGCCAGCGGCCACCTCCCTGTGATCCCAATCCCGCCGTCACAACGTTCTCCAGGAATCCCATTATGAACCCTGGTGAAGTCGCAAGTGTACTACCAGCAGCAGTCACTGATCCCAGTGGCACTGCCAGTAATGGAGAACTACCTGCCTCTGATTGCCTTGCAGCTCTTGCGGGCTGATTTCTGCCTGATGGGGGAAGTGCAGCAATTCAATGTCCCCCGTGAAAGGGGGAGCCCCACTGCCAATTAGGAACTTAATTCCCTCGGGTTCCCGGAGATTGGGTTGGTGGGGGTGTCATCAGTTTTGGTGGCGGACATTAGGCCCCCCCCCACTACCCATTAAATTCCACCCCTTGTGTCAGTCATACTAAGGCTTTCTTTACAGGACAAATTTTCCAGCCTTGGTTATGCTAACTGTGGAGATATAAGTGCCTCTTTTAGGCAACTGTCTGAGTCAAACGACAGTGGACCAACATTTGGTGTCATTCTGCAAGCTGAGTTCAGCTCTTCCAACCAAGCAGAATGGCATGGATGTAAGATACAAGATGATGGGAAGAAAATAAATGAATGAAATGAACTACAGAAGCAAATCTATTCTGAATGATCTGCAAACATAAACAAACTTGAAATATTCACCAATACAGGGATTGAACAGGAAAGTGGAGTCGTGGTCAATGATTAGCCATGATCTAGTTTAATGATGGAGCAGGCTGAGAAGCTGTGTGTGTTACGTATTCCTTCTCTTCGATGTAAATATGCAAATCATACACAAGAATTGGTGAAAGTGTTCACTAGGAGTTAAGTATAGTACACCTGACTTCTACTGCTGCTGCTTGCAGACTGACTACAAGTCATGGAACTACCCACATCATATCCTGTGTCATTGGTGGTAGTGATTGACAGCAGTTTAAGATACTTAAAAGTGCATATCATCATATCACAACAGTGTGGCCTACTCCTGCTCCTATTTCTAATGTTCTTATGGCCTTATGCTCTTATTAAGCATTAGGAAGATTAGTCACAAAATCATGGCACAGGTTTTAATTCACGATTTGGAAACAAGCTACAAAGCACAATCCTTTCTTTAGCTTTGTTTTGATATTGATTTCCCTTGTTGTCCTGTACCAGATAGCTTTCTTATTATACAAACTGGTTCGACACATCTCTCTTATGTAATTGCATTCACTGTCACCTGAAACCAATGTCCAGGCTAGATTTTCAAGAGATGGTGTGACACTGCCAAAAAAAATTACAGCTCAAGCAAATAGAAGCCATCTCTTTGTAGCCTAACTCTCTGGGCACTTTGAAGATAACAGTTTGCTGTTACTGTACTCGCTTCTGTCTATACTGCAGCTCTGACAATAGGCCCTTTGTCAGCTATTTCTGGAAAAAAAAACAAGTTAGAATATTCCTGTCAGAAAATTAATATGCTATTGCACTAAAATTTCATATTGGGAAGTTAGAGTAGTTCTGTCCAATATAGTGGTTTGCGTATGACAACAAATTATGTTATATTCCTTATTGATCAATTTTAACACTTTGGAGAACCCAAGCAATTTTGAATATATTTAACAAATGGTTCCCTGTTTTCAACAAGTGTTTCCCCGTTTTAAACAAGTGCCTTCTTTGTGCATTGATAGGGATACTAATCCATCCCTACACATCCTGTCCTGATGGCAACAACATAAAGCATTACATAGAATCTACAGCACAGAAACAATTCATTTGGCCCAACTGGGCTATGCCAGTATTCCACTAGAACCTCCTTCCCTCTCTAATTGCCTCTCCTAACCCTCCATTTTCCTACTCCCTCATGTATGCATCAAGCTTCCCCTTAAGTGCAGCAGTGCTCTCTGCTTCAAATACCCCAGGTGGCACCGAGTTCTCATTGCTCTGTTGTGTAAAGAAATTCCTCATAATTTCTTTATTTGCTTTATTAGTAGTTTTCTTATATTTATGTCCCAGTGAAATCACTTAGCACTGACATTAGTATAGTGCAAATGCAGCCTAAGAATGACCAGACAAGGTATTTGTGGTTGCCAGTGCCTTTGGAGCCTTTGGAGCACCTAGAATACTGTGAATAATTTTGGTCCCCATATCTAAGGAAAGATTTACTGGCATTGGAGGCAGTCCAGGGAAGATTCACTAGGTTGATCCCGGGGATGAAGTGATTTTCTCATGAGGTTGCGTCGGTTGGGCCTGTACTTCTTGGAGTTTAGAAGGATGAGAGGTGACCTTATTGAAACATATAAGATTCTTAGGGGGCTTGACAGGGTAGATGCTGAGAGGTTTTTTCCCCTTGTGGGAGAGTCTAGGACTAGAGGGCATAATCTCAGAGTAAGGGAGCACCCATTTAAAACAGAGATGAGGAGGAATTTCTTCTCTCAAAGGGTAGTCAATCTGTGGAATTCTTTACCACAGAGGGCTATAGAGACTGGGTGGTTAAGTATATTCAAGGCTGAGATAGACAGATTTTTAATCAGTAAGGGAATCAAGGGTTATGGGGAAAAAGCAGGAAAGTGGAGTTGAGGATTATCAGATTAGTCATGATCTTATTGAATGGTGGAGCAAATTCGATGGGCTGAATGCCCTACTTCTGCTCTTACATCTTATGGTCTTATATAAATACTATATCAGTGCCTTGTTATGAATCAATGCCTTCAAGAGAGGAGGAGAAAAGTTGAGGATGGGAAGATAAGAAAAGAAATAAGCAATGTACTGCCCGGAATATATTATAGTGCAAGAACAAGAAACTCATTGTCATTTAACTCATTGACTGCACATGGCATTATGAGCTCACTTGCTACTGTTCATCCCACATCCAGTGTGCACAGCTGCAATGAAGATGCAATCTGGAGTCTTCTGAGAACCAGAAAAAATCCCCTGGAATAAAGCCAAACACCAGTTTCAGCAGTGAATGAATCCATTTGTGTTTTCTTTTGTAGCTGCTTCCTTGATGTTCAGTTTGTATTGAATTTACTGACCAGTTTGCTAACTATTCAGCAGTTGACTGATGGATGGCCATCGATTACACATCTTTCCTTGACATCTATAATTTGGGCCTGTTCACCGCATCAGTGTTTAAAGAGGTTTTAAAATAAATCCATTCTATAGGTTATCCAGGAGGGAAAGAGGAGGAGATATCAATCAGGTACTCTGTGATTTTTGTTTTGCTGAACATTCCTGCTGGATAGCGTTCGCCCTGCTACTATATACTAAATAGCGGATACTCCACCAAAAAAAATGCAAGATGGTAAAGGGTGAGACGTTGTGAGCCATGAGAGTGATTCATACAAGCATCTGAAACCAGCAATTATGATATTTAGTATATAACTCCATCCTTGGAGAATGCTTTCAGCACAAAGATTAAACTTTGTACATGTGCTGCAACCATAGTCTTAGCATATCCTCTTCGTAGTTAACAAACGGAACAGTTACAGCCCCCTCCTGTTTCTTGTCAGGTTAATACCATGTGCTGTACATGAGAGTACTGATTTATTTTCTGTCCAGCTATGCTCTTGATTTTTATGATGACATTGCTTGAAGATCATTACATAAAAATGCATGAGATTGGGATTCAGGCACTAAATTATTTAGTGAGCTTTGTGAAAAGGATTAAATATCTAAAACTGTCAGATGTAGCACCTGCATTAAGGACAACAATACTAATTTTATTGAAAATAAAGGAGCAAGGATTAAAAGCAGCACAAGTAGTTGCTGTTCTTTACAGTTCAAAATAATTATTTTTACTCATGCATGTTATTTTGAAAGTCGTATGCAAGTACGTACTTCCACTTCAGAGGATTTACTTCCTGTTGTCACAATGTTATGTTATCCTTTGCTTAACATTTAATGTTATAGTTTTTTAATATAATCATTTGTAATTGAGCTGCCCTATTTGAACACTAGTATGTCACAAATCACTCGAAATGATGTTGCAAAAAAATTTTTGTCCACCATTTTTTCTCAATACAGCATCCCCATCATTTACGCCATCCCTGCTTGCCTCAGACAGTTGCCTACATAGTATCAGGAAAATGGCACTAACCATTATGGACATTGCCATATTTTTTTCATGCATTGTGGACGTTGCTGGCTAAGCCACTATTTGTTGTCCATCCCTAATTGTCCATGAGAAGATGGTGGTGAGTCACCTTCTTGAATCGCTGCAGTCCATGTGGTGTAGGAAACACCACATGGTAACTTTATCACTGGTAATATTATTTGGTTAAACATGTTTTACTTTATCAAGATGCTGACTCACCCTGAGTGATGGTGGTGAAGAACCATTATTAAATTTGTGATTATAGAGCATGGAATAATGCAATCTAACAGTATGCTTGCTTCAACTATCAAAGAAATTGTGGAAACCTGGCTATCTTACATTTGTTGGAGGCAAATTGATCAAGGAGCTAGTGCTGGAAAAACTTGTTGAAAATTTTCAAAATTTGTGAATGAAGAGACATCTCATTAGGATGGGTGGTAAAGGGTAATACTGAAAGAGGCCACCTAGCCTTCAGGGGATTTATACACATTGGTGATTGTTGTGGCCCCAAATTTTCACAGTGGCTGTGAAGACTTTATAGGCTTCTTTTAGATATATCGGCCAGGAGTTTTAGGCCCCGCATGGTGGGTCCCAGCGTCGCTGATGCAACGGGCCATCCAAATGTGCATTCACTTCGGCAGGACTGGTAAATCCTGCTGACATGAGCAGCCAGAAAATTCCAGCCATTGTGTTTTTTTCTTATTTAACAGAACAGTTGCACAATTGCATTGCTTCCTTTAATTGGCTGATTTTCACTTTTGACAGTGCAGGAGACAATAGTTAATACTTTTATATTGGAAAACAAAACAATATTTTGTAACATACCCAGGGCCTTAGAATTCTGCAGAACTTCATGGCTACTTTCTGGAGGAGAAGTATATTGTGCCAAGTATGACTACAGGCTGGGGACTTCCCAATTTCAATATAATATTAATTTTGCAAATGTAATGTGTAAAAAAAAATCTATTGCTGACATGGTGGCTTTAATGCATTCTAAGCTGTTTAGGAGCAATTTCCTGTGCTAAGTCCCATGTGAGCAGCTTAGCTATTTAGAGAAAGAATTTCCATTTATATAACACTTTTTGTCACATTTTTCACAAACATCCCAAAGCACTTGTGCTGTGTGATTACAGTGGTCATGTCGATAAACAGCAGCCATTTTGTGCACAGCCAGGTTAATGTGGGCAGCAATGAGACAAATGATCAGTTAATCTATGGTGGCATTGGTTGAGGGAGAGATGTTGGCCAGCGCACCTGGAATCCTCCCTACTCTTCTTCGAACAGTTAAATAGAATCTTTAAAGACCCCAGGGAACATTGAAACAGGAAGACAGTAAGGCAGCACCACCGACAATGTCAGTCTAGGTTATCTGTTCAAAACCACATGATTCTAAATCAGGAATACTAGCAACTAAGCTAAGCCAGCAATTACTGTATCTACTTAAACTGTATATGCGATTACAGTAATAATAGCTGCTACATAATGCATACTTGACTTTTACCTAGCCAGACAGTTAGGTGCTAACTGCAGTTAGGTATGAAGGAGTAGCAAACCAATACTGTACAAACTTAACCAACAGTGTCCTAAATTGGGATGGTCCCAATTGATACCAGTCTTCTAAACCCAATATACCTGCAGCTCAGCAATGCTGAAGGATTTCACATTTTGCACATTTATCTCCTAAACCAGATTGGAGTTTCTGTAAAATTAAGTACTGTGGCGTTTCATAATCTCCATGCATTTCAAAACCCTGATGCCCACTTTACAATAAGTCCTGTTTAACATTGCCCCATTTAATGCTGTTTTTGCTTTAATGTAATTTCGCTTTAACGTCGGTAAGTTAACAGTGTCTGTAATCTCGTTGAGCGTTGGCTGGGATTTTGCATGCCGACTGGCATTGGGCGTGTTTGGTGGTGTGAGCAGATAATATGGCGAGAAGGCCAAAAATTGGTTTCACGATGTCGTGAAACCAGTTTGCGATCGTCTGCTCAGCCTGTCGATGACGGGCCGCGTTCCCTGCCATCAGATGTCAAGAACCTCATTGTAATACATCAGCATATCATTATAAGGCCAGCCCACCGGACTCCTTTCCCCCACTGCATTGTCCGCCCACATCAGCGGGTAAACACGCTGGTGCAGAACACGCCTAGACAACTGTGACATGTAGAAGTCGGGACTTACTGTCAGAGCCTTGCTCACATCATGGACATCCGAGGAGTAGAAGTTTCTGGAGCCCAACAGCAACGGGCTCCTGGAGGAACGTCCAGGACACGCTGAGTGGACTCTCATGGACATAGCTCTGTGGCGAAGCAGCTCACGGAAGTTTGCAAATCACCGTTGATGCTCACAACAGGTGATGATCGAGGGGGTGGGAGAGGAAGGTCTAGGAATGACTGGGAGAGGAAGAGGTGTTGAGGGGGTGAGGTTGGGAAGGGGGGAATGAAGGTGTCGGGCAGGTAGGTTGGGAGCGGGGGAATGAAAGTGTCAGGGGGGTGAGGTTGGGGGGGAATGAAGGTGTCAGGGGGTGAAGTTGGGAGGGGGAATGAAGGTGTTGGGGGGTGTTTGGGAGGGGAGGAATGAAGGTGTTGGGGGGGAATGAAAGTGTTGGGGGGTGAGTTGGGAGGGGGGAATGAAGGTGTCGGGGGTGAGGTTGGGAAGGGGAAGGGTGTTCGGGAGGAGGATATGACAACTGGGGAGATAAGTGTAAGGGGGGTAGAATGTGTAAGGGAGGGGGTTCGGAGTGCGGAGAGGTGAATGAGTCCAGGGGGAGGAAGGAGTGCGGAGAGAAGAGGGAGTCCAGGAGATGGAACGAGTGCGGAGAGGAGAGGGAGTTTTGCGGGGGGGAAGGGAGTCCAGAGGGAGGAAGGAGTGCGGAGAGAGGTGTCCAGCTGCTGCTGCTCCTCCCTTCGGGTGCCCGGGGCCCCAGGCTGACTCCTTAAGGAGAAGGAACACCTGGAGGCACATCGAGGTGCCCCGTTTCCCTCTCGTGTTGCCACTGCAGGAACTCACCCACGGCTCCCACGATGGAGTTCAAGTCCGCACACATCTCCACGTTCTGCTGGACCAGGGTCTCCATGGCGTCCGTCATCCCTTGGAGACCTCCATACATGCACACGTGGGCACCACTTCATCAGAGAGCAGGCGGAAGCTGTCCTCTGATTTGCAGGCCACTCTGTTGAGGGCTTCCAACAGCTCTGCGTGATGTTCCCACACCTTCTGCTGACTCTCCAGGATGAGATGGAAAGCCAAACCTCGAGGCTTGTCATCTGACTTGGACCTCACAGATACCTGATCCCCAGCAGTCCTCTGAGTGCCGGGGAGCTCGCACAAAACTGCCTCCTGCTCCTGTAGACATGTGTCCGTGTGGTGACCGCCAGATTGTGAACCCAAGCCTGCTCTAGATCTCGGTTCCACCGAGGTGTGTGTCTGCGCTGGTGGAAGGTGTGGGTAAGCGCTGTGATTGGTCTTCCAGGCTGCTTATTTCCAGCTCTTCAATGGAGGAGATGTCTTCTTGGCTGGAGGTGAGGACGTAGCTGGCTGAGGGTGTCAGTCGCTTGGCAGACCTCCTTGTGAACCAAAGTAGAGACAAGTAGTGCACGGCAGCAGAGTCAAAAGCAGGAGAGAGAGCACTCACATTTGCATTGAGAGAGGGATAATGAGGTGCAGGATCCTTACAACAGTGTTCACTGCTGACCTCACCATCACCACAGGCACAGTCTATGTCCTCACCAGTCAGTGCCATGGCACACTCCTCAAAGTGAGTGAGGGGCCTAATGTGGGCCACTCCACCTTTGGTCTGGGACCTCTCCCTGCTGATGTGAGCCAGCTTTTCCTGCATGAAAACAGATGGAGAGAGTGTGAACAGGACACTGCGTGGAATGTTTGTGTGGTGAACAGAGCCATGGACAGGATGAGGACGTAAGCTCCAGAGGATATGAGCCCAATGGAGATGTGAGGGTGTGTGTGAGAGTTAGTGGTGTTGTCCCTTGAGGTGTGAGATCCCTGTGGATGTGTGATGGGTTTGTGAGTGTGAGAGTTGAGTGTGACGAGAAGAGTGAATTACCCTGGTGGAACAGATGAGACCATTTATCTTGTAACAGCACTGGGTGCCTGGCCTCTTTTGCAGGGCATTGGCATTGACCACTGATGCTACTGCCTCCCAAGCCAGATTAGTGACGTTGCTGCCCATCCTGCGGCTAGAGCAGGGATAGACGACATCATGGCGGCCTCCACTGTGTTCAAAAGGCTTTCGAGGGACGCGTCATTGAACCTGGGGGCTGCAGTCTTTTTGCCTTTTGGAGCCATGTCTTTTGCGCAGCAGTCGTGGGCTGGAAGCACTGAGAGGTGTGTGCACAGCTGGGCTTTAAATAATGTGCCCAGTGTGATGAAGCAGCAAGGTGATGGCGTGGCGGGCAAATGAGAGCCTGCCCACCATGGAAACGCGTGTTCCCCAGGAATGCATAATTAATACAGTGGGTTTGGGAAGATACGGCGTGAAAAGCCGCCTTTGTGACCAGCGGGTGAAATGTCGTTTTACCCACCCGCTACCGCACTTAGTCCAAATCTGGGATGATTCCACCTGTTGTTTCCAGCGTGACTCAATTTGTGCCATTTTAGAGTGACCTCCCCTGTTCTCTGACCCTTCAACTTGCGGCTTCTCCCTGTTGCCCAACCTTTGACTCACAGGCTCTCTCCATCCCCAACATCCAACTTGCAGCTTCCCCCAATCTCAAACCCAATGACTTGCGGCCTCTCCCCGGCCCTCCCTCTCGCTGAACCTCCCATTCCCTGACTTGCTCTCTCGCCGCTTCCCTCTCCTGAACCTGCATTCCCGTTCATGATCCAGATCCGATCAGATGCCGGAGCTCTGGGGTTATAAAACTGTAGGGCCCTATTATGCAGAAGTGCTGGGCTGGGGCTGTTATACTCCTATGTTTGTTTCCTAATGACAGTTGAAACTATTCCTCCTGCCTCTCACTGCTCATCTCCAGAGCCCTTGATCACTGTGAGGATTCAGGAGAGGGAAGCGGCGAGTGGGAGCATTTAAAACAATTCATTGTTTATAACAGCCTCAGCACGGCACTTCTGCACCATCAGGACCCACAGTTTCACAACCCCAACTCCGGAATCCGATTCTTTGCCTATCTTTTGATCTATCACCATTTAACCTTTCCAGATCAAAATGCCAATAGGTTCTTGTGACTCCTAAATGACATGTCCACAATATGAGTGTTACTGTGTGCAAATCTCCGCTGAGGCTGTTCTTCACATGACCTACTTGGTCTAATTCCACTCTCCTGCTCCCTCCTTTCATATTTCTAATTTTCAAGAAACTATCTAAATCCTTTTTAAAATAATGTATGCACTCTGATTCAACAATGGATTGTTGCAGAGCACAGCTGTCTAAAGAATATTTTCTATTCTCACCTTTAAGTCATTATCAGCCTTCATCACCTCTCTTCTCTCGTACTGGTTCAAGGCCCTCTCGCTAATCAATATTATTGTTCAACCACTTTCCAACAAACTTCTGTAGGATCATAACTCTCATATCTTTTGAAGTCCAATTTTCACATCTATGCAGTGTTGTTAATCGTCAACCATTCTACTTTTTATCAGCAGCTTGATTTTTCAGTTGCATTAAAATTGCTTCTCAATTTTGTTAGATGCCTCTTTTGGAATTGATAAATAATTAAAGGAGAACAAATTGCAGGGGAAAGAGCAGGGGAGTGGGACTAACTGGATTGCTCATGAAGGGCTGATGTAGACTTGATGGGCTGAATGATTTCTTCAATGGTGTGCTAGTCTGACTGGCGGCCTCTACCCTCTGCTTTGTTATTACTCTTGCTCTACTTCCTTTTTTTTATTCGAAAGTCAGCTTTTAACCATTCCTTTTTCCTTGTGATTAACACCTTGCCATCTATTTTTAATCTGTAGTTCAAACCTTTATGATTTTTACCTTTTCACATTTGTTATATTCAGACTTTTTTTTGTATTTGTTCATGGGGCGTGGGCATCACTGGCAAGGCCAGCATTTATTGTCCATCCCTAATTGTCCTTGAGCAGGTGGTCGTCAGCCACTGTTTGAACCGCTGCAGTCCATGTGGTGTAGGTACATTTGCTACTGTATACAGCTTTCAAAATATGCTCAAATTTTTAATTACATAGCAGCAGCTACAGTAGCTATCTCTTGCTCATTTCAACTTTGAATATAATTAGAGAATCTGAGAACTACAATAAAACTGATGTCAAATTATAATACAGTAATTTTATGAAATTGCACGCCTCCCATGATTTTTTATCCCTTCATTTGAATAACTGTCAAAATGTGAATGAATCTCCCTGAAGAATACAATTTCTTCAAATTACTTATTTTGAGTAAATGAAAATCGATAGTTTTTATTTTGTTGTTGGACTTCTATTGTAATCATCACAGTAAATAAACACTGAGACGTTCTGATTTGGAACATGATATTGAAACCAGTTTTCTAGTGTTTCAGTTATAAATGCATTAGCAACAACTTGTATAAATTTATATAGCGCCTCAAACATAATGAACCATCCCAAGGCGCTTCACAGGAGCATTATAAAACAAATTATGACACTGAGTCACCCAAGGAGATATTGGGTCTTACAAGGTGCTGTTTACCCAATCATCTTATTTCTTCTGCTACCCCCTCCACTACTGCCCATCAAATGGGTTTGAAGCTGTACAATGGATCAGTCTGTGTTTTATAGAATGTGGTATCTACAATGCTGTTTCGCCCAATATTATCACATCCTCTGTTGATCTATACTGCACAATTCTAATGGGCTGGGCTCCCAGCATTTCAGCTCTCCACAGAGATGTTTTTCAAAGCATACACAACATGAATATCCAGCAAAAGTGAAAAATATTCACACTGCAATAATGAGGTTATTTTAAGTTCAGAATATGATTGCACTGGCATTTTCCTTTGGGTGATAAAATCATTAAATGATTTTTCTATTCAAGGGATTGTAGATTGTTATAGTTGTAAGTGTTCTGTCATCTGCAATTTTAGTGTATGAATATTTTTGGTCATTTTAATTGCTATATGATTGGGCTAATCTTTTCACTATTATGTATTCATTGATGATGTAATTAGTTTGTTTTGATATGCTGATTCATTAGAATTCTTTACATTATTTGGTGGCTCATTATTCATAAACAAATATGTAGGGAATGGTGAATTGATCAGTCATTTGGGGAACATTTCTATTAATGAACAGATAAGAGCCTTCCCTCAAATCTTCTCCATATGTGAGAGACAATACTTATAGGGCAGGATTTTACGCGTCGGCGAGAGATGGTTCATTATGTTTGAGGCGCTATGTAAATTTAAATAAAGGTTTTGTAAAAATTATGGACATGTCCCAACTCATGTGATAGTGCCACATGAGGGGACATGTTAGGAAAATTTTATTTTTCTATTTTGAGCTTTTTCACATTTAGAGCCGATCGCCCTGAGGCTGCACTTAGCATCAGGGAGATGAGTGCGCTCTTTCGTGTGCATGCGCGAAAGAGTGCACTCTCGATTTTGGGATTCCCCCCCTGCCTGCACAGGGAGTGCATAGCGCTGTGGATGTCACGCTGGGCGGGCCTTAATTGGCCTGCCCACGTAAAATGGCGCTGCGCCCCCCCGATTGGGGGCGCTGATCGGAAGCGTGCCTGTGCGTGCCCACCCTTCAACTTCGTCCCCGACGGGGGGAAAATTCAGCCCATAATTTTTGTTTTACAAGGCAGCAATAGCGAAGAGACCTCAAGTGTTATCCAAAGCTGCAAAGGCACAGCTCAATCATTTTGTTAATGTTATATATATTTGGGCTTTACATTGGTGCCTGATTCAGTAGCTGCTCAATTTTAAACTACTCACCCTTGTTTTCCAATTCCTCCATGGCCTCACCCCTCCCCATCTCTATAATCTCCTCCAGCCCCACAACCCTCCAAGATAATGAGCACCCCCAATTCTAACATATTGTGCATCCCCAATTTTAATTACTTCATCATTAACGGCCATACCTTCAGCTGCCAAGGCCCTACGCTCCGGAATTCCTATCCTAAACTTTTCTGCCTCTCCTCCTCTCTTTCCTCCTTCACAATACCCCTTAAACTGCACCCCCCCACCTCCACCGTGACCCTCCCGACCGAGCCTTTAGCCATTTGCTCTAATATTTCATTAGATTCTGTTTGATAACACATGTGAAGCGTCATGAGACATTTTATTACTTTAAAGGCACAACTTAAATGCAAGTTGTTGCTGTTGGGACAAAGTGCTGCCTTGAATCAAGCTCCTATACATGCTGGGAGCTAAATTCCATTTGGCTGTCTGTGAGAGCTAATTTTCACTTTTTTTAAGTGCACGGGTTATCTGCAACATTTTACTTAGTGCCCTTTCTGTGAGATGAGATGCTTTCTAATTAACACAACTGACAGACCAATTAGAATGTGCTTGCAATCATACTGCTAAACCACTTCTTTAGAATAAGGAACAAAACACGATCTAAAATTAGAAAAATATGGCAAATTCTGGAATTTTTTCTTTAAAAATATAGATAAGTGCTGAAATACAAAGCAGATTCATCAGACTCTGGAAATAGAGGTTAAGATTTAGGCAGAGACCCTTCACTGGTTTTGATGAAGGCTTTCTACTTAATATAGTAACCTACTTTCCCTCTTTCCGGATGTTGATGTATTTCCAGCATATTTATTTGTTTCCGATGCAGTTCATTCATGCCTAATTTATTGGGGGATGTTTTATAACCCCAATTACGTGTCATCAAGACACTTACATTTACAAACGTGTTAGTATTTGTTAATGCCAATAATGGGAAAGAGACATATGCAGGCTTTCCTGAACTAGCAATATCAGTTAGAAAAGTCTTGACACGTCATAAACTGAGGGGAACATCTGTTCAGAAAAAAAACATGGATTCAAATTGCATCTTTCATATCCTCAGGCCTTCATTAAGTGCTTCACAACCAATAATTTGCTTCTGAAGTGAAGTCTTTCCTGTTTTATTAATAAACAAGAAAGGCAATTTACACATAGCAATGTTCCACAAAAAACATTGGGATGAATGACCAGATAATCTATTTTTTAGTGGTGTTGCTTCTTGTGTAATTTAAAAGGTGACGCCTTGGTGATGTGCTAATCTAATTTATGGCCTGGATTTTCGCAATAGAGTCCTTCCATCGATGGAGAGACTGTATTGTGAAAATGGCGGAAGTGGCCAAAAATCCGAAGTCCTGCATTTTTACAGGGGCAGGAATGGGCCCAAGTGAGGATTTGCTTTTCACGGAGGCAGCTGCCCATATAAAACAGCAACAACAGGAATGGAAAACACAACGTGTGCAGATTATACCTTTTTTTTAATTCATTCATGGGATGTGGGCATTTATTGCCCTTGTTCAGAGGGCATTTAAGAGTCAACCACATTGCTGTCTGGGTCTAGAGTCACATGTAGGCCAGACCAGGTAAGGATGGCAGATTTCCTTCCCTAAAGGACATTAGTGAACCAGATGGGTTTTTACAACAATCAACAATGGTTTCATGGTCATGGACTTTTAATTCCAGATTTTTATCGAATTCAAATTCCACTATCTGCCATGGCGGGATTTGAACCTAGGCCCCTAGAGCATTACCCTGGGTCCCTGGGTTATTAATCCAGCAACAATACCACTACGCCATCATGCCCCCTGCTAGGACCAGGTCTAAACTTTGTGGAGTCTTTTAGAGAGGCAGGGTATCCCTTTGGAGAAGTAGAGTATCCATTTGGATATGGTCGCAGGACGCATTTGGGAGAAGTCAGGTGCCCCTTGAGGGAGATAAGGTGCCCTCGGGATTATTAAAATTAAGCATGAATGTGCATAAAGAGTGCATGAACTCATTAACTGACAAGCTCATTGGAACTGTCAAAAGTGTCAAAATGAACTGTCAGAAGCAACTGTCAAAGGTATCAAAATGAACTGACAAAGGCAACTGGCAAGCTGTCAAGGCATTTAAAACTCCAGCCCTTTAAATCTTTTTTAAAAAAAATGTCTTGTTTAAAAAAAAAGTTACTTACTATTTCACTCTGACATAAGCCTGAGGGGCTACTTTTGCTGGATTAGTGCTGCATGACTGATTTCACAACATTTCAATATCACAGTAGGGTGTCTTCCATTTTACAGTTTGATTGACAGCACCAAGTGGTTATAGACTCTTTGAAGTGGGACTATGAATTCCAATGTTCCTTTTCATAAAGGGTTAAATATTTGAATGAAAGATGTAGCAATAAAGATGTAGTTGCAGGAATATAAATGTAGTGAATGAGTTTTTATGAATGGGAGTTTATTTTTAATCAAGTCTGCAATAGACACTAGAGCTTTTATCTAATTTAATCACAGCATGGGCCCTGAGGTCTGCCGTGGTGGATACTGAATAAGTTGGCATGGTAGGCGTAAGGGCAAAGGGTGATGGGTGGGGTACATGGGTTGGCATGAGTTTGCAATAAATTAACATACAGGCTATAAACAGCCATGGGGGTTGGATAGAGGGGCCTTGGATTGGCATGGAGGGTATGAGGGGCCATGGGAAGTGGGTGGGGAGGTGAGAGAGTGTGAGGGGTGAGAGATGGAGGGCTTTTTTTTGCTTTATTGCTTTTTCTTAAATTTTGGATACAGCGCCAGAGCACTACGATGGGCATTCTGCCCAGCCTGCCTTGGCACTTGTTCCAGGGGCTATGGGCTTGACTCCCAGAGAACCCCATCACCCTGGAACAAAAGTCCCAACTCCTGGGGCACTTTTTACTGGGTCAGGTCTGTGGAGCAAGGAAATGCTTTAGCATGTCAATACTTATTTCATCAGAAGTCTTGAAGGGCACCCTCCTCCACTTACTTTCGATAGCAGTCTGGGAGACTGCTAGGAACTTCAGTCATCTAGGAATGCAAGACCAGTCATCTCAGTGTTGGCTGGGCTTACCCAGTAACCACACATGATCATGCTGCCAGAACTCTGATTACTAGTTACAACTCTCTCTCTCTGGTGAAATAAACATGAAAAAAACATGTGGAACGCATACCAATTATCCAGCCTAGAACTAGTGAAATACCAAGCACTAGGGGTATTCTTGGAGGATCAATGAAAGCGAACTACTTACCCCACAGTACAGCAATGCATCCACTAGCAATAAGAAACAGTGGTCCTAACTAATAAGATCATTAATTTGAAAAGTCTCCACCCTTAGACCCAACATGTCCCAAATGTGCAGTCATTCTAAGAAGCCTGGAATTTGGCCCAACTATTCCATGCTGGTGTTAATACTCCTCAAGAGTTGTGTATTCTAATATAAGTATGAAGTATATGTCTAAATGTATATCCATACATACAATAAGTTCACAAAATATGGATGTTAATGTACTTGAAACCCCAATTTTAAAAGACAAAGCAAAGTTTTAGATATTTCAAGAGAAATCGTACTATTAACATGTTAACATACTTTGTATCTATTTACTCTCAAGCCCAACCATAGTAGCTTGGAATCAATTGGTACTGGCGCACAAAACTACAAAATCTTAATATGCAATTAACAGATGCGCTGACTCTACCATACATAGCAAGTCAGCCCCATTGTGTGTATGAAAAGCTAGTACTAAATAGTTAGTGTTGAGTCAACACCGCTGGTTTCAGTTCTTTTTCTTGCCCCACAGGTCTTGTTGATTCTGTCCGTAACTTATTTATCGAAACCACGGCCATCTACCTCGAAACGGATGATAAAAGTGGCTTGAAGACCACAAGCAATCTGTTGTTATCTCTAATTGATATTTTACACAATATGCTGAAGCACACATCCAGTGTTGTTCGCTCTGCTTTGCAGGTAAGATGAGGCCCAGAGTGGCCATTTGTTTCTGGATTTCTATTGCTCCTAAGCCTAGTTTGTATTTTTCTCCCCTTCAGTAATTTATCTTGTCCTTTTCTTAGGTGGTCTTTGTAATAAAATGGGTGGGCAATCTTCTCCCATCTCATTGGGCAATGGCTAAGCGAGGCCAAGTATAACTTACCTTTTGTTTGTCCTTCATTGTTGTGGGACAGGGCATACCTTCCATTCACAATCTTCCCCAGAATTCAAGGTTAGAATCAAAGTTAAAGGCTGACAGGAAGAGCCAACATTTCCAAGAGAGAAGAACCTTCCTTAGAATCACAAATATAGGCCAAATTACCCATCCGAATTGCCTGGTATTGGCAACAAAGAACACAAATAAATATTAGCATCAAAACACAAAATGGATGGCATTTTCTATGTCCAAGTTTTTTTGTGTTGGACCATGTATACCACTATGGAGGGAGTATTGATTGATTGATTGATTCCTAGGATGACAGGATTGTACTATGAGGACCGATTGAGTAGAATGGGCCTATATTCTCTGGAGTTTAAAAGAATGAAAGGCAAGCTCATTTTAAGAAAACATATTATAGGGCTTGACAAGGTAGACTGGAAGGCTATCTCCTAAACTGGAGAATCTAAAACTAAGGGTCATAGTTTCAGGATAGGGGGTCAGCAATTTAGGACTGAGATGAGGAGAAATTTCTTCACGCAGAGGGGTGTTAAAATTTGGAATTGTCTACTCAGCTGTCAGATACTCATTGGGAAAAATCCCTCCCCCCCCCCCCCCCCCCCCCGTTGGGGGGTAAGCCTCTGATCGGCGCCCCAGATTGTGGGCACGCCA
This sequence comes from Cetorhinus maximus, assembly GCF_964194155.1. NCBI lineage: Eukaryota > Metazoa > Chordata > Chondrichthyes > Lamniformes > Cetorhinidae > Cetorhinus > Cetorhinus maximus. The sequence goes on from NC_135881.1 coordinate 200,380,751, forward strand.
CCATTTTACGTGGGCGAGCCAATTAACGCTATGCACTCCCTGAGTGGACGGTGGGGGTGATGGATTCCCTCAGCTGGGAGTGCGCTCTTTTGCACATGTGCACAAAAGAGCGCACTGATCTCCCTGAGGCTAAATGCTGCCTCAGGGAGATCAGCTCTGAATTAAAAATTGTTATACAAATGATAGAAAAATTTCCCTGACATGTCCCCTCATGTGACACTGTCACATGAGTTGGGACATGTCCATCACTTTTCTTGAAACCTTTATTAAAAATTTAAATACCCTCATGAAACCTTATCCCGCCCGTGGATGAGGTTTCATGCTTTTTCTGAAGCCTGCCAAGGCTCCCAGCCTGCCTACCAACCTTAAGGTTGGACGGGCAGGTCCATTAATAATTTTAATTAGTTTCTCAATGGCCTCAATAGACTATTGACAGGTCGGCAGGCGCTCAGCTGACTCAGCTGTGCCCCCGCTGACCTGAAAATAGAAATGACACAGGATGACATCAGGAGTTCCACCCAATGTCATCCCGCGTCATTTTATGCGTTGGCGAGTGAGCCCCACCCCTGCTCACCGACCAGAAGATCCTGCCCATTGAGTATATTTGAAGACTGAGATCAGTGGACACGAAGGAAATGAAGGGAGTAGGGCAGCAGAGTGAATTGAGATAGAAGATCAGCCATGATCTTTTCGAATGCTAGAGAAAGCTCCGGGGACTGTATGTCCTACTCCTGCTTCTAATGTTCTTATATATAGGCCAGCATATATTCAAGGTATATTGATGCTACAGAATCAGGTGCTCAGAAGATATGCACTGGTACAGTTTAATGCCAAAGCCAATTCCTTAACTTCCTGGTGGGAGGTTCCCAGTTTTGATGTGTTTAAATGTAGAAAAGTTTGTGAACATCTAGAACCTAGGCTTAGACATGGAGAATAGCCAACTGAGAAAGGTACCAGAGAGCCTCCACCATCCATGGAAGAGTACTTCAAGAGTCAACACCTACTGAAGAGAAAGGAAGAGGCTTTGGAAAATATTGTTAGGGCTTACCATCTGAATAAAGGGCAGCATGAAGAATGGTACTAGAGTTGTATTGCTATTTATCCTCCATGCACATTCTCTGTCAGAAACAGAAATATTGGCTTCAAAGTCTAAGGGCGAGATTTTCCAGCCCCGCCCGCTGCCGGGATCATCCAGTGCCGCCAAAAAGTCAATGGACTTTTGTCTGGGCTGCTGAATCTCCCACAGCCACAATGGGGTTGGAAAATCCCGCCCATGATTCTATTCCAATCAACCTTGCTGATGTTGACAAAGCAACAAGATTATTTCGTGGCGAGCATAAAACCTCTGCTATCCTTGGGGATATCCCAAGATATCCTGAGGTTGGCCATAGGAATGATGGCCAAGACAGCCCAACAAGCTGAAGATTTATCTCAAGAAAAGTTTGTTGTTTATATAGAAATAAAATCCCAAGCGAAAAATTATTTAGAAAAGTAGATATGTTCACAGAAACTGGAGTACCTGGAACTTTATATAAGTGGGTACTTAAAAAATGTGTACAGGATGTTGTCCGACAATTGCGCCAAATCTTGTAACTGTAAATACAGAATCTCCAGTTCTTTATCAAAAAGAACAGACAAAATCAGAAACGTTGCAGGAAGAAATGTCAGGAATATATATTGCTCCTTCTCTTAAACCAAATGCTTGCAATCCAGTTCACCCTAACTAGGCCACAAATCAGTGCCAGAACACAAAACAGTGTGGGGGTGAGAGGGGTGGGGCGGGAAGATGTGTACCCAGTAATAATGCAGCCTTTAAGGGCATATTATTGTCATTATCTGAGAATGCTATACTGTCACACATTCCTTGGGCAGTAACTTTCCAGCTGTGAAAAGTGACACAGTCGTATTCCAATTGCAAATGTTGACTTCAAGCAGAAAGTTGCATCCAGGAGCAGAGGAGGTGTGATGGAGTCAAAATACTCATCCTTTTCCTCCCTTCAGAATAGCAATCATTAGAAATTGAACTAATAAAAGTACAGGTTACGAGTGAATTCTACGAGTGCAACTATTTAATTTCTCTGAATTTCCACGGGGATTGTTCCAACCACTCATAATAATTGCTGTAAAATGGTTGAAATTGGCTATTTATATTATTTCCTCTATTCTCCCGCTGAATTTATGGTGGGAACCCCTCAGGAGATTGAAGACCAACATTTCTGTTCCATTCTTTTAGAAAAAATTGATATTTGAAATGGTTGGATTCAGCTTCTTGCCCAGTTCCACTGTAGTACATGGCACATGATTAGCAGTAGCATAAACAGGCAATTGCACTTATGATGGTCTATTGGATCACTGCTAAGTATGGCAAAGGCAGGCCTTCTGGGTGTATCTATTTAAACTACTGCCATCCCAGATTAGCAGTGTTCAGTCTGCAGCCACACACACACGTTTAACTGAGACATGATGGACTGAAATTTTCACTGGTTTTCTATCTACAGTGTTTCAATTTTTTCTTAATTAACACAATATTATTCTTCTCCTATCAAATAAAATCCTGGCATGTAACAAATTTCCAGCTCGCACATTATTTGCCACTAAAGCACAAGAAGGATGTAAAGAATACAGAGCAGCGGTGGAATACCCGTACCTGTTCAGGCTACCCAATGTGCAGATAACATAGGTGAAATTAGGTTGCATTGAATCATAGAATGGTTACCGCACAGAAGGAGGCCATTTAGCCCACTGAGACTATGACAGATTTCTGCAAGAACAGTCCAACTCGTCCCAATTCCTCATCCACTCCCTGTACCCCTTTAAATTTTTTTGTTTCAAGTACTGATCTAATTCGCATTTGAATGTATCTCCTCAACCCTCTCAGGCAGTGCACTCAGTGGGTAAAAATGATTTTCCTCATGTCACTTTTGGTTCTTTTGTCAATCACCTTAAATTGGTGTCCTCTGGTTCTAGATCCTTTCGTCAATGGGACCAGTTTCTACTATCTACTGTGTCTAGGCTGTTCATGATTTTGGGCACCTCTGTTAAATCTCCTCTCAACCTTCTCCGCTCTAAGGAGAACAACCTCAGCTTCTCCAATCTATCTATGTAACAGAAGTTCTACATCCCTAGAATCATTCTCGTAAATCTTTTCTGCACTCTCTCTAAGGCCTTCACACCCTTAGGAGTGAGTTTGTGTTTGTTAATCCAGCACATTCTTGTTACATGTTTATTATAATAGCTGTTCTATAGTTTGAGTGATAATCTGTTGTTTTTTTATATTACCTTCTTCCTCTTCTCAAGGGCTTACACCAGTTTTCTGTCCTTTCTGATTCTGCCATTCTTGAGTTGGCTGCTGACAGGTCCATGTTAATTTTGCTGATTTATTCCCCCCCCCCATTTTATGGAAAAGCAAACCCTCTCAAGTGACAACAGTAAGGTAATGAAATTGCTGTGGGTAGTGTCACATAGCACAATCCCATGTTCTATAACTCTTGAGCACTCTGCCTTAGATGACCAAAGAGACATACAACAGTTAACACACTATCACAGTACAATTCCAGCCAATGGGTTACTTTATGAAGTGCAGTCATAGCCCCTGTTGTTAAGTAAACAATCTCAAAAGCTAAATGCACACAGCAAGCTCCCACAATTACCAACTCCATGATTCACAAGACAGTCACTTTGTAGTACAGAACTTGAGTATTGCTGAAAAAAGAGACATGTTGTCGAAGCTTTTCGTCTTGCACTCATCAGGACAAATTTCAAAGGGAGCAACAGTTATATACTGCATGAGAAAAGGGTGCTGATTGGTTGGCAAGTCAACTCTGATTGGTCGAGGCACAGCCATGGAGAATGCAATTCAAGAAAGATGCAATGCCTGCATATGTTCCTTTTGCTTGTAGACAACAGGTCCCTGACAAAAAAACTTCGACAACATATGCCTTTTTTCAGCAAGATTTACCAGATAACCATTTTTTCATGGTGGAGTTGGTTAAGGTAGCATTGTTGGCCAAGATACTGACAGAAGAAGGGTCATATGGACTCAAAACTCTGTTTCTCGCTGCACAGGTGCTGCTAGACCTGCTGAGTTTTTCCAGCATTTTCTGTTTTTGTTACTGACAGAATTTCTTGGTCTTCTTCAAAGTGTCATAGGATTTCTCATGCTCACCTGAGCTGGCAGACAGGGGCTTAGTTTAATATCTCAGCCAAACGATGAATGATTTAACTGAGAATATATGTTTCAGCTGGTGCGCTGGTTGCATGTAACATAGCTGAGCAAATACTGACATCCATCAAGGCAGGATCTTAGTTAAAGAAGATATGCAAAGACACTTGTTCAAGACCATTGTTTCTTTGCACAGCAGGCTTGTGGAATTACAGCAAGAGGGATAGAGAAGCTAGGGAGCATGTATCAGTCCATGGTATGGTCCATTCTTACAAGTGAAGCAGGCTTAACTTTTTAAGTTGCACAATGCTGCTAGATTTCCTCACCACTTATTAAACTAAAGGTACCTTCACCTGCATTTAATAAATTTAAAAAAGCACTACCTCCAGCCCAACTGATGGGCTTCACTCTAATGCCCCTGCTTTTTTTTACAGAAAGGATCATTAACCAAGGGCTCATTTAATTCTCTTGTCCCATGTTAAAATGCACGTATCAAAGAAGTACTTAATTAAAATTCAACAAATTATGTGAGCCCAATTTCTCTTGTGGAATAAGTTGTTGGAATGCACAAGTCATGTGCCATTGTCTGTTTTGTTAATACTACAGCTGTCTTATATAGCCTGTGGCTCATGCAGGTGTGCAGACAGAACAAGTGAATATTTACAGGAGACACGCAAACACCACCTGGGGGCCTAAGGCTATTTTTATGGCAGTGTGTGTGTGTGTGAGTTATTATCCCTAAATACATATCTTACAATGGACATAGTGGGAGTATTTATGCCATCTAACTACTTTTGAAGTTGACACCATAGGACTTAAGTTGTCTTTAAGTAACTTTTAATTAATGTTTCCGTGCATCACAACTGCCTGAAAAAATCCACCTTCCCTCATCTTTTCACATGTGAGGATGGTTGCTTCCCTGTGTGCTTAAGAGCAAGAAGAACAAAGAAAATTCCTTTGTGACAAATGTATTTGGCGACGCAATTCCACAAAAATGCTTCCAGCATTAGAAGCTGCACTGTTTCTTGAAAATGGTGAAAGGCACGGCAACCATAAAGCCACTGCTCAGAAGAGCCAAATTCTTAACATGTCTTCCGTATAATCCAAGATTGCGATGCACACACAAGGTGATTGCACATTAGGGAAGTATTCGGGACCAAGAATCAAAGAAGTTTATAGGATAATAGGAGCCATCGTGATTGTGCCTTCTCTTCACTCGAGAAGGTCAAAACAAATCCCATTGCTTTTTTCTCTTTTCATAGTCCTGGATCACCTTCTGTTTCAAATATTTATCCAATTTTTCCTTAAAAGCTACATTGGTCTGTTCTCCAACTACTCTGTATGGCAAATTATACCAAGAACCCTTTGTTTCAAGATATTTCTCCTAACCTCTGTTCTCATTCTCTTAAATCATTCTAAATTGACAACTGCTCCTCCCCACCCCCACTGCCCATCATTGATTCCCCAACCAGTGGAAATAACCTTCACTCAATTAAAACACTTCATGTAATTTTAAAAGCCTCAAAGCCTTCTCAGTTTGAGTGAAAATAGTCCCAGTAGCTCAATTCTGTCCTCATGACAGTAGTTTCTCATCTTCGGTGCCATCCTAGTGAATCCAAGCTCAACACTATCTGTTGTTGTTACTATCTGTGGCTTTGTTGCCCTGTCTATATACTGTGGGACCAAAACTGACCAGAGCACAAACAGATAAACATATACACATGACAGAAAGGAAAAGACCAGCTGATCCGTTGAGCCCACCCCATACAGTCATGGTGCGACTGAACATCATGAGCCCCACTGCTCCCCTCCACCCAGCAACCATGGGAGACACCAAAGAAACCGAGAAAAACCTTGGGCCAATGTAGGGGAAAAAAATTAGGAAATTCCCATCCGACTGCTGCCTCCCCTCTGCACCCCCCCCCCACCTCAATGGTAATTAAAACAAGTTCCAGAAAACTGCAATGAACATAAGACACATCACTCAATACCTCACCTACCTTTTGCACACTGTGATGTCAACCTCAGCCAGGAACTTTTCAGCTCCCTTTTGACAGCTGCAGCGAATCCACGCTCACTGAACAAGTTGCCAATAACTTGATCCAAAAGTCAATGATCCCTTGCAAAGGTAAACACCTCCTGACATCTAACCTAGTCCCTTGCTTACTGATATAAAATTAACACAGGAGACATATAGGTAGTTGACATTAACTGGACATTTGAACATATGAATTATCAGGAGTAGGCCACTCGGCCCCTGGAGGCTGCTCCGCCATTCAATACGATCATGGCTGATGTAATTGTAACCTCAACCGCACATTCCAACCTATCCCTGGCAACCTTTCACCCCCTTGCTTATCAAGAATCAATCGAGCTCTGCCTTAACAATATTCAAAGAGTCTGCTTTCACCGCCTTTTGAGGAAGGCAGTTCCAAAGACCCTCATCTCTGTCCTAACTGGGCAACCCCTTATTTTTAAACAATGACCCTTAGTTCTAGATTCTCGCATAATACCCTTTCCACATTCACCCTGTCAAGAACCGTCAGGATCTTAAATGTTTCAGTCACCTCTTACTCTTCTAAGCTCCATAGGAACCAAGCCTAGTCTGTCCAACCTTTCTTCATAAGACAACCCTCCTATTCTAGGTATTAGTCCAGTAAACTTTCACTGAACTGCTTCAAAAGCATTTACATCCTTCCTTAAATAAGAAGACCAATACTGTACACAGTACTCCAGATGTGGTCGCACCAATGCCCTGTATAACTGAAGCTTAAACCTCTACTTTTGTATTCAATTCCCCTCATAATAAACAATAACATTCTATTAACTTTCCTAATTACTTGCTGTACCTGCATAGTAACCTTTTGCAATTTATGCACTAGGACACCCAGATCCCTCTGTATCTCAGAGCTCTGCAACCTCTTACCATTTAGATAATATGCTTCTGTTTTATTCTTCCTGCCAAAATGGATAAATTCACATTTTCCCACATTATGCTCCATTTGCCAGATCTTTGCCCAATCACTTAACCTATCTATATCCCTTTGTAGCCTCCTTATGTCCTCTTCACAAGTTACTTTCCTACCTGTTTTTGTATCATCAGCAAATTTAGCAACCATACAGTGGGTCCCTTCATCCAAGTCATTTATGTACATTGTAAAAAGTTGAAGCCCTAGTATTGCCCCTGTGGCACGCCACTCATTACATCTTGCCAACTAGAAAATGATACATTTATGCCTACACTCTGTTCCCTGTTAGTTAGCCAATCTTCTATCCATGCCAGTATATTAACCCCTACACCATGAACTTCTATTTTCCACAATAACCTTTGATGTGGTATCTTATCAAATGCCTTCTGGAAATCTAAGTGCAGTACATCCACCTGTTCCCCTTTATCCACAGCACGGGCGGAATCATTCCAGATTTGCACTAGGTGCAGTAGCACTTTTACCAGCCAACAACAATGGTGGATTTTCACACCGTATCATCCCAAACCCACTGCATTAATTATGTATTCCCAGGAAACAGGCCGTTTCCATGGCGGGCAGGCTCTCATTTGCCCGCCACACCATTACCTTGCCGCTTCATCACGCAGGGTACTATATGTAAAGTCCAGTCAAGCGCACACCTCTCAGTGCTTCCAGATTACTGCAAGACATGGCCCTGAAGGGCAAAAAGACTGCAGACCTCAGATTCACTGACGCATACCTCGAGTATCTTTTCGACACAGTGGAGGCTCGCCGTGATGTCCTCTACCCCTGCCCTGGCTGTAGGATGGGCAGCAACCTCACTAATCCAGCTTGGGAGGCGGTGGCAGCGGTGGTAAGTGCCAACGCTCTGCAAAAGAGGACGGCCACCCAGTGGCGCAAGAGGACGAATGATCTCCTCTGTTCTGCCAGGGTAAGTCACTCTTCTCATCGCTCTCAACTCACACACTCACAAACCCATCACACATCCACAGAGCCCTGACTCACTGCCAGTTCAAGGGACATCACCATTCAATCTCTCACAAACACCTTCATTGTCCTCATCCCGTCCATGGGACCACTCACCACCCACACATGCCAGGCATACTTATCACCTGGCCTGGCAGACATCTCTCTCCAGTTCTATTTATGCAGGACAAGCTGGCAAAGAGGGAGAGGTCACTTAGTAGTGGAGGAATGCCTGAGATCAAGGTCCTCATGGACTTTGAAAATAGAGCCATCCAGCTGACCAGCGAGGATCTGGACTGTGATGGTGAGGTTGGTGGTGCTCAACCAAGTGAGGATCCAGCAGTGCAACATCCATCAGACAACCATGCTGTGAGTGATGTGTCCTGTTTCACTTGTACATAATGTTCACTATTGTGAATACACACCAAGAATGCCTATGGCACCTTGTTCTGATGAGCAGTGTTCGTGTCACTCAATATGAAATCTTTCTGCACAAGATAAAGGCAGGTGTCTCAGTCCAGGGCCTCTTCACTGTGTTTTGTGTAGCCTTCAGACCAAAGTGATAAGAACATAAGAAATAGGAGCAGGAGTAGGCCATTCGGCCCCTCCAGCCTGCCCCGCCATTCAATAACATCATGGCTGATCTGCCCCAGGCCTCAACTCCTCTTTCGTGCCAGCTCCTCATAGCCCTCAACTCCCCGATATTTCAAAAATTGATCTACCTCCTCTTTAAATACTTCAGTGATCTAGCCTCCATAGCTCTTTGAGGTCTACCCTCTGAGAGAAGAAATTCCTTTGCATCTCGGTTTTAAATGGGTGTCCCCTATTCTGTAACTATGTCCCCTAGTTCAAGATTCCCCCATTAGTGGAAACATCTTCTCAACATCTACCCTGTCAGCCCCTCAGAATCTTGTACGTTTCAATAAGGTCACCCCTCATTCTTCTAAACTCTAATGAATAAAGGCCAACCTGTTTAGCCGATCTTGATAAGGCAACCCCTTCATCCCAGCAATCAGCCTTGTGATTCTCTTTTGAACTGCCTCCAATACCAGTATATCCTTTCTTAAATATAGGAACCAAAACTGTACACAGTACTCCAGGTGCGGCCTCACCAACACCCTGTTCAGTTGTAACAAGGCTTCCCTATTCTTAAACAACAACCCCCTAGCAATACAGGCCAAAATTCCATTTGCCTTCTTAATTACTTGCTGCACCTGCATGCTAACTTTTTGTGTTTCATGCACAAGAACACCCAGATCCCTGTGTGCTGCACTTTTTTTTGGAGCCTCTCTCCATTTAAATAGTAGTCTGACATTTGATTTTTCATGCCAAAGTGCATGACTTCACACTTCCCTATATTAAACACCATCTGCCAAGTTTTTGCCCACTCACTCAACCTATCTATATCCTCTTGCAGATTCCTTATGTCCTCATCACAACATGCCCTCCCACCTATTTTTGTATTGTCAGCAAATTTGGATACCTTAACTCTTCCCCCCCTCCTCCAAGTCATTAATATAGATAGTAAATAACTGAGACTCTGGGACTGATCTTTTGGCACTCCACCAGTTGCATCTTTCCAACCTGAAAAAGACCCATTAATCCCCACTCTCTATCTTCTGTGTGTTAACCACTCCTCAATCATGCTAATACATTACCCCCAATAGTGTAAGCTCTTATCTTGTGCAATAACCTTTTATGTGGCACCTTATCGAATGCCTTCTGGAAAGCCAAATACACTACATCTATCAGTTCACCTTTATCAACTCTGCTTGTTATATCCTCAAAGGATTCTAGCAAATTTGTCAAACATGATTTCCCTTTCACAAAACCATGTTGACTCTGTTTGATTGCGTTAAGCTTTTCTAAATGTCCTGCTATTTCTCCCTAATAATGGATTCTAGCATTTTCCCAACGACAGATCTTGGGCTGACTGGCCTATAATTTCCTGCTTTTTGTCTTCCTCCCTTCTTGAACAGGGGCATCGCATTAGCGGTTTTCCAATCCGCTGGGACCCTCCAGGAATCCTGTGAGTCCTGGAATATTTTGACCAATGCCTCCACTATCTCTGCAGCCACTTCCTTTAAAATCCTTACATGCAGGCCATCAGGTCCTGGTGACTTGTCTGTCTTTAGTCCCATTAATTTCTCAAATGCTTTGTCCCTTGTGATAGAGACTGTTACAAGATCTTTCCTCTCATTAACTCCTTGCTTATCTGATATCTTTGGAATGTTTATAGTGTCCTCCACCGTGAAGACTCTTTTTATACACCTGTAGAAGCTCTTGCCAGTTTACTTTCATAATCAATTTTTTCCCTCTTTATTAGCATTTTAGTCATCCGCTGCTGGTTCCTAAAAAAAATCTCCAATCCTCTGGCCTACCACTAGTTTTCGCTGCTTTGTATGCCTTCGTTTTTGATTGGATACTCTCCTTGACCGCCTTTGTTAACCACAGGTGGTTCATCCTTCTCATTGAGTCCTTCTTTTTGACTGGGATAAATTTTTGCTGAATGTTATGGAATATCTGCTTAAATGTTTGCCACTGCTCATCCATTGACCTTCCCCTTAGTCTATTTTTCCAGCTGGCTTTAAACAACATTTTCTTCATACCTCTGTAATTGTCCTTATTTAAGTTGAGGACACTGGTTTGGGATCTGAGTTACTTGCCCTCAAACTGAATTTGAAATTTTACCATGTTGTGATCGCTACCCCCTAGAGGATCCTTAACTACGAGATCTCTTATTAATCCTACCTCAGTACACATTACTAGACCTAAAATAACCTGTAGCCGGGTATGGTCAGGCCTCACACTCCCTGGAAACATTGCTGATGCCTGCACCTTGACGTTGCTTGTCATTGCTGCCAGAATGTCGTGGGCAGGTGGCACAGAGCTCCATCATTCTCTCTCAGGCGCTCTCAGCACCTTTAAGGTGTGCTGGCCCCCACCTCTTCAGCATCTGTGACCAGTGACGCTGTGCTCCTGAAGGGCTCAGGTGCTGAAGGCAGACAAAGGATCAGATGTTTTTAAAGTTCCATGCTATGATAAGCGAGCTGTCATCAGACGGCCTCTGAGAATGTCTGACTCCTATGTGAAGATCTATGGAGGGTCCTCACTGCATGTAATCATCATCCTCCTGCAATGGGGTGATTATTAGAGCCTCCACTGCACTTCCATGACAGGAGCATTATCACAGATGGTATGCGTGCTGCCATAAGCCAGACTGGAGTCAAACGTTCATAGATGCAATGTGAGGACCTTATGATGTCTCCTCACTCCATGCCATCATCATCCTCCACAAATCTAGCATCCAAGAGGGTCTCCCGAGCACACCTGCCTCATCTGGCCAGTGCAAGAGCCTCATCCCTATCATCGTTGCCTTCGAGGACCTCCTCACCCTCATCACCATCGACATCCTCATCGGAGGAGACCTCCAACTCCTGCATCTCCTCCTCAGCCAGCTCCTGTCCCCATTGCAGCACCAGGTTGTAAATAGCACAGCAGATGACGACGTTGCATGACACCCTCTGTGGACTGTATCTGGGCTCCACCAGACTGGTCCAAGCACTGGAACCTCATTTTCAGCATCCCAATGGTTTGCTCCATCAAGTTGTGAGTTGCAGCATGAACCTCGTTATACCTTGCCTGTGCTGCAGCCTGAGGCTGCTGCACGGGTGTCATCAGCCACGGCCTCTGCGGGTAGCCCTTGTCCCCGAGGAGCCATCCCTGCAGCCCCTGTGGACCCTGGAAGACATTAGGAATCAGTGACCAACTGAAAATTTAGGGGTCATGCACATTGCCTGGGAACTGTGCGCAGTCCTGCAGGATGCATTTGTGATGGTCACACACCAACTGCACATTCAGCGAATGGAATCCCTTGCGGTTGACATAGTTGACCGCGTGTTGTGATGGAGATCTGAGTGCCACATGAGTGCAGCCGATGGCACCCTGCACCTGTGGGAAACTCGAGATCTGGGCAAATCCATTCGCTCTTGCATCCTGACTCTCCTGATCCCTGGAAAATTGCACAACGTTTTGTGCCCTAGCGAAGATGGCGTCCGTGATCTCATGGATGCATTTGTGTGTGGAGACTTGTGATATCCCATAGAGGTCGCCTGTGAATCCCTGAAAGGAGCCACTGGTGTAGAAATTGTGTGCCACTGTCACTTTCACGGCCACTGGCAGTGGATGCCCTCCATGTCCACATGCAATAGCTGGCAGATGTGACTGACCAGTTCCCTGGACATGCGCAGTCTTCGGCAACACTGGTTCGTGGTCATCTGCAGGAATGACAGGCGGTGTCTATAGACCCTGAGTCTATCTAGGTGCCGACCAGAGACGGGTCGCTGTGGCTCTTCGGCAGCGTGTGCGGGAGCCCCAGCCGCCCTTCTTCCAGAGGGTGCTTTTCCTCCATCTGTGCAGCCAGGCGCCTCAGTAGCTCTCTTCTCTGTTATCTTCGCTCTCTGTATACCACGAGGCATACATCTAGTTCAGCAGGCTCCATGATCCTGGTGTATTTCTCCTGCAGAATGAAAGAGAGAGATGTGTGGGTTAGCATGGGTGTACTAAGAGCCTGTCTAGGTTAAGTCTGAAGGTTCTTTAACACTTCAGGAGAGTGCTGGCCGCCACTTGGATGGCCAGAGATTAGTGCGCTGCATGGCTGCCCGAAATCCCACCTTCCTCTATCCCACTCCATCTGACCAATTGGCCATTGGACTGCATGCTGTGCTCTCAGCTCAGGCACAGGCATTCTCCTAACCCAAGCTGTAAGGCTGCACTGTTAGCTTGAACCACAGGGGAGACTGGTCTAAATCGAGATGATGACATTGCAAGGGACAGTGAGCACCTCCAGCAGTGACAGCTCCACAGCCAGCTTTAGCAAGGAGATTGTACAACATGCTCAGTCATCCAACTGTTCTGCAGTCCACTGAAACACTCTTTAATTTGCAGTCTGTGCCTGAGGGGTGAAAAGCTCTGGATCACTTGGTGGCACTTTCATGCCTCTATGTTGCTTGAGTGGGTAGATAAGCTAGAGGCCCGACTCCAGTCATACCAATGTGGCTGCGTCTGAACTGTCTCAGCTGCAGAGGAATGGTCACTTTCTACAAGGTGTCCCTAATGCGTGCCCGCTTCCCCACCCACCCCACCGACCCTGCACATGCTTGTGCGCTGCCTTCAACCGCAGAGCAGCCTTTGCCCCCCAACCCCCTATGCACCTCAACCTTGAATTCCAACATGTGTCTCTTGTGAGCGCTCCACAGCGTTACTGTGCACCCACCTCCGAATCCCCCTCAAAGTGCAGCCCGCCAAGTGCACGCCTTTTATATGCTGTTGTGAAACACTTCAGAGTACAATTACGCTGATGTAGGTGGATGATCCAGCAGAGGGGGCATAAGTCCGGCGGGCTAACCTTATAATGATATGCAGATGTATTGCAATGAGGTTCCCAACGTCTGATGGTGGGAAACGCAACCCGCCATCAACGGGCTGAGCAGACGATCGCAAACTGGTTTCATGATGTTGTGAAACCAATTTTTGGCCTTCTTGCCATATTGTCCGCTTATGCTGCCGAGCACACCTGACGCCAAGTGTTTTTTTTTTAATTTTTACTGGTGGCCATGGCGCTCAGAGCCCCTTGCAATATCTTTATTAAGATGTGGACCAGTATTCATTATGGTTCAAGCTAACAGCACAGCCTCGCAGTGTGGGTTAGGAGAATGCCTGCGCCTGAGCTGAGACCACAGCATGCAGTCCGGTGGCCGAAGCTGCCGCCAATTGGCCAAGTGGAGGTGGGTGGGGTTTCAGACAGCCACTATACACTGGCCATTCGAGTGATGGCCAGCACACTCCTGCATGCGTGAAGGGGCCTTCAGACTTAACCAGGAGAGGTTCTTGTACACCCATGCTAACCTACAAGTCTCTCTCTTTGATCCTGCAGGAGGAGAGCATCAGGATCATGGAGCCTGGTGATTTAACGGTATGCCTCATGGCTTACAGAGACCAGAGAAGAAGAAGAAGATAGCGGTGGTGGCTCCTGGCTCGGCAAAGGGGGGAGCGCCTCCCTCAAGGTGAAGGGGTGCAGGCTGTGCACGCAGCTGAAGATCCACAGAGAGCCATCACTCGTAGGCGCCTCACTAGACCTAGTGTCTATAGACAACACATGTCATTCCTGCAGATGACTAAGAACCAGTGTCACCGAAGACTACACATGCCTAGGGAACTGGTCGGTCACATCTGCCACCTGCTGCAGGATTTAGCGCCACGGGGACATGGAGAAGGTCCACTGCCATTGGCCGTGAAAGTGACCGCGTTGCTCAATTTTTATGCCAGTGGCTCCTTCCAGGGCTCCACAGGTAACCTGTGCAGGATTTTGCAAGCCTCCATGCACAAGTGTATCCAGGAGGTCACAAACGCCATCTTCGCAAAGACACAGAAGTTTATACGTTTTGCCCGGGATCAGGCAAGCCAGTAAGCAATAGCGCTGGGATTTGTGCAGATCTCAGGTTTTCCACAGGTGCAGGGTGCCATCGACTGCACACGTGTGGCACTTAGATCTCCACGGCAACAAGCAGTCAACTACGTAAACTGCAAGGGCTTCCACTCGCTGAATGTTCAGCTGGTGTACAACCACCACAAACACATCCTACAGGTCTGCACACGATTCCCAGGGAACGTCCATGACTCCTACATCCTTAGTAGGTCTCAGTAACATCTTCCAGGGTCCATAGAGGCTGCAGGATTAGCTCCTCGGGGACAAGGGCCACCCACAGAGGATGTGGCTGATGATGCCCGTGCGGTGGCCTCAGACAGCAGCAGAGCGACGGTACAACGAGGCTCATGCCGCGACTGGACTTTGGTGGAGTAAACTATAGGCATTTTGAAAATGAGGTTCCGGTGCCTCGACAGGTCTGGTGGAGTCCTGCAATCCAGTCCCCACAGGGTGCTGCGCATTATCGTCAATTGCTGCACGTTCCACAACCTGGCGCTGCAAAGGGGCAAGGACCTGGCTGAGGAGGAGATGGAGGAGCTGCACGTCTCCTCCAATGAGGAGGACATCGAAGGAGATGACAGTGATGAGGTCCTCGAAGGTAAGGATACTGGCGATGAGGCCATCGCACTGGCCAGATGATGCAGGTGAGCTCGGGAGGCCCTCATAGCTGCAAGATTCGTGGAGGATGATAACGAGATGCAGTGAGATCTATCCTGACATCCTCACCTTGCATCTGTGAACGTTTGACTCCTGTGTGACTGATGGCAGCGCACATACCCTCAGTGCTCAGGTTCATGTCATGGAGACACGGCAGAGGCCCTAATAGTCGCTGGATTCCAGGAGGATGGTGATGACATGCAGTGTCCATAGATCTTCCAGCACTATCACCTCAGACTGAAGGCGGACGGACTCCTCCATCGTGTCTTGCAATCTGAGGAGTGCAGCAGCCATCCCTTCCTGATGCTCCCGAGCTTGCTTTTGCAGCTCCAGGAACTGAGGCATGACCGAGTCCAGAGACTGGTCATCTGATTCGGATTCAGCAGATTTCTGGCCTCCAGCAGTCCTTCGAGTGCCTGAAACCTGGGAAATCCCTGCTGCCACTTGCTGTGGATCAGACAGTGCGATGTGCTCACCAGGTTGTGACCCCAAAACTACTCTAGAACTAGGTCCCACTAAAATGTGTGTCTCTGCGCTGGTGGAGGGTGGGAGTGAGCACTATGACGGTCTTCAGTTAGGGTATCATCAGATTCTTCTTCTGAGGTGTCTTCAGGGCTTGAGTGGCTGGTGGATCCCCTCAACTGCTTCCCAGATGTGCCTGCGAAAGCAAGGAGAGATAATTAGTGCATGGCAAAATACTGCGGAACAGGGGAACTCACTCACAACATGGGTATCTGATGGATGTTGCACTGCTGGACCCTCACTTGGCTGAGCACTGCCGACCTCACCGTCAGCACAGGAACGGTCCAGATTGTTGCGAGCCAGCTGGATGACTCTACTTTCAAAGTCTGTGAGGACCTTGATGTTGGGCATTCCTCCACCAGCCTGCGACCTCTCCCTTTTGTTGTGTGCAGTTTGTCTTGCATGAATACAGATAGCAAGAGTGTAAGCAGGATGCCCGCCAAGCCAGATGATGATTATGCCTGACATGCATGGGTGGTGAATGGTCCCATGGATGGGATGAGGACAATGAAGGTGTGTGTGAGAATGTGAATGACAGTTGAACTTGAACTGGCACTGAGTGAGATCCCTGTGGATGTGTGTTGGGTTTGTGAGTGTGTGAGTTTAGAGTGATGAGAAGAGTGACTTACCCTGGCAGAACAGAGGAGATCATTCATCCTCTTTCAGCACTAGGTGGCTGTCCTCCTTTGCAGGATGTTGCCTCTGACCACCGCTGCCACTGCCTCCATGCTGGATTGGTGACCTTGCTTGCTGGACTTCACCCAGAGCTGGAGTAGAGGACTTCATGGTGGGGCCTCCACAATGTCCAGTAGATGCCTGATGGAGGCGTCGCTAAATTTGGGGGCAGCATGTTTCCTCCCTTTGGCAGCCATGCCTTAGAGAGCGCTAGCTCTGTGCAGGGGCGCCCTTTAAACATGGCGCCTGGACTACTGGACGAATCAGAGGCCGCCCTGCCAGCGACCCGGCGTGTTTCCCGGGATTGAATTATTAATGAGGCGGGATGTGCCGGGAATGGTACGATATGGCGCAAAAACCTGCCATTGTGGCTGGTGGGTGAAATGCCCTTTTACCCGCCACTACTGCACTTTGTGCAAATCTGGGACGATTCTGTCCAAAATCTAGTATGTTGAGATATCTGAAAACTCCTCATACATTGGTGCAGTTTGTTTATAATTTGATTTTAATTTTCTCTGCACTAAAATTTGCAGTACTACTTACAGAATCTTTGTTTAATTGCCTTCTTATGAACTAGTGTGTACTGGACTCAAACCTTGCTCCAGTTATCAAACAGTTAATCAATTTCTGTTTGTAAAATTTGAATGTCTGGGGAAATGCCATAAGCGTGATTATGTTGCAATACAAATGTCAGTGAAGGACCATAAATTAACAGTTAGCTAATTATGGATTGAAACATTTTGCCCAAACAGAAAATACTACGAAGTGCGTTTCTCGCTATCTTCTGCTGACATTTTTCACCACCTGCTGGGACTCATTTGTATCTCAAAAGAGCATACACTGCAAGATTCCTTTTCATTTCTGTTTTCTCATTAAGGCTCAGAAATCAGGCACAGGAGGGGACACTCAGGCTGCTGAGGAACTTCTGCTTATCAATAAACCCCTGACAGACTTAATTAGCCTGCTTATTCAACTGGTAAGAATTCACTTCATTTCGGGATTGAGGGAATGTTGGGGTTTGCTCATTCACTGTGATGCTGTTTTGAACTTTTTCACAGGTAGAATGAACAGGAATATTTATTGGTAGAATACTTTCAGGTCAGGTAAATTGGTTTAGTAAAAGCAGTTTTAAATTACATTAAAAGATTGTTTCTCAAAACTATTCCATTGAAATCAAATTTAATACTAGAGGTAAGCTCAATATTGATTTGAAACTTCCAAGTGCCTGCACTGGTCCAAAGACTGTCGGGAAAAAATACAGTATAGGGTTAACACTGCAAGATGCTTCGAAAGAGTATTCCAACACAGTTTTGGTTACACTCCTAGCAGCCCTCACTGTATCCAAGCAACAAGAAACCAAGTGACATGGTCTAGAATTCCCATTATCAGCCTGATTGCCTCAGTCCATCATCTAGACTTCTATGACGCCGATGCCACAATTATATTTTTATATTTACATATACATATAATTTATCTAAGTTATAAGTCAAGTTGGAACAGGGTCTGATCAGATCATTTTCTTTACCTTGAACAGGGTAATCATGAGGTATTCAACTTGTCGATATAAATAGTTTTTCTTGGCACCTTTTGAAACTGATAAATATGTTTTTAATCTAAATATCAGTACACAACAGTTTCTTTCCAGCATCTCTTTTTCTGTCCTTGTCTCCTGCAGACAGAGACTCGCAGTCAAGCATTGCTCTACAATGTGAGCAGCACTCTTGTACCTTAACCAAATGGTCATTCTCCGTTTGAGTCTTAACAAGGTCAAGAAAGGAGGGGGAATTTTCCTCTTCACTGCTTGGGCATAGAGTAGCATATTGGTAGTAGGCAAATAGGATCATTGGGTGTAGCATTCACATTTTAATTAATAGGTGATAAATCATGTAGACTGCCTCCATGACACGCACCACTCTCTGTCCAGTTTTCCTATCTACACTTCACCCGCACAATGCTTTACATCCAAGTGCTGAAGCAGAAAATCAATTGGCTAATTTCCACCTCTCCCCTCCTACCACTCCCTCCCCTCCCCCACCATCAATCCCTAGCTCTGGAGGTGCTGAAGCCAATTACAATACCTGGTCACTGCTTTGATTTCAGCACAGATCAGCAATTAACTTGAGGTTGCAACGGTTCAAGAAGGCACTCACCACCACCTTCTCTCGGGCAGTTAGGGATGGACAAGAAAACAGCAATGCACACATCCCATGAACAAATAAAAAAATGTTCTGGATTGTGTGGTTCAGTAGCATTCTGAATAATGCCCAAATTTCCTAACCAGGTGCTATGAATGTAATAGTGAATGTTGTAAAACTATGGATGAGATTTTTTTTAAATAATGGTAGGTCATTGTCTTCTAGATTCATCTCTGGCCAATCTAGCTGACACAACTGTGGCTAACAAGGTGGATAGGGAGTCTGTTTGGCAACCCTGCCCTGTATCATGTGAAGCACATTCGCCTTCCTTCATATGTTTAAGCTTTTCACGTGTGTGCCTATACCTTTCATGGGTATTCAATCTGCTAATGGAATCCATTACAGAAGCAGTACTATTTGGTACTGAGTTGAAGAGAGACGTGACGTTTTGGCAGGAGCACCGGGGGGAAAGCTTTCAAGTGACCTAATTTGTATGTGTATTTTGAGAGCAGCTGGTTGATGAATTTTGAAACAGGATTCTTTGATTTGGAAGAAATTGATGAATACAAGACTTAAGATTCAAGATACGTTGTACATGTAACTTACATATTTTTATAACCAATGCCTATTAATCTCTAGCTCTCCAGTGATGATCCAGATGTGTATGAGAGTTCATTGCATTCTCTATCATTCATGGTTCAGCTGTATGGTGGTGAAAACCAAGACAGCCTATCCCCAGAAAGTATGGACTCTTTCGCAGAAGCACTGAAATGTAGAAAGGATCCAAAACAGCAGAAACTTCTACTTAGAGTCATCAAAAGGCTGGTAAGTAAAGGTTTTGAATAACTAGATATGCAGTTAACAGAGTAGATGGCATACTGACATTTCTGGTTTCCTGTTTGTTTAAACATGTTATTGGCCTTTATTTAGCCAATCTGAGTGACGCTATGAGCAAAGAGATAAAGTTTATGCTGGACAAATAAAGAAACTGAGCCCGTGGGCTCTCCCTGTTTGGCTCTCTCCTGACCGGGGCCTTGTGAAGGACTCAATAGGTAAAATCAGAGAGCCCCTCCAAGAAAAATTAAAGCCATTGGTACCTCTTTCTTCAGCCTAACCGGAGTCACAGGCTTCCTCAGTTCCCAAATGCAGTGTGGGGTTGGTACCTTTACACACACATGGGGCACCATCATTGATATTTAAATGGCCCCTATCCTGAGATTTGGGACAGGATCACTGTGGAATAATTTTGTGGGATGGGGAAGAGCTTTGAGCATTATACAACTTACAATGTCCCCAAACTTGGATATGCAGCTCTCTCTTCCTTCATGCAAGTCATTAACATATCTGATGAAGAGCTGAGGCCCCAGTTCAGGGCTCTGGGAAACACTATTTAAAACATCTCACCTATCAAGAAACTGTGCCTTTCTCGCCGCACTTTCTATCTTGCCTAGCAACCAGTTGCCAACTCACATCACAAGGTTGCCCCCAATTCCATGTGCTTCCAATTTTGCTCATATTGCCTTGTGTGGAACTTTATTAAATGCCTTCCGGAAGCTCTTGTAGACAGCATCAAAAGACACTCCCCTATCCACCATGCTAGTGATCTCAAACAATTTAACTAGATTAGTCAGACATGACCTCCCCTTCACAAATCCATGTTGGCACTCTTTGCTTAGCAAATATTTGTCAATGTGCTGAGTCATTGGGCCGTAACTTCCAACCAGCGTCAGAAAGAGATGGCCTGCAGGAATTAGAAGCAATAAATACAAACTTACCTGCCCTTGAAAATTACGCTGACACTTCCGTTCACTGGAGCTGCTTGTGGCTTGCATCGAAAGGTTCCTCACAGGCCCCAGCAAAGTGCAGCTTTGGCGGATTAAAGGAGGGTCAGGGATGTGGGGGGAGTCCATTGGGGGTGTGGGGGAGTCCTGTAGGTTGTGGGGGTGGGGTGTCGGGATGTGGGGAGAGTCCCGTGGGGTCGCTCTGGCTCTTTACAATAGTTACCCAGAAGTTAGAAGAGGTTTTAATCCTTCTAACTTTTTCTGAGTAACTATTGGTGTAGCCCTATCTGAAGTTTGCATTTTAAATCTCATTTTTGGTAGGTTCCCAGAGCAGGGCAATTGTCCAGAGGAAGTGTGCACTTCTGGGCAATTTCCATGCCATCCCTTACCTGGGAACCGACGAGAGGGTTTCCCCAGCGTATCTTTGGGGCACCCCACAAATCCGACGCTGGGGAGCTCGGAGGTTACGGCCCTCTCTGATGATACATTCCACCGACTTCCTCACAAATGAAATTAAACTGACGGGTCCGTAGTTCACTGGTTTCTCCTTCCTTCCCTTCCTAAATATTGTAGTGCTGTTTGCAAGTTTCCAATTCAAAGGCACGATTCTTGAATCTAGAAAACTTTGGAAAATTTTTAACAAGCAGATTTATAATTTCACTTTTTCTTAGTTAGAAAGTTTGTGTGTGTTAACATCATGATTAGGACCACTCCCCCACCCCACGCCAATTATTGAATAGATTGGCAACACTTACTGCTTCATTTTAAGGATAAATTGCTACTCCAGACAGAAAAGAGAGGATTGTCAATCCCCTCATTGCAATTTCCCAGCATGGACCTTCAAGAGAGAAGAGAAAATATCAGAGCCAAAGTAAAATGGTGCTCATTGTCAGTATGAAAAACTAATGAAAGCACGAAGCCACAAAGATGCAAATTCACAACTGAGAGGAGAATTGATGAAACAGCCATTAATTTTCTCCTGCACTCTGAACTTACTGTGGGCACAAATCATGTGAGAAAGACTATTTATGATGAGAGTTTTGAATGCTTCCTTGGCTTTAATGTTCATGTTATGTCTTTGCTTTGAGATTAGATTGTTCCGTTGATTTAATTAACAGATCTAAAGAACTGATTTGTTTCATTCTAAAAACATGCATCTTTGATGCAGTCATCCAAAGTCCTCATGTCTCACAGTTGATATTAAGCATTTTATTTTGCTTGCTCTGTTTAATTGGATTATTTGATTTGTTTTTGTATAATCTAGCATCTCTTAGTTCTCAGAGGTGGTTCTGCCACCTACAACATTAAAAGCAGGAACTTTGAGCCAGCGAGGGGGATTTTCTCATAAACTGTCGATGATGAAGTTTTAAGAATGGGTTTTAAGGCTTGACCTGGAGTGAATATGAATAAAATTTGCCACACAATCTGAATAACCACTTTAATTTAAATTAAAAGTCCATTCTTCCTAAGGGTAATATAAACCTGTAATATAGATTTAACATTTGTTGTTTGCTCTTGATATTACTATTTATCAGGGCCAATGCAACTATTAGGTAAAGTAGGCAGTCACCACAGCAGCAAAATTTGGAGGGGGCTGCAAAACCTGAATGAACTATTCATGAAACTACATAAATAAACAAACAGGCTTCAGCAATGGGAATGGTCTACTGACATAAACCCACATATACTGACATACACCCACATATACTGACATACATCCACATATACTGACATACACCCACATACACTGACATACATCCACATATACTGACATACACCCACATATACTGACATACATCCACATATACTGACATACATCCACATATACTGACATACATCCACATATACTGACATACATCCACATATACTGACATACATCCACATATACTGACATACACCCACATATACTGACATACACCCACATATACTGACATACACCCACATATACTGACATACACCCACATATACTGACATACATCCACATATACTGACATACATATAGATTTCCATGTTTTTACTTGTCAGCCTTTCCCAAAATTTCATATTATATTCCTCATTTTGTTTATGTGACAGTTTTACAAATTTATACATCTACATGGCTATTCCAAAACTGCTAACCAGTAAATAGTATCAAAGAACATAATTTAATCTAGCTCACTCTATCGTAATGATTATTGATTGTGTAAATTGCACATAAAATCATCTAATAACCATTGCAGGAACACACAGTATTACATCATGTGAGTCAAGGTGAGCAAGGCTGAAGGCTTGCCTAAGGTGCCTCATATTCTTCCACTGGCTCTGCTATTTATTCATCAATAAAGAAGTTTGTACATCTCTAGAATGTATAACAATATCTGCTACTTTGTAGAGAATTGGCTAGCATTGTACAAGACTATTTTGAATCCGGTGTGTAAATTACGGAAGTATTATATTACAGCTCTGCAATGCCAGACTATAAAAACAGAGTGCAACTTTTGAACTGTGGGGGACACAAATCTGCAAGTATGGGGACAGCTGTTGAACTGCTGAGAGAGAAGGTACTGCAACCATAAAGTTGTAAAACCACTGTTACAAGAGTTAGGACCATTGTACTCCCAGTAAGTACCTTTGCATAGCTACTCTTGTACAGTGCTCTTACATAGCACAAAGATTTCAGAACATTAACAATGAGGGTAAAATTGGGCAATAAACCAGATGAGGAAAAAGTTACAAATGACTAATTTAGGGGGAAAATGAAAGACATGGTCGAAGTTTGAGATCTTCTAAGAATCCAGGAGGGAAGGGAGAAGGTGCAGCAGTTTTGGGAGATAGGCCTGACAAAGCTGTGGCTCATTGATTAACTCCCTTTGGTTGAGTAGTGGGAGTGGGCAGTAAGTAATAACACAAAGTCAGATGAGCAGAGGATGTGGCGGAGTGCTTATGGAGATGATCACCCAAAAAACATGGAGGGAAACCACGAAGGAATTCGCTGGGAAGCTAATAGAAGTTGGTAAGAACAAGGTTGATGTGCATGTGTAACTTTGTGAGGAAACGGGCATGGACCATGCATTTCTATAATAGTCAAAGTTTATGAATGTTGAAAGCAGGGAGGCTGACAAGCAGATGTCCCAATCTTCAAGGTAACGATGACCGTGGATGAAGGCTTCAGTATCTCTGAGGGATAAATGAGGTGAAAGCTGATGATACTATAGAGGTGGCAGAATGAAATCTTGAGTGGTTGTGGGGCAGAAAGTTCAGATCAAGGTTAAGCAAAAACGAAGTTCTGCTGGAGGAGCAATTGTCGACATTTCACAGCATTAGGAGCTTCATTTAATCTCAGCAAATCGGGGTCCAGTGATGTACGCAGGACCCTGATGCAATTTTAATGACCTACTGAACAATACGTTTTCTTACCCTCAGACTGATTTGTCCCAATTTAAATTATTTCCAACAGCAAGCCTTTGTGAATTCAAAAATAAAAAAGATTATTATCAACTTTGCCCCAGAGGTTTAAATGTGACGTCTCACACACAGTTTACGCACACAAAGATTAGATACAGATGAAGAAAAAAACAATATGATTACAATCCAGAATTATTTTAGTCTCTTTCATAGTCGGCCTGTAGTTTCTTGGATGAATTGATGCGTTAACTGGAATGGAGGTCTTGTAAAAGCAGAAGATTCTCAGTAAACCACGAGGCTTCCTGTGGTTGAATTGCCAGGAAGTCAGTTCTCAGGTAAACTTGAGGTTAGAACAGGTTCCCTTCTCCCACTTTCAGGGTATAGCTGTATGTTACCTTAGTTGCATAGTTGTCTTGCAGTTGGTTTGATGGTTTTGTTGGTGTTTCTGATGGTATGTGTCTTGCCGTTATAGTTTAAAAGCAGGTAACAAACATGGCTGCCTTACCCAGGTGTTACAAGTTCTTTTCCAAATAAACCGGTGTGTTAGACTGGTAAACATCCTGTATTGTGGCTTTTCACACCCTGAGAGTTTTAGACAGCGAAAGTCTTTGTGTTTAGGAGGGGGAGCCATTACAATACAATGAAAGGTCAATGAATCCATTTCATAGTCGTCTAGCACCCATGTCTCTATTGTCCTTGGTCCCTTCTGTTGCAGGTCCCCATCCTTAACAAAAGAGATGTGTGAATTTCACAAGTGGCTGTGACTGTCCATATTTTAATCAGGTATTTGCTTGGGTTTTAGTACTGTCTGGAGCTGAGAGATTGTTTCCGCTGCTAAGGGAATCTGAAATGCGGGGGCACAGACTCAGAATAAGGGACTGATCATTTAGGACTGAGGGGAACTTACTTCACTCAAAGTGTTGTGAATCTTTGGAATTCTCTGCCCCAAAGAACTGGGGATGCTCCATCATTGATTACATTTAAGTCTGGGGTAAACAGATTTCTGGTTTCTCAGGAAATCAAGGGATATGGGGAATGGGCAGGGAAGTGGAGTTGAAGCCCAAGATAAGCCATGATCACATTAAATGGCGGAGCAGGCTCAACGGGCTATTTGGTCTACTCCTGCTCCTATTTCTGATATTTAAGATCTTGTGGATACTGCAAAACACATAACATGCTACAGTCATCTTAAACAGCTTTTGGTGTCTACTTTTAAAAATATAGCTTTAAAGCTTGTAATATCTTCATGCCTGTACTGGGCATGACAATATGTATAATAGAAATACAATCTCAAAGTTTTCTAACAGCACAAATGTAGATTTGGCAAACAGCAGGGACTATATAAGAGTTTTAGACAACATAGGCAACTTAAAGGGGCAGCCAATTGGTGGGCGCAATTTAAAGTGGATAAGTGAGAGCTAATACATTTTGAAAAGATAGACAAAAGGTGAGGGTGATTTTAATTGTCTGAGGATCTCCAATGGGAAACGAGGGTTCTTGCCAGCCTGCCTGCATCAGAATGAGGTCGCGGCGAGTTTAACTGCTTGGCCTTATTAACATGCAGTCAGCCGACTTCCTGTGCAAAGGTCATTGCCAGCCTGTGGGATTTTGGGTGGCTGTTGTCCGCTTGCAGGCACTGGGCTAAGTGTAGTGGCCACGGGTTCCAGACAGCCCCGCAGTACAGAAGTGGAAGGGAAGGAGCCTTAACTTTACTTGTGGGACCCGCAGGAGCCTCTTCCTCTTGGCCTCCCACGGAGTGTTAAAAAAAATCTTTCCTAGAATGATGTCTTGTGTTTTATTTTTGAATTCAAAGAAGTTCATTAGCTCATCACGTTTAGTATCAGAGGTCAGGGTGGAGGGCAGAGTGATGGCTTGCAGCAGAGTTTGGGTTGCTGTTGTTGTCAAAGATAATTCTGGACTAGTAGGAAGATTCGGCAACAGGCATTGAGCAGTGAGGTGATTAAGCCAAATCTGGCAGTGTACTCTCAGCTGTATGCTGTAGATTTAGGCATGGAGGGGACTGCTATACCAGGGGGCACAGTGCAGGTCGTAATTCAAGGTCTAGTGGGGGTAAGGGCATTGAAAGTTGAATCAAAACAGTTGCAGAAAAAATGTATGGGGGGCATTGATGGAGGATCAGATGATGGAGAGTTGAGAGTTTAAGAGGGCATTTATGGAGGAATTGGGAGGGATTCTTTTTACAGTAGTGCAGGGAGAGTAC
The DNA here is from genome assembly GCF_964194155.1 of Cetorhinus maximus. Lineage (NCBI taxonomy): Eukaryota > Metazoa > Chordata > Chondrichthyes > Lamniformes > Cetorhinidae > Cetorhinus > Cetorhinus maximus. Next base: position 200,406,710 of record NC_135881.1, read on the forward strand.
AAATAGGTTTTAGTCCAGCAAAGAATTGTGTTGAAGGAAATAGGTGAGGAAATATTCATAAAAGACTCTGTACATATATTCAACAGGAACAAACTGTTAAAGGATGCATGGGAGCAGTAAATTGTCACAATTCTGGGAAGATGTTACAATACAATACACCTTCGATTAGGAGTTGCTTTTCACCCAATGAATCAAATAGATACATTAGATTTTCTGGACTTTGTGTCTGAGTGCTTGGAGTGGAACACGGTACCTAATATTAAGATTTCTTTACCCACTGTGTTGCTATGCAACCCTAAGCCAGCACACTGTTGAGCTCTGAAATAATTGCAAAGTATTATCTAATTAACGCTGTCTGAGGCTCCAAAGGAATTGCAGTATAGGCACATTTTCAGTATTCATTATTGTATATTTCAAAATAGGATGTCCTGTCTCAGACAACTGGCTGGGTAGACAATCATGATCATTTTAAAAATGAGGGAGGCATAATTTCCAGTGGCCCAGTGAGTAACTGAACCCCCAACAGGCGGATGTTATAGAGTTGATCTTTAGACAACTTTTCTTAGTGGAAACACATGACTTTATTTACAAGGCAGCAGGAGCAACTACACGTGTTCATCAAACTCCACAACTAAAGAACAACTCTTCTCTGGAGGTTCCCGCGTTGCTAACACATTGGTTTACATATATCATGTGATCTTATAGCACAGGATTATTCTTAAAGCTACAGTCCAGTATTTCCCAAAACTATAATTACTACAATGGAGAAGAACTTAAGTTTGATCCTCCACAAGCTGCATTAGCTAACATTAGGCAAAACAGGAGTGTTACAACTGACCTAAGCTCCTTAGGTTGGGGAGGGAAAGATCAGTCAGGGTTCTCACCCTTGATCACTGTCTGGCAACCTGATTGGAAAATTTTGGATGTCCACAGAGAACAGACTTACCTGTCTTGCACACCACGATCAATAGCTCATTCACTCATGAGTAATGGCTCCATAGAAAGGGGAACAATGGCACCTAATGCCCATGGAATCACACCTCAGCAAGCAGGCAGTACCATCAGGAGGGGTGAAAAGTACATGAAGTGGGGAGATGGTGGAGTACTGGTAATGTCACTGGAATAGTAATTTAGAGGCCCAGGCTAATGCCCTGGGGACATGGGTTCAAATTCCACCACAGCAACAAATTCGATTAATTAATTGAAAGCTGGTCAAACTATTAATGGTTGATGTAAAAATCCATCTGGTTCACTAATAATCTCCTTTATGGGAAGGAAATTTGTCCTTACCTTGTCTGGCCTACATGTGACTCAATGTGGCTGACCCTTAACTGCCCTCTGCAATGGCCTTGCAAGCCATTCAGTTTAAGGGGAATTGGGGATGGGCAACAAATGCTGCCCTTGCCAGCAATGCCCACATCCCAATAAAGGATTTAAAAAATGAGAACATCAGAACAGCAGTAGGCTGTTCAGACTCCCAATTCAATTAAATCACAGCTACTCTGTACCTCACTGCCATTTACCAACCTTTTTTCTATATCCCACGATACCCTTAGCTAGCAAAAATCTGTTGATGTCAGACTTGATAATTTCAATTAACTCAGCATCTAAAGCCTTTGAGAAGAGCGTGTGCCAGATTTCCACTACCGTTTTTTTTGTAAAAATGCTTCCTGATTTCACTTCTAAATGCCTAGCTGGTTCTGGATTTCAGAAGAAATAGTTTCATTGTATCTACAAAGACCTCAATTAGATCATCCCTCAATGTTCTAAACTAATGTTTATATAGCTTGTTCTCATTATTGAATCCTTTAAGCCCTGGTATCCCCTCAAAGGCTAATGCATCCTTCCTGAGGCTCAGTTTCCAAACTGATAGCAGTGCTCCAGATGGGGTCTTGACATAGAGCTCTGTACAACTAAAGCATCATTTTCTCACAAGAAAAGGAAATGTTGTGGGCCTCAATTAATTTGCGAAGTTTAGCATGAGACTGCAGCTTCTGTTATATATAATATAGTTTTAGGATTAGAGTAATTTATTGGAGCACTAAAAGGGTTAATGTAAGTTTCCTTTTCTTATTAATAATCCAATTTATAAAATATATACATTGCCACAGCAGTGATTTCACCGCATAACAATCAAGAATTTGCATAGTATTTAGGTGGCAAAATGCGGAAAATTTGCAAGCAAATGTCAAAGATTAAAATAATTTCTTGTATCTGTGCCCTTGCAGGAGAACTTTTGATGCTATGCAGTTTAAGACATCTAAAATGTACAGTTAATATGCTATGAAAGTGATAATACATTTTTAATACAGTACTAAAACATTTACAGTAAAGCAACAGTTTTCAGAAATGCACTAGACTAAAGTTATAATACTGTTTAACTGGATCTCATTAAATATTTACGCTTAATTGAAGCAAACTGCACACAGTCTGAGCCATACACCTTACTATGATGACCTTTAGCAGATAGATAATGGTTGTATTGTGAAGCCATCAAAAACCCATTCTGCATAATAATGTCTTTTGAATGCTTCTTGTCTTTACACACATTTTAATGAAAACATTTCCTGTTTTTAAAAAGTAATACAGGAAAGAACTCCCTGTGAAGTTCATGTATGAACACTTAAAGTGCCTGTACTAAATTCCTGTGAGCACTGCTTTTACTCCTGTGAGAGCATGTATATTTTAAGCATGATGTTGCCTGTCTAAAACACATGAAGAGTGCATTAAACATTTGTATCTGAAGTTCTACCTTCAGATATGAGTGTGCTAGGGTAGTGGTTATATTGCTGGACTGGTAATCCAGAGGTCTGGACTTATAGTCCAGAGAAGTGAGTTCAAATCCCACCATGGCCGTTGGGGAATTCGGTTAATTAAATCAATTGGGGGGAAAAGAAACTTGTATTAGGAATGGTAACTATCAACTGACCTGATTGTTGTAAGAAAGCAACTGGTTCACTCATGTCCTTTATGGAAAGAAGTCTTACATGGCCTGGTCTATATGTGATGGCAGACCTATAGTAATATGGTTGACTCTTGATTATCCTCTGAAATGGCTTGGTGAACCATGCAGTTGTAACTAACTGCTACAATAGACTGCAGTGGTTCAAGAGGGTGGCTCACCTCACCACCACCTTCTCAAGGGCAATGAGTGATGGATAATAAATGTTAGCCTTGCCAGTGATGCCCAATTCCAGGGCATGAATAAACTTTTAAAAATGGTTTTATTCAAAAGGTAATTGAAAATAAAATCATACTATTTCTGTCTAATTGGTATTTGTGAAACTCCAGCAGACAAAATGGTATCCAGAATATTACCTTCTTCATTCTATCTGTCTCTTTCTCTCTGTATTGGAGGCTTATACAATTAAATCAATTTCAACTTTGGTTCAAACTGTACCGTTCTCTTGTTAGATCACATCTGAAGGGCTGTGCCCAGTTCTGTTCATTGGGACGCTAGGCAGGTGATTAGACAGTTTAAGCATTACATTTACTGGTATATCTAGAGAACATGAGCTTCTAAATAACTCCCCTACCTAAAAGAACAGTAATTCAAGCTCTGAAGCATGTGCAGAGCACAGCCACAAGACTGTTTCCTATTGTCAGTGGACTGAGTTATGAGGGAAAACTGGAAAATCATAAACTCAAAAAGAGATGATTAAAGTAGACTTCACATAAGATAATAAAACATAAATCCTAAATACTCATCGCATAAAACTGTGACAGGAGAACAAGAGAGCAAAGGTTGACATTATCAAAATGCAGACTTTCACACAAAGAACCATTAATATGTGGAATAGACATTTGGGTCGATTAATGAAAGCAAGAACCTTGAAATTACTTAAGTAACATGATGGAAGGGAAGGTAGGTTCCTTTTTGGATGAATGAGTTAGAATGGTCAAATGGCCATTCTCATCCTGACCTAACTTGTAATTTGGTTGACTTAATTGGATATTTTAATCACATTCTCCACTGACTGATAAGAGAGCATTCCTGATGGTTGGAGTGAACTGTCCTGTTGTCCTGGGAAAAGAGTGTGTTCAGTGGCAACTAGCTTCCAAGGGGAGAAACAGGGAAGAAAAGAAATTGCACAAACATTGACTTAAAGCTGCAACAGTAGATTTTCGTCCATCAAGTTCAGCTATTATAATTGGAAAGTGATTACTAGTATTAGCAAATTTTACACCTTAATTCTCATCTTACTTAATGTATTTGTCAAAAAGAAATAAAAGGCATCTTTCACATCCTCAGGATTTTCCAAAAAGTCATGAACGCTGAATTTTGCAAGGTTAGGTTTTAAAATATATCTTGACCTCAAGTAAAACAGAGAATTCTGGAAAGGAATGTATAACTAGAATTCCTGGCAAACACCTCAGTTCTAAGAAGTGCCCATGTGATCTCAAGTTGCCATGGGGAGAGAACCTCAAATAATAACCCATTGAGGTGAGATCTTCACTCTTCTACAGGAAGTGATGGGGAGCAGAAGTAAAGCTCTCTATGGTAAAAGTAGTTTTACCAGAACCAACTATGCAGTTTATAAGGGTGAGATAAAGAAATTTCTGGAATTCTGGATCATCAGGACTGTTGGGATGTGAGGGAGAGGGAGATTTTTTGAGCTGGCCCTTACTGGTGATAATTTAATCTGGAAGACTCGGGTGCAGTGGAACGATTGTCGAAGTTACCACCTGGCCTGGCAGGGTGTAGTGAACCTTTGCTGGAAAGCTAAAGTGACTTTGATACTGTCCCGTTAATGCTACATATCTGCCAGAGGTGTGGTGTAGAGTAAAAGCCCTTCGTAGGGTATATTTTGGTTGCGTTTAGCTAATGCAAAATGTACCTTTTTTTTTAGTTTGATGTATCAGTTGCCTGTTAATTAATGTTTGATTTATGTTAATTTTAGTTTCTTACAGTAAAATCTTTCAAAGTGAAATCATGTCCATCAGTTTATTTCTGTGGGCATTGTGAGGATTCCACCAATGGAGAATGTTTAAAGTGTAATTACCATTGTAGTGTAGGGAAAGGCAGCAGCCAGACTGCAACAACAAGGTCCCATAAAGAGCAATGATCATGACCAGATAATCTGTTTTTTCCATTGTTGGTTGGGGGAGGAATGTTGGCCTGGACACCAGAACTCTGTAGCTCTACTTCAAGTAATGCTGTCAGATCTTCTTCCCCTACCTAAACAGGCAGACAATGGTTTCTCATTCAAAAGACAGTGCCAATGGCAGTGCAGCACCCCCTCAGTACTACACTGAAGTCTCATCTGTGGAATGTATGCTCAAATCTCTGGAATGAGAAATATCAGTGATCCAAAGTTGACACCTATATAAAAAAAAGCACATTGGAGTCAAACTCAGGAAACTGGGCGTGCTGCCCCATGATATTTTGCCCATTAAAATTAATGGGTGGAAAATCATGAGGACGTCGCCAGAATTCCCAGCATACACTCCTGGCACAGAGCTTCTTACCAATTTCTGCACTGGAAACTTTAAAGACGAAATGTCAGCCAAGTACCCACACCCAAGGAGGAAATTTTCACACATACACACACGTTCTCAGCTGCTCAAATCAGAGAAGCTAAGGACTGGAGCTCCAGCTTTGATACACATTCCTGTGTAAAAGCTGTCACTTTGTGTGTAATGCTTCTTTAGCAGAGGAGGTGATGAAAGGCACATCATCTGTCTTGTAGGACTAAACAAACTGTGTCTGAAAATTGGTGACAAACATGCTTCAACACTTGCCTGTTCTCTCTAAAGATTGCAAGATTTAAGTTTGGAGATAAATCCAGTGACAAAATGCATCCACAAATTCTGTCAGGAGAAATACATTCATATCTATCAGAATTAATGGTTGATAATCTGGTGGACTGAAGTCTCTTTTATGGTTGCTTTGAGGCTGATGTTACAGAATGCCTGCTCCACAATTGAGCTACAAAATGGCATAACTCACATTCGTGGAGCCACCCGTTTTAGAGAAAAGGGGTGACAGCAAAAACCAAGGAATGGAAATCCTCTGCAAAGCTTCTCTTTGGGCCAAAATTGACTCGGGTGCTATTGATTTAAGCAGTAGCACCATCTGGGAAAGACCGTGTGGTGCCTGCCAGCTGAGGGACAGAGAAAAAACAGAGACAGAAGACCAGTTAAAAATAAAGTTACAGAGTAAGTGACGGTGAGGTGCAAGTGACTTCCCTTGAAATGAAGGCAGCATTTGACTGAGTCTGCCATCAAGGAGCCCTAGTACAATTGAAATCTGTGGGAATCGGTCAGAAAAGTTTCCACTGGCTGGAGTCATACCTAGCAGAAGGGAATATTGTTGCTGGAAGCCAATCATCTCAGCCCCAGGACATCGCTGCAGGAGTTCCTCAGGGTACTGTCCTAGGCCCAACCATCTTCAACTGCTTCATCAATGACCTTCCCTCCATTATAAGGTCAGAAACGGGGATGTTCACTGATGATTGCACAATGTCCGGCACCTTCCTTGACTCCTGAAGCAGCCCATGTCATATTCAGCAAGACTTGGGCAACATTAGGGCCTGGGCTGATAAGTGGCAAGTAACATTAGCACCACACAAGTGCCAGGCAATGACTATCGTCACTCTGAAAGAATCTAACCATCTCCCCTTGACATTCAATGGTATTACCATTGCTGAATCCCCCACTATCAACTTCCTGGGTTTAGCATTGACCAGAAACTGAACTGGACCAGCCATATAATTACTGTGGCTACAAGAGCAGATCAGAAGTTGGGAATTTTAGTGAGTAACTCACCTCCTGACTCACCAAAGCCTTCCCCCATTTACATGGTACAAATCAGGAGTGTGATGGAACACTTTCCACTTGCCTGAATGAATGCAAGAAGCTGAACAACATCCAGGACAAAGCAGCCTGCTTTATGAGCACTCCATTCACCACCTTCAACATTCACTCCCTCCGCAACCAGCAAATACTGGCAGTAGTGAGTACCATATACAAGATGCACTACAGGAACTTGCCAAAGCTCCTTCGATAGCACCTTCCAAACCTGCAACCTTGACTACCTAGAAGGACAAGGACAGCAGGCCCATGGGAACACCACCACCTGCAAGTTCCCCTTCAAGTCACACATCGTCCTGACTTGGAAATATATTGTCGTTCCTTCACTGTCGCGGGATCAAAATCCTGAACTCCCTTCTTAAAGTATTGGGGGCGTACCTACATCACACACCCTGTGGCGGTTCAAGAAGGCGGCTAACCAGCTCCTTCTCAAGGGTAATTAGGGATGGACAATAATTGATGACCTAGCTAGCGACGCCAACATTCTGTGGATGAATAAAAAAAAATCAATAAAAATACTAATCCCAGATTTAACTGCAAAATTATGTAGTCATCCTTTGAAAAACATCAAACATGAGTCACTTGGCTGTAAAGCCACCATTAAGCACATTTTTCCAGTGACTGCAGCAACAATGTTGCAACTTTTCTTGGTCACATTTAGATGCTGTGGGGTTCAGAACACTCAGATATGACAAGTAAATGACAAAGTTTTATCAGAAAACAATGACTATAGGTGGAATTCATTGAACTATATTAAATACTGACCTGGATCAATCCAGAAGTGCTTTTCAGTACAATTCTGAGCAATATCCCTGCTTTGTGCCCAATGCCGCATGCTTTATAATTTTGCCAACTGAACTGTCTTCTCTTCCTGCCCACTTACTCTTGCCCCTGGAGTATCCCGTGGATCTATCCTTGGTCCCCTCCTGTTTCTCATCTTCATGCTGCCCCTCAGCGGCATCATCCGAAAATGAATGGACTGTAAGCTGACGACTACCTCACTACCGCCTCTCTCAATCCCTCCACTGCCTCCGATTTGTCACGCTGCTTGTTTGATATCCACTATTGGGTGAGCAGAAATTTCCTCCTATTAAGTATTGTAAAGACCAATGCCATTGTCTTCAGTCCTCGCCACAATCCATTCTCTTGTCATCGACTTCACCACACACTCTAGCCACCGCCTGAGGCTGAATTAAACACTTCGCAATTTTGAGCTGAGCTTCCAACCCCATATCCTCTCCATTACTGAGACCATCTATTTTTACCTCCATAACATCACTAGCATCTACCCATACCTCGACTCATCTGCTGTGGAAACCCTTACCTATGCCTTTATTACCTTCAGAATTGATTATTCCAACGCCTTCCTGATCAGCCGTTTTCCATCCATAAACTTGAGCTTATTCAAAACTCTGCTGGCCACAACCCCCTGTCACCAGGTCCCATCCACCTGCCACCCCGTGCTTACTGACTTACATCGGGTCTCAGTCCAGCCGTGCCTCAATTTTAAAATTGTCATCCTTGTTTTCAAATCCCTCCATGGCCTTGTCCCTCATTATTTCTGTAATGCGTTCACCTATACAACCCTCTGAGATAATTGTACTCCTCCAATTCTGAACTCTTGTACACCCCCAGTTTTAATCACTCCACCATTGGGCATACCTCCAACTTCCAAGACAATAAACTCTGGAATTCCTTCCCTAAACCTCACCATCTCTCCGTCTTTCTCTCCTCCTTTAATTTAAGACCAAAAATTTGGTCACCTGTCCCAATATCTCCTTATATGCCTTGGTGTCAGATTGTGTCTGCTGATAATGTTCCTGTGAAACGCCTTGGAGCATTTTACTATTTTAAAGGCGCTATATAAATGAAAACTGTTGTTGGTGGGAGGGTAAAGGGGCTCTGTGGAGTGAGATAAGCATCAGGATTAGTTTTCGATTGTTCTAGCAATGAAACACCAAAGACACTGACCAAATGACCTCCTCTGATGTTGTCAACTTAAGTGGCTCTGCTGGACATAATTGGGAAAAAAATAATTTTTTACATAATTAAAACAATTGTTTGTTCTTTCAGAAAAGATACATATGTGCAAGTAATCTGTAGGATCCAAACAGTTTTATGCTGCTGTCTTGGTTCACAACATTAGCTGATTTTCTCAGTTGTAACATTATCTCGGAAAAGTTCTTCAACCACCTTGTAACTCATTCCTATCTGGGAATACTTTCTTCACAGATTCTATGCTGTTTTTGGTTACTTCCTGTGAACAATGTTTATTTCTAATTCCTTTTTACGATGTTGCAGCGCTATGAAAGAATGTACAGATTGCTCAAATTTACCTCCAGTCAAATTGTGAGTGTTAATTTATTTCACTGCTGTCCTAGGTTTTGACTGTGCAGTCACTAAGGAGCATTCTTTTAATATCCAATTGCATTTCCAGTTAATAAATGAAGCCACCAAGGAATTAGCAGTGGAGCAGCTTTTAAAGAATCTCATTCTGCAGGCTCTTCATATCGATTGGAAGAGAAAGTTGTATTCATACTTATCAAAAACGACTTACACAGACAGCAGATTAGTGATAAGAGGTGACCCATGGTCAGCTTTGCTACACTGAAGCCTTGTGAGTGGAGCTAATCTTCCTCTCATGAATCCCTGTAGAGTACTAATGTGTTACTGCACATTTAACAAACACTATTCCATTCCACCTCCCATCTCTTATGCTAAATATAGTGGCCAAGGGACACATTCATTTTAGCATGTGACCTTATGTGAACTCCCAGTAACTAGAGAATATCCTACAGAGAAGGGAAAATGTTACCTTCATGAATAATGCAGATGAACAGTGTGACTGTGCTGAACAAAATCTAATGCGGTATTGGTGGTCATGGTACTGTATGGAGTAAGGATTTTTAACTTGTTTGTTCTTGCAATACTTTTCCATTTTTGTCTCCTTTTTCACTGGTTCACTCGACACCTTGAATCTGAGAAAGTGGCCACATGAATGCCTCTTGTATCCTGCCATTAGGAAATGCGTCAGTCTCTGGTGTGAATCTTCCTTTCCATTTTCTCTGTTCCCAGCTGGATGGCAACACAGCCCCTTCCCCCTGCCTTGCCACTCATTACACAGTGGGACAGAGTAAGGATTCAACCTGTGTCTGTTTCAGCCAAGTGGCATTTGGTGCTCGCATTTACAAGCTGATTTTCTATTGAGTTAGGTGCCATATAAGTGCCATTACTTCCTATGTGTGCAGTCTCGTGCAGCCAATGGCAGCCCCAAGTTGAACTTGCTATATTTGCCAACCATCAAAAACGCTTGATCCTTTGCCACACCTTCTCAACAGCTGGCCTTATGAATCCTACACAGTCAATTTGGGGTCTGTCAATGCCATTAGTGTGGGTCCTGCATGATATTGAAACAGCTTAACCCACAGATCCAAGGTGCCATCTTACACTAAGGCTTTTAAAGTCTGTCTTGTCTCGAATTTTCCTTTCACAGAAGGAAGATGCTAGTCAGATGCGTTTCTAACAGATCTGCCCGCAACATTAGTATTGCCCTCATCTTTGCCAGAGGCCTCAGTAGATTATCTTAGATGCTACTACTGTTGAAAAGAGATTGCTAACTCAGTTGGTTACATTTTTGGTCTTCTCCATATGAAGGATATTAGCACTCGAGAATGGAATACTTTCAGACCCAGGACCTGTAATCCTAGGTCAAGTGTAACACAGAAAGCTGCAGTGTCAATTTCTCTTTATTTCTTCAATCTTCAATCTTAGAAAAGTATTCCATTTTGCTTTCTTCTGTCATTTCCTAAACTCGCCAATAGTATGATCTCCCTAAGTGACGTTGCCAACTTGTAGCAAATTATAGGCAGTTTTATGCTGTCATCTTGTACCCACAAGGACTGTTCAAGCTATTTGGGGTAATTTGACTGATTCCTCTGCTCCAGTGAGAAAAGGACCACATGTCAAAGTTTGAATAATAACACCATGTCCTTGATTTCCTGACCCACACTCCCTGCAGGTAAAGCTACCCATTGGGAGTGACTGATTTGTGGATTTTCCGTCCTTTTCCCACATGGGATCCTTGCAGCCAAGAGGGAGAGTATTAGAACTTGGAGACTCAAAGGATTAGGAGTAACCAAGGACAGTTTGCCCTTTGAACTTGCTCCCAGCAGACATAATTTATTGTTAGTGCGGTCGTTTCTGTTTTTGCGAAACGGTTGCATTAGTCGTTCGTTTCTAGCAGTTTTATTTCTGCTTCTCTGAATCATTAGAAGTTTCTGTGCTTTTTTGTGCTGTGACTTACAAGGTGAGGAAATGTTATCAAAGATGGTGAGAAGTTTTTAAATATTTTGTGCTCACAGCAATCAAACATACAATAAAGATTCTGAGGAGATTTTATAGTCACAAGTTGAACTTGTACTTTCAGTGTGATAGGAATGTGAGAATTTGAACAGGAAATATTTCTTTTTGCTCTAATGACATAAATTAGGGCAATCAAAATAAATATGTATCAGGAGATATAAATTGTAATCAGACATTGTAATTGGTTTCCTTTCCTTGGTACTGCCTCCCTCCTGTTCAAAGTTGCCATCATCCTGTCCTCCTTGAGATACCCACTCTTGGCCACTCTGCCCTTGCAAACAACCCACCTCCATGATCCCTTTTCTCTCTAAAGTCCTTTAAGATATTGTTGCCTCCCAAATCCATGTCCATCTTTCCCACGACTCCCATGTTTGAAGCTCTCCAATCAGGTTTTAGATGCTGCCATAGCTCTAAAACAGCTCTAATCAACGTCACCAATGGCACTCTGTGACCATGGTTCATTATCCCTCCTCATCCTTCTCAACTTCTTCACAGATGGTGGTCTCCGGCAGTTGTCTGCTAGGAATGGCTCACTGGCATCTGATGACTGGTGATGGATCTTGGCTGCTGGTGACTGGCTAACTGGCTGGCTTCCGATGGTGGTGGTGGCTGTGACTGCAGTGATGGATGACTTGCAGCTGGCAGGCCTCCCTTCCTCAGCTACTCACCAGATAAACTCACTAAGCCATTAGAGGAGAAACAAAAATACCTGGAAAAACTCAGCAGGTCTGACAGCATCTGTGGAGAGGAACACAGTTAACGTTTCGAGTCCGTATAACTCTTTAACAGAACTAAGGAAAAATAGAAAAGAGGTGAAATATAAGCTGGTTTAAGTGGGTGGTGGGACAGATAGAGCTGGATAGAGGGCTAGTGATAGGTGGAGATAACCAAAAGATAGACAAAAGGACAAAGAGGTGTTGAAGGTGGTGATATTATCTAAGGAATGTGATAATGGTGACATTAAGGGTAGAAAGCAGGACGAGCAAGGTACAGATAGCCCTAGTGGGGGTGGGGTGTGGGGGAAGGGATCGAAATAGGCTAAAAGGTAGAGATAAAACAATGGATGGAAATACATTTAAAAATAATGGAAATAGGTGGGAAAAGAAAAATCTATATAAATTATTGGAAAAAAGGGAGATCAGAAAGGGGGTGGGGATGGAGGAGAGAAGAGTTCATGATCTAAAATTGTTGAACTCAGTATTCAGTCCGGAAGGCTGTAAAGTGCCTAGTCGGAAGATGAGGTGCTGTTCCTCCAGTTTGCGTTGAGCTTTACTGGAAGTTGAGCTTCACTTTTATTTTAAGCCGTTAGAGGAGTCTGTTTTGTGTTTCTTTTAAATGTAAGATGTGCTTGTATAGCAGTATATCTCTCAAATTATTTGTCTATATACCAGAAGTTTAAAAATGCATCAACTGAAATATAAAAATTAAATAGGGCTTTCCCCCAGATTTCCCCCTAACCTACACAATAAACCTCGTGCACAATCTACAGTATACGGCCTGCTAAAATTGCTGCTATGTCACAGACTGGGAATGAGCTAGGGGAAAGCTACAGAGTATTTTTTAAAAAAACACTTGGGGCAGAATTTAGAGGTTGTCGGGCGGGCCTGGGAGTGGCCAGGAAATGGTCGCCGCCCACGATTGGCCCCCGACCACAATTTCATGCTAGCTGGCCAATTAACGGCCAGCCAGCGTGAAATGCGTGCTGAGAACCTCAGTGCCGCTGGGGTGGGGGCGGGTGGAGTCTGCGCATGTGTGAGGGAGCGCGCACTACAAGCTCCCTAAAGGCAGGGAGCTGAATCATTTTAAAATCAAAAATAATGACTTTTAAAATTTAATTAAATGTCCCAACGTGGAACTCGCTTACAATAACATCAGTGGAATAAAAAATGAAAAGGCCGCCTGGCTGATCCGCCTGCCCGCCAACCACAAGGTTGGACGGGCAGCGAAAAGTAGGTTTAAATTAATTGATTAAACGCCTTAATAGACCTCGTAATTGTCAGCTTGTGCGTGCCTGCCTGCCGACCAAAATATCACGCGAGTGCGTGATGTCAGGACGCTCGCCCCACACCATCGTGCGCTATTTTACGCCCGATCGGGTTGGATGTGTGCCCGCCCATGGGGCGTAAAATTCTCCCCTCGCATTTAAATAGCACTTTTCACAACCACCAGATGTCCCGTCCTGCTTTTCAGCCAATGAGATATTTTGAAGTGTAGTTGCTGTTGTAATGTAGGAAACATGGCGACCCATTTGTGCACAGCAAGCTCCCACAAACAGCAATGTGACAACGACTAGATAATTTTTTTTGGAATGTTGATTGAGGGATAAGCATTGGCCAGGATTCTGGGGATAACTCCCCTGTTCTTCCACAAAATACTGCCATAGGGGAAGGATTTTTCAGTTGGGGGGGGTTCCCCACTGCACCACCCGATGGAACTCAAGCCCGCTGATCACAGCAGCCCCACAGCTATTTTATGCTCCAAGGAGCTTTAATTGGCTAGATATGGAACTTCCGCCCCCTCACTCAGGCAGAAGTCCCACCTCAGAGAGCTGCTGCCCAATTGACCAGCAGCTCTGTGGTCCCAGCAGCACAGCAGCGGCCAAACCGGGACTACAAGCGGTCCCCAGAGTCCTGGATGAGGTAATTGTAGGGAATCTCATGGTGGGGAAACAGGGGTGGGGATCTTTTTGGAGAGGCAGGGGTGGGGGGAGGGAACACCCATGGGGGGGGGCAGACCTTATCGGGTGAGGTGCACAATGTGGAAAGGGGGCCGTTGAGGGGGGGCCTTTGAGGGAAGGGCCTTCTCACCAAGGCCCGAGCAGGCCACTTAACAGTCTCAATTGGGGCAAGGGCAGCCAGATTACACCAGGCCATGCCCATCCCATGTAAAATTGTGGATAGGTCGGGGTGGGGGGGGTGCGGGGTGGGCAGTGATATGGGGAATTCTATGCACCCACCCCACCTGCAAAACTGCCAGCAGGGAACTGTAAAATTCTGCCCATGAGATCGTTTACACCCACTCAGGCAGATGAAGGGGCCTCACTTAGTTTAACCTCTCATCTGAAAGACAACATGTTTGAGAGAGCAGCACCCTCTCAGTACTATACTGGAATGTCAGCGTGATTTTTGTGGTTAAACCCTGGACTGTGACTTGAAACCAGAACCTTGTGACTCAAAGGCAAGAGTGCTACCAAATGAGCCATGGCTGACACTTGTTTGGGGAAAGAGATAGGCACATGCAAATGGAAACGTTGTTGAAGATTGGGAATCGAAGTGATAGAAAGAAAGACGTTCATTTATATAGCACCATTCCCAACCACCAGTCATCCTAAAGTGCTTTACAGCTATTGAAGTACTTTGAAGTGTAGTCACTGTTGCAGTGTAGGAAACGCAACAGCCAATTTACACACAGCAAACTCCCACAAACAGCAGTGTGAAAACGACCAGGTAATCTGATCACTGGGGATAACTCCCCTACTCTTCTTCGAAATAGATTTGATGGGGCAGGATATTTTGAGGAGGTGTCAAGTGATAGTCTCAAATTGAATGCACAGAAATCCATGAACCCTTCACACTTTGCCTGATAACTCTCCTCAAATGGCTTGGGATGTTTTATTGCATCAAAGGTGTTATATAGATGCAAGTTGTTGTTGGCATTAGAAGTGAGGATGAAGAAGTTGGGGAAGGAGGGTGATACCTGTGGTGAAATTGCTCTACTTTATATATGTTTTAAAACATAATAACAGAATTATGTGCAAATTTGAAGCATAAGATTACCTTTACAAGCACTGAGTGACGTGTGATGTGCTTATAATGAGACTGCTAAAACAGTCCAACAGCACAGCCACCAAGAGTGAGTCAGACATTGCATTCTTGAGGTTTTGGTGATAATCACAGGCTAACTTGTTATTGTCAATCTACTTCTTAAACTTCTACAACACTCATTGGCAGCAAGTGCAAGAGGACTGACATGGAAAGAGTTAATTTGTCTTTGTGCCTAGTGCAGTGTATCTCCACTAATATAAACACTAACAACAGGCCACACAGTTGCAACTCTGGTGGAAAATGGTACACAACATCTAGACAGAAGGCAACACGTGTTGATTGCTCACTAAACCAAATACCCTGAAGGGTGGTTGGATTTATTTTCATACTATTGTTAAATGACCATTACAAAGCCTGCTGGAGTTTGTTTGCAAGTGGTTTGTGGCTCTTTTTACTTGTGCTATCTTTACTATTTGATTTAATGAGCTAACTTTTCCATGATTATGTGGGCACCAGAGCCTCAAGCACCTAATTTTCTGAAGGATGATTTTCTGCACACAAATGGAATCATGCTGCTGACAAGCGTGGACATCATTTGCATACAATTTAGCCCCTTGCCCGAACGTCTGACTGCGGATGAAGAATCATCCAACTGATGCCACTAAAAAACACATCTTCCCTTCACCCCCATTGGCGTCTTTCCACAGGGATCGTTCCCCCCGGGACACCCTGGTCCACTCCTCCATCACCCCCTACACCTCAACCCCCTCCTACAGCACCTTCCCATGCAACCGCAGAAGGTGCAACACCTGCCCCATTACTTCCCCTCTCCTCACTGTCCAAGGGCCCAAACACTCCTTTCAAGTGAAGCAGCATTTCACTTGCACTTCCCTCAATTTAGTCGCTGCTCCGAATGCGGTCTCCTCTACATTGGAGAGACCAAACGCAGACTGGGTGACCGCTTTGCGGAACACCTTCAGTCTATCCGCAAGCATGACCCAGACCTCCCTGTCACTTGCCATTTCAACACACCACCCTGCTCTCATGCCCACATGTCCATCCTTGGCCTGCTGCAATGTTCCAGTGAAGCTCAACACAAACTGGAGGAACAGCACCTCTTCTTCCGACTAGGCACTTTGCAGCCTTCCGGACTTAACATTGAGCTCAACAACTTCAGATCATGAGCTCTCTCCTTCATCCCTACTCCCTTTCCGATCCCCTTTTTTCCAATAATTTATCATTTTTTTACACTGCATTTTTTTCTTTTCCCTCCTATTTTTAAATTTATTTCAATCTATTGTTTCATTTCCACCTTTTAGCCTATTTCGATCCCTTCCCCCCACCCCACCCACACTAGGGCCATCTGCCACTAGCTTGCTTCCCTTAATGTCCCCATTAGCACATCCTTTAGATAATATAACCACCATCATCACCCCTTTGTCCTTTAGTCTATGACATCTTTGGCAATCTCTTCTTGGCCTCCACCTATCACTGGCCCCCTATTGAGCTCTCCTGTCCCATCCACTTCTACCAGCTTATATTTCATCTCATTTCTATATGTCTTAGTTCTGATGAAGGGTCATACGGACTCGAAACGTCAACTGTATCCCTCTCCACAGATGCTGTCAGACCTGCTGAGCTTTTCCAGGTATTTTTGTTTTTAATCATCCAATTGCCATGGGTGTCCTCAGGTCGTCTTAGAGATTGGTACAGGGTTCATCAGAAAGGGTTTTTTTTGTGTTTTCTGGTTAATGTTATAATATTCTGCCCCATGCATTAAGCTGTTTTGTTGGTAAGCGCTATTTATGTGCTTTTGGTATTTTTTGCTTTTATTGTTATCTTTCACTATTTTTTTGCTGCATGTCATGATAGCATGAAGCAGTCATGTTGTCTTGTCCTTCCATACCGCCCAACAATAATGCACACATGTATCAAGCTGTATTTGCAAGAGGCAACTCTTTCATCCCATTCCTTGTGGAAAGGAGGCTTCAGCTGGACATGACTTAGAGCTTATACAATGAATATTATGTTTGCCTCCAGTGTAAACTGTCACAGACAACACCTACATGAGTGTCAAGATCCCTCATGTCAACCCTATGGCCTATGTACAAAGAACTGGTTTGCACTCGATTAACCTTTGGGTGGTTTCTGGCCACAGAAATGTTATGGTGGCAGTGACTGTTTTCCAAGAGGCAATCACATAGCTATCAGTACGAAGCAGTCTACAGTGGCAGCATTTTTGATAAGATAAGAAACTCTGGGGAATGGGTCCCGGGAGATGAGGGCTAACCATAGTTGCTGCCTCACTGAGAAACCTCCTCATAGTAGCGGAGGATCTTGGGCTGAAAGCTTGTGCATGAATTCACTGCCCCACATCAGTCATCTTGGAGAATGTGCCTGCTGCACTATTCAGTAAGATCATGACTGATCTTCTACCTCAACTCCACCTTCCCGCACTATCCACATACCCTTTGATTCCCTTAGTGCTCAAAAATCTGCCAATCTCAACCTTGAATACACTCATCGAATAAGCATCCACAGCTCTCTGCAGTAGAAACTTCCAAAGATTCACAACCCGTTGAGTGAAGAAATTTCTCCTTATTTCAGTCCCAAATTATCAACCACCAAGCCTGAGACTGTGAGCAGAATTTAATGCCCTTGCCCCCATGGTGATTTTGGTGGCAGGGGAGAATTTAATCAGGCGGGAGAGTGGCAGGTGTGAATCCTGCCATCTTCCTACCTCTCCTTGGTGAAGTGCGTGGTAGGATGGCCCATGGACAACCTTCCTGCCCCCTGCCAATTAAGGCCGTTAAGTGAGCAATTAAAGCCCACTTAAGGGCGTCATCCCACCACCACCAGTATTCACCCAGCGGCAGGTGGAGGGATAGCTGTGTGGGAACCCTGAAAAGCGAACCCTGAAAAGCAAACCCTGTCAGGGTTGCTTGCGGGATCCTAGAGTGGTCCCTTGTTCAAAGACACTCACTGCCTCATTGCCTGATTGAGGGATCTGGCATCAGTAGGGCAGGACCTCTGAGCCACATCCCTGACCTTGCTACCAACCCCTCCCCCACTTAATCCCCACTCCATGACACGCCACCCCACCTCCCAACCCTGTCATCACTCGCCTGTGTCAGGCACCCCCCACCCCGTCATGACTCGCCTGTGACTGGCTCCCCCCACCCCATCGTCACTCGTCTGTGTCTGGCTCCCCCCACCCCGTCGTCACTTGCCTGTGTCTGGTTCCCCCCCACCCCATTGTCACTCGCCTGTGTCTGGCTCCCTGCGATTCTAAACTTTGGGTGGGTGTAATACCATCAACAGCCACTGCCTCCCCCGGTGGTGTCGCTGGGCAATAAAGAGCTTCCAGCCTCTGATTGGCTGGCAGCTCTCAGCAGGTGGAACTCCCTCCCCACGGTCCTTGATCCCAGAAGGGGACTGTCTCTGCCCAGTGAAGAGCAAGATTGGCACTTAATTCGATGGACCTTCCTAAAGAGAGGCGATCAGTGGCTCTCTATCTGGCGAGAGAGACCCCTGTCATCCATTAAATACTGTCCTATGACTCCTCATTCTAGATTCTCCAGCCAAGGGAAACAACCTGCCGGACTCTAACCTATCCAGCCCCCTAAGAATTTATACTTTTCAATGAGATCAGCACCTAGTCCTCTAAACTTCCGAGAGTACGGGTCCATCTTACTCAATCTCTCCTCATGTGACAGCCCTCATATCCCAGGAATCAATCTAGTGAACCTTTATTGCAAGCCCGTTAAGAAGGTATGTCCTTCCTTAGGTAAGGAGACCAAAACTGTACACAGTACTCCAGATACGGTGTCACCAAAACTCTATATAATTTCAGCAGGACTTCCTTACTCCTATACTGCAACCCTCTAGCAAAAAAACACTAGCGTACCATTTGCTTTTTCTAATTGCTTGCATGTTAACTTTCTGTATTTTGTGTACAAGGACATCCAAACCCCTCTGAATCTGGACTATCCCATTTTGTACTTTTGCTTTTCTTGATGGGGTCCCCAAGAAATAAGTGCCACGATGAGGAGCTGACTTATCACTGCCTTATTATTAGCAAACTTTCTTCCTCATTTGCAGATATGCAAGGACTTGGGTTGTACTCAATCAACGATCTCCTTCATTGCAATTTTCACCCGTTCTTTAACTGGATGCTGATCTTCAAGTTCAACAGCCTTTGGTGCACGGCATCAAAGGAAGCAGTGTTGTTCCCATATTTCCTGTGGGTCATGGTGATCACTCACATTACTTTTTTGTCCCCATCATAACTTACCCCCTGATAGCTCACTGCGACCCTTTCAGAGCAGCTGGATTCCAAATTCCTCAGCCAAATTTTCTAGCCAAGCATTTTCTGCACTTGTAGCCCACTCAGTTAAGAGGCAGCGAGGTTCTCATTAGAAGATTGGGCCAGGCCAGTCCTCTTCCTGCAGGCACAGGCAATCATGCTCACAGGCTAACTCATTCTCCTTTTACCCCATTATCAGAAAATTGGGCGACTGTGTTATTTTGCAAAAATGATCCAAAGTGATTGTCTTCTGTCTTTGAAGTTAATTCAGCCCAGCAGACTGAAAACTGAGAGTAGCAGAACACACAGCAACTGTCTTTCGATGTCTGAAACAATAGCTCTTAATCAGAGACACCAAGATTCTCAAGGCACGGACTGATAACCTACTGGTGTAACAAAGTACATTCATTTATTACAGATTGTAGGTTGCCAACTGTTAGAAGATTGTTTTTTCACCTCTGGGGGCTGCATTTGGGAGTCCAGCTCAGCTGAAGTAATAATGAATGTTTTCTCTGATATCTTGAATATCTATCTATTAAAATAATCGTGAAACCTGTCCTCTGTAAAAATGTGTGGAATTAATTTTTCAGACAGTGGGTGTAATACAAGGTTCTTAGCAGAGCCCCACAGGGCGGGAGCTGGGAGACAAAATCCAAATGCGATATGGTGCTTGCAGAGCAATTAAAACAGGTATAGATCAAAACTCACAAGGACAATGCAGTCTTGCCAAAGAACACAGGCGATGAGGGTGCCAGGGGGGGTGAGAAATTGGTTAAGGTCCGTCATAGGTCTGGAAATTAGCAGACTGATTGCTATGTGCACTCAATAACGTGCGAAAGGCACAAGCCAACTTGGTCTTGTGCCTCATTTAATTCAAATTGGTGATCTGCCAGCATTATTTTCCATTGGCAGCTTGCCTAATGGGGACAGGAAATCTGGTGTCACTAATGCCAGCACCTCTTAAAGGGAAGGTGCACTTTGACTGCATTCAACTGAATTACATTTGTGTGGTCAATGTGGCAGTCAGAGATCAAACAGGAAGTGCCTCCTGGCATTTTGGCACTGGTCTGGAGATGTTGGTGGAGGAAGTCAGCAGGAGGAAGAAATTAATCTTTCCACTCATCGGCAAAAGGATACCCAGGCAAACTTCCCAGCACCAGTGGGCATAACGGGTCAAGGCAAGAAGCATTGCACCCAGGACCTGGCAGCAATGGAGAAAGAAATGTAATGACCTGATAAGGCGTGCTATGGTAAGACCCCTATATCTCATTACTTTCTGCATAGCCGTGCACCACTGTAGCACTCAAAGCCCTTCCATCTCTGCTTCCCTTTACTTTCCTCCAATAACCGAAACACACTTCATTCCACCTTCTCTTGTCTTAGCTTTTCTACTGCTGAAACCTTCATCCATGCCTTTGTTATTTCTAGACGATGATTCCAATGTTCTCTTGGCCAACAGAGACAATCTCTTACACAAACAAAAACAGAATTACCTGGAAAAACTCAGCAAGTCTGGCAGCATCGGCGGAGAAGAAATCAGTTAACGTTTCGAGCCTTCATGGCCCTTCGGCAGAACTGGAGCATAGTAATAGACAATCTCTTGTTGGGGTTGTGGGGTGCGGAGGGGGTGAAATATGCCTGGAGCATATAGAGGTTGGAACAGGACTCTTGGCCATCCTACAAAAGCAAAGTACTGCAGATGCTGGAAATATGAAACAAAAGCAGAAAATGCTGGAGGGGCTGCCTGTCCTGCTTAGTCTTTGCAGAATTTCTGATTTCATTTCGGGCATCTTACCCTCTTTTGTTTCTCACTGGAATTTCAACCTTGCATCATGTCCCTGGCAAAGTGCTGCTGCTTGAAGCAGCTACTTATCTGTCCCTGCTTCTCCTTGTCAGTAAATTCTAACCATTGGCTCTCTTTTCCCTTTCAGGTTCAATACATGTAAAGGACCCAGTAGGAGAAGAGGGAGAAGGACAGCCTTACAGAAGATAAAATGTCACTCAACCTTAACCTAGCAAGCAGCGACTCTGAGACTGGCACCTTGTTTAGTTTAGAGGGTCAGGCAGAGGTGCTTTCGCTGCTGCAGAGGGCACGGGTATAATCTTTAAGGACGCAGCATACAGAAGAAGACAGATGGCTAAACATCAGCAATCTTTAAGTGCACTGGACTGCTTGCCAGTGAACTTGTGTACAAGGACAGAAAGTAAGGAGGAGTCCAGATCCAACATGTGTTGGGTTTTCACATCGATCCCCCAGTTGATGGTAATGGTAGAGTGGGGGGATGGGAAAAATGCACAGGATTACAGGGAGAAGATGGGGGAATGGCACTAGACTAATTGCTCATTTGGAGAGCGGGCGCAGACATGGTCAAATGACCTCCTTTGTGCTGTAAAAATTCTGAGTCACCTGGACCATGAAGTCAACCGTGAACCAAGTGCTTAGCTCTATGAAGACTGCTGTGGGATGGTGCCTCTGGTGACATGTCTGACAGCTTTGTTGCAATTTCAAACTTCAGCTACCTTGACTGTGGGGTCCAGCATCTCCTAAGCCTGAATGAGAACTGGATAGCGGCTTCAAGAATGTCCCATCACCCATGCATTCTGCTTTGCGCAGTGCAGCGAGAGAGCTGAGGCACAGCCTCATGAGAGAGACATTAACTTGATGGGAGGGACACATGCTGTCCTTTTTCATTAACAACATGCTTGCTCCACCACCAGCCTCTCAACCAGTGCTCTTGCTAGACGGCCAATTGAGCCAGATGAGACCACAATTTGTAGCTGGTCCATCTATGGGCAAAGCTCCTGGCGGTCACCAACCATGGTCAACTCAAGCACCCTCAGTGGATGATGAGCAGCTTTCCTCCTCCTTTGCTGTAGCCACTGGAGGATCACCTTGTAGAAGTGCCAGAATAGGCAAATGGGCACAAAGGAGATGCAGAGATGTAGACAGAGACTCTACCCTACTGGTCTTTCCTTCTGAGAAATGGGTGGGTTCCTGCCTTGTAAAATGTGAGCTAGATACTTTGACAGGATTTTGTATTTTTCATTCGATTAGGTTTGTATTTATCTAGACTCAACTTCACTTACATGGATTTTGGAAGAGTTTAGTTATTTGAATTCTAATGCAAATTTCACAAGTTTTGAACTTCATCCAGTGATCTGGTGAAGTGTCTCTTTTCTTGGGAGTCAATTAACCAGATGTTAGTTTTCCTAATATGTATTTTAACAGCTGTGCACTTAGTATTCTCGTTATTATGGTTAACAGGATATTTTGCTGCCATATTCACGCGAACTACCAACAACTTGTTATCCATTCATGGTACTTACTACCAAAGCTTTCTCATCTGCAAAACTGACGTGAGTGGTTTGGAGAGTGGAGCATTGAACCAGAACCTGCCTTAGGTGAACCTCGGATGGTTACAATAAGCAAGATAGTGCTAAACAAAGGTACTTCAGTCACAATGCTGTCTGCAGCTGAAGCTAAATGAAAAATGACTCATGGCTTAAACTGGACAAAGAGCCATTGGTTCAGCAAAAAAAAAGGCAAGGAGGTCTGTTCCATTGACTAACAGATTGCAGGCACTGTCCAGTAATGCAGAAGGATACAAAGTCGAAGTTGAAAGAAAAGTGAAGGCAATTTGGATAAAGATACAGTCTGCAGGACACTGAGACTGTAGTAATAGGGGACTGCATGCTCAGGAAAGTGGATAGTGTGGCAAAGATGATACCAGTCGGAGCTGCAACGTTAGTTGATATAATCACAGGCTTCCTTGTCTCTCTTGCTGCTCTTCATTTACATTTATGCCACAGCTTAACTTTTACTTAATTTGAAACCTTGTGACTGGAGTACTTGGTTTTTGTGATATCCCATTAACCATGTGTACTGCAAAGACGTTACCCATTGGTGCTCAACCAGGGCATATTGCAGAAGCAATATTGAAGGGGACAGTAAGAGCCGTAACCGTGAGTTATTCACGTAGAGGTAAATGACATAGAGCGCAATAATATAAGTACCATAAGAGTCATTTGCATTGCCTAAAACATCAAAGATAAGCAAGGCAAGGTAATGGTCTCCAATATAGTTACAGTTTTTGGAAAAGGGGCAGAATTCATTGCAGATGTAAATGATGACTGTTAACATTACGTGAAAACAACAATGTGATGTTCTTTGTAACTGGAGATAATTTTCTAAATGAGAAAGGTACAGGAGAGACAGTAATATTGAGGCAACAACTGAGAATCATTTAAACTGATCAAGTGGTAGGGAGGGCTGAGAGGAAACAGTAACTCAGACAGTCTGAACAAATGGTAGAAGATAGTCAGCATGTGGGTATTTTCACAGTAATTCAGGAACATGTACGTGACCTGGAGACTAGCAAAAGGCAGGCAATGAGGGTCGTGAAAGGAGGAAAAGTCTATATTAGATGGATATATAGAAACATTTGAAGCATTTAGAAATAAGAAACTGGATCAGGAAGTTACTTTGGTAGCAGGAAACTATGTTATAGGAATATCAGAAACATGTAGTAAAAGTATCAGAAACATGGTTAACTCCAAAGAATGGGAAGGTGCAGAACATTCAGGAGTATAGTGTGTTCAGATGCTCTGGACAGATAATTAAGCTACATAACTAATCTGATTACACACCTCATACAAGAAAATCTAAAGTAATGCTAAAGGTATGCTATAAAGCACAAGAACAAAGCTGGTTCATTCTATAAAGAATTGGAAGGGTATGTGAGAACAGGAAATTTATTTTAACACGTGACTTTAATCAACCTAATATAAATTGGGGAAAACCCTAGTGGCTTAGAGTCAGAGTGGCTAAATGTAATGCATGACTGCTTCATGGCCCAATGCATCAGAGAAGCCAGGAGTTGGTGCTCTTTGTGTAAATGACCTAGACATTGTGCAGAAAATGAAAAGGATCAGAGTATGATCCTTTTCAACATAACAGGCTGGATTTTTCCAGTTAAATCACAATCCCGATAGCCTCAACTCTGGGTCGGAACTAAGATACCACTTGTGATCTTCCCGGAGTCGACAAATTAAGAAGCCGTCTCTGGGAGCTCCAGGGTATGTGGAACTTTCCTTCTTCCAGTCCTACTCAGGACCCCTCCCTCACCTCTTTCTCTGGTACATCAATGACTGCATCAGTGCCATTTCCTACTCTGGCCATTGACTGGAAAATTTAATTATTTGCTTCCAATTGCCACTCTTTTCTCACATGGTTCATCCCTTGCTCGACTTTTCAGTCTCTATTTCTGGAGGCTATCAACCAATATTCTCTATAAGCCCACTGACTCTTTCAGCTACCTTGACTACACTTCCTCACACCTGTTTCTTTTAAGGACTCCATTCCACTCTCCCAGTTTCTCCATTACATCTGTTCTGATGATGCAGCCTTTTATGCCAGTGCTTCTGTCTTCCTTTTTCCTCAACCAAGGATTCCCCTAACTGATTGACACAGCCCATTTCTCGCACTTCTGCTCTCACTCCTTCCCACCCAGGACCATGATAGGCTTCTCCTTGTCTTCACCTTACACCCACCAGCCTCCATATTCAATGGTTCAACCTCTGCCATTTCCACCACCTCCAGAATGATGCCACCATTTTCTGTTTTTATTTGAACACTTTGTGATGTCCAGTGGTTATGAAAGATGCTATATAAATGCAAACCTTTTTTTTAACCTGACTTAACATCTCCTACCTTACATCTCTACATCTTTACATCTTTGCACCTTGGGACATTTTTCTACATTACCTAAATGCCAGTTATTGTTCCTGTTGTTGAAGGGAGGCATCTGAAAAATGATCATATATAATATTAAAAACTATGTGGAAAAGATCAATCCAGAATTTTAGTTTAGGTTAAACTGCAAGTTGGGCAAAGCACAAATTATTAAAATGTCTACCGGTTAGGTAGAGCTGGCTCTCAAGACTTTCTCAACACCATGCATAGAAGAAGTTTCCCGCGCATTGTTAAACGTAAATACTAAGGCTGATGGTAACAGTTACTCAGTGCAAAGTTCTTCATAAAACCATGGCTATTAAACCTTTGCATTCATTGGTGATCACGATATTCCCCATTGCCCCAGGCTTTTCTGATCAGCTAAAAAAATGGCTAACACCATAAGCTGATGGATTCAAGAGACAAAGCACTATGCCGCTTCTCTGTCAGCAGTCACTAAGTCTAGCTCTTACAATGCAGCTATTCTAGGATGGGGCACACTTTACAATGGACATAAGCTACTTTTCTATTGTTGTATTTGGTTGCGGAGGGGGATGCGGGGTGTGCTTTTTGAGCTTCCCACTAAACTCAATATAATAGCAAGTACAGATTCAGTGGATCTAAACACACTTTGACGGGCATTTAATCAGGTTTGAACTGCATATAGGATGGTCATTATTGCTCCTCTTTAGAAACATGCCTATAGCAAACTAATGAGAGCCTAGTCAGCCTCACTGCATGCAGTGAATAATGGATATTTAACACTTCCATGCTTTGCTAAGTAGTCTTTCCTCAATTTGAGAGTTAAAACTAAGCATGGTTGTACTCGAAGATGACCTTAACATTAAGATCATAAAGTCCCACTTTCAGTGGATCATTTATATGTTGGTGGAATTATTCTTGCAGCGATAAGAATAAGTACCTGACCAAGATGGTTCTGTGTGACAAGATGCTCTTATTTTTCAAATTTTCTCCCATTTATTCAGCAGTACCTGAAAAGATAGGTCTATATAGATAGGAAGAATGTTTTTACGTGATTCCCCCCCCCCCATTCCATTAAATATGTTGCCCTTTTTATTCCCTTTGATTTTTTTTTTTGTTTTGTATTTTTGCTATTATCCTCATCAAATCAGTGCTAGCTGAAACGGCAACAAACTCACAATTGCCTTTTGGCTAATGATGAAAACACACGCCATAATGTGAACTCACACTCATACCAGCTGTTTCAGTGCTATACTGAGCATTAAGTTGATCGTTACAGGAGCACTGATATCATTTACAAAATAAATGAAGCTTCCATAAAAGCAAAATCCTGAGGATGCTGGAGATCTGAAATAAAAACAGAAAGAGAGGGAAAAACTCCGCAGATCTGGCAACATCTGTGGACAGAGAAACAGAGTTAACATTTCGAGTCCATAATGACTCTTCATCAGATCTGAAGCTTCCAATTAGTGTCAGAATTATCTCTTACACACCATGACCATGCGAATATCAGTCTCGGTCTCACTGATACCTCCTTACCTCATTCTGCTAGAATTTTTCCCTCAATTTATATCTGTCTTTTGATGCCACCGTCTGTTGCTGCACTGGAGGCCAAAATAGAAGGCAGCACTTTTCAAAGTTTGCAGATGCACGTACCCAGCTCTGGCATTTTAATGGCATAGTATAGGAGGCCGATAATCTAACAGCAACTCGCGAGACATGGATCTTCAATGCTACTGGAACATTCCTTCATATTTTGAGAGTGCTAGGAACAGTGAGGCAATCTCACACCTCCATTCCATGGCACTTCTACAAGACATTTCCTGTTCTCAGTCAAAAGCCATGTGTATCAGTTACAACACTACATTGAATTTCAACTCGGGAACAGGCCGTTCAGTCCAGTCAGTCTGTGTCAGTGCTAATCCTCCATGTGAGCAGTACTTCTCATCCCATTTGCCCACTCAGTTCCCATATTCCTTTATTCGTCTTTGTTTCAACCTCCTATCCAACAGATTCTTGAACGGTCCCATGGTCTCTGCTTTGATCACTAATCTTTATAGTGCATTCTGCAGCCTGACAACCCTCTGTGTAAAAATGTGCCTCCTGCTCTCCATCTTAAATTTATTATGTTTAATCTTATATCTACAATTTTAAGTACCTCCATCCAATTACCACCAATTTTATCTGTTCTGACAAAAGTCTTTCCTTGCATTTGTACAACCCCCACCAGGCAGCATCATGATGAATCTGTACTGTACCCTCTATAAACTTCATACAATGTGGGACCCAAACTGCGCAGTACTCCAAATGTCGTTTTATACCAAGGCTTTGTATTGATTTAGATTTGCTTCTCTACTTATATAATCTATACTTCTTGTATTCTACTAGCTTTTTTTTTTACCCATTTGAGGTCTTTTTAAAGTCTAGAACTAGGGATCATTATCTCTAGATAAGGGGGTCAGCCTTTTAAGACTGAGATCTGGAGAAATTTCGTGACTGAGAGGGTCATGAATCTTTGGAATTCTCTACCCCAGAGAGCTGTGGATGTTCAACTGCTGACTACATTCAAGATTCAGACTGATAGATTTTTGGATACACAGGGCAGGATTTTTCTGTCATTGGGCGTGCAGCTGGGAAACGGTCCGTCGCTCACAATCAGCCCGTGACCGTGATTTCATACTGGCTGTCCAGTTAATGGCCAGCCAGCCTGAAAGGTGCGCTGAGGAGCTCAGCGCTGTCGGGGTGCGGGCGAGAGGAGGGTGGGCGCTGAAGTCTGCGCATGCGCAGGGGAGCGCGCACTGAAAGCTCCCTGAGGGCACAGAGCTGCCTCAGGGAGATGAAGAATTGCTGATACTAAAGTGAGAGAAACATGTCCCCACATGTGACTCAGCCCCATAAACAGGGAAAGATTAAAAATGATGTGTAAAAATTTTTTTAAAAATTACTGCTGGAAACCTCATCCCACTCGTAGATGAGGGTTCATAAAAAATCCAAAGGCCGCCTGGCCGATTCACCCGCCCGCCTGGCCGATTCGCCTGGCCGATTCGCCCGCCCGCCTGGCCGATTCGCCCGCCCGCCTGGCCGATTCGCCCGCCCGCCTGGCCGATTCGCCCGCCCGCCTGGCCGATTCACCCGCCCGCCTGGCCAATTCGCCCGCCTGCCAACCGTATGGTTAGACAGACAGCAAAAAATAGCTTTCAATTATTTGACTAAGGCCTCTTAATTGTTGGTGGGCACGCTGTTGACTCTTGCGCATGCCCGCTGACTGAAATATCGCGCAAGTGCATGATAATGTCCAGATGCTTGCTTAACGTCATCGCACGTGATTTTACGCTCGATCGGGTCGGGCGCCCGTCTGCCCGCAGGATGTAAAATCCTGCCCAAAGGGAATCAAGGGATATGGGGATAGGGCTGAAGGTGGAGTTGATGAAACAGTTCAGCCATGATCTTATTGAAAGGTGGAACAGATAAGAAGAGCCACATGGTCTACTCCTGTTTCCATTTCCTGTGTTACCCCCCACTCAAAGTATAATTATTATTTTTATTAAAATTTGAGTTAAAACCTCATATTACTGATATTGATTTCCATCTCCCTTTTTTTGGCCTTAAATTCTCTTGACTTGGGTGATGGTGGATATTGACAATGACAACTGGGAGACAGTCACTGATGGCCGTGACCTCTGGAGGTTTGTTAGGAAGGGTATTGGAAAAGGCAAGTAAAAACTAAAAGCTCAGCTGGCCGAGAAGAGAGCACAGAGAAACCAGAGGCTGGCGAATCATCCACCTTCTCAGCCCACTGTCTTCCTCTGCAGCAAATGTGGTAGTGTCGGCCATGCCAGTCTCCTGAGCCATGCTGGGCAATACTTAACACAGAGCTGACCACCATGGTGCAAAGCCATCATCTTACGAGACTGAAAGTTGCCACTTTGGTAATGGCAGCACATAACTGAGTCAGAAGGTGTCTTGTTTGATCTCTGAGCTGTATGGCATTAGTTAATGTGGGTGAGTATGACAGTATGGGCTCACCTGTGATCTATTCCATTGGCAGCGTTCCCTTGCAGGGCTCACACATGAAAGGTGGCCACCCAGCTGAGTACCAGAGATCAGCTGTTGCTGAGGGAGGTGGGAGGGCAGGAGGGAGGAGCGAAAAACTGCGAAAACGCTTTGTTTCCAAAAATAAAACTGTTTACCAAAGTCATTGAGTTGGTTCCCTTGCTCAGATGTAGTGTTAAATGTGAAGGGTATTTTTATGAAGAAGCACATTGCTGCTTACCTTGTGACTCATTGATTTGATAGTAGATCACTTACGTGATTGATTAGAGGGGGCTTCAGATGATGGAAAAGTAACCAAGCAACGAAAAGGTTATCTGCTATCAAAGGGTTTTAGAGGTTTTGATTTTTTAAAAGAGTATTTACAGCATGATGTATCTTTTCTCTGGGGAGCCAGGCCAGCCAGTTTTGTATTAAAGGCGTGCCTATATTTCACTCTCTTCACGAATGATCCGGGAGGTTGTTTTGACATTTACACAGTATAGATCAAGAAAGCTCAAAACAGCCCTGTTCGTCCATTTACTGTAAACCAACAAAATTTCTCAACATTACACATCTGAAATACTTTCTCTACCATTGCTATTTGTTCTCTTATTCTCCCTATTTTCTTCTGCCTTTTTTCCCAAAGTTAATGTCCCGTATTAATCCTCGCTATCACAGATCTCTTGCCTGACGTTGTCCATGACATTTGGTGATGAACCCTCGAATGTGCATTGGAGTAGAGGGATGCTTCTTCCCTCATCGTCCCTCCTCCCTGACAATTTCATTTTCTTCTGTGAGGTGATATGTTTGTCGCCTGAAGAAACAGGCAGTTGAAAATGGATGTGGGTTGCTGGGGTAAGGGGTAAGGGAGCGGCTCCTCCCTTCCCCCATTGATACCCAAGGTCCACTTGATGCAATTTTCAGGCAAACCTGTAAACATAGAAACTAGAAGCAGGAGTAGGCCATTCGGCCCTTCGAGCCTGCTCCGCCATTCACTATGATCATGGCTGATTATCCAACTCAATAGCCTGCTCCCGCTTTCTCCCCATATCCTTTGCTCCCTTTCACCCCAAGAGCTATCTCTAACTCCTTCTTGAAAACATACAATGTTTTGGCCTCAACTACTTTCTGTGGTAACGAATTCCACAGGCTCACCACTCTCTGGGTGAAGAAATTTCTCCTCATCCAAGTCCTAAATGGTCTACCCCATATCCTCAGACTGTGACCCCTGGTTCTGGACTCACCCACCATCGGGAGCATCCTTCCTGCGTCTACCCTGTCTAGTCCTGTTAGAATTTTATAGGTTTCTATGAGATCCCCCCTCATTCGTCTGAACTCAAGTGAATATAATCCTAACCGACTCAATCTCTCCTCATACGTTAGTCCCGCCATCCCAGGAATCAGTCGGGTAAACCTTCGCTACGCTCCCTCTATAGCAAGTACACCCACATTTACATTTTACATCTGTACCTGGTAGCAGGGTGCTTAGTTGCAAAATTTACTTCCTACCCCAGTGATAGGGCCACATTTGCAATTCTCAGGTGCAAATCAGCACACATCTTGCCCATTTGTAACCACAAATTTATAAGATCCACTAGTGATTGCTGTGAGTTTATGTTTGACTGATTCTGGGATTGGTTTCTCCACTTTCACTGTGGTTCATAACTCTCTTGATAAAACTGTGGACTAAGGGGCTACTACCTGTTGTAGTTCTAGGTCAAATAAACCTGAAGATCTCCTAATCCCAGGATTTGGGAAGGCAGAAACTGGATGTGATAAAGATGGGGAGAGAAGAATTATTAAGGGGATTAGCATCCTTGAAAGTGGATGAATCACCAGATGAAATGTACCCCAGGCTGTTAAAAGAAGCCAGGGAGGAAATTGCGGAGGGTCTGACCATCATTTACCAATCCTCATTGGATACAGGTGAGGTGCCGGAGGATTGGAGGACTGCTAATGTTGCACCTTTGTTTAAAAAAGGAGCAAGGGATAGATAGACTGACAGGCCAATCAGGCTGACCTCGCTAGTGGGCAAATTATTGAACCAATTTTGAGGGACAAGGTAAATTGTCACTTAGAAAGGCATGGATTAATCAAAGACAGTCTGTATGGATTTGTTAAGGGAAGATCATGTCTGACTCATTTGATTGAATTTTTTCAGTAAGTAACAAGGAGGATTGATGAGGGTAGTGCAGTTAATGTGGTCTACATGGATTTTAGCAAGGCTTCTGACAAAGTCCCACAAGGCAGCCTGGTTAAAAAAATAAAATCTCATGGGATCCAGGAGAATGTAGCAAGCTGGATACAAAATTGGCACAGTAGCAGGAAACAAAGGGTCATTGTTGATGGATGTTTTTTGTGACTGGAAGATTGTTTCCAGTGGGGTTCTGCAGGGCTCACTAGCAGGTCCCCTGCTTTTGTGGTATGAGGAAAGATTGGAAAGGCTGGGGTTGTTCTCCTTGGAACAGAGGAGGCTGAGGGGAGATTTGATTGAGATATACAACATTGTGAGGGGGCTGGATAGAGTGGTTGGGAGGGGCCTATTTACTTTAGCGGAGGGGTCAGTGACCAGGGGGCATAGATTTAAAGTGATTGGTAGAAAGACTAGAGGGGAGATGAGGAAAACTTTTTTCGCCCAGACGGCTGTGGAGGTCTGGAACTCACTGCCTGAAAGGGTAGTAGAGGCAGAAACACTCAACTCATTTAAAAGGTGTCTAATATGCACCTCAAGTGCTGTAACCTGCAGTGCCACGAACCAAATGCTGGAAAGTGGGATTAAGCTGGGCTGCTCGCTTTTCGGCCGGTGCAGACATGATGGGCCAAGTGGCCTCTTTCTGTGCCATAAACTTTCTATGATTAAACTAGTATGGCAGGGGGGTGGGAACCAGAGCAATAGGTCAGCAGGTGAAATAAATGACTGGGAACCAGTGAATATGGCCAGTAGTTAAGGGGAAGGGCAGGCAGGGAGAAATTACTGAACACAATGGGACTGGGGGTCTGAAATGCATTTGTTTCAATGCGAGAAGTATATCAGGCAAGGCAGATGAGCTTGGATTAGTACTTGGGACTATGATGTTATTGCTATTACAGAGACTTGGTTGAAGGATGGACAGGACTGGCAGATAAACGTTCCAGGATTTAGATGTTTCAGGCAGGATAGAGAGGGATGTAGAAGAGGTGGGGGAGTTGCACTGCTGGTTAAGGGGAATATCACAGCTGTACGACAGGAGGACATCTCGGTGGGCTCATGCAGCGAGGCAATATGGATAGAGCTCTGGAATAGGAAGGGTGCAGTCACAATGTTGTGGGTTTACTATAGACCTCACAGTTGCCGGCGGGAGATTGAGGAACAGTTATGTAGGCAGATTTTGGAAAGATGTAAAAGCAATAGGATTGTTGTGGTGGGTGATTTTAACTTTCCCTATATTGACTGGGAATCACTTAGTGCTAGGGGTTTGGATGGTGCAGAATTTGTAAGGTCCATCCAGGAGGGCTTCCTGAGACAATATGTAGATAGTCCAACTAGGGAAGGGGCAATACTGGACCTGGTATTAGGGAATGAACCCGGCCAGTTGGTCGAAGTTTCAGTAGGAGAGCATTTCGGGAAAAGTGACCATAATTCAGTAAGTTTCAAGGTATTGGTGGATAAGGATAACAGGAGTCCTCGGGTTAAGGTGCTTAATTGGGAGAAGGCTAATTATAACAATATTAGGCAGGAACTGAAGAATCTAGACTGGAGGCGGATGTCTGAGGGCAAATCAACAACTGACATGTGGGGAGCTTTCAAACGTCAGTTGATAAGAATTCAGGACCAGCATGTTCCTGCTAGGATGAAGGATAATCATAGCAAGTTTCAGGTACCTTGGATAACGAAGGATATTGTGAGATTAGTCAAAAAGAAAAGGGAAGCATTCGTAAGGGCTAGAAGGCTGGGAACAGATGAAGCCTGTGGAGAATACAAAGAAAGTAGGAAGAAACTTAAGCAAGGAGTCAGGAGGGCTAAAAGGGGTCATGAAAAGTCACTGGCAACCAGGATTAAGGAAAATTGCAAGGCCTTTTATACATATGTAAAAAGCAAGAGGGTAGCCAGGGAAAGGGTAGGCCCACACAGGGACAGAGGTGGAAACCTGTGTGTGGAGCCAGAAGAAATGGGAGAGATACTAAATTAATACTTCTCATCAGTATTCACCAAAGAGAAGGACTTAGCGGTCGATTTGTCTAGGGAAGAGTGTGTAGGTAGCCTGGATCATGTTGAGTTCAAAAAAGAGGAGGTGTTAGGCGTCTTGAAGAATATTAAGGTGGATAAGTCCCCAGGGCCAGATGGGATCTACCCCAGAGTACTGAGGGAGGCAAGGGAGGAGATTGCTGGGGCCTTGACAGAAATCTTTGTATCCTCACTGGCTACGGGTGAGGTCCCAGAGGACTGGAGAATGGCCAGTGTTGTTCCATTGTTTAAGAAGGGTAGCAGGGATAATCCAGGAAATTACAGGCCGGTGAGCCTTACGTCAGTGGTAGGGAAATTATTGGAGAAGATTCTTCGTGACAGGATTTACTACCATTTGGAAGCAAATGGGCGTATTAGTGAGAGGCAGCGTGGTTTTGTGAAAGGGAGGTCGTGTCTCACTAACTTGATCGAGTTTTTCGAGGAAGTGACAAAGATGATCGACGATGGAAGGGCAGTGGATGTTATATACATGGATTTCAGTAAGGCTTTTGACAAGGTCCCTCATGGCAGACTGGTACACAAGGTAAAGTCACATGGGATCAGAGGTGAGCTGGCAAGATGGATACAGAATTGGCTTGGTCATAGAAGACAGAGGGTAGCAGTGGAAGGGTGCTTTTCTGAATGGAGAGCTGTGACTAGTGGAGTTCCGCAGGGATCAGTGCTGGGACTTTTGCTGTTTGTAGTATACATAAATGATTTGGAGGAAAATGTAACTGGGCTAATTAGTAAGTTTGCAGACGACACTAAGGTTGGAGGAGTTGCAGATAGTGAAGAGGATTGTCAAAGGATACAACGGGATATAGATCGGTTGGAGACTTGGGCAGAGAAATGGCAGATAGAGTTTAATCCAGACAAATGCGAGGTAATGCATTTTGGAAAGTCTAATACAGGCAGGAATTATACAGTAAATGGCAGAACCCTTAAGTGCATCGACGGGCAGAGGGATCTGGGTGTACAGGTCCACAGGTAACTGAAAGTGGCAACGCAGGTAGATAAGGTAGTCAGGAAGGCATATAGCATGCTTGCCTTCATTGGCAGGGGTATTGAGTATAAAAGCTGGGAAGTCATGCTGCAGCTGTATAGAACCTTGGTTAGGCCACACTTGGATATTGCGTGCAATTCTGGTCACCACATTACCAGAAGGATATGGAGGCATTGGAAAGGGTGCAGAGGAGGTTTACCAGGATGCTGCCTGGTCTGGAGGTTATTAGCTATGAGGAGAGGTTGGAGAAACTCGGATTGTTCTCACTAGAGTGACGGAGATTGAGGGCCGACTTGATAGAAGTTTACAAAATTATGAGTGGCATGGACAGAGTAGATAGTCAGAAGCTTTTTCCCAGGGTAGAAGAGTCAATTACTAGGGGACATAGATTTAAGGTGAGAGGAGAAAACTATAGAGGAGATGTGCAGGGCAAGTTTTTTACGCAGAGGGTAGTGAGTGTCTGGAATTCGCTGCCAGAGGAGGTGGTGGAAGCAGGTACGATAGTGGTGTTTAAGAGGCAGCTTGACAAATACATGAATAGGATGGGAATAGAGGGATACGGACCCCGGAAGTGCAAAATGTTTTAGTTGACGGGCAATATGATCGGCGCAGGCTTGGAGGGCCGAAGGGCCTGTTCCTGTGCTGTACTTTTCTTTGTTCTTTGTTGATTCTAAATAGAGCAGCCAGGATTCCCAGTCCTGACTCTGCTGGACAGTTACATGTGAACATCTTAGGTGAGGACACTTAGAATCAGACTCAGCTATGATACTTTACAGAATTGAATATTATGCCAGCACTCTCAACCTTGATACTAAGGGGTAGGGGGTTGGGGGGGGTGGGGGGGGGGGGAAGCTGAAGGAGGACATTCCTGGGCCAGCAGTAGTATGTGGCATTTTTGTAGAGCGCAAGGGAGCTCAAAATATAACTTCGAAACAGTTTTGTGGGCTTTTTTTATGAACGGCCACCAGCATTTCCTTTCAGCACTGCTGATAAAGCCACCCAGGATCTTATACAATTAGATGGACCCTGCAGTGCAAGCACCACCCATATACACCTGACCTTTGCATTGGGGTCCTGCAAGCAGCAAAGAACCCTGATTTGCATAGTGACCCAGCTTTACTGAAAGCAAAATAGTGCAGATACAGGAAATCTGAAATTAAAAACAGCAAGTTCTGGAAATACTCAGCAGGTCTGGAAGAATCTGTGGAGAGAGAGATAGAGATGTCTCGAGTAAAATACGACACTTCCTCGGAACTGAAAGGAGGTAAAAATCTGTCCCAGCTTTATGTCTGTTTCAGGCGGACGGGCTGCAAGCCCATTGACAGGGCTGCCTGAATATAGCACCGAGTGGACCTTACGCATCAATGAGGCAGATGAGGTGTGTCCCCCACCATGACGATTTTCAATACCTGACCACCGTTTCCCCAAGTGCAGAGCAGAAAATCATATTTCTCCATCATTATGCCCATAATTCATTTAGCAGAGAAGGTGGGGGGTGGGGGTGGGGGTGGTGGGGGGTGGGGGGTGGGGGGTGGGGGGTGGGGGGGGTGCAAAAATGGCGAGGATTTGAAAAATAAAAATAAACTGGGGTTCAGATCTTCTATTTTGGAGTCCCAGCAGCTTTTAATCTGTATTTACGAAGCAGGTTGCCTTTTCTCTTTCTCATAGTTCCCTCTTTGTGTTTCTTTCTTCCATTGACTTTCACCTTGTGTAGTAATTATAGCTTTGTTAAATGTTGGACTGTACCTTTAAGAATAGTCTGTGATGGAAGATCACATGATCTGTGTAAACCAAAGTGTTAGCAGTGTGAGCTACCTCCACAGTCAGTGTAGAGATAGAGATGGAGTTGAAAGCACACATGTAGTTGCTGCTGGCTATATTGTAAATAAACCTAATGTTTCCACTTAGAAAGTTGTCTGCAAATCAACTCTATTACAAATAGGCGACAAGGCCACACTACAACACCTTGCAGCACTTTTTTCCTAATGCAAGTAAAATTTTCTTGTGAAGCAATTTTCTCTAGTCTCTGATGTTTCTCTGGCTTTAGCCATGTCTATTTCACGCCATTCCACGAGCATCATTGATTGTTCATAATTCATGCTCACACCAGTTCGCTCTTTGTATCTCCCTTGTGAACTGCAAATTCCAACAGGCACTTTCACATTGATGCTGGGATGCGTGACAGCGGCCTCCCTTTTCCTCGTTCACCAACCTGCCACTAGCGAAGCTTGTGCCTGTAAGAAGCAGCTGCACATTTTCCAGACTTCGAACAGCTGCTACTGGGTCCAAGCAAAGCAAGTGTCAACCAGGATCAAAGATGTGAGGTTTGCCTCCTTTATATAGTATCATGCTGTGTGAAGTGAGGAGAATTGCAGGCTGCAGCCAAAGGCATGGTATCAGTGCAAAAGTGATGTCAAATAAGCTGAAACAGGTCTTGATTTTCTTGATTCTGTGCCAGTCAATATATCAAAATTCTGTAAGTATAAGCAGACAATGTAACTTTTTTTGCAGCAAGACTCAGACAACATTCAAGCTTGGGCCAATAAGTGGTGGGTAACATTCTTGCAACACAAGTGCGAGGCAATGATTATCACAATCAAGAGAGCATCTAACCACTAACCCTTACATTCAATGGCATTACCATCACTGAAACCCCCACCATCAACATTCTGAGGATTGTCATTGACCAGAAGCTAAACTGGACTGGCCATATAACTACTGTAGCTACAAGAGCAGGTCAGAAGCTTGGAATTCTGTGGCAAGTAACTCATCTCCTGACTCCCCAAAGCCTGGCCACCAGCTACAAGGCACAAGTCAGGATTGTGATAGAACATTCTTCACTTGCCTGGATGAGGGTGGCTCCAACAACACTCAAGAAACTCAACACTATCCAGGACAAAGCAACCTGCTTGATTGGAACATAATCTACCACCTTAAGCATTCACTTCAACCACCACTGATGCACAGTGGCAGCAATGTGTACCATCTACAAGATGGACTGCAGCACCTTGCTAAGGCTTCTTTGACAGCACCTGCCAAACCCACAACTTCTCTACCACCTAGAAGGTCAAGGGCAGCAGATGCATGGGAACGCCACCGTCTGTAAGTTCCCCTCCAAACAACACCACCCTGACTTGGAACTAGATCACCATTCCTTCACTGTCACTGGATCAAAATCCTGGAACTCCCATTCAACACTGTGGCTGTACCTACACCAGTTGGACTGCAGTGGTTCAAAAAGGTGGCTCACCACCAACTTTTCAAGGACAGTTAGGGAGGAGCAACAAACGCAGGCCTAGCCAGTGACACCCACATCCCGTAAAAGAATAATAAAAATGAGGATAAACCATATCTAATGAAAATGTTGATTAAGAATGAATCAAATTAGATTAATTAAAAGCCTTTAGATGTCTTACTACATTAAAAGGTGCTATATAAATGCAAACTGTTGTTGTAGTGGGTTAATATAGCATCTGATCTAGTAGATAGTGCCAGAGACCAGAAACTCTCAGATTTGACCCCTGGTTTGTGTTGTGTCAGCTGATCTAAACAGTCACTGGAAGGATATGCATGCAAGAAAGAACAGTGATGACAATCACACTGACAGAGGAGCTTTGTTCCATTTATCAGACTGCATTCTATTTATGTTTGAGTATTCATACACTTCCAGCAGAGACAGTAAAGCCTTGCGCAACAGAGTATTGTAGAGGATAGGAAATGGTCTATGACTTGACTATTATAAGTATCTTGTGGTCATAGAGTCAAAGATTGTCACAGAGTGCAGACTGAATTTAACACCAGTACCTAAAGAAAAGCTCCCCTCACAGATGAGGGGCGGAAAGTGGTGTAGTGGTAATGTCATTGGACTAGTAATCCAGAGGCCCAGGCTAATGCTGCGGTGGATATGGGTTCATATCCTACCATGGCAGCTCATGGAGTTTGAATTCAATTAACAAACCAAAAATTAGTCTCAATAATGGTGACCATGAAATTATCATCATTTTTTGTAGAAACCCATCTGGTTCACTAATGTCCTTTAGGGACTGAAATCTGCCATCCTTACCTGGTCTGGCTTACATGTGACTCCAGACTCTTAACTGCCCTGTGAAATGGTGTGGCAAGCCACTCAGTTCGTGGGCAATTAGGGATTGGCAATAAATGCTGGCCCTGTCAGCACTGCTCAAGTCCAATGAAAGAATAAAGAAAACAACAGGCTCCAGTCCAGATATCACTATTCCAATGACAAAGTACAAAAATAAACAGCAAATAATTGCAAAGGCTGGCAGGACATAAATAAATATCCCCATCAGAGCTAAGTATTTGCATTACTCAGTTCTCTTTTGGCTGTCATATTCATCCATTGGGTATCTGAATCATGCAAGCCAGGTCTGTGCTGTGTTACCTGATTTGAGCTAGGTGGGGCACTGCAATGGGTTTCACCACTCCTGGGTCTGGGAACAGAAAATAGGCCAGCAGAAGTGCTCATGAGCAGGAATTCTGACTGATTCCACCCCCAGCTAGCTCAGAGTTGCTGAAGCCAAGTTCCCAGCTGAGATCAGCTATCTCATGACAAGCCAGGAGTCAAGCCTCTTATCTTCCTGATGTTTCCAGCTTATCCATCACCCCATGCTTGCTGACCTATATTGGGTCCTGTTCCAGCAACTCCTCACTTTTAAAATTGTCATCCTTCTTTTCAAATCCCTCCATGGCCTCGATCTCTGTAACCTCCTCCAGCCCTACAACCTTCCAAGATCCGCTGATTGTGCCCCCTTGTGCCTCACGATTTTAATCCTCCAGTGGGCAGCCATGCCTTCAGGTGCCTAGGCCCCTAAACTCTGAAGTTGCCACCCTGAACCTCTCTATCTCTCATCTCTCTCTCTCCTCCTTTTAGAGGCTTCTTGAACTTACCTCTTTGAGCGAATGTTTACTCAGCTTCCATAGAACCATAGAAAAGTTACAGTGTAGAAAGAGGCCATTCAGCCCATCGTGTCTGCGCCAGCCATAAAAAGAGACAAAAGAAGCTAGCCGCTCATTTTTAATCCCATTTTCCAGCACCTGGTTTGTAGCCTTGCAGGTTACAGCACTTCAGGTACATACCCAGGTACCTTTTAAGTGAGTTGAGCATCTCAGCCTCAACTGCCAATTCAGGCAGTGAATTCCAGATGTCCGTCACCCTCTGGGTGAAAAGGTTTTCCCTCATGTCTCCTCTAATCCTTCTATGAAGCACCTTAATTCTATGCCCCCTGGTAATGGACCCCTCAGCTAGGGGAACCAGGTTTTTCCTGTCTACCCTATCTAGGCCCCTCATAATTCTGTATACCTCAATTAGGTCACCCCTCAGCCTCCTCTGTTCTAAGGAAAACAACTCTAGCCTATCCAATCTTTCTTCATAGCTGCAATTTTCAAGCCCTGGCAACATTCTTGTAAATCTCCTCTGTACCCTCTCCAGGGCAAATTATGTCCTTCCTGTAACATGATGACCAGAACTGTACACAAGACTCCAGCTGTGGCCTAACCAGTGTTTTATACAGTTCCAACATTACATCCCTGCTTTTGTATTCAATATCTTGAGCAATAGAGGAAAGCATTCCGTGTGCTTGCTTTTACCACCTTATCCACCTGTCATGCCACCTTCAGGGATCTGTGGACATGCACTCCAAAGTCTCTCACTTCCTCAACCCCTCTCAATATCCTCCCATTTATTGAGTACTCCCTTGCTTTGTTTGCCCTCCCCAAATGCATTACCTCACACTTCTCTGGATTTAATTCCTTTTGCCACTTTTCTGCCCATTCAACCAAACCATTGATATCATTCTGGAGACAGCAGCTACCTTCTTCACTATCAGCTACAAAGCTATAGTATCCCTTTGCATGGCCTGGTGTTGAATTGTGTCATTTCTGTGATGTGCCTTGCAACATTTTAATACGTTTAAAGGAACAATATAAATGCAAGTTTACTTTAAATTTACTGACGGGATGTGGGTGTCACTGGCTGGGCCAGCATTTATTGCCCATGAGAAGGTGGTGATGAGCTGCCTTCTGGAATGCTGCAGTCCATGTTGTGTAGGTACACCTACAGTGCTGTTAGGGAGGGAGTTCCAGGATTTTGACCCAGCGACAGTGTTGCT
The DNA here is from genome assembly GCF_964194155.1 of Cetorhinus maximus. Classification (NCBI taxonomy): domain Eukaryota; kingdom Metazoa; phylum Chordata; class Chondrichthyes; order Lamniformes; family Cetorhinidae; genus Cetorhinus; species Cetorhinus maximus. The sequence continues at coordinate 200,447,035 of NC_135881.1, forward strand.
GTTGTATAACTCAGTATCACACCTGCGCATTTACTTTCAAACTTGCATTTACTTTCAAACTTACTTTTGTCACTTTTTCTCTTTATCATTTTTCTCCTGTGTTCTGCTCTCCCAAATTGACTTTTTCCTAGGGTACCATTCCACAGGCACCCCTGCACCTTTCCAGCTGTGCATCATGAGAATGAGTGTCAGCATTATCTAACTGCGAGAGTCAATGCAGCTGAGCCTGACCTTCCTTCTCAGCCAACAGCCACACCAGTGTGCGTGCACTTTGACAGAGGATCACATGATAGTGAACAGGAGCAGAGACACTGGCTGACACTTCTGCCCTAAATGACAGGTGCCAGTGCCAATTGCAGTGCTTTTGCCCAGATGATATTAGTTTACCTTCCTGGACTTTCTGAGGCAGCTGCTCAATGGATCAACTTGTGCCATCGGAGGTGCTTCCTTTTTATGTCTTTGAACATTTTTCATATTTTAAAGACTTGCATTTATATAACACCATTCACAACCTCGCAACCCACAGCACTTTACAACCAATGATGTACTTTTGAAGTGCAGTCACTGTTCTAATGTAGGAAATGTGGTGGCCAGTTTCCATATTGCAAGCTCACACAATAATGACCAGATAATCTGTTTTTTGTGATGTTATTAGAGGGCTAAGTATTGGCCAGCACATCAAGGAGAACGCCTTTGTTCTTCTTCAAAATAGTGCCATTGCATTTTTTACATCCACCTGAGACGGCCTCAGCTTAATGTTGCATCTGAAGGAAGGCACCTCCGACAGTGCAGCACTCCCTCGATATTGCACTGGAGATTTTGTGCTGGAGTGAGACTTGTGGAGGAGGTCTTGTGGCACAGTGGGTAGCATCCCTCCCTGTTTGAGTCCCACCCCAGGACTTGATGGCCGAGAAAAGTGAGTTCAGAACGCAGCCGAACAGGTTTAGTATCAGCCTGCAAACCCAACGTACGTCAATGGCAGGCGGTAAGAGTGGGAGAGATTCCGGGTCAGCCATGTGATGGTAAGAAAATTAGAGCCTCTACCATCACTATTTGAAGCTCCAGACTACAACATGCATGTAAGAGTGCATATTGCTACAGCAACTCTGACTCCTTGTGGGGGGCATGGTTGGCTCGACAGCCAGTGTGGATTAGATTGGTGCCAACTGCGTGGGGTTCAATCCGTGTTCTGGCTGGGGTGAATTCAGGACCTGCCTCCTTGCCCTACCTGTGGTGGAGGTTGCAACACTGAGGGTCAGACCTGCCTTCGGGCCGAGAACTGAAGAAGTGGGACCTGAACCCACAACCTTTTGCCTCAGAGGCAGGGGAGCGACCAGCTGAGCCACAGTTGATGCATAGAATCAGCGCCATAGAATTATTCTGTGGCGAGGTTATGAAATTAATTAAAAATTGAGGAGGGAAATGCTGGTTTACAAAGAGCTCAATTTAGCACCAGCGCTAATTTCTTTCCAGCAAATATAATTGCTGCCAGGAGCACTTGTTGGTCCATTCTGTGGAATGTGCCAGGTCTGCTAGATCTTATCTTCTGCGCATGTTTGCATGGAGGGCAAGCATGACATCATCTGATAAGCTGCCACAGTTTAAACGGTCATATCCCTTTTTGCTTCAAGGTTTATAACCTCAGTCTTTCATCTTTACTGTTTTGTCATTAATTTAAATTGCAGTTAGAGGTGTTCAAAGCCAGAGTACTGTAGAAAATAGACTTTAATCCTAGTTTCAATCACCATCCGAGAAGCACAAAAAAAAATCTTCATTTGCAGATTAATTAAACTGCATAGATCTTCAAAAGTAATTAACAAATATTGTATTGCACAAATAGTCAAAAGTAATATCCCAGATATTCGGATGCTCTCTCTTTGAACATGTTTCAGAGTGCAGTATGTGATATAAATGAGCTCTTGGGAGATAGCATTTCAAAGAAATGTATTGTGTAGGATAAAACAAAATAATAGTTATTATTGGTTATGGGCAGGGTAGGAAGAGCTAGGAATGACTGCTGCTTTTTAAATTGATTTATTTAAGTGGTAGTGGGAATAGATAGATCCTGTTTAAATTTGTAAAGGAAAATGTTTCCCATGTCAAGTGCAATTGTGGTTTATACTAAAGGAACATTATGAAAAGAAAATATAATAATAAGAATATATAATAATAAGATTGTCTGGTTTCCCCAAAAACAGTTGCTTTTATCCATTCCTACACTGGGTCTAGCTCGCTGGGTCTAATTCATCTACTTCTGCTCCCTTTCAATATATAAAAAAATCTGATCAACTCTGCCAATTTTCCTCTCCTTTCCTGTGGTAGTGCTACAGATACTACAGTACATCACCAAAGGAGTTTAGACAGCCAATATCAGGAGGAGGGCTTCACAGCTAAGTCTTATACTTATCTGACACCCAAAAATAGCCCTTACTGCACAAAATATTGAGCAGGATCAAGAACCCGGGATAGCCTTCCTCTCCTCGTCCCAGGTGTGCCAAAGCCCATTCTAGCACTCGTCCTGCTGTTCCATACAAACATATGAAATAGGAACAGAAGTAGGCTATTCAGCCCCTCGAGCCTGTTCACCATTCAATAAGATCATGGCTGATCTACTTGTGTTTCGAATCCCACATTCCCATCTACCTCCGAAAACGTTTGATTCCCTTGCCTAACAAGAATCTATCTACCTCTGCCTTAAAAATATTCAATGACCCCGCTTTCACTGCCTTGGGAGGCAGAGAGTACCAAAGTCGCACAACCCTCTGAGAGAAAAAATTTCGCCTCATCTCTGTCCTAAAAGGGCAACACCTAATTTCAAAACAGTGCCCTCTAGTTCTGGACTGACCCACAAGAGGAAACATCCTTTCCACGCCCACCTTGTCAGTACCGTTCTAGATCTTATATACTTGAACCAAGTCACCACTCGCTCTTCTAAACTCCAGTGGAAGCAAGCACAGTCTGTCTAATCTTTCCTCATAAGACAATCTAGTAAACCTCCTCTGAATGGCCTCCAACACATTTACATCCTTCCTTAAATAGGAGACCAAAACTGCACACAATATTCGAGATGTGGTCTCACCAATGCCCTGTATAACTGAAGCATAACATCTTTATTTTCATCTTCAATTCCTTATAATAAAGGATAGCATTCCATTAGCCTTCTTAATTACTTGCTGTACTTGCATATTAACTTCTTGTGACTAATGCACTGGAAACCTAGATCCCCCTGCACCTTGGAATTCTGTAGCTGTTCTTTGTTTAGTAATACTCTGCTTTTTTATTCTTCCTGCCCAAGTGAACAACTTCACATTTTCGTACATTATACTTTATCTGCCACATTTTTGCCCACTCACTCAACTTTTCTATATCTTCCTGCAACCTACTTATGTCTTGTTCGCAGCACACTTTCCTATCTATCTTTGTGTCATCTGCAAATTTAGCTACCATGCCTTCATTCCCCTCATATAAGTCATTTATATAAACTGTAAAAAGTTGGGGCCCCAGCACAGACCCCTGCGGGACTCTACTCGTCACATCCTGCCAATCAGAAAAAGACCCATTTATTCATACTCTCTGTTTTCTGCCAGCCAGCCAATCTTCTCTCCATGATAATATGTTACCCCCTCCACCATGAGCTTTTATTTTCCACAATAACCTTTAATGTGGCACCTTATCAAATGCCTTCTGGAAATCCAAGTACAGCACGTCTACAGGCTCCACTTTATCTTTGGTGCATATTACTCCTTCAAAGAACTCCAATAAATTGGTTAAACATGATTTCCCTTTCACAAAACCATGCTGACTCTTCCCAATTAGCTTGAGTTTCTCTAAGTGCCCAGCTGTAACCTCCTTAATGATCAATTCTAACACATGTCAAGCTAACTGGTCTATGGTTTCCTGTTTTCTGCCTCCCTCCCTTCTTGAATAGAGGGGTTATATTTGCTGCTTTCCAGTCTAATGGAACCTTTCCAGAATCTAGAGAATTTTGTAAAAATTAACACCAACACATCTATTACATCATTAGCCACCTCTTTAAAGACCCTAGGATGAGGTCCATGAGGACCCGGAGACTTGTCAGCCCGCAGCTCCATCAGTTTGCTCAGTACCACTTCTCTAATGATTGTATTTTCACCAAGTTCCTCTCTCCCTTCCACCTCCTGATTTACAGCGATTACTGGAATGTTTTTTGTATCTTCTATAGTGAAGGCAGAAGCAAAATATTTGTTCATTTCATCTGTCATTTCCTTATTATCTACTATTAGCTCCCCAATGTCACTCTCTAGATGACCAAACCACACTTACTTACTCTTTTCCTTTTTAAATACCTGTAGAAATTCTTGCTATCAGTTATTACATTTCTAACCAGCTTCCTCTCAATCTAATTTCTTTCCCCTGATTAACCTTTTAGTCATTCTGTGCTGTTCTTTATATTCTGACCAATCATCTGACCTGCCACTCATCTTTGCGTAATTATGTGCTTTTTCCTTAAGTTTGATGTTTTCCTTAACTTCTTTAGTTAACCACACTGAGTTCAGCCCAAACCTGCCCTGGTCTGGTATGAGTCAAATCCTCTCTAGATAAAGCTAGATGAGATTTTGGTCTGAGATCTTTCCAACGCATTTCTATGTTGGGGGAAGTGGCAAATAAAGTATTGTGATCAATGCTGCATTGTGGGAAATGACATTAGGCTAAAGACCGGGGGCGATGGACTGAATGGCTTTCCTCTGTATTATAAATTTCTATGATTCTTTGAACGATGCGAGAATATGTAGCAACTATTCATATCCATATGGTGAAACTGTCCACACATCAGTGATCCAGCTCCAGTAATTAATTTGAAACCTGAAAATGTTTCATTTTATTTGGCATGTTGCTTGAGATAGAATCAAAAATGAGCAGTGCGACTGCAAAGAACCGCAATTAAAGTATTCTATTAATAGAATTTAGACATTCTTGTACAAAGTGTCAGTGAAAATTTTGTTAATAGGAAAAATGAGCAACTATATTCTGGCCCAGTGATACACTGAGCTAGACAATATTTTGCATTTTCATTGCCCCATTCACCATAGCTGTGAAACCCAGAATTAAAAAGATTTGATTCCATTTGTTAGAGATCATGATTCAGGAAACTCTTGTCAGCTTCCAAGTCAAGCAGCCTTTTGTGGAACGGAGGCACAAGGCATGGGCATTCTTTGCAGTATGGTAGCCCCATACATTTTACCACTCTTGTTGAGCATGGTCCTGGGAGAGACTTTGTTGGCTCAGCTAGTTATTAGCTGATAACTTCCATGGGTATAAATCAAGTTTTCAGGGGTGCCTGACACAATGATGTTAGATTAAAAGCGAGTCCAGTTTACCACTAAATGAAGTATAAAATATGCCAGAACAATGCGTCACTTTTCATCTGTTGTTCTCTATGTTCAAAGCACGGTTTTATTCTGTGCCCAGGCTTGGGAGGGGTGGGATGGTTGGAATGTTAATTCTTCCTGGTTTGTTTGGTTTTATTTATCTTTGATAAAAAGCCATGAAAAAGACTTGCATTTATCTAATGCTTTTCACGACCACCAGATGTCTCAAAGCACTTTACAGCCAATGAAGTACGTTTGAAGTGTAGTCACTGTTATAAAGTAGAAAATTTGGCAGCCAAGATGCGCACAGCAAACACCCACAAACAGCAATGTGATAATGACCAGATAATCTGTTTTTGTGATGTTGATTGAAGGATAAATATCAGCCTGGACACTGGGGATAGCTCCCCTGCTCTTCTTCGAAATAGTGGCCATGGGACCTCTTACCGTCCACCCAGGCGGACAGTGGGGCCTCAGTTTAACCGGTCATCTAAATGACAGCACTTCTGACAGTGCAGCACTCACTCAGCCTTGATTTTTGTGCTCAAATTCTGCAGTGGGATTTGAACCCTAAACCTTGTGACTCAGAGGTGAGAGTGCCATCAACAGAGCCACAGCTGACACTAAGGTGCTGGAATAGTGCCTGTATAACCAAACTAAACTATGAAAATCTAATTTAAATATTTAAAGTTTTCTTTATTTTTGCTAACAAAACCGACTCCATATTAAAATGCAATTGCGTAGGACAAATGAAATGGACACAAAGAATCAGAATGTTTAGCAGTAAATGCTACTTTTTGACAACTGAAATTCCTATGGTGCTTTTTTGAGTTCCACAGAACTACAGTTGTAATGTTCAAATAGTTTAAAGGTCCAATTAAATAATCATGACTTAGAAGTCCTTTATTAAAAAAAAGCCCTGCTCATTTCCCTCACCTTATTTTAAAAAGAAAAATAATTGCTTCAAAAATAAGATTTTAAGGACAGTTCCTGGACAAACTAATTGCTGTCAAGCAGCTGCTTAAGTTGAAAGTAAATGGCAGTTCCCCACCTTTAGGTGATTTTGGCTCTTGTCAGCAACACTCAGCATTGAAGTGACGGCTTTCTCCAGGCTAAATGCTGTTTGGGCCTGTTGTCTATCAATTGACAAAAATGACAGGAAGATGAACATTTTTATTTTCATCTCTCTTTCCCCTCCCCCACCACCTTTTCCTTTCCTAAAGGCATTGATTTATGCTGCAATAGGGTTGCGCAGAGAACTGCAGCTCTCAAGTAGTATGCCCAAGTGCTTTCGTGTATGAGTCTAGATGGTAAATTTCAGCATGCTGTCAGGCCATGGGGACCATTATACATATGCCCCATCCTACCCCCTCCCCTCCCCTCCCCAACCCGGGTGTGAATTTTGTCAGCAGGCACCACACTTGGGAACAGCATGAGGAAACCTGGGCTGAATGTTGTCAGGGCGGCAGCAGGGGTTCCAATGGGGAACAGGAAGGCCAGGTGAAGCCCTGCCTCGGTTCTTTCCGGGAACCCTGACTCAATTCTGTGGCAGTCAGGCAATTAACTGCCTGGCATCAGTGCTCCTGTCCGAATCGGAAGGGCTGGCAGCTCTTCTGTCCCAGCAGCGCCACTGGGAGCGGGGACCACTGCTGGGACAGCACCCAGCCCAGATTCGCATCATTGCCACTGCCCTGGGACCAAGGTAAGTGGGCGGCTCAGGGTCACCAGAGCCAGGAGAGCATGGTGGGGTGTTTTTTGTGGGGACAGTCTTTGTCATTAGCAGGGCACTCCATAGGACACCAGATGCTTGATTTCCCCCCTCTTTCCCGAGCACTCACCCTCTGAGGTGGAGCCCTCCCCTCCCCTCGACTGTGGGAAGATTGGCCTCTAGGCAGGAAGGCCATCCTCCATCTTCCCTGCCACTGGGAATTCCACGGTGTCAGGAAGATGCTGGGTACTACAACCCCACACCTTTCTTTCTGCTTCTCTTCCCCTCCGTTTCCAATGGTCCCATTAAATTACATCCCCGGATTCCCTGGAACGTTTACTGTGTTGCTGAATATCTTCTCGAGTTCTCTGCCCGAAGGCAGGGCCTTGGTGATTATTTGCCAAGCCGCCAAGATTTTTTTTTTACAATGGGTAGGGACAGGAGGCATGTCCCCAGTCTACCTCAGACTGAGCAGGGAATGAAACCCATGCTGTTGGCATTAATCTGATGCACACGCTAGCCGTCTAGCCAACTGAGCTAACCAGCCCCTCAGCATGTTGCTACATAGCAACAAATAGGGAAAGGAAAGAGTGCAGTTTCCTAAGCACTAGAATTTATCATTCACTGTCGAGATATTAGAACCCCTTTAATTTGAAGGCTCAATTGAGAAAGGTGAGTGGTACCGAATGTAAAATAGTCTGCTTCTAGAAAAAGCAATTTTCGGTGATTAGACCACATGTTACCTTTCAAATTCCTCTTCTCCCAGTGATCCAAATCTTATAGAAGAAACAAGGTACGAAGGCTGTGGCTCTGAAATCAATCTCAAACATCATACAGAAATGACTACAGTGCACTTAGTTCTGCCTCTTGCAAAATCTTAGATTGCCTCCCCCTGCACAATCCAACCAGCAGTCAATGTTTTTACACGTAGGGAGGAAGATTTCCTCTGTGGTTCATTAAACTCATAAGCAGGTATACAAAGAATTAGTGTTTCTAGAATTCTCGCTGCCAAGTTGCACACAAACTGATTATGAAAACCCCCACAAAAAAAGCACCGTGTTAGTAACCCCACTTCAGTATTATAACATGAACCTGAGTTAACTATTTACTAATATCCTGAAAACCTAATGAAGATAGATCACTCAAAAACTGATGCTGTTACTATACTGTGCTAAACATCTGTTGAACTGACAGCTTGGTTTATTAAGCAGCATTTGGGTTCACACTTCAGGGTTATCACTTCCTTTCATTCACCAGATCGGGTGTTCGACTGAGAATGCTTGCCGGGGTCACCGGGGTAACAGTTAACAAACTGAGAAGGGGTTTTGTTTGTGCAATCACACTGCAGGTTACCGCAGCACCAGATTATTTGAGCCGCTCATAGCTGTAAAACAGCATTACGTTGCAGACAGCTGCCAGGGTTTCATTGTAATGCAGAAAGCTGTCTGGAGCCAGATTTCTAGCCATTAGATAAAAAGCATGTGAAGACGCTCAAGAATCTGTTCCCGTCAATCACACCTTTAAATGAAATGACCAGTGAAGGGATCTAGTCTTGGTGCTGAAATGCTTAAGTGAAACCAGTTATGTAGTCAATATAAAAAGCCATCTTTCTCCATGAAGCATAATTCATCGATTCTGAAAATCCACTCTTATAGAAGAAACACACACAGACTTGCATTTATATAGCATTTTCACAACAACTGGACATTCCAAATTGCTTTACAGCCGATGAAATACTTTTGAAGTGCAATTGCTGTTCTAATTCAGTAAATGCGGCAGCCAAAATTGAGCACAGCAAGCTCCTATAAACAGCAATGTGATAATGACCAGATACCTGTAATCTGTTTTTGAGATATTGATTGAGGGATAAATATTAGCCTGGACACTAGGGAATAGCTCCCCTGCTCTTCTTCAAAATAATGCCTGGGATCTTTTACATCCACCTGAGCAGAAAGATGGGGTATTCTGTTTAACGTCTGATCCAAAAGACAGCACCTGCAACAGTGTAGCACTCCCTCAGTACTGTACTGTAGCGTGAGCCTTGATTACTGTGCTCAAGCCCTTGTCATGGGACTAGCACCCAGAAACCTGTGATTCAGGGGCAAGAATGTTACCAGCCGAGCCATGGCTGACACTCCATGAGTGCAGAACACAGTGGCTTGTCAGCCCATTGACTTAACCGCAAGGCCACCTCAACATTTAAAAGAGAACTTCCATGGCGTCAATATGTTCCAAGTGCTTCATGAAGTACTTAAAGTGTAGTCAGTTGTATTGGAGGGAAGCACAACAGCCAATTTATGCACAACAAGCTCCCACAAGCAGCAAATGACCAGATAATTCATTTTAGTGATTTTGGTTGAGGGTTGAGGGGTGGCCAGGCCACTCGAAGAACTCTCTTTTGAAAAGTGAGATGGGTTAAAATAAGGAATGCTGGAAACACTCAGCAAGTCAGGCAGCCATCCGTGGAGAGAGGAAACAGTTAACATTTCAAGTTGGTGACCTTATATCAGCACACTGGGAAAATTGGGTATTTAGTGCCTAATGCTTCAAATGGCAACTGGGGTTCTCTGCCCATTGCAACTATCAAGCAAGTAAAGATGATACAACTCTGATGCACACATTTTGAATAGAATATTGGGCACTGATGTGGCCTGTCTGCACTTCAGGAGGAGACAAAACGTTCTTCTGCTGCCTCTAAAATTTTAATCTCTTTTGGTTGGAAGAGAGACTGGTATTAACTTTGCCAGGGCACTTGGTACATTCCCACTGTGGTCTGCCTTGAGCAGTTCTTACAGCACATCAGCGTCTGAAATCCCATAATCAGAGGCTGAGTTCAGTGCCATGTAAAGTGGATCCTGATTAGGAGTCATCTAGCACAGTGATCCGTGTAACAGTACAAACTGGCAGTGGACATGCAATTTAAATGACTCCAAACAAGCCCGTGTTGCCCTGATTGCTCCTTTATTCCCATTTCTATCCTCCCATCGCAAAGAGTTAGCGTGCACAGATGCAAAATTACTTTTAATAAGAATACTTCTCTGGAGCTGCCCAACAAGTGCATACCCTCAGTCCATTGAGGTGGCTTTTATGAAACCTAGATTATCGGCTGCGTCTCAGGAGAAATGAGATGTAAGATTCTGCTAGCAAATGTAATATAAACCAGGACTTCATGTTGAGGCCATGCAGCCATCGAAAGATGCAATTTAAAAAGAGGCAGCGTGACTTTGCCAATAAGAGCATCACATCCAACACCTGTGACACTGGAGCTCTTAAATTGAAAAGGTTTTGATCTGGCAGTTTTCTCACATAGACATCACAAGCATTCTCCTCATGTCAGGGGCATGTAGGCATGTCATTAAGACTCTGCTGCTACAATAAACACTTGGCTGCTTTCATCTTGCCATACTGTTACATATTGGCTGTTGTGAACTCTGTTAGGAACTGTTTTTACTCAACTGTGTTTTTCTTTCAGTTCCCAGTGCAGGTTTGTCAGAGGTGTACAATTGTACACCTCCAGTGTGTGCCTCTCCATGACCAAATTAAATTGCAGGTCTCGTCTATATTGTTTCAGACACTTGGGAGTGAAGTACAGAAAGCCGTGCGTTTGAGTATTATGTTAAAGGTGACATCAGTTTTGCCTACGTAAACACAAGTAAACAGTGCCAGAGGTCACAAACCTGGATGCGAAGCATCCAGTATTGGCTAAAAGCAGGACTGTCCAGTACAAAACTAGCCATCTAGCCACCCTAAATATAAGCGCTTATATCTTCAGTGTTATTGTGCATGTAATTTCAGGAAACCACTGTCCAAGGGCTGTTGTCTTCCTTTTTGCACTCAGTCTGAGCCTTGCATTCATGCCAGGCTTGACTTCTGTACAGGGCTCTATTGCCACCAAATGCACAGGACCAACTCCTCAAGATTACATTATGACAGATTACAATAGAACAGATCTGTATGGTCACAGGTCTATGATTCTGTCAAGCTAAGAAAGTTGGACAGATTCCAGGTTTGTGCCTATATCTATATGGAAACATTCTCAGGCTACTCCTGGAGGTCTGGTCCAGTGAAAGCCATGCCTGCTGATAGCAAATGTGGCCTCCTTCTGTGCTGACAATTGTATGAAATCTGCATTCCCATCATAGGTCCCAGAAATATAGACACAGAGGATTCGATTAGCTTCCAGTTGCAACCCCTTTGCTTCCCGGAGGAAGAGGAGGGACTTAGTGCACTTACGAACACCTTGAGCCTTCGCACATTGAACTCTGTTGAATTTGCCCAGCATAGACCACCAAATATTTAAATCATTTGGGAAAATCCCCCAACTCCAGGTCCCGGAGTGGGATCCCAACAATTTTAGGACTTAGCATGATGCATTTGAATGGATCTAAAATCAGCAATTAACACAATGTCCACTCTGCCCATTCATACTGACAAATATTGTTTTTCTTTTTCCTCGCCAGGTAAGCTCAAACGAGAAACATGCAGAAAGCCTCAAGAGTGAAGGAGACATTCTCATTGAAACTCTACAAAGACTGGCGCAAGCTGCCAGGTGAGAACCCTCAGGCCTAAAGGAATTTCAAAGCCTTTGAATAAGCATCCAACTTTTTTTTATATATATGACAGATACATACCACAGACCTATCATGTTACAGTGCTTTGCGACCAGAGTAAGACTGCACTTGAACCAGCCTCTGAAAGCCTCCAGCTTTCTCCCCGAGACTGACTTTGATCAATTGTTGGTGAAAGCCAGGGTTGGATGATGAAAGATTCTGAAAGTTGTTACTTTCATTTACAGCCAGTTACTAGCTTACTGTCTGCTTCTTTTGAGTTTAGCTTTTACATCCCCAAAAGAGAGTTTTTTGAAGTACCAGGAGTACATGAAAATAACTTTCAACCCACAAAGTACGCCTTTGGCATAATAATGTTTGTGCTTAACAAAACAGAAATTCATAACACAATGAGTTCTCAGTTCCATCTCAGAAGTTGAACAACTTCGCAGAAGGAGGACAGGAGTGATTTAGCCCAAGTTCCTCTCATCCACTGTTTAATGGACACTTTGAGGCACTCTTACCTTTGGTCAGAGCCATCAGTGGCAAATGTGTAGGTCTCCTGCCATCGATGGCCAGGGTAAATACGAAAGCATCAACCTCTAGAGTTAAAACAGCTTTGCAGATTTGTGTGGCCTTTGCAATCTTCTCTTGGTTTAGGTGCTTCCTGTTCTGTCACCAATCACATGCTCATTGTGTCTGCATGCTTGTGCCATAGTTTTATTCTGCTCCATGTAAATTCCAGGCCCACCTGTTCTGCGGATGTCTCAACCGAACGTGCAGTTGCACCAGCATGTCTCTCCAACCCAAGAAACAGCCTCCAAAAGCAGGAAGAGCTGTACCACAAGGAGAGCAATACAATATAAATGGAGGCCAATTGAGGGTCATTCCCCAAAGTTCCAAACAATAAGGCAAAGGATCTATATGGGCATCAGTAAGAAGAGCCTTTCAATAGGGGGACTCTGTACCAGGGTGATACATAGCACCTAACTAGGAAGAGAGGTAGCAAAGCATACTCATAATGAAAACAAGGCATGCCTGGCCTCTAAATTCACACTTCAGAGGCTGAGATTGAATTCAAGAGAGACCTTTGTTTCCCTCACATCTTTTTGCTAGAGTTGGCACTTTTACATTCAGTGCTTGATCATTTCAGACCATGAAAAGACTGGGGGTTCATGCACCAGCCAGCCACTTTCACAAGTTAGGTTTGGCTCTTTTATTCCAGCAGTAACAACAACAACTTGCATTGATATAGCACTGTTATTGTGGCATAATGTTCCAAGCGCTTGACAGGAGCGTTACCAAACAAAATTTGACACCAAGCCATGTAAAGAGACATTAGGAAAAATCATTAAAAGCTTGGCCAATGAGTCAGGTTTAAAGGCACATCTTAAAGGAGGAGAGAGAGATGGAGAGGTTTAGGAAGAGAATTCCAGAGCTTAGGGCCTTGGCAGCTGAAAGCACGGCTGCCAATGGTGGAGCGATTATAATCACAGATACCCAAGAGCCTAGAATTGGAGATGTGCAGGAATCTCAGAGGGTTTTAGGGTTGGAGGAGGGTCATTATCAGGACCATCATATGAATGTTGGTAGATACAGATATTAGTCTGTGATGGCGACACAACTAAAGCAGAAGAGGAAGCAGAAGAGATAGAGAGACATGAGGCCATGGAGACCAAAGATAAGAATCTTAAAATTGAATTGAAGTGTTGCTGGATTGGGAGCCAATGCAGGTCAGTGAATACGGTGGTGATGAATATACCGGACTTGTGTGAGATAGAATATGTTCAGCAGGGTTTTGGATGAGCTAAAGTTTATGGAATCAGAGATGCTTGAAATGCCTGTAGTGCAATGTTTTTTCGGTAGCTTAGGTCCCTTAGCTCATAGAAAATGCTGCAATATATATTTTTCTCAGGATGATAGAATGCCTAGTATCACGATGCAGTTAGCTTCGGTTTGGCTTACAATTGCTACATTTATATTGGTATCAATAGGGCGTTTATTGCTCCTGTTATAAACAGATCTACCTGTACACCACGGATGGAGAATCTGTCAGGTTTATGCTGCGGTTGTTGTCGGCTGCACAATCCCTGCACTTGAGAGAAAATATTTCAAAACTTTCGACAAGTTAGTTGAAAATACAGCGCAGAGGTGAGAGCTGACCTTATTGAAACATATAAGATCCTGAGGGGACTTAACAGGGTAGATGCTGGGAGGGTGTTTCCTCTCATGGGGAGTCTAGAACTAGGGGGCACATTTTAAAAATTAGGGGTCTCCCATTTAAGATGAGATGAGGAGAAAGGTCTTCTCTCAGAGGGTTGTTGTGTTTGGAATTCTGTTCCCCAGCGAACAGCAGGGTCATTGTATATATTCAAGGCTGAGTTAGACAGATTTTTGATTAGCAAGAGAGTCAAGGGTTATGGGAGGCAGCCAGGAAAGTGATGTTAAGGCCCCAATTAGACCAGCCATCGTCTTATTGAAAGGCAGAGCAGGCTCAATGGCCTATTGCTGCTCCTATTTCTTATGATCTTAATACAAAGCGAAGAAATAGTGCATGGCCCCACGGGAAGTGAATAGAACAGGTGAAGCTTCTCCTTATTTTGAGGTTTATTTTCTTGAAGAACTAAATGAGGCCTGCAAAGTGGATTGGGTCCTGAGGTCAGGTAGTATCAAAGATTGACATAATTTCAATACGCTGGTGCATTCTGTTGAGAAATTGATCCATCCAGATCAAAAGGCCCCACTTTCATCTGTGCTGGGGTACCTTGTCCAGCCGACAGGAATGTTGCCAATCATTTAAATATATTGCAAATTGTACCCAATCCTGTCCCCAACCAACATGTAGTTTCCACCAAGAGGTACAGATATTGATGAGGGGTTGAAACTCAGACAGGCATTTTTCTCCCTCACTCACAGTGGACCAACTTATCTCAGGTGTGGACTCATTGTTATTTTTTACTGTACCTTATCCAATGCCATATACGCCTCAGCTTCCTTAGCCCAACCCCACAAAAGAATTATTGTCTTATTCTGCTGTACTGAACACTAATGAGTTGTGACTGTATTTTGCCAATTCTTCATTTTCACTGTGGTGACAATACATAAGGAGTGTGTGTGCCCCATCTCACTGCTGGAGATATACAGTATATCATATATATATATCTATGAAACTAGTTAGTGACTGTTTGGCCACCATAATGCATAGCTTACCATGTTACTTCATTGCTGCAACACTATAGCAATGTCTCAGATGGCAGCCTAAATGCTTTAAAAGGTCTGCTGGAGCACAGAAAGCTTCCTTTAATGTCTACTGCCCTCTTGCATAGATGCAGATTGCTACAAAGTCTCCTTAATAAAAACAGGGGGACTGCTGTTTCAAAAAATAATGTTCCTGAAAGCAAAACAGCTTCATAGAGATGGGGAGTACACAATGGGAAGTAATGCAATTGCCCAGTCGATTTAACTTATAAGATCTTATAAATTATGAGTGAGTTTGAATGATGCTCTTCCTTGTGAATGGAATAAATCAGGCATGGGAATGGTTTTGTTTGAAAATAAGCATTATTTCACTCCACTTTTAGTGGGGCTAAATCTGTCTGCCAAAGTACTGGTGAGCCAGGGAGATCCACAGTGCTGAGTTAGCTGAGTCACCGAAGTGCCAATAGGGATAGTGCAACTGGCCATAAAGGTCCTTGAGCTTGGTAGAGGATAACAGAGAGAAGGTTCATACTCCTGATGGATATACAGCAACCCCTACCAGAAAGTGCCCCTGGGTGGGCATCAGGCAAGGATGGGATTGACATTGGCTCTGATTGCCTCACAGTTGAATAGTCTATCAGTATTCATCCTCTAGGCTCAGAAATGCAGAGTGTCACATGGTGACTTCCAGCATCCATGGATGTGAACCCTGGTGGCTAGCCAGCAGCTTCAAGAGAGGAACTAAGGAAATGGTAGTTTAGGGCCAGATATGCAAGCCTCAGTCTTACAAACTCATAAGAACACAAGGGATAGCCATTCAACACGATTGTGGGTGATTATCTATCCCAACTCCAACTCCCTGCACTCTCTCCTTATCCCTTAATTCCCATAATATCCAAAATTCTATTGACCTCTGTCTTGAATGTACTCAACACAGAGCATCCACAGCTCTCTGGGATAGAGAATTGCAAAGATTCACAACTTTCTTTGAAGAAATTTCTCCTCACCTCAGCCCTAAATGGCCGCCCCCTTATTCTGAAACTGTGACCCGTTTTCTAGACTCCCCAGCCAGGGGAAACAACCTCACAACATCTACCCTGTCAAACCTTCAAAGAATTTTAAAAGTTTCAATGAGATTATCTCTCATTGTTCTAAATTCCAGAGAATGTATGCCCAGTTTACTCATTATTTCCTTGTAGGACAATCCATTCATCTCAGGAATCAGTCTAATGATCCTTCATTGCACTCCCATCAAGGCAAGTATATCCTTCTTAGACAAAGAGACTAAAGCTGTACACAGTACTCCAGGTGTGGTCTCACCAAGGTCCTGTACAATTGCAGTAAGACTTCTTCACTCTTGTATTTCAATCTGTATGTAAAGGCTAACATAATATTTGCTTTCCTAATTGCTTGCTGTACCTGCATTTTAAGTTTGTGATTTGCATACAAGAACACCCAGGCCCCGCTAAATACCAATACTTCTCAATCTCTCAGCATTTAAAAATGTTCCATTTTTCTATTTTTCCTTCCAAAGTAGATAACTTCTCCACATTATATTCCAGCTGCCATGTTCTTGTCCACTCACTTAACCTGTCTATATTCCTTTGCAGCCTCTTTGCATTCTCTTCACAGCTTACAACTCAATCATTTAACTTCCCTTTGTGGTTATCCAAACCAAATTGGATTCTGTGATGAGGGCTGTAGAATCTTTTCTGGTTATTTACAGTATTTTGTCTGTATCTTCCAGCTCCCTTTCTGATATTGCCATTGCATCTTTGGCCGCCGAAATCCTGAAACTCATTGAGTGAACAGGAAGCAACCACGACTCCCAGCTATGCAATGTCACTTAGGGCTGAAGAGGAATGGATTTTCTCCACTAGCCTTTATGTTGGCCGGTTTTCTTGGACCACAAGAATTTGATACACAGAAGCAATTCCATCAAACAAACTGCTGCAAAATCGGGAAGAAAGGAACAGCAAAAGCGATTATAAGAAGTGATTACTTTGCAGCAGGTGAAAAGGATTGTTCGACCTCCTTTAACATGACATGAAGTTTTGGTACAAATGATGACAAAATACAGTGTTTTCAATATGTTCTGATGCTTTAAGCAAGTATTTTAAAGAAATTTCCACTCTGGTGGTGTATTTTTTCCTATAACTTATGACACTTTGGACTTGTGAATTACTTTCTGTACAGTTGGGGTTGGATCCTCACTCTGAATGTTTAGAAAAAACTTTGCTCTTCACTGTACCTCTGTGAACAGTTTAGAGTAGCAAATAAATAAAATAATTATTAAGTAGCTTTATCATTTTTATACTGCTTCACTGTGAATCCACTGTTTATAAAATGCTGTAGCGTTAAAGTTAAAACTGTTTCAACCAAACATGTTATTGCTGATAGCTGTAAGGAATCATCTGCTCACTTTCTGGACCACTGATTTTGTGAAGTTTTCTACTCGCACTGTCTCACTGAAACTAATCCAATATCAATAAATCGGGAGAATATTTGTGCATTTGGAGACATTACTATTGTATCTTATATTCTTGAAACTCAATTTGGAAAAGAAAATCTTGAAAATCTTTACTTCTGCTTCCCCCACTCGCCCAGTGATGGCGTGGATGCCACAACTGGTCTGAGTGTACTCTGGCTGGGTTAGGGAGACAGGGGAAGTCAGCAAGAGATCTCACTCCTGCTGTCTGTCCTGTGCAGGTGGCAGCAACAGACTTGAGTTCAGCTTTTTTTCCTCAAAAATACACTTTATTCATAAAATTTGTAAACACTACATAACAGTTCAAATTTGACATTGCTCAGCTATGATGCCACTCACCAGAAATGCTGCCACACCATGGGAGGCAAGATACTGGAGGGCGACTGGTTCCCGTAGGGCTCTGACTCCTCAAGGAGACAGTCCCTTTTGGAGAAGGATGAAAATTGGCAAGAAAAATATTTCTGCCTGTCTATTTTCTTTTCCCTGCCCTCATTCTCACATTATTTAATTACTATATAACTGACTATTCTTTAACCTTTCACCACTTCATTGTAAGGTTACCACCAATTTACTGCCGCTTCACCCTTCTGTTTTGGATCAGCCACTGATTGGCGTATATAGTCGCTTCAAAGACTTATTTTTAGGCCAATTGAACATTTTACTTTGATTGAGTTGCCTGACAGAAGTCAGCAATCAAAGTATGAAACAAGAATGAAGCCAGAATTTGAAAGCCTGAATCAGCACTGAATGGCCAACAAGGTAACGAGATAAAAGCAAAAAACTGCAGATGCTGGAAGTCCAAAACAAAAATAAAAATACCTGGAAAAACTCAGCAGGTCTGGCAGCACCTGCGGAGAGGAACACAGTTAACGTTTCGAGTCCGTATGACTCGTCACCAGATAACTTGTTGATGGTGCAGGATGCAGAGTACAATTGATGTGCGGAGTCTTGTTGATGCTGCTCAAGGCGTTTAATGTAGGCTGAGTGAACTGTTAATGATATATAGTTACTTGATCAACACCATTAAGTGGTACTTGCTGGAAGCCCAGGCTGTTGCAGCCGATCAATATGTGATACACCCTGATTCCTTAGCGAGTGCAAGACTTTACCACATAAGGTAATTTTTCTGAAAATTGGGTGGAATTTTATTGCCTCGTCATGTGGGGGCGGGGCCGTAAAATGTAGTGAGCCATTCAAACGTCCATTGACTTTGGCAGGACTGTAAAATCCTGCCAACATAAAATTCCACCCTTGGTAAGGTAGGTGCACTTAACAGTGTTGGTGAAAGGTCTCTACAGTGCAGAGTGCGAATCATCTTTTTGCTTTATAATTGTGTTTACTTTTCAGCGTCCCACTCCACCACAGCCTCAGCTCATCTGCTGTTGAAACCCTCACCTACACCTCAATTACGCTAGACTTGACTATTCCAATGCTCTCCTGGCCAGATTACCATCTTCCTCCATCCATAAACTTGAACATATCCAAAATGCTGTGACTTGTATCCCAACTCGCACCAAGTCCCATTCCCCATGGCACCTTTTGTCTCTGACCTACATTGGCTCCTGGTCTAGCAACGCCTCAACTTTAAAATTTTCATTCTTGTTTCCAAATTCCCACATGGCCTTGCCCCTCCCTATCTCTGTATTCTCCTTCAACCCCACCACCCTCCAAGATCTCTGCGCTCCTCCAATTCTGATCTCTTGTGCATCCCAAATTTTAATCACTCCAGCATTGGCAGCCATGCCTTCAGTTGCTTAGGCCCTAAGCTCTGGAATTAAACCTCTACATCTCTCTATCTCTCTCTCTGCCTCTAAGGCGTTGCCCATAACCTACCTCTTTGGCCAAGCTTTTGGTCATCTCTCCTAATGTCTCCTTATGTGACTTTGT
Organism: Cetorhinus maximus; assembly: GCF_964194155.1. NCBI lineage: Eukaryota > Metazoa > Chordata > Chondrichthyes > Lamniformes > Cetorhinidae > Cetorhinus > Cetorhinus maximus. The sequence continues at coordinate 200,466,211 of NC_135881.1, forward strand.
GTCGAATTTGGTTTGAGAATGCTCTTATTGAAAGGAACTTAGAAGGTTTTACAATGTTAAAGGTGCTATGTAAATGCAAGTTGATGATATTATTCATAGTTCAGTACACAAAACAGACTGCAATTGACTTTCTTATGCTTTACATAAACAAGAATACAAATTGTACAGACATATTTTATATACTTTTTATTACAGAATCTGGTCTTGGAGCAGCCCAAAGTATTCTCCCAATGGCATCAAGTCCTCCCTATTTACAATGTGAAAAGATTCCATAGCCGTAGTGGCAAAAACGAAACAGTTAAATATGCAAACTTTAAGTCATGATTGCAGTGTTCAAGGAACTTTCCTAATCTCTGGGGAAGGTCAGTACAGGACAGCAGTGTGAAAACAACATTGTTGGATTGTAAGAATGAACTTGGACTTTAACGTTTCCACAAAGTTTGGGCTGTATTTCTGCAACTACTGTAGCCACTGAGAAACTTTAGACCAGCAGCTCGTTAAATGTGTTTCTGCTAACCTGAAGGCATTAATACCTGTTATTTATATTCCAGTGGCACTGTTGGAGTTGTCAGTGGGAGCACTATTGTAGAAGGTGTATTAAAAGATGAGGGGGGATAAATTTTTGCCTTTTTCTGCACGAGCATAGAAAATCATGGAGGAGATATTGGGCTCTGTAGCGCCCAATTTTTAGGTGCTATGTGGCCTCCTAATGCTTGTCCAAGAATCACGTGCTCACCTATCATGGGAAGTATGCCAGAAGCCTTCATGGTAATAAGGTTTGCAAGTGTGTACCATGCTGAGCATCAGCCAGTGTCACCACCAGTGCTACTGAAAAGGATCATCAACTATCTACAGGTTGGTTGCTGGATTATTTCTTCTGACTGCATGGTGCAATCGTATGCATTTTTGTAACTTTCCTGTACTTGGCTGAAATTTCAATAGTCTACAGGGACTGGTCTGGCTGGTGCCTAAGTAATTCTTCCTTGATTTAAAAGCTTGTGCTGAAAGAAACTGCTTCCTGACATGGGTGGCTTGATAGATCTTCCTCTTAGAATTCGGCATCACTGGGAGAATGAAATGAGGCCACACAGAGCAGGACAAGCTGCTAGGAGGAGAAGGAGAAGGACTTTTCAGCAGGGAGCCATAGCCACCAAGGGTCCTTAGGGAGCAATTCCCTCACCTCAATTTCAGCAAGGAGCTGTGGTTGAGACATCTTCGCTTCACTGAAGAGGCCGTGACTGAAACCGGCCAACTGACGCAGCCACGACTACAACCTCAAAGCAGGCCGAGGACCACATAGCCTGTGGTTGTCAAGTTGACAAGCTCTTGGCTTTTACACATCTTCCTTTCAGGTTGCTTCAAGAGATGTAAGCAGCGTCTCACAGTTTGCAATACACTGCTGTATGAGAGGTCATTGAGACTCACAGTACACAAAGAGACAGCTTCATCTCGTTCCCTTTTGCCAGAGACAAACAGCGGAGCAAGCACAAGCGTTTGCACAGAATGCAGGCTTATCCATGCGGTAGAGTGCTATTGAATGCATGGAAAAAAAGCCTTGCATGCGCCTATTGTGAATTCTGCCGTTTTCATGAACTGTAAGGAACTCCATTCTCTCAATGTACAACTGGTGTGCAAACACTAGGCAGCTCATCATGCAGGTGACTACCTGTTATCCAGGATTCTTTCATTCTATGGCAGTCCTCTGGGCCAGCTATATTTGAGCCAGCATTGCAAGTCAAAGGCTGACTGCTCAACAACAAGGGTTGTCCACTCACAACATTGCTTATGACTCTGAAATGGAACCTACACAAACACGCGCAGCAGAGCTACAATGAGAGCCATACTGCCACAGAAATATATATATATATATATATAGAACACATCAGCATCCTCAAGCAATGTTTCCACTATCTGCATCACTCTGGAGGAAATAAAAACAGAAAATGCTGGAAAAACTTAGCAGGTCTGGCGGTATCTGTGGAGAGAGAGAGTCCGTATGACTCTCCTTCAGAGCTGGAGGAGCCTAGCACTGCTCAATGGACTGAGTAGCAAGAAGTGTGATAGTTTTCTGGAAGTTGCACAACCTGACCATTGAGAGGGAATAGCCTTTGTCACCCCTTAACAGGTGAGAAACTGGGAATTGCAACAGGAAGAGGAAGGGAGAAAACCAAGGACAGACCCTTTCCATCCAGGCTTTACATGATGAAACAATTAATGAACACTATTAGTTGTCTCAACTGCACCTCCCCTATTCACCAACAAGGCCACACTCCTTACCTTTCCTCTATCAATGACCATCGCATTGTCCTCTTCCTGACAACACAAAATAGAATCTGAGTATTGTTGAAAAAAGAGACATGCTGCCGAAGTTTTTCATCTTGCACTCATCAGGTCAGGTGCAAGAATGCCAAATTTCAAAGGAACAACAATTTATACTGCATGGGAAAAGGTGCTGCTTGGTTGGCAAGTTGGCTCGAGATGTTGCCATGGTGAATGCACCAGGGAGGTATAGTCCCCCATGCTTTGTTTATTCAAAAAAGGCGCAACGCCTGGACATATTTCCATTTTCCTGCAGAGGACAGGTCCCTGCAAATGAATATATGTGGCTTCTAGCAAGGGTAAGTGAGTTACATTGTGAGCCCATTAAGATAGTCTTAAATTGGTTGATGTTTTCATTCTTAGAACTCTCGGAATTGTTCAGCAAGTGCTGTCCAATGCAGAATCACATCTAATGTTAAACATTATGTTCTGAGTTTTGCAAGCACAGGTTGGTTGAGTACGGTCAGCACTCTGCCTATTACAAACAGCCGAAGGGATGTGTTGTTAATATGTGCATGGCATCGCACCAGCACTAAAATTCATATACTGCATTAATCATTTGTGTGTTAGGAAAAACATATTTTCGGCTGGACGGCAGCGTGCTGTTAGTGGAAAAAAACACTCGTGTTACCACTGTATAGTAGCAGCGTGAAATGGCTAGCTTCACATGTTGCTCAAATTTTTCAGATACTTTACCTGACTTGCCAACTAATCTGTACTCCTTTTTCATGAAGGATAAATTGTTCCTCCCTTTGAAATTTGGTATTTTTGCTTCAGTCCTGATGACTGCAAAATGAAAAGTTTTAACAGAATGTCTCTTTTTTCAACAATACTCAAGCTCTTTACTATTAAACGACTATTTGTATACCTGAGAGGGAGGTACAAAAAGACCAAATTCAGGATATCAACAACATTGTTCGACTCCTAGGTAAGCTAAGAACATGTAAGTTATCTATTGAATTTTCAACGAGTGTAGTAGACCCAAGGTTGTGCCAGTGTTTATTTCCAAGCGTAATGATAAAGCTCAAGTGAGACACAGTCCCACGATCGAGCAAGTGTCCATGCAGATTAAGGTGGAATGAATTGGTTGTAGGATTACTAATCTATGCTGTTCCCCAAGGCTTGGTCTGAGGTATGCAAACCTCTTTCATTTTTCAATTTGATCTGTTTGTGCCGCTATAATGCTTTAATAGGTGACTGTGCCTTAAGCAATACCCGCTTGAAACATGTCCGCATTGTAAACTCACTCAAGTGGAAGCATTTCGGCAGCACAATTAATGATGCCACCAAACACCAAAGCAAGGAGTTTGTCCTCCCGCATGGCTTCAATTTTGGTGTTCCGACGGCCCACATCAAATAGAGAGAGGTATTTGTGGAGCTCGAACTGCTCTATTCTCAGCTATCCTGCCCCATACCAGTGTCCAATGAAATCACTGAGCCCTTGAATGCTCAGCTAGCTGATCTAGCACATGCATATTGCGGGATACCCAACAACTTGTCCGATTTTCACATGCAGGGTGAATGTTTGGCGGCATTGCAAGGCCTCAAGCTCTACCCAGCCATACATATTTGCAAGCCAGGCGAAGGGACTGGAATAGTCATCCTTAACAAGCACAACCTTATTGACAAAATACACGGTGTTCTTAATGACGGATCCAAACTTGTAGCCATTAGACCTACCGCCAAACAAAATGCACGGTGTTCTTAATGACAGATCCAAACTTGTAGCCATTAGACCTGCCGCCAAACATAACTGCACAGCCCTGCTTAAAAGCAAGTTACAAAATTGTTTTTTAGAATTACATAAGAGTAACTAGCTGCCTTGTGGTGTATTGGATAGGATTTCTCCTCATGGTTCACTATGTCCATGTATGTAGTAAGACACATAAAAGTGATGCCCCATTTCATCCTTTCTTACCTATAATTGGTTCTGCACAACAGGAATTGGCCAAATGTTTGAGCGAGTTGCTTCCACCAGTTCTGAATGAGTATTCCACATACATGGTGAAGGATTCCTTCACCTTTATGAAGACAGTACGCGAGCTCCATATCGACAGCAATACCATGTCCATGTGCTCACTTGATATTGGGAGCCTGTTCACCAATGTGCTGCTCAAGGAAACCATAGACACCTGTGTCGCGTCACTACATCATGACAATCTAGATGCATCGCCATGTTCTGAATCTATATTCATTGAACTTATGAACCTAGCAATTCGCGCAACTGAATTCAGCTTTAATGACACTATATATGCCCAAATAGATGGTGTTGCCATGGGTTCCCCTCTAGGGTCAGCTCTCACTAACATCTTTGTTGGTTTCTGTGAGAAATGCATTTTCAATGGTATGACCTTAACCTCCTACCCCTTGCATACTGCCAATACATAGATGACACATTTGCTATATTTGAATCTGCAGCTGCATGTAAAAATTTCCTTACACACCTTAATACGCTCCATCCCACACTCAAATTCACCTTTGAAATGGAACAGTCAAATGAGTCCCCTTTCCTTGATGTGCTAGTAGAGAAATCCGCTAATGGGTTCTCTATTACTGTCTACCGCAAGCCTACTTTCACTGGTCAATATATATGTTGTGATTCCTACAGCTCCATTGGCCTTATTGGCAATCTTGTAAATAGGACCCGAGCCATTTGCTCACTATGCAAGCTTGATGCTGAAGTAGGGCGCATTAAAGCCATCCTGCAGGATAATGGCTACCCTGGTCAGATCATTACTCACTGTATACTGTGTGAACTCACCAATGGGCCTAAGGCCGCCACTTTCAAACTGAGAAGTTCTAAGCCTACTTCAGATTACCCTGGAGGGGTAATGTATCTCAAAACTTTTGAGCACCAGGTGAAGTTAGCTGTTTCAGGGCGGTGTTTTCTATCACACAAATGTGTAATGTGGTATATGAATTGTGCGATGCTAGGTAGGTAGGCCGTATGTCACAATGGCTAGCTGGCTCTTAATTGCCAGCCAGTGTGAAATTGCGGTCAGGGGCCAATCGCGAGTGGCTCCCAGGCCCGCTGATTGCGCCCACACACCGACCTAAAACTCCTGCCCATGCATACATTCCCTTAGCACGGTCCTTCCCAAACCTTTTCCCGGTGTGACCCCAGTTTAATGCCTCAGACTTCATGTGACCCAGGGTGATCTGGGGCTACAAGAGTTGTAAACAGTGGGGGGAGTTGATGAAAAGGCAAGATTTCTCCAGAAATCGCTCACCTACCTATTTGTAGGCTTTTTTTTGTAGCAGCAGCGATTGGGCATCAGGGAGCCGTCCATTAGGCCACATCTGCCAGCAAAAGCACAAGTTGTCAGAAATCAGCCTGATATCCACGACAGCCATCGCTGCCTCGGAGCTTGCAACCCCAAAATCTCACCTCATGACCCCACTGGGGGTCATGACCCACAGTTTGGGAAGCCAGGCCTCAGCACCTGTCTTTTGTGCGCCTTTGCCTCTCCTAATCCTCCTAAAAGCTGCTTCACCCAGCTTGGGTGGAGGACGACTGCCGACCTTCAATTGAGGAAACTGCAGATGGCCTCGGAGGGCAACCTTGAGCAGCTAGGCCCAATTTCAGACTGCAGCATGGCCAGCAGCAGTCTGGGCTGACTGACTGCCTGGCTGGCTGAGAGGCAACAGAAAGGCCACTGACAGAGTGGCAGGTGTGGGAGCATGGAAGCTATTATCCTGAAAGAAGACAATCGTATGAAGCAGCGGGCAGTAGGAATTTCCCCACATCCATTTTTGGGGTTAGAAATTTGTTACCCATTCATTAGAACATTCATTAGTGAGCAATTTTCAAGGGTTCAGATTGAGGACATTGTACATTGGGTAGTTTTACAAAGGGAGAAATTAAGGAAATTATAATTACTTGGCACATTGGTACAAGTGTCATAAGAAATCTGTCTTCTTAAAAGGACAATTGCTAGGGAATAATAAGCAAATTTAAGGAGAATGGAGATAAATTCGTGGCCTCTGGATCATTGAAGTAATTGGAAAATTTGTCAGAAAGGAATAGCATGATCATTGGTTTCATTAAGTGGCTCAAGATGTACTGTAAAGGAAAGCTTGTGTTTGGAGATAACTAGAGGATATTTTCTGAGGGTCAATTTTTCAGAGGGTGAGATTCGTCAGAATAGGCTGGGGGCTAGAAGACTGGCTCGGAATGTAGACAGTGCCTTTGTGAAGTATTTAAAGTAATTGGGATCAGGAATGTCGTAATGTGTACTTCCACTGGGACCAGGGGACAGCTGGCAGTACTTGTAACTATTCAATACATTTACATTACAGAGATCAATTTAGTTTACATACAGGGGACCAAATAAGTCATTCAGTAAATTCCTAAAAATGCTTTTACACTAATGCTACAGATTGGAGATAAAGTATTGGAATTACATAAACATGCTTCAACTAAGAATTCAGACATGAATGGGAACTCTGAATCCCATTTGAATAATGGCTGTGGATCAGAACTGGAACTATTTCACAGGATTCTGTAAAAATGAAATAGTTGGGATATCAACTCCTGCCTGGATGAGTGCAGCTCCAACAACACTCAAGAACCTCGACACCATCCAGGACAAAGCAGCCTGCTTGATTGGCATCGCATGCACCACTACAATGTTCACTCCCTCCACCACTGACACACACTGGCAGCAGCGTGCACCATCTACAAGATGCACTGCAGCAACTTACCAAGGCTCCTTCGACAGCACTTTCCAAACCCGCAATCTCTACCACCTTGGAGGACAAGGGCAGCAGATGTATGGGAACACCACCACCTGCAAGTTCGCCTCCAAGCCCCACACCACCCTGACTTGGAACTATATCGCCTGTCACTGGGTCAAAATCTTGGAACTCCTGAACAGCACTGTGGGTGCACGTAAACCACATGGACTGCAGCGGTTCAAGACCAGCTCACCACCACCTTCTCGAGGACAATTAGGGATGGGCAACAAATGCTGGCCTAGCCAGCGACACCCACATGCTATGAAAGAACAAATAACTGAATGTTCATTTATCTGTGTAGGCGCAAGGATATTGATCAGTAGGAGAGAGCTGAAATAGCTTGGGAGCAGCTAGAGTATTGGCTTGGCTCAAAGTTGATACCTTGGCATAAAACCATAAACAAGTACAGCACAGAAGGTGGTCATTCAGCCCCTTGGCTCTGCACTGACTCTTTTGAGGAGCAGTCTAGTTACTCACCCTCCTTGACTCTTTCCCCATACACCTGCAATTTTTTTTCTCCTTCAAATATTTATCCAATTCTCTTTTGAAAGCTACTATTGAATCTGTTTTCACCACCCTATCAGGCAGCACATTCCAAATTCTAACCATTCACTGCATAAAGAAGTTTGTATTCATGTTGCCTCTGGCTCTTTTGCCAATCACCTTAAATCTGTGCCTCTGGTGATTGACCCTTCAGCCAATGCAAACAGTTTCTCTTTATTTATTCTATCTAAACCATTAAAGGTTTTAAGCAGCTCTATCAAATCTCTCTACTTTAAGAACAACCCAGGCTTCTCCAGTCTATCCACATAACTATAATCCCTCATCCCTGAAACCATTCTAGTAAATCTCTTCTGTACCCTCTACAAAACCTACACATCCCTCCTGAAGGGTAGTGTCCAGAATTGGGCACAATGGACAAGCTGGGGCCAAACTAGTCTTTTATTGTTTTGTCTTTGCTCCCCACTACAAGCTGCAATCCCTAGCTGCCAACTCCAACCCTCCCTTCACAATTATCTAATGCTGAACCAGACTGTTCGCAACCTTAGTGATGGTGCAAATACGTGGTCGGAAGCTCATCTCAGGATCAAATATGACACCAAGACTACCTATTTCCACCTATGTAATATCACCTCACCTGGCCCATGCTTTAGCTCATCTGCTGCTGAAACCCTCACCAATGCCTTTGCTACTCCAGACGACTATTCCAATAAACTCCTGGCCGGTCTCCTTCTATAAACGTGAGGTCATCCAAAACTCTGCTACCTGTGTCCTTACTCACATCAATTCCAGTTTACCTATCACCCCTGTGCTCACTGACCTAATTGGCTCCTGGTCAAGCAATATCTTGATTTTAAAATTCTCATCCTTGGTTTCAAATCCCTCAATGGCCTCGCCCCTCTTTATCTCTGTGATCTTGTCCAGCCCCATAATCCTTCGAGGTACCTGCACTCCTCCAATTCTGGTCCCTTGAGCATTCCTGGTTTTAATACTCTGCCATTGGTGGCCATGCTGCCAACATCCTAAGCTCTGGAATTCCCTCCCTAAATCTCTCCACTGATCTTTCTACCTTTAAGTCACTCCTCAAAAGCTATCTCTTTGACTAAGCTGCCCTACTATTAAGTCTTATGTGGCTCAGTGTCAGATTTTGTTTTACAACACTCTTGTGATGCACCATGGGATGTTTTATTATATTGAAGGCACTATATAAATACACCTTGTTGTTTCTGTTATGACCAGGTGAGGAGGGGTTGAATGGCTCACCTCTTTTATCTCCCCTCGTTTGACCGCAAAAGGTTTTGTTTTTGTTTGAAAAGGGTGCACTTGCCAATTCAGTGAGTACTTAACTGTTTATGCACTGTGATCATAAAAGAACCAATCGGACAGGTTTTCTTTAGTTTTAAAAAACAAAGAGGTTAGCTTTATTATACTCAAACCGATCTAAATATAGTAATTAAATACACACCAACTTTCACATACACCCACATATTCAAAGTTCACACATACACAAATATAGATTACAGAGCGTAAAAGGATAGGTTGGCCAAATTTAAAAATGTATTAAAAATGTAAAAATATACAGCCGGTGATTTGGTGACTTGGTTTACCTCAGGCTGAACTCAATGTTTCTGATTTCAAGATGTAGATGATTGAGCTGGTTGTTCTTTGGGAGATGCTGCTTCGGATTATTTTAAGAAACCTCTGTCTGCAGCTGGGGTGTCACTGGATGGTCACAGTCAGCAAATGAGGCTCAAAGCTTGCCAGGTAGGTTGGAGAGGAAGGCAGGAGGGACCTCAGTTGGGTCTTCTCTCTCAGCTGCTTGTCCTCAATTTCTGTTGAGAAAACATGTGCTTAATATATACAAAGGGTTGGCTTGTATTGTGGCCTTCCTTCTCCAACTGCCAGGGGGATCCAAATAAGGTCATTGTCCGCGTATTCCCAGGATTAGCTCATATCCAGGAAGCTATCTTAGCCAGGTTCCCATTGTCCAAGTGGTTAGTCTTAATGGTCTGTCTCCAACAGTTGAATACCTCAGGTGATTGCCATAGATGCCTTGCTAATGAGACAGGAGATGAAAGTCCTTCATATTCCCCTGAAGTAATTTCCATTGATGAGTTCTGCAATATCATCTCCATTCCATTAGATTGAAGCATGAAATGTATAGTAATGCACATTGGGGTAGCCATCTTTGGCTGCGACTTCAACTCATCTTTAGTTTTTTTAATTCAGTTACGGGATGTGGACGTCACTGGCTAGGCCAGCATTTATTGCCCATCCCTAATTGCTCTTGAGAAGGTGGTGGTGAGCTGCCTTCTTGAACCGCTGCAGTCAGTCAGCAAATGGGGCTCTGAGTTTAAAAAGTCTGTTTTTAAAAGTTCAACTCAAGTTTCCAACCAGTGTATTAAAAATCATTATTTGGCATAAAGCACATCTTCATGACAATACACTATTTCAAAATAAGGGTCTCCCATCTAAGATGGAGATGAAGAGAAATTTCTTCTCTCAGAGGGTCATTAGTGTTTGGAATTTTCTTCCCCCAGTGAGGAGTGGAGGCTGGGTCATTGAGTATATTCAAAGCTGAGTTTGACAGATTTTTGATTGAGAAGGGAGTCAAGGGTCATGGGGGACAGACAAGAATGTGAAGTTAAAGCCAAAATCAGATCAGCCATGATCTTATTGATTGAGGGAGCAGGCTTAAAGGGCCAAATGGCCTACTCCTGCTCCTATTTCTTTTGTTCTTGTATAGGGATAATAGGTAAAGTAGGACAGAGAAAGGTAAAGTAGGACAGAGAACTTCATGAACAATTTGGAAGAGCAAAATTGTGTAACGTTTGTTAACATGGGGAAATTTTCATTGAGTGGTTCTATGTGATACCGTCAAATGCAAAGGGAGGAAGATTATTTTCTTTGTTAGCCTTGTCAATGATTATCTCCCTGATCGGTTGTTGGGAAAAGTACCAGAGAGAACTTAATAGCTTCTCCCTCAATGGGCCGAAGGGCCTTTTTCTGTGCTGTAAACCTCTATGACTCTATGAGATTCTCTCTACACAGTGGAGCATCAGGCAATAGTAATCAGTATATAGTTCAATTTCAATTGCCACTAATGTTTGTTATTTGATGCTAATACATAATTTCAAGATTTGTTCTGTGGAAAGTTCTGGGGGGTACATTGGAATGTGTTTTGGGGTTATAAGGGCGATGCAGAAAAAATGTTTTAAATCAAGATTGAAGCTTTGAATGTCCTTTGATTCAACAAAAATGTAGGTGGTGAAAGTGAAACCTAAGAAGGGATGTTTGTGAAGAAATTAACCTCAACAAAAGTATTTCACTATATATAAAATATGTTATCATAAAGTAGGGATAGATACAAAAAAAAATGAAGATAACTGAAACCAGAATTAGGCGTGTTAAAATGGCATTAAAAACAAGTTCTGATGAAGAGTCATATGGACTTGAAACATTAACTGTGTTCCTCGCTGCAGTTGCTGTCAGACCTGCTGAGTTTTTCCAGCTATTTTTGTTTAAAAACAAGATGGTGGGGAAGTGCAGTGTGATGGATCTTTCAGTTAAAAATCAGAACAATCAAGGACTGCATTGGTCATTTGAGGAATTTCTCAGAGGTTAGTTATAAAAATAAAGATGTAGCAGGTGAGTCAAATACATATTGCGAATCAGTTTTCATTTCTGGAGACAATGCCAGTATTACAGAATAGAAGTTACTTCAGTAGCAGAGATGACAAAAACACTGCTTAGGCCTCAACTGGAGTATTGTGGCCAATTTTGGGTACCATACTTTAGGAAGGATGTCAAGGCCTTAGAGAGAGCGTATTGGAAAGTTAATAGAAAGACACCAGGGATATGTGGAGAGACTGGACACAGCAGGGATTAAGGGGAGATTTGATAGAGGTGTTCAAAATCATGAACACTTTTGATTAAGGAGTAATTGCTTCCAATGACAGAAGGATTAGTAATCAGAGAAAACAGATTTAGGTGATTGACAAAGGAACCAGAGGCAACATGAGGAAACACTTTTATTTACACGAGTTGTTGTTTTCTGGAATGCCCTGCCTAGAAAGGTGGTGACTCCACCAAAGAGCCAACACAGGCATAATGAGCTGAATGGCTTCCTGTACTGCATCATTCTGTGATTATCTGAAATGGTTTTAGTTAAAATTAATGCATTAAATGTTGGTATTGCTGCAGGACCGAATACCATTCATCTCAGTGTGCTTAGGAAATGGGAGGAGGTCCTATGAGCCTCTCAGGTTGGGCCAATGGATTGGAGAATGATTCGTGGACCCCATTATTTAAGAAAGGGAAGGAATTGGAACCTCAAAATCATAGGCCTGAGACTTCAGTTTTGGGCACTAAAGCTGAGGAAGGGTATATTGGCCTTGGAGGGAACATAGAATACCAGGGCTTCAGGGGTTGAATTATGATAACAGGTTGCATAAACTTGACTTGTATTCCCTTGTGCTTAGGAATTTGAGGGCCGATCAGCAGGCACCAGTTTGTATATGACGACCTAGGTATACTTACATGCTAATGGCCAAAGTTAACTTTTCTCAGCTTGCTTATGATTCAAATGGAGCTTGATGCAGAATTTTGCCACCTGCAGCCCAGTTGCAACATAAGCATTGTCCTCAGCTGTTATCCCAATATCATTCCCAGCTAGCATGGCAATTATCAATAGATGGTGATGTATTGATCATCACCTTTCCCAATGAATAGCACGGCACAGCTGCCTAATATTTAGTGCACTGTTGTATTTCCAAAAGTATAAATGGTCATTTATGGCTGTCATGTGTCCTTAATGTTGCTAAGTGATCATGTTTATATTAAAGTGGTTCAATCTAAGTCCTTAGAAGGCATGGCTGTGGCATAGCAACCAGTCATAAGGTGCAGCTTGACTGTGCCCTGCAGAATTATGCATGCAGTGCAATATGAGAGCTGTATGGTTGCATAAGGACTTGGCACAGGAAAACTGTAAATCTACTGTGGATCGAAGCAACATTTTGACACACAATCATCATCCATCTACTCATCACTGTTGGGGGTCTTACAAAAGGCCAGATTCAGAAATTGGAAGAGTGCATATGGAATCATTCCAAGCACAGAGGCAACAGGCTGCATCTAGTGCTGGTGGCAGGGTGGAGGTCCTGCGGACAGGCCCAAAAGCAGGAGCCAGCAGCTGTTTTCGAGGCAGCTGTCTCCGGCCCCAAGATCTGCTGGCTAATCACCGGGCCAACAACTCAGCAGCATCACCAGAAGCAGTGGCCATTGCTAAGGCAGTACGTAGAGGAGGAAGGCATGGCAATGGTTGTGCTTCATCACAGCAAGGCAGGTGGGATCTGGGGGTGCCAGAGCTAGTCAGGCATGCCCTGGGGATAGGGGGTGAGTGGTGGAGTACAGGGGGTTGGTGAGGGCAGGTGGCATTGCTGCCGTGGGGCCCCTACCATGGGCCAGAGTGCCCAAAAAGGTGGTTTATTTCTATCAGGAGTTCACCTGATGGTGTCTCCATACTGCAGGGGTTCCCTCCTCCACCACACACCATTGGGGAGGCTCTTAATTGGCCACTTGTGTCTCAACTGAACTTTGAGCGGGAGAGCTTTCTGCCACCTTCCCCACTGCTGGTAATATGGTATGGCAATGGGAAGATGAGAGGCACCATTTTATGAACACCCCCACCTCCCAGGCAATCCCCAGAAGGCTATTAATATCTAACCCATCTGCAGGGGAGGCAGATGGGATGAACATTAGAGTTTTCTAAAGAATATACTTGTGTTTTTTTCCACTTTGTATTGTTGAACAGTATTGGGGTAAAATTATTCTCAGCTTATCCTAAACCAAATTAAATTCAACTCTCATCTTGGTCAGGATGGCTAGTTTGTGCTGGAATTGCGAGACAGACTCTAAGACCTTAATTCATTTTTAATGCCCAGAGAAAATGCTGGAAATAGTCGGCCAGTCAGGCAGCATCAGAAACAGTTAACATTTCAGATTGATGACTATTACAGCTTCTGGGACATGATCATTCTTTTATTGCTATAGGTCAAATGGTCTCCTCCTGTGTCATAGATTTTGTATGTTCCTCTGGCATTGAAGCACTGTTACAATGCATCTTACAGTTTTTTTGCTTTCAATTTTCAGTAACTTACCTGAGCCCCCTCATTCCAACCACATTTATTTTTCCCCATCAACACAATATTCCTGAAGAAACAAAGCAGGAAAGGAAAACATAGGTATGGAATTTATAACCAGAAAAGTGACGTTTAATTATTTACCCCCTCCCTCTCTCCTTAGATATTCCTTTAATTCTACCTATTTAACTAAGCTTTTGGTTGCCTGTCCTTTTAATGAGTCTTGGTGTCAAATTGTTTGATATCCCCCTGTGAAACACTTTGGGACATTTTACAATTAAAGGTGCTTTATATTAATTGCACATTGTCAAAGCATCTGATGGACCAGTGGAAAGATGGGGAATTTCATGCATCTTGTAAGTTGACTATCCTTTTTGAAGGAAGACAGACATTTTACGTCAGCTACTCTCTCATGGTAAGAATATAGGCTTAAGAGATTAGACATCGTTTTATTCTTAATGTCTGGGCATCGCTAGCTAGGCCAGCATTTATAGCCCATCCATATGTGATGAGCAGCAACCTTCTTGGACCTGCAGTCCATGTGGTGTAGGTACACCCACAGTGCTGTTAGGAAGGGATTTCCAGGATTTTGACCCAGCGACAGTGAAGAAATGGCGATAGTTCCAAGTCAGGATGGTAGCTTGGAGGGGAACTTGCAGGTGGTGGTGTTCCCATGTATCTGCGGCCCTTGTACTTCTAGGTGGTGGTCGCAGGTTTGGAAGATGCTGTTGAAGGAGCCTTGGTGAGTTGCTGCAGTGCATTGTGTAGATGGTACACACTGCTACCACTGTTCATCTGTGGTTGGAGAAGTGAATATCTAAGATGGTGGATGGGGTTGCCAATCAAGTGGACTTTGTCCTGGATGGCATCAAGCTTCTTCAGCGTTGGAGAAGCTGCACTCATCCAGGCAAGTGGAAGAGTATTCCATCACATTCCTGACTTATGCCTTATAGATTGTGGACAGGCTTTGGGGAGTCAAGAGGTGAGTTACTTACCATAGAATTCCCAGCCTCTAAAACACTCTTGTAGCCACAATATTTATATAGCTAGTCAGTTCAGTTCCTTGTCAACTGGTAAACCCCAGGATGTTGAAAGTGGGGGATTCAGTGATGGTCCATTGAATGTCAAGGAGCAATGGTTAGACTCTCTCTTCTTGGAGATGGTCATTGCCTGGCACTTGTGTGGCACAAATGTTACTTCCCACGTCATCCCAAGCTTGGATATTATCTAGATCTTGCTGCATCTAGACATGGACTGCTTCGGTATCTGAGTCATGGCAAATAGTGCTCAACATTGTACAATCATCAGCAAACATCCCCACTTCAGACCTTATGATGGAAGGTCATTGATGAAGCAGCTGAAGATGGTTGGGCCTAGGGCACAATGATTGACCTCCAACAACCACAACCAACTTCCTTTATGCTAGGTAAGGCTCCAGCTAGTGGAGTTTTCCCCCAGATTCCCACTGACTCATTTTGCTCAGACTCCTTGATGCCACACTCGGTAAAATGCTGCCTTGAAACATCAAGTTAAACGACCCTAAGCCTTTTTTTGCCCCTCTGCTTTTGGACTGTATGTTCTTGATTTTATAGCTACATTAAAAATCTCCTTAATTGTTAAACACCTCTTTTGGAATTGGATAAGTAATTGGGAGTAAAAAATTACAGGGATATGAGGAAAGACTGGTGCAAACTGGATTGTTTTTCAAATTGCCCAAATGGCCTCCTCCTGTATTGTAGTGAAGTCTCACTATTCAACCACTATTCATAAATTCACCTTGCCACACAAAACATTACGTACACCATTTCACCGATTGTGGATCCAATGTTCACTTATTCACCGTTTCCAAAGGTAAAACAAAGGTTAGAGAAAGTGTCAAAAAAAAACAAAAGTACCTAAATGAATTTAAAAATACAGAAGGCATCCATGACATAGTTCCTGGACTAGAATGTGCACACTGCACATGCATCATCAGCCATGTTGTTTACTGGATTGTTTGCACGTGGGTGTCAAAAATAACAATCACATCACATCAGCCACCTCACCCACTCCCTCCACCTTCCAAGTAAACCTCCACTAACTTCACCTCCAAGCCCATCACTTTCTGCTGGAGAGCCTTATAAGGGTAAGTGTGACAAATATATACTTTTGTTAAACAGGATAGCTTTATATTTATTAAAGATTGTTTTTAATTCTCTATACATATCAAATTGTTGGACTATTGGATCCAAATTGACTCCTATTATAAAGTATATTCATTTGAGGTTTTCAAAGAACATAACCCCCACAAATGGTAGGACTTTACTGTACTCTGTTTGATTTTTGACAGGTGCAGGATGGAAGTTGGCTGCAATATTATCTCATTTCTCTTTATTGCGTTGTGTCCTGAGAGCTTATTTGTTGAAATATAATTAATATAATCCACCAGAGCTTAAGTTTGTGAAATTGCAATGCAGTTTTCGGTTTCCTTTATTAGAATGCTGCTTTTAAGTTAGGATTTCTTTCCACCAGGAATGGATGTTGGTATGAAGGTCTCCATTAGCTGAAGGATAGTCTGTAGAAAAGCCAAAAAGATAATGTTTACTAGACAGTGTCTTGGGGTACAATCCTTGGGGACTGGGTCATTTCTTCAGTGTAGAAGCTCAGTGGTTTGTGGAACAGTCACAACTCAAGGATATTATATTGGCTACTGTAATTCTGAATTGTTCCTTGTAAAATCTCAAATACCAATGCATAAACTCTCACTTATGCCTTAACACAAGTTATATACCCATAGTCAGCTCAACCATTGGGCAGACTGCCTTATGGTTTGTTTCAGGGAGATTCACCTCAATGTGGATCTAAATTAATTTATCATTGGGAAATAGGGCACGCAAACTCACTCTCACTGAAGCTTTCATTATTCCTAGACAGGAATAGATTTTGCTCTGTACCCTACTCCTTCACCACCTCTCATTTTGTCATATCTTATTCAGATGTGTATAGATACAGAAACCACTGTGAAATGCAGTGGTACAGTCCACAATCCTACCCTTCTCCACCAATTTGAACCTTCGCATTAAACAGTGCTTATGGAGAAGAAATTCTGAAGTTATCATTTAGCCGTTTCTAAATGTATCCATCCCTTCACAGCTGAGCCCAAATCACCAGAAGCCAAACGAAACTCAGCAAGTGCTGAACAAGAACCACAGCAACTCTCTCCCAGACCTTGCCACGCTGATGCAGATCAATGGTAGCACTTCTACTGATGACAAGCAATCAACAAACTGAAATGTCAGTGCATCTCTCTCTCCCTCCAATCCAAAAGCCATGGACATCACAATTCTATAGTACCCCACACAGCCATTTTCATGCTGTCCCAGCGTATCAGCCATATCATACAGGAGTGCCTGAAGTATGGCCCATGTTGCCGATCTCATTTATGATTTGTTTGAATTTAATTGGCCTGGATATCTGAAGAGTCTGCTGTTTGGTTTTATCTCTGGCAGATAAAACCAGGGAGTCTGAATACCAAGATCAATTACAATCAGCAACTTGAGATACATGTCAATTTTTGGGAGCATGGATTTAAACTATGGCCCAAATGGCTTCATAGTCACACCTGTGCAGCCCAGAAAAGCAAAGCTTGGAGACCCTCGAGTTAAGGCATCACAACTGTTCTGATTCTTAGCAGACATCCACATACAGTACACAATCTTCTAGTCAAGAACTGCCAGAAACAGAAATGTCATGCTTTACCCTTCTTAATGCCTGGCCCATTGAGTGCTGAGGCTAACTGAAGCATTCAAATGGAGACCAGCAAACACTATGCCAAGATGCACCGTCTACATGCAGCCACTATTAAGACATTTGACAGTACAATTGATTTGATAAAAGGTGTTTGCAAATATTTTGTTTACGAAGAAAACACATATGCCATTAACAATTCTGGTCAAATAAAAATGAATTTTAATGTGACTTTTTAAAAAAAAGATATCCAAGAATGCTTGCCAAAGCACTTTCCATGTAGTCAATGCCCCTTTAAAATGGAGTGACCATAAAAGATTCAGTGCATGAATGAAGCACCCTAAAGAAAGATTTTGGGGATTTTCAACCATTTTTTATTCAATCAACTTATACATACTTGAAATTGAAATTGAGTAAGAGACAAAATTCCTTAAACTATATATAAACTTGATATTGGTGCTCTAGTAATTAAGTCACTCACACAAAAATGAAATAAGTCCAGTTTAATTCTGTTTCTACAACTGCATATTTCCAAGAAGCATCTGCGTTGCAGGATACAATAGCTTTTGGGGGAGGGGTGGAGGAGTGTCCTCTCAATAAACTATTACAACCATTGCAGAAATGACAGTTCTACTGAGCCCTCCCAAAAATCCCTAGGATGAAGCAATATTGATCAAACACGTTTCATTTCACCTGCTTGCATTTCTCAGCGTATTAAAAGTAACTGCAAGTGGACTTTCATCTAGTTTCACATTTTTTTTATACAAAAGCTACACAGTGTTACACTTCAGAATACAATTAAATCTATTATGAATTAGTGCTCTACACAATTACTTCAGTTATTAAAAATCAAGAACGGCTATAACATTGCCACTATAACTTAACACTACAATACTATGTTAAAAGGAATATCATTTACTAGTCTACTCTACTTCAAAGCAAGCTACGTCAGTACCATTACAGAGATTTAAAAAAAAAATAAAAAAAAGTTAACAGGCAAGGCTAGAGTTTTTATAAGTTCCATCTCTTGATCCAATCTTGAGCGTTCTTCAAAAGTAGGCAGCCATTTCCAAATCCATTCCCTCCAATACTCCTCGACCAAAAGGACCAGAACAAAAAGTTTACTTTGACTGTTCCCATAGGAAACTCAGCTTTTTGTTAGTGTCAGGCACTTTCTGAGAAACTAGCCCACCCCTCGAGCCCTCTCAGCAATTCTACAGGCCAATCACAATGCAAGTTCATTCAGACAGTATAACTGCAGAAAAGAAAAGAAAACAACTTTAACTATAAAGCAAAGTCAACAAATGATTAAAATGTCAATTTAGTCAAATTTTACCTAAAAATGCAAGCAGAAATTGTAATGGTGTAGCAATGGTGCAAAGTTAGTTAATATTAATAACTCTCCACCCTTTTATATGATGTCCATACCTATTATGCAGATTATATTTACAAGTCTGTATCAAACCAGGCCAGCTGATTACTGTCACCTGGGGGAAGCCCATCCATCAAGTCCTGGGCGTGTCCAAGGTCTGGCAGCCCATCAACCGGGTACTCAGCACCAGGGTGGTGACCACCCATATCATGCTCCATCATCGGGTCAATACCCATGGTGTCTTGTCCATATCCTCCTGGATGGTAAGAGCGAAAGCTAGGATCTATATTCACAGAATAATGGTAGGGCAAGCAAAAGGGGAAATGGGTTAAGCAAGGGTAGAGTGGGGGGAATAAAAGTAGAATGAGAACAAATGTGAGGCAATAAAAACAGTAACTATCAAAGTGTGAGAACACATTTCATATCCTCCAGCTTCTAGCAGCTTTGCCAAGTTAAAAAGCATGAAAGGCCAAGGCCACATTCATTACTCAACAGTTACTGCATTGTTCAAATAGAGCAGCCTTTTCTGTTCTAAAGTGGCTGCACAGATACAAAGCACATTGTTGTCAGCAGCATACCAGTGATTCAATAAACCATATGAGCTATATACAGGGGAGGCATGCATGGTGAATTATTCAAAGACCAATAATTACTCTTACAATATAAACATGAAAACTTGTGCTAATCACGAGAATTGTTGAAAAAGCCAGTTCCTTAGCTTAAGACAGTAACTTCATGCAGTCTTTAATTTCCAAAACATTTAATTTCCAGACATTTCAGATTTAATGTGGGGTTAGGAATCCATAATTGCGATGGTTAAAACTTTAATTTTAAAAATCAGTATCTTTCGACGAAGCTAATACCAGTTGTTCCTCATGAATACCCGTATGTTACCATTTCCAAAATTTACTTTCACCTTTAATAAAAGGATAACTTTAAATTGAGGTTGCTAATACAAGCCTGATGGTCTCAGATTTCAGTTTACCTAAATTACTCCATTTATATTCTATCAGATAATCTATATCCCCAATTTTCTTCTACATTTGCCCTCTAGTTTCTCTCTTTTCATCTGCCTCCTTTAATGGTCACTGTTCAGTCTCACCTATCAATGTTTTAAAACTGTTTTCCTTTGATATCCAATTCGAGTATTTCTCCAATTTGGCTTCCATCTCCTTTAGTTTTGTACATTAAAAAAGGTAATGTCCCAGTCTACTGGAATCATGTATCTCAAATCTTCTGGAATCTGGCAACGCTGGACTAGGACATGGAACTGACTACAATTTCTTGAACAATTGCTTCAAAAACAACTTCTGTTCAAACAAAGCCAAAATACTTATTTTAAAGAATGCATACTTAGTGATAAAACTTCTAGCAGCATAAACTTTGCTTTCTGAATAATGCAACTTCACACTCAAGTGCTAGGTCCTGCAAATAAAGGGCAATTTTGCACAGCTCCACTGCCAAAGCATAACCTTGCTAGTGGCAAATGCTAGCCCTAAACATCAGACTACAATGCTGTACCTTACATCTCTTAGCATGCTAGCGAGACTCGGCATTCAGGTGAAGTCTCTGGAAGTTGCCTTCAGAGTGGCTCTTGATCTGCCGCTGTTTCCCAGGCACAACAACACTTCTAATTGTTAAACCAGTGGCCTGAATGAGGTGCCGTTATTACCTTACATGCTGAACAACAGGCCACGTGAATTAGACACAACTGCTTCAGGAGAAGAGAAAGAAGAATTTCTAGCTCAGCTGTTTAAGATATTATTCAAGAATTTCATAGCAATGCAAGAGCTGGACCTACAGCAATTTGCTGAATTCCATTTCCCTAAACTATTTAAACACTAACATCTTTGTTCTTTCTGAACTAAACTACATAAAAACAACAACAACTGCTATGATAAAGTAGACGTACCATCTGGACGGTATCCAAGAGGTTCACCTTGGCCTCCCATGTCAATTCCAAGATCTCCTGCCTATGTAGAGCAAAGTTTTGAAAAAGCCAAATTATATTTGCCATTTCATATATCCCTCTGCAAGCATTTCTGTGCACTCTCTCATACAACACACTAGAACTCTATGGGAAAATCTTAAATCAATACATCAATATTGAATTTCAGCTGAAATTTTTTAAAACAAAGCTAAATGTTCTTCAGGAAAATAAGCATGCAAAAATTGCCCCTGGTAAGCTCACCTCATTCCATGTCATCGGCTCAGTTCTAAACAGCGAGCTCGTAAGCTCAACAGAGAGACGTTTTTTATAATCCTGTGGTTTGTCTTCAGACATACGGAACAAAACTGCTGCAGCATAGGTAGCTTTATAAATACAAATTAGACTTCATTACGGTTTATACTTCTATCCCGTTTGGCATATTCAACACAAGCTCCGAGTGTCATGCATGCACACTTGGGAACAATCTGAACAAACGCAAAGAAATCAGAGACAATGTACATCTCATGTAATAGGGAACAGCCAAAAATGAAAAGGCAGCCAATCTGAACCATAAAAACAAATGTTGGTAGGTCAAAAGTACTTCAGATGCTGGAAAGCTGAAATAAAAACAGCACGCCTGCCACACATGTGCAGAAAGAAATGGAGTTAAGGTTTCAGATTTTGATAGAAGGTCATTGACCTGAAACATCAACTCTGTTTCTCTCTCCACAGGTGCTGCCAGACCTGCTGAGTATTTCCTGCACCTTTTTTTTTTATTGCCTTAAGTGGGTACCATTCCCAGCTTGGTCTATTGATGGCCACATTGTACTGTGCTCATACTGGCATCGGTCAGAGATTAAATGGCCTGAAATCTAATGTGGTCCATCTAGGAACTTTGTTCCAATAACAGATTCACGTTAGGTCTATGGAATTCTTGATGCTTTTTCACACACACAGAAATGTTAGATTGGCTCAACAGGTTTCAATCATTCTCTCTCAGACAGGCTTTGTACAGACATCAACTACCAAGCCTCATTAACCATGCACCCATTACTCAACAAACCAAGTTTGCCATTTCATTATACTCACCAACACCTTCATTTCTAGAGTGCAGCAATTCCGTCAGAGGAGCTGTGGCCCCTTCAGCCTCAATAGCTTCAGCTGCTTCCTTATCCTGAGCCAACTCACACAGTACACCAGCAGCCACCCGTTGGATATTCTCAATCGGAGAGTAGAGTAGCTATAAGAGAAAAGCTTTAACTAAGCCCATAGATTTTTACACTTTATTAGAAAGCCCTATTATACCTAGCACTGTAATGAAGTTAGAATCTAATTTTGAACAAACATGCAGCACCAATTGTCAAGTGGATCACCAATTTATATTTTTGTTAGATTGCAGCTGACTAGTCAAACATAGCAGAAACCACTTCTAGCTACAAAGCAGGTCCAGAAGCAATTTCAAGCGATACCTACAACTCTTTCACAAAGATGTAACTGCCCACTTACTCACAATAGGCTTAGAGGTGGGGTTTTTTTTTAAACGTCTCCGTTAAGCTAAGGTTCCGTCCGCTCTCAGGTGAACATAAAATATCCCACGGCAATATTTCACAGAATGGTAAGGGAGTTATCTGCAGTGGTGTGGCCATTATTTATCCCTTAAATCAACATCACTAAGTATAGATTACCTGGTCATTATCACATTTCTGCTAATGGGAGTTAGCAGTGTACAAAATTGGCTGCCACGTTTCCCATATTAAAACAATAACCACACTTCAGAAGAACTAAACTGGTTGTAAAGCGCTTTGCGACAAGGTTGCGAAAGGTGCTACAGAAATCTTTCTAGATTTCAGGGTAAGGGAAAATGAAGGGACCATGTTTATAACTAGGGCATTGTCAGAGTGGTTTTCTTTATGCAGTGTGTTGTTGATAATTGGATTAAGTCAGTGGCCCCAGTTGAGTGCAAATTCACTACAATAGATCAAAATTGAAACAGATATATTTAACATGAGACAGGCATGTCAGCTGCCAAGATTCAGTAAGTTTATAGATACATGACTGAGCCATACAGATTAAAAAGTCATGGGTTCAATTCCTAGTCAGTGCTGAATTGGTGATGTCAGGCAGCTTGGGTTAGGAAAGGGGGATGTAATGGTCAAAGTACTCAATTGATTGTTCTGCAGAAACATTTACTGGGAAGGGCACTAGAGGAGTTGACATCAATCAAGGATAAGATCAGGTTGAGCTCAGCATGGTCATTACCACCTTCCCCATGCCATCCACTCCCCAAAACACAGCAGCTCTCCTGAGCATAATAATGGGCAGCTGGGCAAAGTGCCAGCAGGCACTTATGTTGACCCATAATCCACTAGAGAGTAGGCCAAGGAAGAAAGCATGCAAAAAAATTACCTGCACAAAGAGCGGAATGGTATTGAGTCCTCGAATAACAATCCTGTTGTGAACATCACGTGCAAGAATATGAAGGGCTCCAGTACAGCCTTCCACAATCTCCTCCATTCGGACTCCCTCCTAGCAAACAAAAGTCAGGGAATATTCTAAATGCAGATTCCACTGTATCTTTTGGAGTACACCATTATAGATATTCCAGAATAAGCTTACCACGAACTGCTGCTGTGTGCCTCCCATTGATGTGCGGCGCTGGGTGTCTTGGTGTGCTCTAACCAACAGTTGAACCAATCTTGGAATGGCACCTTGTTCGCGAAGTGGGGCATGGTTAGCTGGACACAAGGCCAGATTACGGATGAGACCAACAGTAGCCTAAAAAAAGACCAAGTCACAGACGCCATTAAATGTGTGTTCAGACTGATAGTCTTGCAAATCCTTCAATATTTGCAGGGCCAATTAGGGATAAGAAACATGCTGGCCTTGCCATCAGCACTCTCATCCCATGGGGAAACAAGAAAATACACAAAAGCACTATCATTTCAAACCGGTCTCCAAAAAGGCTTTCAGATTCAGCAGCATTGCTTCCCATCTATTACTGAAATGATGTTATAAATTTGACGGACATGAATCAATATTCCCTCTAATTTTTTTTTGAGCACGTAACCCCATTAAATCTTTTTGACCTGCCGTGTACGCACAGTAATTTAAAGGGACCAACTTGTGCACAGAGTGTTTTGAGCTACTGCGTGGTCATCTGGCAGTGCAGCTTAGAGGGAATATTGCTGTGGATTGAAAGAAAGGAAACTAGCTTTTATTATGGGGCACACTAGTCTTCCATATCACAGGAACTACATGAATTTTTTTTTGTTGCAGATTCAAAAAATCTTGATTTTTCTATACCAGGAGAAAGATTTCCTATAAACAGACATCTAACTCTTCCAGTCTCACTGAGTTTATCTACTGAACCAGCCAGGATCCCCAGGTTTCAATACATAGTCACCTGATTTTCACTGGGCTGAGGGTAGGGGCACTGTGGTTGGCTTCAGGATCTGGAGGTTCAAAAGATGCTTAAAAGCCCGGAAGGATCACTATGATTCCTAATGAATGATCCTGCTGCACAGGTACATGCAGGCACAGGGTAAGGAAAGGATCAGCCTGTGTTATAAACTCCTCTGCAGGTCAGATAATCTAATTTACAAGTGAAAATCAATTATCAGAGATTATCACAGGTTTGCTACTGTCCAACATAGATTCCCCAAAACTTATTGTGGGAGGGACAAAAGGCAAGTTGATCTGACAACTGTAATTTTTGATGAGGAAGTGCCACATTACAAAAATAAAGTAAACAGGCAACTTGTGACAATTACAACATTTTTTTGAAGGGGGGAAGAAGGGGTAGGAGATTGAAGGAGCCGAAAACACGAAGAACAGCAGTCCGGTTTTCACAACATTTAATAATATCTTCAGGTGAAGGTAAATTTGTTCTGGGATATTACCTTAATCAAAGGCCAGTGTGATGGAGGGTGCAGGAGTTTAACCACTACAGGCAGCCCATAATGGAGGCGTACAGCATTCTGAGCCATCTCTGCATCTTGATGCCTGCTTGTCAAATGACGAAGAGCACAAATGGCAGGTTCAGTGATGTCTTCTCTGTCACCAGCTCGGAGGACAGTGCGCACCAAAGCCTCAATACCACCAACCTGGCAGACCATCATCTTGTTTTTGTAGTTATTACATGTCAGGTTAGAAAGGATGCCTGCTGCGCATGTCACAACATTAATATCATCTGATCCCAGGAGCTGGACAAGGGTTCCTAGGAGACCTTCCATTCCCTCCTGAAACAGAAAACAAAGCAGTAGTAAAAAATGCCCCAAAATAATTAAAAGGGATTCTCATTGCATTTCTGAATTAAATAAACAAAATTGATATAAGTGCCAGAATACTAAAGCCAATTCCTTTAGATATGGTTCCCGATCCAATCATAATCAATTATCTGGTTATAATGCTCCGAACAGCATGATCTATCCACTGCCAAATTTTCTCTGGACAGCAGCACATTTTAAAAACCTAATTGCTTGTGCAAAAGAATGCATTAGTACACAGTCAACTATTCAGTTAAAAGAACTGCTATGTGGCCACACTAAAACCAACAAATAGTTACCTGCTTAGTAGCAGCATCTGACAGATTTCTAAGAGTCCAGAGACAGTTCTGAACAAGTCGCTGACTTGGGTCTGTAAGGTGCAGTCCAAGAGCCTGCATACCACCTGAAACGGAGTGGAAAGTAGTTTAAAAGTTGCCGTTTGCCTCACGTCAACAGGAATAACTAGAGAAAGGCTCAAGCACTCACCAGCTTCCACTATTGCAGGTTTGTTACTGGAGCAAACAGACAGCACTTTGAGCACACGGCTGGTGGTCCACAATAATTTCTCGTAAGTATAGGTCCTCATGATGTTCACAAGTGCCTGGGGCCCACCACTTGCCAGAATGATCAACTACAGAACAAAGAGCCCTTTTAGTACAATTGAGGCTAACAGACTTGGTTTTGGGATTTTTAAAAAAATGTATTTAAATCTCTTACTTTGCTCTCTTGGTTGCCATACGCCAATATCTGAAGACAATCTGTTGTGATGGCCAGAAATTTGACATTTGTCTTATTTAGCAAGGCAACCATTTTCTGCAGCCCACCAGCCAGACGCACTGCCATCTTGGCTCCTTCCTGGTGCAGCAACAGGTTGTGAAGGGTCGTTATGGCATAGAACAGGACAGAATCCACTGGAGACCTACAAAAATGATAGGAAAATGATTCAGTCTATTAAATAAACATCTAATTAAATGCTGTGAAATCAAGTATGAAAAAAATCTTTCAGATTCAACAATTAAAAGAATTTTAAAATATTTTTTAATAAGTTGTTTTCAAGTATTTATTTTTCTAGTGAAGGTTCAACCCATCCTAAAGCTACGGTAATTAACATTTTTTAAAAAATCAGCCATGAAGAGGTTCAGATCAAACAAACTGATGCTCTGATTTCCTCCCTGATGGAGTAGCACTTGGCCTCTTATACTCATGTGGAGGATCTCAGACACGACCGAGATCCCAACATTCCCATGGCAGAGTATAATAGTTAGCATAGCAGTACTGTTAACACATTTGGAATCATCACCTGAGGATGAGAAACTTTGTAACATAGTTAACCAAAATCTCAAAACTGTATAGACACATTCAACATTAACTAACACCAGTCCAAAGTCTTAACACCCACCCAAGCATTTTCACCAGGGCAGGGATGCCTCCAGATTTGAAGATAGCCAGCAACCCTTCACGATGGTGAGACAGGTTATGTAGAGTTCCAGCAGTGCAGCGTGCGGTCTCCACATCATTTGTATTCTGCATGGTACGGACAATAGCAGATACCATCTGAGGAGAACGCATAATGGCATGGCGAGAGGCTTCTTTTTTTGACAGCTGATGAACCATCACAGCAGCTTTGTTTACTACAACCTAAAACAGAAGTGGGGAAGGGTGAAAAGAAAAGTCAATATACAATAATCAGACCTGGAGAGTTCAAGGTTGTAAGCTTTACATTACCATCATATGGTTAGAAGAATTTAGAAAATAGTACTGGCATTAACCTCAGATGTAAAATTGCTTTAGTCACTAAACCTAGTCGTTGAGACCTGCTAAATATTTAGACTGATAGGCCTTATGACTATTGAGGCTCAAGACTTGTTAATTGTGCTATACAAGTTCCTCTACCTGGTCCTCATCATTGAGCAGTTTTGTCAGTTCTGGGATAGCACGAGTAGCCAGTTCTGCATCATCCTGGTAGTTGATTAGGTTAACAACAGCATGTTTCAGCATCTGTGATGGTTCAGCCAAGCGCTGCACATTGGTTGGGTGAGCAGCATCAAACTGTGTTGACGGGATCTGCATGCCTTCATCCAGTGTTTCAGGAAACATGGCAGCACGAACCCTCTGGGCTCTCGTCATAGCATACTGTCCATCAATATCTAATAAACAGGACAAGATAATCAGAAAAGATGCAAACCAAAAACATATTAATCAGTTAAATATAACTATGAATGTCACTATATTCAAGACTAATGAAAAGCATCAAGGGAAGCGACATTCCTCCATATACAAACTAGGGGAAAATCAATCAGCATCATAGACACAATGCAGCACAAACTATTAACTACTAACATATTCCAATTTACTACTGTATTCCAAGTACAGGGCTGATAAACAGATGATATAAACATTTTTTATAAAGTATTTAAAAATCAGAAACTTACCAGTTACTTGCTCTGGTGTGAAGGACTGAGAGAAACCTTGCTCCCATTCATATAGCACTTGACTGGTATCCACTTCTTCCTCTTCTGGGTTGCCCTTTCCACTCAGTGAAGGGGCTGTAGTCGTGGCTCCAGAGTGAATACCTGAATCCAAGTACGACTGCTGCTGCCAGTGACTGACCTGGGCTTTACGGTCTGGCTCCATCGCCATGTCCAGCTCCATCAAATCAGCTATTGCCAGGGAAAAAAGGCCAGAAATTGAGTTTTTAAGATGCATTAATTTATTCAACAACATGCAGCCTTTAGTTCTACCTATCAGGTCAGTCAGAGCATCTCCAGCAATGGAAACTTTTTCACCTCTCCTGATCTACTATTGTCTCGAGTCGCCCAAGGATCTGGCCCTTTACCCTCTCCTCTTCCCTGCCTGCATGCTGCCCCTTGGTGGCATTATCTGAAATTATGAGGTGAGCTTCCACCTGTACACTGATGACATGCACATCTACTTCTCCACCACCTTTATACCTTGCCTGCATCGTCAAGACTGCTTGTCTGACATCTGTCTTGGATAAGACACAATTTCTTCCAGATTAGGAAGACTGAAGACATCACCTTTTGCCGTGTCACAAACTTTGTTCACTTGTAACCAATTCAATCCGTCCTTCATTAGAACTAAATCACACAGCAAGTTCAGCATCAATTTCCAAGCCCTTATATTCCATCAAAAAGATCGCCTACTGCCAACTCCATTGCATTGCCCAATTCTGCCTTGCCAGTCAGTCACTGAACAATCAACCACATCTTTATCATTTCTAGACTCCACTATTCCAATGCTCTCAGCAGCCTCCCATTTTCTACCCAACATAAACTTTAAGCTCACATTAAATGTATTATAAGCGCATGTTGCAATTTTCTTCCATTTTTTTCATTTCAAATCCATCCACGCCATTTTTCTGGTCAAACTGCTTCCAAATCTTCAAATAGTGTCACTAGAGTTGGTACACAGTACATCAATACCCTAGTGTCTCACCACATGGCAAACTGACTATGGTACATTCTAATATTCTCCCAAGTGGATATTCTTTGTAGTCTCATGAACTAGCTAGATAAAAAGTCAATGAATCTACTCTATTTGGCCAGATTCCCCTCTACAGACTAGAGGTTTGAAAAGACTGCATGCATGTGCCCAAAGCAATATTTCAAAATACTGAGCAGAGCACAAACATTTTAACATTAGAGTAAAATAAAATGTGAGCTGTGTTAGTTTTGGCTGTGTAGCACTTGTTACCTTGTCAAGATCAGTATTCTGAATGTGGTTGGGGTGCACAGACTGAAACAGCGTTTCTGCCTACAATATGACCCAGTTTCCCAGGAAACATGGCACTCTGACTACTATAGGCTCCAGCAGATCAGCCTAAAATTATTAAGTCCTCACCAGAGGTCATGTTAAGCAAAAATAGAAAGGTTCACTTCATGTACACCAATATGCACATACAAACCTCAATTTGCTTTCATCTGTGTCAAGGCCTATAGAAATATTGAACGTCTAGGGTTAGAAGAACTGCTAAGAAAACGATACTTAAGAAATACTGTACCTGAGGTAGTCATCTCTTCAGTTCAATTCAGCCTCAACAGTCCTTTAACCTCCAATACCTAAAAGAAAGACGACAACAGATTAAATTCAAACAAAATTAGCATTAAACAATACTAAAATCATCAACTATTCAAATTATCAACAGCACAGCTAGAATTCTTGGAATATACAAGCACATCAGTGGAGATAAATGCTAAATCACTTTAGGATATCATTCCAAATCATCACCTCTTTCCTTAAGCTTTAATTGAGGAAAAATTCAGGAAACAGTTAATTATTTTATACACCAACACTGCGTAACGCTCAAATTTACATAAAATTGCATTAGTTTTAAATACAATGGAGCCTCATAAGGCTACCAGGTGAGCAAAAATTCCCTTTAATACATTGTAGAAGTTCAGAAGAATTGAGCGTGATGGTTGGTTTCTTTAAATCTGCCATACACAGCAGCATATATCATACACTGTTAAACATACATCGATATTAAATACAGCATGAATTTTTAAAAACCTTGACTGCATATGTTCTGTTCTGTGGGGTGGGGGTGGAGAAACAAGTATAATCTCAGTGAACATTTAAAGTTTTGAAACAAATTTAGAATGCAATCAAGTCCTAGGCTCCTACGACAAAGCAACTAAAATACACCACAGACCCAAGAAGGCTTGATGAACTTCCTAGCAAAGTGCTAAACTAGTCATCCAGCACTAATGGATCCCACGTTTACTGATGGGCTATATAATCTGCTATTTGGCCTTCAAACAGCTGAAAAAGTGTTGCCCTGGCCTTGCAATAATGTGAAGGATTAAGGGATAACATGTCTCTAATTTTGATTAACAGGAATAAGTTATATTAAAATTGTAAATTTAGCATAAAGGTAGCAATATAACTAAGACAGACTGACAAAACCAAAATATACCCATTCCAGCTAACCCTCCAATCCTTTAAGTAAACCCAGGTGCAGAAGTAGCCACACAGAAAAATGCTGGACTAAATGGCTCCTGCCCATCTCCATACAGACATTGTTCCCAGTAGGAGTTACAAACCTTCATTTTTCTCTTTCTCCCACTATCCCAACTGTCAAGTTACATGCACTCTGCTGAATGGCAAATATATTAAGTAGATCCTATTGCTGTAGAATCCAGCCCACAATATGTAACAGGTTAGCTTCTACACCCACAGGAAAGTTTTCTCCAATTTAAATGCACCATTAGGATTCAGTTTTGGGTGCATTCCCCACTGGCAATATCAAGCTAGTCATGCCAGCAGGCATTCTAAACAAACATGCCAATTAACAGGAACCAGAGTTTTTCACCTAAGTTCTAAAACATGATGTGTCTGATTTTAGCTGTCCTGTCATTGTCCAGAAAATAATTTATCTTTTAAAGAAAACTAATTGCAGCTTTATCTGGCTACTCCATTTGCCAATCTGTGCCATGGTGAAACAAATACATATCAGCATGAGCCAAGTATATAACTGCCATATTACACACTTCCAATCCCAAGGTGGCACTGCAACATTGCTATGTTTCTCTTGTGGTATCACAGGACAAAGAATGATACAGCTGAAAGCAGTCATATATATTTGACTGTTCATTGCTAGGAATGTGTTCAAACTTCTATCACCATGACCTTGACATTTGACTGCTGCCATGATTCTACCATACACGTGATAATTAGCTTTGCCTTAACTGGCACTTCATTGACAAATGCTATCCCCTTTACAAAGCACCCTGAGTTAACCGTATGCCTCTCCGCAGATGCTGTCAGACCTGCTGAGCTTTTCCGGGTATTTTTATTTTTGTTATCCTGCTTTACTTCATGACTTAATCTCGAGGAAGAAATCCCAATGTTCAAGGGCTGTTCAAACACAACTAGCCAAAAGTGAGTAAAAAGTCCAATGTTTTAGTCAAACTTATCTTTATTTTAAAAAAATCATTGAGATATGGACACCCCAGCATTTATTGCCCATCCCTAACTGCCCCTGAGCAAGCAGTGGTAAACTACAATGGCTTGCTAGGCTATTTCAGAGGGCAGTCACCAATCAACCACATTGCTATGCATCCAGAGTCACATGTAGACCAGATAAGGACAGATTTCCTGCCTTGAAAGACAGTTGGGAACCAGACGGGTTTTTAAATGACAATCTGATAGTTTCAATTTTATTATTAATGAGACTAGTATTCTATTCCAGATTTATTAAATAACTGAATTCAAATTCCACCAGCTTCTTCCATGGTGGAATTTGAACTCATTCTTCTGGAATATTAATCTGGGCCTATGAATTACTAGTCCAGTAACAATACCACTATTCTTCTCTGCTCATATAGTCAATTCTTAAAAATAAAATTCATGCTTCCTCTTCAACAAGCACCGAGACTGTGCAACTAAGAAACCCCACCAACAGAACAGCTGAAGAAACTTGGCATCAGCTGTTTCAATAGTTACAACTGCTCCTCAGGATGTCTTTATTTACAGTATAATGAATAACTGCTAGGCTCCAGAATTTGAAACAATGCACAAGACGATAACTCAGTATAATCAACCTTTTTTTAAAGAAAAAAATGAAAGCCCAATCTGTTTTAAGAGGTAGCCAGAATATCACAAATTTTAAAGTGAGTTGGGAGGTGTCCATCTCAGCAAGCTGCAATGAAGGGTTCACAGCCGTGGGTGAGCTCCAGGGGCCATGAGTTGGGATTTGGTTGGGGGGGAGGGGGGAGGGAGGGAGAGAGAGAGAGAGAGAGAGAGATCGATCTGTGGCAACAGCAAATGGTCAGCAGTATTTGCCTAATATAGGTGGCACTCTATTGTCTTGCATCATGTGAATGACAGGCACAGCACTTAAATCAAAACTATGAAATTAACACTTGTTGGCAACAGTCATATTTTAATATTCATCAATAGGCATGAGTCATATGCCGAGTTTGCTCTTACACTGCCCCTCCCCAACACTTTTTCTCTTTGCAAACAGTTTACACCATGGGCGACAGCAATCTCCCCACCATCCACCTTTCTCTCCAGGCAACTACTTTTCACATGAGCCTTTACAGCAAAGGGGCTACACACAGAACCACACACCTCATGTACTCTTTTCAGAAAGGTTCACTGGGTAGCAATCCAAAATAGAAACCTGACTGATTTTTCCTTTATCTAGCCCCGACAACAGTAGGGCCTAGGCATGCTGCCAGCCGCAATCAGATTACTAAATAGAGACTAGAAACTATCACAAGTGCCTCACTATTCCCATACAGCTCAGTAAGACAGTATTGTATTTGTCCACCAAGCCACTGGAGAATTCACTGATCTATATTCAATTGTCATTGAACCTAAATCACTCACTAAGGAAGGTGTCAAATGCAGTAACTTGTAACATGCTGGGTCTGCCCATCTCAGCTCAAGGTACCACACATAAGGCTACTTAAGATAAGAGCCCATGGCAGTATACTGGATAGAGGATTGGCTAACTAATAGAAGACAAGAGTTGTGATAAAGGGGGCATTTTCAGGATGGCAACTGGTAACCGGTGCCACAGGGATCAGTGCTGGGGCCTCAATTATTTACAATATATATTAATGACTTAGATGAGGGAAGTGAATGTATTATCGCCAAGTTTGCGGATGACACAAAAAGAGGTGGGAAGGTAAGTGGTGAGGGTGACAAGAGTCTACAGAGGGATATAGACAGGTTAAATGAGTGGGCAAAAACTTGGCAAATCGAATATACTGTGGGAAAATGTGAGGTTATACACCTTGGCAGGAAAAATAGAGCAGCTGAATATTATATAAATGGAGAAAGATTGCAGAAGGCTGCAACACAGAAGGATTTGGGAGTCCTTGTGCATGAATCACAAAGAGCTAACATACAAGTTCAACAGGTAATAGAGAAGGCAAATGGAATGTTGGCCTTTATTTCAAAGAGAATGGAATATAAAAATAGGGAAGTCTTGCTAAAACTATAGAAGGCACTAGTTAGACTAGACCACAACTAGAATACTGTGAAGACTTTTGGTCCCCTTATCTAAGCATTATCTGGCATTGGGGGCAGTCCAGAGAAGTTTCACTAGGTTGATCCCAGGTATGGAGGGATTTTCTTATGAGGAGAGGTTGAGTAGGTTGAGCCTGTATTCATTGGAGTTTAGAAGAATGAGGGGGCGACCTTATTGAAATATAAGATTCTTAGGGGGCTTGACAGGGTAGATGCTGAGAGGTTGTTTCCTCTTGTGGGAGAGTCTAGGGCCAGAGGGCATAATCTCTGAGTAAGGGGGTGCCCATTTAAAACAGAGATGAGGAGGAATTTCTTCTCTCGGAGGGTAGTCAATCTGTGGAATTCTTTACTGCACAGGGCAATAGAGGCTTAGATAGACAGATTTTTAATCAGTATGGGAATCAAGGGTTATGGAGAAAAGGCAGGAAAGTGGAGTTGGGGATTATCAGCCATGATCTCATTGAATGTTGGAACAGACTCAATGGGCCAAAAGGCCTACTTCTGCTCCTACACCTTATGGTCTTATCTGCTGCTGGAACCTTCATCTATGACCTTGTTAGCTCTAGATTTAACTATTCCAACACACTACTGCTGATCAGCTACCACATTCTAGTTGCCATAAACCCAAAGTAATCCAAAGTACTTCTGTCATTGCCCTTACTTGCACCAAGCCCTGTTCAACATTATCTGTGCTCCCAGTCAAGCAACACCTCAGATGTACAGTTCAGTTTTCAAATCCCCCCGTGGCTTCATACCTCATTATTTCTAATCTCTTCCAGCCCTACAACCCTCCAACACATTTGTGCTCCTCCAACACTGGCCTCAAACATCTTGGATTTTAGTCACTCCTCCATTGGTACCTGCCCAACCTAAAGCACTGGAAATCCCTCCTACTTTATGATTCTCCATTAACTCTTTGACCAAGCTTTTGGTCACCTGCCCTAATATCTCATTGTATGTGTCAAATTTGTTGTAACAACATTCCTCAAGTGTCTTGGGATGTTTTCCCATGTTAAAGGCACTGGATAAATGCAAGATGTTGATGTGGGGGTGGGAAATGGGAAGAAAATTTAGGAAAGGAAGGCAAACTCTTGCACAGGAAATGGGTCCACAACCAAAACATCAACCTATCCATACACTTATCTGTAATACGGAAGTATCTCTATACTGCTGTCCATTTGCCGACTCCCACAGCAGGGAGCCACATAAAGGTGAAACTGCTAGAATGTTTTAGCAGCAGAAATTCCCATTTTCCCCACTGTGTTATTGTCATCCACATTTCAGTTGATATGATGATTCTCATTACATCACCCAAACCTTTACTGCAAACTCAACTCACTAGTTAAAAGATCATGGCACTCAGTGAAGCTAGTTCACAGGAGAACCAACTACGTACCTAAATGTAACTTCTCGAAAGATGTGTAAGCTCATGTCATGCAAAATTGTAAAGCATGCAGACTCATCCTTCAGTCCTCAAAGTTAGGCAGCACTACCGCACTATTTAATGAATTATACACAAGTCCGTGGATGTTTTCTTTCTTGTGATTTACACCCAGGTTCTATATTCCAATCCTATAAATTTGTTTAAAAATACTGTTCACCCTCCGAAATAGGCTTCCCAAGATGGATGCCTATTTTGTTTTTCTCTATTGCCCCGTTTTTCAGGGCTCAACTGCCTTTTGCTTGGTTTCCAGTATTTGAGTTGGAAAGCAGTTCAGTTGTTAAAGCATTCATTGTACAGTTAGCATTTACACAGTAAGGGCTTTCAATACCAAACTGCTGGCTTCATACCACAGGGCTGGGAAACCAACGAAGAGAAGGCAGACGGCCAAGGGGCTTAGAAAAGAGTAACATTAAAGCCACTACAACGTTTTAGGGTAGGGGCAATGAGGGTGGGTCACTGAAACTGAAGGAGGACGAAAGGGACAGGCCCAGAAAAGCAAGAACAGCAGCACCATATAATCTGAAATTTACATAGAAACAAAGCAAGCCGGTCAGCCCCTCAAACCTATTTAATCACGGTTGATCTGTATCACCCTCTATCTGCCCACTTCGTTCCAAAACTTTTTTATCTGCACATAAAAATCTGTTTTGAAATTTTCCATTACCTAGCCTCAACAACATTTTGGGGAGGGAGTTGCAGATTTCGACTTGCTGTGAAAACAATGCTAAGCATGAGTGTCTGGGTTAGTTTGTGCTACTGAAACCCAGGTTGCAATGTAGAAGCAGCTTACATTTTACAGCACTGTTCGCACAAAAGCCACAACTGCAGTTAACTTTTCTTTCAGAAACTCTTCTCTAAAAAAAAACTCTCAAGAATTGCAATGGCAAACAAAAAACCCATTTACACGTGGTCCTCCCCTTTTTTATATAAAGGATCACAACTAATAAAGGAACTTAACTATAAAATAAATTAACAAAACAAGGAAACTTCATAAAACAAAATCGTGTGACTGGCATCTGTAAGAAACTCCATTCTTTGTGCAGCCACCAGTTAGAGGCCTTAAATTGACACCACACCCTCTTTACAGCCACCTGGGTGCAGGCAAGATTGCAAAGGCAGGCTCAGTCCTGCTGGAAATTGTTTGCATTTTCTGTTTCTATTACATAGTTTCCACCCTCTTATAATTAGCTGTACACATTCAGGAAGTAGTTATAGTTCAAGGCAAGCACACCACCTTCTTCTGTCATTCTGCAGATCAGATGAGCACTTAACAAACCAAGGGAGGGTAAGGAGTTAAACACCAACAAAAGCTCAATAGGAAATGAATGCAAATATTCATTAACCATGGTACTTGCTGATGTCTGACTCTGAGCAGGACAAAGGAACACATTAAATAGTGATTAACAAGGATGTCCTGGAGGTCCATCATTTCACACCACATTTTAACTAATAGACTAGCAGCCTGACACCAGCCTCATACACATCAACCTGGCACTTTTAAAATCTACACATGAAACGAGGCAATCCTTAGATTGGAGGGGGGGGAAAAAACTTTTCTGGATTTAAAAGTAAGGATGTGGGCCCAGAATGTCTAGCATTTCAAAACTTCACCCTTTAAAGCTACTTGCATATTTTGTCATGCCTATGCAAATGCAGCTAACTCTGTGCATTTTCATGGCTCTACATTTTGGCAATTTGGCTAGGAGCACTGATATTAGCCATGCAAACACCAACTTTGCACTCCCATGATCCAAGCTATAGAAGCTCAATGTAAAACCACCTACAGAAGAGACAGATCCTGGGCCTGTGACAGGCCTGAGTAGGGTAGTATTAGAGTGGGCTATAATTGGCTTCAGTGTCCACATTGAGAACAAAAAAACACCACCACACCCACAAATTACTATTCAGTGACTCCTGCCTGAACATTGTGTGGACGCCCTGCAACAAGTAGGATCAGGTCAATTGTATTACCTGGAAAAACTCAGCAGGTCTGGCAGCATCGGTGGAGATGAGTTGACGTTTCGAGTCCTCATGACCCTTCAGCCTTCTTTTCTTCTCCGCCGATGCTGCCAGACCTGCTGTGTTTTTCTAGGTAATTCTGTTTTTGTTTTGGATTTCCAGCATCCGCAGTAGTTTTTTGTTTTTATCTCAGGTCAATTGTGGTGCCCCAATACAATAAAATAATTTGCCAACATTCTTGGTCAAACCTTAAAGAACAACAACACTTGGACACCATTCATATAAACCCAAGTCCTTCTAAATCTATTAAGCTGGTTTACACATTACCCCACAAACAACTATTGCCTCCAGGAATTGAAGAAAATCAGAGATATGGTTCAAAAAGCTAAGAACTGGGCAGCATTTTGCCACATTTTAAACTGCTGACCACAATGTGTATTGATATGGCACCTTTAAAGTAGATAGTATCTCAGGGTAAAAACAAAAAGCTAAAAGCTACTGCGGATGTTGGAAATCCAAAACAAAAACAGAATTACCTGGAAAAACTCAGCAGGTCTGGCAGCATCGGTGGAGAAGAAATCAGTTAACATTTCGAGTCTTCATGACCCTTCGGCAGAACATCTAGATATCACCAAGAGATTCATGACTGCAAGGGCGTGCCAATGATAGCGAAGCTGGGTAATGCTGTGGTAGTCGTTAGGAATTCACTTCTAGGTTGAACAGTTACCTTGTTCAGAGTAATCAAGATGGAGTATGAAATGAGCACAAATTTTTTAGCAACAAACAAAATGATAGTTTCAGCCTTCAGTATCAGAGGATAGCATTGGAAAGTGTGCCTTGTTGGCAGGGCACATGCCAGCCTAAAGAGCTTTGAACAGGAAGTTGCACAAGAGATGACACTCTCATTCCAAGGGCCTTTTGACAAGAGAGGTCTGTTTAGAGATTGGAGGGAGCGCCAGAATAAGGCTGGCTTTTGAGAAGAAAGTTGTGACCATTTTAAAAGAAAAGGGATCATGCAATACTGGAAAACACTGGGGTCAGGAATTGTAGTTGAGAGATCAGGATTGGGATGAATGAGGAATCATGGGACCAGATGTTGAGTCTCATAGGCTTGGGAAATTGATAAAAGCTGCAAACTGAGAAGATCAGGTTTAGGATGAAGATGTGGCTTTGAGCTGGCCAAAGGTTTTGGGTGAGAGGAGGGTTAAGGTTGGAAGGATACACCCATGTACATGGTCTCAGTCTTGGTGAGGATACCCAATGCACTCCAAGTCTGTGGTTCTTAGGCATAAGAATGCTAGTTGGGAAAACTGTGCCACATTTCACAACTAGGTTAATGGGACGATATACAGTTGTGGTCTGACAGGTTGGGGACAGAGAAAAAGAGGTTGAGTATGAATTGGCAAAAGAGCTGAGGAAACTATTTTCTCAGTGGCAAAAGGCAAGGATAATGGGAACTGTAGGTTCCATCAAAAAGTTCCAGCAAAAGGGAAGCTAACATGGCTGAAGTCAGGTGATTAATCACAGGACACAAGCAGCAAGATAAAGAATATCTTACCATGGGGACTTGGGATAATAGCAATGACAAGGAACTGAATAAAAGGTGGAAGGAATAGAGTGAGAGATATCCAAAAAGAGTAAAGGGGACTTGAACTGCACTGTCCCACAGCAGCTGGAACTCAGAGCCAACTTTAAATTTGCCATTGTTATTCAAGGCTCCATCAAGTAGCTCACCTCCAAAGGAAAAATCACTACAGAGCGATGTAATTTCTGCTTTCTGTTTCTACAAAGCACTGACTGAACTCTCCATTTCAACCACAGAACTGATTTAGCTCACCAACACAGGATGCAATACAGACACACAAGACTTCCTACCACAGACCACAGGAAATAAAATTAGGTGAGGTGTAAAGAGTCTAATAGACTGATGCACAGTGGCAGACTAAAGCTGGGGACATGTATTTTATCTAGTATTAAATGAATAAATTATTGTCCATGTCAAAACCACAAGAAGTGACAGTTAACACTTCAAATCAAGTAGGTAATGGCTGAATCAGAAGGAACCATTAAAACGTCCATTATTCTTCAGACTCAAATGCTGTCAAGCATGTAACAGATTTCTTCAGACAGAATAGATGAAAACAGGAATTCTAGCTTCTACATCTCATCAGTAGAATTCCACAGAAAATCTATCACCAAAAAGGTAATTGTCAGAATTGCAGCAGACAAACAAATTATAGCGGATGTTGGAAATCGGAAATAAAAGCAGAAAAGGCTGGAACTACTCAGCATGTCTGGCAGCATCTATGGAAAAACAGTTAACATTTCAGGTCGATGACCCTTCATCAGAATGGATGAAAGATCATCGACTTGAAACGTGAAACATCACGTGTTTTTTTTCTCGCCACAGATGCTGCCAGACCTCC
Organism: Cetorhinus maximus; assembly: GCF_964194155.1. NCBI lineage: Eukaryota > Metazoa > Chordata > Chondrichthyes > Lamniformes > Cetorhinidae > Cetorhinus > Cetorhinus maximus. Next base: position 200,505,031 of record NC_135881.1, read on the forward strand.
AAAGTATTTCCAGCATTTTGTTTTTATTGCAGAAGACAGATTCTAACTTTTTTTTTCTCTTTCCAACTAATGCTGGCTTACAATTCCACAGGTGCTTGGAAGTCTGGTACCTTACAAAAGCAACCATTCTTACAAGTCCAGACAGCAAGTTTTGGCAGCCTTTCAACTGTCAGAGAATCACAGCCAAAACCATCCCTCTCCTCTCCCAACATTCATTAATTTGCACCTACGAGCAGTTTCAATCCTTCCAATACCAGAGGTGAGGTGAACAGTGGTGCTCCAAGTGCTACCCCAAGGTCTGCTAACTCAGTATAGACCAGGAATTGAAATGGTGATCTTCCTGTTTAGTATGGCTCAGTATTACAAGCTCTAAAAGGTAGCATTATTTCTAAGAATCCACACGTGAAATTATGATCGACTTAAAAAAGCAGCTGATAACCTGAATTTATTCACTTGAGCACAATGTTTCTATTGCTTATTGCTTCCAACATGCCCCTTGCAGTAAATACATACGTCCAAAAAGACAATTACTATGCATATTCATCTTGCTTCAGTATGCATTAAAACGGACTGGAACATTAAATTAAAGCAATTAAAACACAAAGTTTAACTAAAAGATTTGTTTCAGGGCCTTTCTTTTGAAGATCAAGCAAAGCCACAAAGGATGCTTTCTCATTTGATATTTTACAAACATCTCAAAACATTTATAAAAGATTTCCTTACATTCCCTAGATCCCTTTCCCCCAAAACTGCCAGCATTCAATTGGCTTAAGATAGCCATCCATACACAAAAAAGTTTGAAACAAAAATTCTGCAAGATCAAGGATCTAGTTCCTCAGATGAGACTGTTGCTTTTGTGCTTAAAGTCATGTTCAGAACTTAATTCCAACATCACTAATCACGCTGGCCTCAATATTACAATAGTTTCTATTAATATAGCACCTTTAACATAGTGAAAAATCCCAAGGGGCTTCACAGGAGAGTTATAAAACAGAATTTGGCACTGAGTTACCGATTAGGGCAAATGACCAAAAACATGGTTGAAAAGGTAGCTTTTGAGGGGTGCCTTAAAGATGGTAAGGGAATAACAGAGGTGGAGATGCTTAGGGAAGGAATATTAGAGCTTATGGCCTTGTCAGCTGAAGTCATGGGCCATAATGGTGGAACGATTAAAACTGGGGATGCTCAATAGGCCAAAATTTAAGCAGCACAGGGGAGGTAGTGTTGATGCTACAGTAATATTTAAAAGCAATGAGATTTAAAATGAAGGCATTGCTTAACCAGGAGCCAATGTATGTCAGCAAGCACGGGTGGAATGGCTGAATGGAACTCTGAGTTCGGACACAGGCAGAGTTTCGAATTACCTCAAGTTTTATGAAGGGTAGAACTTGAGGCCAGCAGAGGTCCACTGCAACAGTCAAGTCTACATGTAACAGACATGACTATGGGTTTCAGTACATGAGCTGAAACACTGGTGGAATTGGCAATGTTACAGATGAAAACAGGTGGTCATAGCGACAACATGGATGTGTGGACTGAAGCTCTTATAGTGGTTACGTACAGTCTGGTTCAGCCTCAATTGCCAGGCAGGATGGTATTGGTAGCTAGGGGATGAGTGTTTATGACAGGGATGGAAAACAATGGCTTTAGTCTTCCTAATTTTTAGTTGGGAGGACATTTCTGCTCATCTGGTACTGGATACAGGACATGCACTAGCGATTTAAAGATAGTGGAAGGGTCGAGAGCGGTGGTGATGAGGGACAGTTGGGTGTCATCAGCATACATGTAGAAATTGATGCTGTGCTTTCAGATGATTTCACCAAGGGCAACATGTCGATGAGAAATCACAATTACTTCATCACAGGAACACAGGTTACACCAGCTATTATTCCAACACCTCTATTGAAAAAGCCAGCCCTCATCCTTTGTATCTCTGGGATATTTCACTCCACTTTTTTTAAAACATGGTCAGGTTTGGATTGTCTAATCAATGAAACTAAATATCTGGTTTCACTTTGAGCAGTTGTGAACTCTGCTACACAAAATCGCTCCACACCCCTATGAGTCAATCTTCCCAAGACCAATGTAGATATAATTTCAACATCACGTCACTCTCTCGACAAATGTTAATCAGCCATTCAAAATCACTGCCTATTTAGCAGACCTTAGTCATAGCTGCACTAGAGTAGTTGTATATTCAAATTAGATTAAAAAGACGAAAAGCTTAGTTTCCAAAATAAACTCCCAGCTAAAATTATGCCTTACTGAAGATTATGTGAAACACTGTTCTAGTACTTCGAACTTCACTAAGAGCAAACAAAATCACCGCAGTACAGAGTTAACTTTGCCAAGTATTTTCTGCAAATACTCTTTCTGCAGTGAATCAAAAGTGCTCTGAAAGTTGGTAATTCACCCCGTAGGCTTACACAAAAGGAAACGGCACATGAGAACTGCAAACATAATAGTCTCAGGCCCAGATTAGTCATCTTCCTCAGGAAAGGAGGGAGAAGACAGGAGCTCCCAGGTTACACGTCCACTCAATTTCCTGAAAGAATCAGACAGTCAGTACCAGCAGGACTATACATCAGTACCAGTCAGAATAGAGCATCAATACAATTTATAATATCCCCTTCACATGACACTGCTGCCAAGATGAGAAAACCAACAAACATAAATTCAGGGTATTACCAGATGCAAACACTGTTCTACAACAGTAGAAGCACATTACCCAATGACAGGTTTTCCTACACATCAGCTTGCTTCATGGACACATCTCCAGAATCTTGCTACCAGAGTCAAAATGGTACTGTAGTAATAAATGAAAATCCAGACTAATGCAGATTGTACTTCTTCCAAGATTCTTTGTTGGTTAGGCAAATATTCCAAAACCATGTTAAAAAGTGCTGTGCAGTCCACGAATTTAGCCAATCAGGTTACAGAAAACCAATTATCCTAGTGTAATTAATCTGAATCACATTACTATGCTAGCAGTTCAGTCATGCCAAAGCAAGCCCAACTTGGGCCCCAGTGACCCAAAGATGAACTCAGACGAAAAAAAGTACCAGCTTAATTTCATTTTAGGTCATTTACTTGAGAATCTTGGAAAACCTTTCATTCTAAAGGACTTTAAACAAATGCACTAATGCAAAACCCACAAAAACAGTCTTTTACAAATAGGTCTGGCAGAAGTCAATGTACTTAATCTTAGCAAATGCAGCTGGACACTAACATGCATTTTAGATTTCTGTCAGTATGACTATGAAAGTAAAATTGGTGATCATTATTGCATTTAGGGAATAGGTTTAGGCTTGCAAAATTAATCTCAGCTAACTTCTGCAGTTGTGATAAAAACATCAATTGTCATAAAAATTAATGTGGCAATTGTGGAATGGAAATGTTGGGTTACAAAAAGCTCTGTTGTTCAAAGCATCGTCTCTTACAGCCTACCTAAAAAGATTTCCTTCCTGTTTTTCCCCAGGTGGTCGATGGTGCAGGAACAGGTGAGGGGGAGATAAAAAAAGAGGTTGTTGGTCAAGCAGCAAAATGGCTTGTCACATGAACGTGAAAATTTGGGAGGGATGGGGCATGGGTAGAGAGGATGGGGGTTATGGTGTTATCTTTCTCGGTTGAATAATCAGGCAAGAATTCCAGGTCAGGTAGGTGTAATGGAGATGGGGCTGAATGTGACAAAGCAGATAGGAGAGCGATTCTTAAATGGGAGTTTTTTAAAAATCAAGCAATTAAAAAAAGTAAATTGTATCATCCTTATCTATAAGCAATCTGCAGAAGTCTTTACACAGTTTCCAAATGTGTAACAGGAATGACTCACTTATTTCAGGTGCAAGAATTTGCTAACAATGCCATAAAGAGCTCCTGACTAATTCTATTCTCAAGAATGCAACACCTTCTGGCTAGTAAAATGTCTTGAAAGAATGGCTAAATTAAGTATTCAGAATACACACAATCTTGCTTCTAAAAAATATAAATGCTCAGTGTAGGCTGTCATTTAACTTGCAAGGCCACAGCACAATGCTATGAGTTGGTACTGTTCAGTCCATGTTATGCTCGACAAACACTCGTTTCAAACCTGTATCTGAAATATGAAAAGCTTAATGATGCCAAACAATGAGACAGAGATCTGCATAAACCTCAACTTCAGATCAGATTTTCTAAAATTGACAACTAATACTTTAACAACGCAAAGAATAAACACCCACTAAGACTGGAGTCACATTAACAAGCTCTTTATTGCCTGAGCTAGGGATAAGGGATAGAAAGACCACAAAAAAAAATCAAAGTTAAAACAAAGCACTAAGGGGAAAATAAATCTGCAAGGATTTACTAAGCCATACAGATGAATCTGGATCATAGTGCAGGCTTGTGAACTAAACAACTTTTCCTTCCAAGTTCTCACTCATTTCCTTTCTTTCCCTTCCTCTAAATTAATTAGTTACAATTACTCAGCCTTAAGAATCAGTAGACACCTGAATTCTAGTTACTCTATGCATTCCGGATTCTTAAATCAGGTCTTGCTATACCAGTCCAGAATGTCATTTTGACTTTCTACTTTAAAAAGCTACTTTCTTCAACGCAAGACATCAGTCTTCACAAGGTTTCAACAATTTGAAAGCATCTTACTTCCAAATAATTTCCTACCCCTCCTGAAGACATTTATTTGTTCATACTGGACATGATTCTTTGAACACACTAGCCTCCCGGCAACTTGCCATTCTCTCTTTATACATCGACCCAGAGAGCTTACAGGTTGTAAAACTTATAGGAGTGATCCTGTCCTCACTCCATAAGGCCATGCAAAATTCTAGCAGTAGTGTGAGCAGCAAAGTCCAGTTGATTTTTCTGATGGCCTGGGAGCAAGCTGCTGGTTGATGTCACCTAACTCAGCACAGACCAGGAATCAAAGCTGGACTTTACTGCATGCAGTTCTCATTGAAACATATGAAACAAAATTCAGACAGGGATGAAAAGACTGGGTGCAGGGATGATATCTCCTCTGGCTGGGGTTCTCAGGGTACTGGGTAGACCATTTAGGACTGAGACGAGGAGAAACTTCTTCACTCAGAATGGTGAATCGATGGAATTCTCTACCACAGAAGGCTGTGGGGGGGGGGGGGGGGTGGGGGCAGTATGGGGAGAGCACAGGATTACAGCATTGAGATAAAGGATCAGCCATGATCATGTTGAATGGCGGAGCAGGCTTGAAGGGCCGAATGACCTACTCCTCCTCCTATTTTCTATGTTTTATGTTTCTAAGTTCCACAATATGCACAATTCTCAACTAAGCCACCAGCATAGCAGATCCATTACATGAAGATTCAAAATAACTGCCACATTAAACACATACAAAAACATGAGTACCATTTCTAATCTCCTCCAGATCTACCATCCCCTCCGCCACCAAGATTTTCGGCACTCCTCCAATTCTGGGCTCTTGCATATCCCCAATTTTAATTGCTTTCAAAAAAAACATTGGTCGTCACGCTTTCAGCTGTGTCCCCCAAGTTCTAGAGTTCCCTACCACCCCACCATACTGCCTCTGCTCACTTAAGTAACCTCTTTAAACCTGCCTTTGATCCAAGTTTTTGTTCAGCTGTCCCAACATCACATTGTTTACAGCCTTGGGGCCATATCCGATCCAGATATGAGCATCCACCCACACATCTGCACCATTACTAAGACCACCTCTGTAACATCTCCTAACTCTGCCCCGCTTCAACTCATTCTGCTTCATTCCTGTTACCTCAAGACTTGACTATTCCAATGCACTCTTGGCCACCTTCTACATTCTACCCAAAACTCTGCTGTTCATGATCTCACACAAGTCCTATTCACCCATGACCCTTGTATTCACTGACCTACATTAGCTCCTAGTTAAGCAATGCCTTGATTTTAAAATTCTCACCCTTGTTTTCAAATCACTGCCTGGCCTGATTCCCTGCCATTTCTAAACACCCCCACCCTACTAGCAAGTCCTTGAGCTGCCGAGGCCCTAAACCGGAATTCCTTCCCTATAACCACCCCTCCTCTCTACCCCACTTCCTTTCTTTAAGGTGCTCTTAAAACCGACTTATGGCCATATTTATTACTACACTATCTGCCCGTGTGGCGTGGCATCAAATTTTGCCTGTGTTCAACTTTACATTAAGATGCTATTAAACACAAGCAGTTGTGTGGCTGTATCTAACTACGCTCCTGTAAGTCCCTTGGGATGTTTTATTATGCAAAAAGTGTTATATAAATGCAAGTAATTGTCACAAAAAATACTGTAGCCACCTACAATCTACTGCTGAGACAGATAAAAAAATTTACTCCAATCTGTTACATTAGACTTTAATTGTAGTTTTCATGCCACAGCTGGGATAACTGGGTGATCCAACAATCTTTTAACTCTTGAGATCTGGGTTTGATTACTGGCCTGAATTATATTTTCTCTTCCTCTACTTTACTCCTCCTTGAGCAGTATCAATGGCCAGAATGGAGAATCTGGGCCCAAACACAAACACTCAAACGTACCATTTACTGCAATTCAGGTACAGCCACAGCTAGCAGGAAATAGAAAAGTTGTAACCAATAGGAAAGCTTTTCTGAAGGCAGAGGTACCTTTACTGTTCATCTTCCAGGTTAGAAAAAACAAGCTGCAATTCCAGTAGCAACACCCCTGATCTCAAGTATGCTATTAAAAAAACAAAAAAGTCTGCTTACTGCTTCAGTTGACCTTTAGGACAGAAAGCCAAACATGTTCTAACATGGTAGGCGATAGTTATTAAAAATTAGCATTGGAACCAGTCACCACCCAGAAATTAGTCTGCCCACAGAACACATCATGGTAGATGAACTAGAAATTGATTCCCAAGAAACTTTGCAATATGGTTTTGTAGGTTCTGATGGACTGAGTTCAACCTTAGCCAGCTCCTTCAGGAGTGCTGAAAATGTCCACAAAAAAAGGGAACCAAAACATATCAGGCATATTTAAGCAGCCAAATTAAACAGAGGGATGGGTACCTATCATGGTTGCAATCATATTTAGGGAGATATTTACAGCTTTACTGGAAAAAAATCTCAATCATTATCTTTGTGTCAAGAGTAGACAAACTTTTATAAGGCAAGGTAGATGCTTCCTCTCCATCTCTAGCCCACCTCTTCTCCTGCCCTCTTCCTTCCTGAAATCACAGAAAGATGCCAACAGGCCAAAGCTTCTGCACAAGAAACATTATGACATATCATCAACAACTGGTTCCAGAGTGACAGTGCCATAGAACAGAAATGTCCAACCTCCTGCTCATGAAGCCATATAAATACTGTGGCTACAAGAGGTCAGAGGTTAGGAATCGTGCGATAAGTAACTCACCTCCTGACTCCTCAAAGCCTATCCACTATCTCCAAGGCACAAGTCAGGAATGTGATGGAATACTCCCCACTTGCCTGGATGAGTGCAGCTCCTACAACACTGAAGAAGCTGGACACCATCCAAGACAAAGCAGTCTGCTTGATTGGCACCACATCCACAAACATTCACTCCCTCCACCACCAACGCACAGTAGCAGCAGTGTGTGCCATCTACAAGATGCACTGCAGGAATTCACCAAGGCTCCTTCGACAGGAATTCACCAAGGCTCCTTCCAAACCCACGACCACTACCACCTAGAAGGACAAGGGCAGCAGATAAATGGGAACACCACCACTTGTAAGTTCCCCTCCAAGTCACTCGCCATCCTGGCTTGGAAATATATCGCCGTTCCTTCACTGTCGCTGGGTCAAAATCCTGGAACTCCCTCCCCAACAGCACTGTGGGCGTACCTACACCACATGGACTGCAGCGGTTCAAGAAGGCAGCTCAGCACCACCTTCTCAAGGGCAACTAGGGATGGGCAATAAATGCTGGCCCAGCAAAGCCCACATCCCATGAATGAATAATAATTTTTTTTTAAATGGCCTTCATTTTCGAGACAATGCAGTTCTATTTGAACAAACGTTTACTTTCTAGTTGTCCTGACTGAATTTTGAAGTTCTGAACATTTGCAAAAGGCTATTTTCAATTCACTGTGCTTAAATTCTAAAATCAGAACTAAACCATTAACATTGGCAGCACATTAATGGAAACTTAAAATTAAACTCTGCTGCCCTTGATGTTGCATACCTATGGAACCAACTGAGACAAAAGCTTCGACACCCATTAGAGCAGATCCCCTGCCTGCAATGGTGCAGGAGAAAATTCTTACAAGTACAGGTAGAGTTACCATTTTAATACATTTATCTGACATTTAACAAAGTGCCAGCCCAGGCACAATGGGCCAAAAGGCATCTTTCTGTGCTGAATCATTGGTGTACTCAATTTAATAACTCTCATCTGTTTAGAACATCCCAAATGCACTTCCATTAATTACTTTTGAGCTTCTGGGCATTTAGAGTTAACAGTCATATGCTTTTTTTTGTTGAACACAACATGTAACTTTGCAATGACTGTCAACCAGCCATGCCTCCCTCAGCAACACCTCAAGTCAGCCAGCAGCCAAGAACCAACATCCTGCTTTAACATTACTGAATTTTCAGTCTTCAGAGCACCTTCAAGCTATTCATTCCGGGTTCCCCTCAGCTCCTATAAAAGTAATTAAAATGTACTACAAAAATAAAAGGGTTTGGTATCCGACTATTTGTACCATTTTCCAAAGCTTGTCGTCATTACTCCTTCACACATATGGAATTCATTTAACAAACTTCAAAGAACCAGCAGTCTCCACACACCTCACCCTAACCACTACAGCTGCATTCTTTCCAATATACCATACTGATTGCATTTGTAGGACCACAACTTTAAAAGACAATCTTTTGCTGGTGTTGGCACGAGTGTAAAAATTCTTCGAAATAAAGTAGGCATTGTACAGAGACCAACTTTGCAGCCTTTTATACATAGCAAAGCAGGGAACCATTATTAAAATGAACTAAAAGCCAATCATGGTTGAATTTGAAATCTATTTAAAAACTCTACTGTAAGGCAGCCTGGTTACAAAATGCAGCACACTACAGCCCAATTCTATATTATTTTAATAAAATGCAGGAAAATCAAACTAGCAAGCACAGGGCCACTGTACCTGCATTCCATAATTTTACTATGCCTCCACCTTTCCAGTTGCTTGCTTAACTGGAAGAAAAAGTACACCAGGATTTGAATCAATCCTGGATTCTTGCAGTTTCTCCATAACATCAGGGGACAGAAATGGGACCACTGCAAGGGTCAGAAAGTTAAGTTTACATCACAAAGTCCATGTCCTGTGAACTACTGCTCCACATACAAGCAAAATATTCAACCATCCTGTTCACACCACACAAGGCTCCTGAAAACTAATCCAATTGGACTCAATTCATTCAAGTAATTAATTCTGACAGATATATACACATCATAAACACCTCTTTTATACATAGCAGATAAAGAACTGTAAATGGCTAGAAATGCTGGTTCAGCTTCCAACAGGGAAATGGGTTAATATTTTAGGTATGTTCACTTAGAATGATGGTCCTGTTCTGCCAAACTCAAAGTTACACTTTTTCTCAGACGCTCGAAGACTGGCTGTATAGTTGAAAGTAATTCAGCTTTTCATTTGATGGATTATGCCAATTCTCGACCCAATAACCCTGACTCACGTCAAAATGTTCCACACAGCTACCATAGTTCACATATTTTAGATTGCTGGCACAGACGAACAAGCTTCCTTCCCATTACAAAAGGGAACCAGAATGGGTTATATAAAATAAGTAACATGGAACTACTCTAAACCACTGAAGATCGAATCCTGCTTAAAACTCTCTCAGAACCATCCAACAAATGTTGGTCATTTATGCTGGCACAGCTAAGGTCAAATTCAAATACTTTCATATTTTTCAACAAATACACTGTCTCGCTTAAAAAAAAGACTGGTTGCAAAACATTTGGAGTTTCACGAATAAATTTGAAAGATGCTATACAAATAGCAAAAAAGTGGAAATACTCAACATGTGTGCAGAGAAATGTTTTAAGTTGGGGGCAAGAGTTAGGAACATATAGACCCAAAGCTGAAGCATCAAAACTTGTCTGTTCTCTCCACAAATGCTTACTAATGTGATGTTTCCCAACATTTCTGTTTGCTATTTTTAACATTTTTTTTTGCTTATACCACATAAACACAGTTACTTTGTACTTTATGTAGGCAAACACGGCATTCAGTTGACACGCAACAAGACTCCACAAGCAGTAATTATATGAATGCTTGTTGAGGGAACATTGCCTTGGGATCTACCATCCAAATCAACCATAGGAACAGGCAAATTGGCATTGTTTTAACATTTCTTCCAAAGAAAAACGTAGCCTCCCTAGGTGCATCACCGAAGTCTCAGTCTAGATTATATACTTTCCGGTTAGATTCTGAAGAATACCAGTAAGGTGGACAAAAGCCTTTTGTCTGAATAAATGTTACATTAATTCCCATCTTCAAATCTAGTTAAAATCTTTCCCTTCCAGCATTTAAACAGGGAACTGGTTACTTGGACAGATTACTAGAGTGGTTTGCTTCATTCTGGCTAAATAAATCCACACAGAAGACAGGTTTACCAGGCTAGAATCTTTAAGTTTACAATAAAGTAAAAATGCGCTATTTGTATCAAAAATCTCAATGCCCAGCTACATTCAGGAATTGAGTGGTAGATACAAACATGTGCAAGACTTTAACTCCCTTCCACCCCTAACCACCCTTCCCCAAAGCCATTTGTTACTGTTGGCTGAAACTTCGCAAAAGGTGACTCAATTTTGCGAAAACATACACAGTTAATCACTAACTGAATTCCAGTAAACCAACATTTGGATTAACAGAGCTCCTATAAGCTTTGCATTTCAGCACAAACACAAACTCTGCTACAAAGCAAGCAGTACGGCCAGTGAAGAACACAATCGGGAACACTACTCAATTTTTTTCAACCGTTCACTTATTTAGAACGGAAATATTTTTCTTATACATAGTAGATATGCCATAACAAAAACGCTAACATCCTGGTGGAAAATGCATTACATGATGTGGTACAAAGTCTCACTGATCAAAAAGATTCAATTTTCCACTCAAGACTAGCTAATGTTAAATGGAGTGAGCTACCGTCAACACCATTGACTAGGAAGCAAAAAAAGGACAGTCTAGGACTCCTACTTGCTTTTCAATAAACATATGCACAGGGAGGGTCAAGCTGAACAGTCAAATCCTTCTCTGCTCTCCTTTTTCTTTAGTATTAGACAGTCACCCAGTATAGTACTGTACTGATGGCCAGCAGCCATCGAACTGCGGTCCAATTGGAGCCACAGTGTTCAAGAAAGGAGAGATAAGGGGATAATTATCAGAATACAAATGCTAACTTAACATCTTTAAATTCCTTTATCCTTTCCAAATATCTACACTTGCTAGTACAGACACAGACAGAACAGCCACAATAAAATTCAATTTTCAAAACTGTACAAAACACAGCAAAAGAATAAAATTTGCACACCATTACCTCTTTTAGTTAAACTCATGAAAAGAACACTGATTATTCAAAACATACAACTCACTTTCAATAGATGTCGCAATTTTCATGATACTACAGCTGAAGTCAACTGTTTTCGGATGGTGTAAATGCCTATCTATTTTATGTATTTTTACTGAAAGCTCCATTTCATTCATAAAAATCCAAGGCAAGCAAACAAAACGTGGTTTTAAATTACAAGCAATGGAAGTCATCATATATCAAAGTGCAACTTGGATTTGTGATCGAAGGGCTGCCCTTACATTGCCAGATTCTACCATCCAGTTTCTCAGCTTCTCACATTGGTTAAATAAATGTAACTGAAAAAAATCCAAAGGGTTTCAAACATTACAGGTCCATGATTCAAGAATCGCAATTACTGAAGGTGACCCATTGTGGCAACAAAACCTGGTTAGGCCAATATACCTTAATACACACCAACCAAAATAAAGATATTCTTTGAATTAATAATGAGGCAAGAGTACAAACAAATCAGCCATTGGTATGTAAAGTTCATCTAACTAATTCCTCAAATGCCCCAAAACATAACAGTACACATTAAAAATCCATAAAATAAATTCTGTGACATTATAAATAGCCTGGTACTACATAAAAGAAATCAGCTATTAATAAGTTACAACAGAAGTAGCATACGAAAGTCTAAAATACATTAAACCTGTAAAGAAAACCTAGTGTAGAAACTCAAACAGAACAAACAGCTTTTATGTTGAGCCAATTGTTTAAAGTGAACTCTATACAAAACTATATATTTAAAATACAAACGTTAAATCATGACCACTGACCCTGTGACTAAAGGCAAATTTCATTTTTATTATGGGATGCTGGAACTTAATCTCAGGGCTGAATTCTGAGATTGCATCCATTTTCCAGGAAATTTGAACACTAAATACAGCAAGCATACTAACAGTACTGCGCTAAAAGATTTTGTCACTGTCACACAAGAAACAACATTTGGTCCAAGCCATTCACATTTTAATTTTAAATTAAATGCACAACCAAATTCAAGCCAAATTGTCTAGTGCTGAATATCATTCTTTCCCTTCTGTTCAACTGCAAAGCAATAAAGTGCCTCAATTTCCCATTTAAACTTTATCAAGTCATAAGGCTCACGTTTCCATATGCCCCATCTTTCCTAATTTTTATTCACAACTGTAACTAATGCCTCTTAAATAAATAAACAAACTTGGAAACCATACAAACAAACTTACATCCTGAGTTTCATAAATTCGTAGGGCATTGATACTAAGACCCAGGATTTAAACAAACATGAACACTGACTCTTCTTATCACATTTAAATCAATTGCCACAACCACAGACAATTTAAGGAAGGCACTAGGTTTTAATATTAAACGTAAAACAACCCATAATTGTTGCAGTCATGGTCAAATTAAACTTCCACTTACTACCGGCAAAACCACCCTCCGAACATAAAACCTGAGGCGACAGAAGAAAGCCTACGTATCACAGGAAAGCTCAAAGAAACACTACACAACAAAATAGATACTTTTAAAAGTTGTTCTTGCTTATGTACATGTATTGCAGTTTGAGCCCCAGTCAAAGCAGGTTCATGCTTTTGAAGCTGTATTTGCATCAGCTTATTTGTTCCTGCCCCCTTCATGAGGTAAATAGATAACCTCTTTACTCACCCTCTGCTTAAAAAACTATATTTCAGTAGAACATAAATCGCTCTATTCGTCTATCACTCAAACCATTTCTTCTTTCAGTGAAAATCTCTTAAAATGCAAATCCCTGACTGCTCGATGACCTGCTACTCATTTGATTGTTAATGAACAAGACCCCAAGTTTTGTCCCATTTCACCAATTTTCTCCTACTAAGGCCCACAAGACTCTGGGAATAATTTAATTTCTCAACTTTCCCCCAGCATGCATCCACTCATATCGTGCATTTGGATATTGGGAAGCTCCCAACCCCAGAGCCAGAAATCAAACCACTACCATTAGACCTGTAATAAACCTGCTGCACAATCTCACCCACCAGAACAGGTATACACACCCCCACCTACCCACACCACAGCAGCATCAAAAAGCTAGTCTGTACATATGCTGACCCCTCTCCCTTCCAGCCTGGGTTAACATCACGTCAACCCCCCCCTTTCCCTCAAAGCATGAGTAAACAGCCCCCTCACCCTCAGGGTAAACGCTCTCCCCAACCCACCTACCAGGGTAAATACCCTCCCTAGGCAAATACTCTGCCCCTTCTCTGTACCAAGGGGAGGGAGGGGGAGGTGCAAATGCTCTGCCCGCCTGACCCCACCCCACCAGGGGCAAATGCTTTGCACCCCCCCCTCCCACACTGGGGCCAAATTCTCTGCTTCCCAACCAGGGGTCAAATACTCTCCCCCACCCTCCCCGGGGGTAAATGCCCCCCTCCCCGGGGGTGGGGTAAATACTCGCTCCCCTCTTCCCCCCCCCCACAAACCCTTCCCCGGAGGGGTGGGGGGTAAACATTCTCGTCACCCCCCCCTCCCACCCCCAGGGTGCCACGTTGCTTGGGGAGTTAATCGACTTTTTTTGATGTTTAATCCTGCGAGCGGGAGGCGGGCGGGATCTGGACGGTCCCCCCGCCGCCCCCCCCCCCCCCCCCCCTCCCCTTCCTTCATCTCCCCCTCAGGGGGAGCCTAACCACCAGGGAATGGGGGTCGGCGGAGGGGTCGCTGGTGAGGGAGGCCGGCCGGCCGGCCGGCTTCACTCTCTCCTCCCGCCGCCGCCACCGCTGCTGAAGGACGGGGCTCCAAACTCGGTGGTGGCGGCGGCCGCTCCGGCTCGAATGCTCGGGTTTATAGGGGAGGGAGGGACGGACGGACGGGTTAAAAGACTCGGATTTACTTTTTTGTGTTCTAAAAAAAATGATTTTTTTTTTTTTACCTTCTCCCCTCGGTCCGGTCTGACAGCGGCTCCCTCCCTCCCTCAGTGCTCCGTGTGTATATATGTGTGTCTCTCTCCCTCTTTCCCAGCTCCACCTCCGCCGCCGCCAGCCACTCCGATCAAAATGGCGACCGGCACCAGCTCCGCCTTTTAAAGAGGCGGCGGCGCGTGAGGAAGGGGAGTGCCCCTCCGCCAGCGGCAAATAGTGCGGCGCTCTCCAAGCCAACACCTGGCAGGAGGAACGAGGGGAGAGGGAGAGGGGAAAAAAAAGGGAGGGGGGGGGGGAGGAAACAATAAAAACTTCCCCCAAACCTTAGTCACACGCAGCGCGTAAAGATTCATTTTAAAAACATCTATTTTTTTTTTTGCCAACACGGCCTGGAGTTGGGTTGACTTTGCTGTGTTTTTGTGTCTGATGAGGAAAATCTATCATTACCAATTCCCCCCCACTAAACAAAGTCTTTTCTCCTCTTCCCCCTTTCCCCCAGGCCCGGACCTCCGCGGAGGGATACCGCCTGGGTACCGCGGCCACAACACCTTGTGGTCTGGGAGCTGCAAGTAGCAGTTCAGCACAGTAACTTTGCAACTCCAGCTCCCTATTGCACAGCCTCCTTTCAATTATATGTGGTTTTTTTTTTCTTTCGCTCATACTCTGCGTGCATTCTAAATGTGTGTTTATGTTTTTTTTTTAAAAAGGGCATTAAACTTCTTCCTGCCTTCCAATCCTTCGCACCAACCCACCCCCACCACCACCGTTCTGCACAAAAAAAAGTTTCACTTGAGTTCTTAAAGTAAACACCAAACTTCAAAGACCTGAGCCTCCTGCAAACACAAAGGATTGCGGAGTTACGCAAAAGAAGTAGAAACCCGCACCATTTTTAGGGGAGAAGGGGGCGGGAACTGGACAAGTTTCTCGGTTATTGCAATTTCAATGTAAAACATAAAGCCTATTGTCCAGCCTTGCATTGGGGGGGGGAGAAAAAAAGCAATGAACTCACTTAAATTCACGGAAACGGTCATGGGCAAAGTTCATTCCTAGGCATCCTACACAAAGGAAGAATGCCGCAGTATAGCTGGAAAAAAACATTTCTAGTGTGCAAAAGCACTTAAGAACTGGCAGCCTGATTTGATTATAATGAAAATAAAACTGAGTTTAAGAGTAGAACAATGTGATCCTTTATTCACAAATGTAATTTTCGACTCCCCTGCACTTCCCACATGGACTGCCGGGCTCAGCCCGATAAGGAAACAAAACTACAGGAATGATGAGTTCCGCTTTTAGGCGCTCTGAGCGTGGTGTGTGTTTTAACACAAGTTAGCTTTAAGCTGTGCAAAATGATTACGTTAACTTAAAATAACCACACTGGCCCTGAAGTGGTCCCATGTAAAATGTTTAAACTCCGAACTGTGTTAAGATTTTTAATCATTTACGAAAATGACATCTTGTGGATTATTAGTGAAAAGTGCCGTATGAAACGACATTTAATTTATAATTCTGAATTGTCTATTCAGGAGCACATATGCATAATAAACAATACCGGCCATTCGGGTCCTGGGGCATCCAAAACATCACTGTCAATGTAACCGTTTGGAAGTGTTGTGTTATAGCAACCGTGGCAGCCAATTTGCACACAGCAAGCTCCCTCAATCAAAAAATTCACTTCTGTTTAAATTGTTGTAAGAGCCATAAGACATAGGAGCAGAAATTAGCCCAGTCGGCCCATCGAGTCTGCTCCGCCATTCGATCGTGGCTGATAAGTTTCTCAACCCCATTCTCCCGCCTTCTCCCTGTAACCTTTGATCCCCTTACCAATCAAGAACCTATCTGTCTCCATTAAAATATATTAGCTCAGGGAAGGAAAGAGAAATGTCAGGGTCAAAATAATGGTCAAAGTACTAAGAGATTAATTTTGAGCTTAAGAGCAAGCGTGTAAACTGGTGCCCAGATGTGTTGCCAGCTGGTGAACAAAAATTAAATCCACATGGTTGTCAATGATACAGCAATCAAATTTATATGTCACAGAATAGCTGCCCAATATTGAACTGTATACCCAGCTTCCTCACATCAAATGTTTAACTACATATTTGA
Source organism: Cetorhinus maximus (assembly GCF_964194155.1). NCBI lineage: Eukaryota > Metazoa > Chordata > Chondrichthyes > Lamniformes > Cetorhinidae > Cetorhinus > Cetorhinus maximus. The sequence goes on from NC_135881.1 coordinate 200,521,563, forward strand.
ATAATACTTCATTCTCTTGATTAACTACAATTTGATTTTATAAATGGAAATCTATAATATTCTCCATCAGGTTTAAGCATCATTGTATGGCTGACTGCAAACATAGAGTGCGCTGAAAGGCCAGCTGTTGTTTATGAGGCAGTAATTCAACTTTGAGGTGACATTATAGGAGTAATTGCATGATCCTGTGCACCCAGCAACCTGTCACACTTGAAGGGCGTATGGGACAGAGACAGGGCTGCAACACTGAATCTCTGAGCCATGCTCCCATTGAACACAGCTCTCCACTGGGAGAGTGGGATCATGACCTAACATCTCATAAGCAATCAAAGTCAATCTCAACAGGTTTGTATCCAATTAGGTTGAATGATATTCTGGAATCCAGTGGCAAACATATTGTACTTGTTTTGGCAGTTTATGTCTTATTATCATATCCTTGTCTTTCACTCCCTTTCCCCTATTACTCTGCTGTCATTATTTCCCCTTTCTCTGGCTGTGCTCGCTATCTGTTTGTAGGCCATTGTCAATACTTTCCTTTATCCAGGCATTAGGAAGTGTGTGATGGCAGCACAATGTAACCAGCTCTCTGACATTTCATTTCAGAGGAAAATGCTTGGATCTTGCTTGGTTGCACCGAATGGAAGCATTATTAAGATCTGCAACTCAACATGTAGGATACTACACGATTAAATCCATACTCTACCATTTCAAGGCAGAGTGCTTCTGTCATCTTGTACTTGATATTTTCTATACATAAACATGCATTTAATTTTTTCATTGCAGTTATCTCTCAGGATATGATGTGTTGGTGCCTGATGATAGAGGATTCATTGGCATTCTGGCCTCTTGAGTATTCCTGATTTATTCAATCCACCAAGGGTGGCCATGCCTTCGGTTGCCTATGCCCTAAGCTCTAAAATTCCTTCCCTAAATCACTCTGCTTCTCTTCCTCTCTTTTTTCCTTTAAGACACTCCTTAAAACCTACTGCTTTGACAAGCTTTTTGTCAACTGGCCTAATATTTCCTTAAGTGTATTTTTTTCCATAGTGGTCCTATAAAACACCTTGAGATGGTTTACTGCTTTGAAGGCGCTATGCAAATACAGGTTGTTGTTGTTGATAAGAAATTCTTTTGAATGGTGAAGCATGTATATGATCCAATGCCTAGAAGGACCAATGTGTTAAATTACATCCAATTGTAGAATTCTCCTTCTGTAGAATTCACAATGCACAAAATGTTCCTTCTGAACAGAAACCATAATCCTTTAAACTTTGAGCAAATTAAGAGATTGTGATCAGGAACAAATGCATCTGGCCACCTCATGCAATTGATCCTAGTGATTGAGTCTCGGTGAGGAAATTGGACAATGGCAGCCAAAAGGTAAATCACAGGTTCTCCATGGTCACATGAATACACCCACCATGGTCAGTAAAATACCTCATTGGTTCATACATTACTTCAAATTGCAAGAGCAAAGCTCCATTAATTTAAATGTTCTAACAAACATGATCAGTTGGTTTTAAAACACGTTGGGACATCCTGAGGCTGAGATGAGGTCCTATATAAATGCTAGTTATTTCTTCTTATTTGAGGCTAAGAATATTTTTTCTTATAATTAAGAACTGAATGTTTTTCTTACTTTAGGCTCCCCTAGAAACTATGAAATTTCTTTCGGAGAGGGAAGGAAAAGCGAGGGTCATTAATCACTTGAGATTGTGCCTGTGATTATTCCTGCTAGGCTATTGATAATTATCAAACTGCATATGTGTGAATGCAGCAAAAAATTCTGATCGGAGCCAAAATTATTCCATAAAAACTCTGAACAACTAAAGCTGTGAAAGGATAGTTATTTTCCTGCCAAGATGTCTCTACATTATTATGAGGGAGTTGCATCAGCTATGAAATAAATTGACATTTCTAAAATAGTCTTCCCAAGCATTCTGTTTTCTCACAGTGGGACTGTGTGAGTCAGAGCAACATAGTTTATCTGGAAACAAATTATTGCTGCACTAGGAATTTCAATAGTTTGCGTCCTGACTAAGATGTGTTTTAAACATAAACCAATGGAAATAAATATGTAAATTGTAACCATATCTAGAATTTTCATTGATGGAATGTGTAAGTTCCCTGGCCACAGCAGTGTTCAACATCACATCATGTCATTTTCGAATGACGTATGAAAGTCTATGAAGAGGTCTTGTGGTGCAGTGCGTAGCAAACCTGCGTCTGAGCCAGAAGGTCTGGGTTCAACGTCCCACATCAGGACTGGATGGTCAAGGAAGATGTGTTTGTAAACATGGCTAAGCAGGTTGAGTATCAATCTGCAACTCCTTTCGACACATGCCAATGGTAGGTGGTAAGGGTGGGAGAGATTCCTGGCCAGCCATGAGATGGAAGGAAAGTTGGGGCCTCTACCACCACTATTCATAGCTCCAGACAAGTTAACATGCATGTTGCCACTGCAAGTTGGGCTTATGGTGTGATCTGGAACACACCACAACCAAGAGAGTCTATGTTGCAGTCCTTTGTTATAAAAACAAATGCACAATTATCAATCATGTAATTGTAAATTTTCACTGCAATAACATTGTCTATAACTCTTCACTACAGACAAGCTGAATAAAATACCCCTTTCAGCACTGTTTCTTCCATGGCTCCCAAGGGAAGGTTTTATTTTACATTGCAATACTGTATTATTGGATCATATTTATTGCTTATTGAAGTAATTAATTTAGGTTAATGCAGTGAAATGGTTTGTATGAGAATTTATTACCTTTATTTAAAAAAAAACATGGTGAAATTCGATTATTACCAAACAGTTAATTCCTGTTCAAGTACAGTGAACCAAATTAATTAGGTATATGTTGAATAGGTTTTAACTTGACTTTGCACTGAGATAATAACATATACATTTTAAAATCATTCAAGTGTTTAATTTTTTTATCACTACATTTATTAATAACTGCCGTGACAGTACATTAACTCTCCAAATATTGGGACTGCACCTTATACAGAAATACACATTGTGTGCTTTTTATAAGAGGATTCTAGCTGAAGCCATGTTCTTTGATATTTGTGGTGAATTGGTAAATATGTTCTTATATGATTTATATACAGGCAGCACAATGAGGAGATTTTACTCTGAAGTTGAAAGCAATTCACATAGATTTGTTGCTTATGTTTGCATTACTAATGCTCTGTTAACAAATACTGACTTTTAATATCACATGCATCCGTCTTAGTTAATATCAAAAACTGTAATTCTATGTTAGCTCACCCCCCACCCGTATTGCAATGTTAAGGAAATCTCTGAGGACACCAATATTCTTTAGTTAAATAGCTCTATTTTCAAACATCTAAAGTGTTTCTTAGACCGCTGCATTATGAATTGAACACACAACCCACACAAAGGAAAAGCTTACCTCTCTGATCCTTCCTGTGCTTAATTCAAACTACATTCCTGTTCCACTTTGCCAAAAAATAAGGTTCAAAGTGAAATCAGGCTTGTCACGTATATTTTAAAACTTAAAAAAATGCTCACATTTGGAAAGAAAAGTGACAGCACCTTTGTAACATGGATAAAGAAAACATGCATGGCTAATGCCTTTGGCCAGACTAATATTTTAAATTACAATATAAAGCTTGCATCATTTAGGAGCTATGTATGAAGAAACATGACAGAATCTGAAATGCATACATAAAGAGGTGTGTTTAACAAATATTTGCAAGAAAGATAAAGCCAATTTGCATGAATGCAAAGTACTTAATGTTGACAAGGAAAAAAGGTGAACACATTCAAAATTAGGAAAAATTCTATTTGCTTTATATAGAAAGTTGGAAGAAAAATGGCAGCATATGTTGCATAATTAAACTGGGCTGGATATTAATAGTTTTGGATTGCTTAACGTTATTTATGATAACATGGGTTTTCTCCATTTCTGTTTAATCCTTGAAGTGGCTACTTTCATTCAGCATGGTAGCATAAATTACCTGGCATACAGAGAATGCACATATTTATCTGTATGAATACATTTGACCCACCTAAATAAATAAACTACCCACATTCATACAGTATACTCATAGTACATTGATAAATACGTATATATGCTCATCCCTACATATTAATTACTATTAAATGACCACAACTACCACTGAACACAAGTAGTAAATGAATGATCAAACATTTTTCACAATTGCAGGATGACCACAACCGTGAAACAATTGTACATGCTGCACTGGCACAGGCAAATGCAAAGTTTTATGTATTTCTTAAGCCATTTAAAAAGCTACCCCGGGTTGTGGTAAAAAAAGATCCTTTATTCCTGAAAAGAATAAATCACACTCTTATCAGGATGATTCTTCCTCCCATGAAAAATATTCCTTCATTTCAAGCGCGAAGAGGTTTTATTTCATTAAGTATTTTTAAACACAACATGTTTTCCACTATTTTTCATGAGAACTCTCAGTGCATAGAAAGTCTTTGAATTGCTGGATTTTTGACCCTCACATCAAGATTATTAATAAAACCCGCACAACATCCTTCTTAACTCCTTAAGCCTGGTGGCGTTATTCTATGGCAACACTTCAAACATACCATTCAGTTTTTATTTTACTCCAATCAGGTGTTGTGCGGATAAAACACACTTTGTGGTTCTAGAATTCAACGTTATAATATCAAGTATTGCAAATTTACGAAGGAACTGTGTTTCAAAAGTTGTGCAAAATGAAACTTGCAAATCTAGGAATCTGCGAAGCATTCATTGGGCAAAATGCTATCTTCTTTGTACAAAGAGGATGACTGCAGTAGATGGCCAACGCCTTTACCAAGAGCAGCTTTGGAAGAGGCAGTGTAAGCATATATATATATAGTATTTCAAAACTACTTACAGGTTATTGCAAGCGATTAGAACATTGTATCCACGACATTTGAAATCAAACCAAAAAATAGCGTATCAAGTGAGTTGACAAAGCAAAATAATAAGGGGCGGGGAGGGTAATGCGTCTTTGAACGAGTAACAGAAGAAAAGCGGGCAGCTTTCATGCTCCATTGCCTTTAAAAATACTTATTTTTCGGAGTTGTTACTGAATACGACGCAAAATGCTGTAATTTTAAGTTGTTAATATCTGTCTCTTATTTTTTGAAACCATTTGAGTCCTTAATCCTTGAAAAGATTGAAGACATTCCACTTGCAGGCAAGATTAGATCCACAAAGGATCCTGGGACTGCAGATGTGGACTGCGACAAAATACTTCAATAATAAACAGAGCGAATATTTCGGATCGCAAAATGTAGGGGGAGAAGAAGGGAAAATCACCTGGAATGCAACAGCAAACACACAATTTATTGGTTTTGCAAAGTTCGTCGTTTGTGTTTTCAGGTTGATCCAATTTTAAATCTCACTTACATATCCAGGGCACGCAGTTGCATGAAATCGATAATTTTTGATCTCTGGTCAGCAGGCGACATGGTGAGCTATTGCGGAGACTGCAGGCAGTAGACACGTTCTTGTCAATCACAAAATTATTTTGAACAACGAAGGTATCCAGCATTTTCTCAAGCAAGTGAAATAGTAAGAAATGCGTACTTATAAGTCCCCGGCAATGAAAATGTGCGATTCATTCATCGATTCAAATTATAACACTTTCATACCGAGAGAACGGCTGATCTGAATATAATCACATCTCACTGGGTGTGTGGCTTCTATTTAGAGAAATTACGCAGAGGGCAAGTTCTTAAGAACATCCCTGCTGTGCAGAGTGAAAACCATGAACAAACGAAAGACAGAATTCATCTGTGTATATGTATTATCAACAATGAAAACCGAGCCTTGTATGCCTTTTTCCATTATATTGTGAAAACTGAACCATTCTTTCCCCACTCGCAACCCCCCCCCACCTCACCCCCGACCACAACCTTCGCCATCTTCCCTCTGCGCATATTAGAATAACATTCGCTCGTATAAATTCAACCTACGCCATCTTTGTTTGAATGTTCTTTCACCCTCACTGTTGAAATCAGCAAGAGAAAACACATATATCGAATAAAGGGGGATTTAAACGCTGGGCCACTTCACTGCCGGCCTCTTTGAGTGAACACGTTTATTTGTGTGCGTGCCCACGTAAAATGAAACAAAAGGAACAAAAAGAAAATAAACACTACAAATTTATCCTCTGGAATACATAACCTGGTGCAGACAATGCAGATTAATACCGGTATGTGCTTGTTAGAGTGGATGAGCCAGCAGCTGCAATCCAGATAGGAGTAATAAGCTAATTAAAGTGGTAAAATAAATTAATTTGCTGCTCTTTGAACTTCATAACCCGATACTTATTGTGACTAAATATCATTATGGTTTTATTAATGATGTGTCGCAGCCAAATTTATAGTATGCTGTTTTATTTTGATTTAGTTGCAATGCAGCAGCACAATAGCTGAGATGAATTTTGGAAGGCAAGTATGGGAGAGTGACAACTAATTGTGGTATATGCCCTGTTGAAAGCGAATCTGATGTCCCTTTAGGTATGATATGATGCTCTGACACAAAATGGAACTAGGGTGATAAAACTCCCACAAGAGATTTCGAGAAAGATGAATGGTACTTAGCAGACATAAAGACCATGAAATCATATCATTATAAAACAATCAGCAAGCTGGTGAAATTATGCTTCAACATTGTTGCTGTAACATTTGTTTTAAAGCATCTCCTTATCACTTAACAATTTATGGTGTGAAGAACAGTGCAATTCAGCTCTTCGAAAAGACTTTCTACCAATAGGCAGCCCCCGGTATTTCTCGGGACCTTGTTTCATGCTATTATCAGAAGATTAAGATCTTGGGATGTGAGGGGTGGGGGAGAAAAAGCTTGTGGAATCGTGCGGACTTTTCTCAGCAGGAACAGATTTAGGCACGGTTTGTCTGCCCTGAGTGAGAATACATGAAAGGGTTCGACTCATGACGGGAGAAAGCTGGACAGGGGAGAGTCCCTGCTGCTCTCCTGCTTGATATAAAGGGAGCCCAGCAGCTTGGCTTCCTTAAGTTTTAGTGACATGCTCTCTTCCCCCCCACCCCCCCATGACTTGTAGGAAAATACAGTGCTGCCTCTAAATCTAACTCTCGGGAACGTAGCTTAAATGGAATGAGAACTTGTGGCACATTGCTGCTTTCTTTATAATGATGCACTATCTGCAGTTATTAAACAGACAAGTTTATTTGTGGCCCCATTTCAAAATATATCAAAAAGTACAACTTTATTTTTCAGTGTTGCTATTATTCCTCCCTTTCCTCTATTTTGCTTCACTACACACCAGCCCCAACAGACCATCTGCCCTCACTCCTTTCTTTACTCAAACTGCTCAAATGGGTAAAAATGAATCTTTTTTTAATCATTCACGGGATGTGGCCTTCACTGGCTAGGCCAGCATTTGTTGCCCATCCCTAGTTGCCCTTGAGAAGGTGGTGGTGAGCTGCCTTCTTGAACCGCTGCAGTCCACGTGGTGTAGGTACACCCCAAATGCCGTTAGGAAGGGAGTTCCAGGATTTTGACCCAGCAACAGTGAAGGAATGGTGATAGATTTCCAAGTCAGGATGGTGAGTGATTGGAGGGGAACTTCCAGGTGGTGGTGTCCCCACCTATCTGCTGCCCTTGTCCTTCGAGATGGCAGTGGTCGTGGGTTTGGAAGGTGCTGTCTAAGGAGCTTTGGTGAATTCCTGGAGTGCATTTTGTAGATGGTACACACTGCTGCTACTGTGCATCGGTGGTGGAGGGAGTGAATGTTTGTGGATGTGGTGCCAATCAAGCGGGCTGCTTTGTCCTGGATGGTGTCAAACTTCTTGAGTATTGTGGGAGTTGCACTCATCCAGGCAAGTGAAGAGTGTTCCATGACTTGTGCCTTGTAGATGGTGGACAGGCTTTGGGGAGTCAGGAGGTGAGTTACTCTTTGCAGGATTCCTAGCCTCTGACCTGGTCTTGTAGCCACAGTATTTACATGGCTAATCGAGTTCAGTTTCTGGTGAATGGTAACCCCAAGGATGTTAAGTGAGGCATTCAGTGATGAAAATGCCAATGAACATCAAGGGGCGATGGTTAGATTCTCTCTTGTTGGAGATTGTCATTGCCTGGCACTTGTATGTTGTGAATGTTATTTGCCACTTGTCAGCCCAAGCCTGGATATTGTCCAGGTCTTGCTGCATTTGGACATGGACTGCTTCAGTATCTGAGGAGTTGCGAATCATGCTGAACATTGTGCACTCATCAGCAAACACCCCCATTTCTGACCTTATGATGGAAGGAAGATCATTGATGAAGCAGCTGAAGATGGCTGGGCTGAGGTCACGACCCTGAGGAACTGCGAATCATCTTTTCTCTCCCCTGAATTGCAAATGTTGCAAAATGGTCTGCCATTTTACACTAGCACGCAGGGTCAAAATCTCCCCCATTGTGTGCGTAGGCTTTATGTGCTGACAGTCTTGAGTCCTGCAATACGGGAAGCTGTGTAAATCAGTACATGTTGGTCATGTGGGTGAGATCCTGTTACTTGTGGAACTGCACTTCAACAAAAGGCCACACCCTCAGACAAGAGAGGGGGAAAGAGGAGGGAAACAGATAAATATTCTGGCTGAATTTTGATGGTAATCCCTACCTCTGTCCATTCTGATCCTTGAGGCGTATAAGGGGTGATTTTCCACTGAAAATTCATGTGCAAGTTCCTCATAAGTGCTTCTGACTGTGTCACCTTTTCTCATTAACACTCCTGCCTTGCTCTTTTCTGGCTCCATTCTTGCTCTTCTCATTTATGATTGTTCCCTTATACTTTGTCCAAGGGGCTATTATTCCTAGCCATGGAGTCATTACGGCACAGAAGAAAACCATTCGGTCCCAGTTCTCCGTAGAACAGTCCAGTCACTTCCATTCTATCCCCATTGACCTGCAGGCATGTTTCACTCAAGTGTCTATCCAATTTCCTTTTGAAATCATTCACCCTCTCTGCTTCCACCACCTTCCCAGGCAGCGAATTCCACTCATGTAAAAATGTTCTTCCTCACATTCCCCCTGCATCTCCTGCCAAAACGTTAACCCTGTGTCCCCTAGTCTTTGTACTAACAACAAATGGGAACAGCCTTTCCCTGTCTACTTTATCTAAACCTGTCATAATCCTGTACACCTTATCAAATCTCCCCTCAATCTCCCTTGCTCCAAGGAGAACAACCCCTGCTTCTCCAAATTAACCTTGTAGCTAAAATCCCTCGTCCCTGCAACCAGTCTGGTCAATCTCCTCTGCACCTCCTCGAGGAGCCTCACATTCTTTTTGCGCAAGCCACAATGGCATTGGCAGTCTATTCAGGTCTGGGAGGCCTCACAGGTGAGCCAATCCGAACAGAAGTCCAGTCCTCTCGCTAACTCCCATCTACATAGGCACAGGGCTTCCAGCTGTGTGTGGCCTCTGGATAGCAATAAGGAGCTGGAATCATGACTAACTTTCCATCCCTGTAGCTAAAAGATGGTGAGGTCAGTCGAAACAACTCTCCCCTCCCTCATGATCTCCTTGGCTGAGAGTGGCGAACACAGTCTGCACTGTGGCTTGAACCTGCCTCATTTACAATGCCGGCTTTAACCAACCAAACCAACTGGGGGTTGACATTCCAACCATTTCACTAAATTGTATTTCAGTTTAACAGAGTAGAAGAATATTTTAAAGGAATTGTTGTGCCTTGTTGGTTTTTTATATCAGATGTTTTATATTAAGCTGACCGTACATGAGTCAACAAAAATGCCCTGGAAGAGTTGTGCTAAGGATTAATCTTGTGTCTGTACTGGAGGAAGAGGGGTAAAATAGTGCTATTATCTTGCTCTGTGGTCTTTCCATTTTTGTTACTGTTGTTGAGTCCCTTGCCAGTTCACTGTGTGTGGCTGATTGCATTGGGATCCCAGTCTGAAATTTGTTGCTATGCCTGGCTGCAAAGTATCTGTTGCAGTCGAGCTTTACACGCTCACACAGGACTGTGCTTGAGAAACTGCGCTGCCATGGATTCTGGTTATTAAATCCTGACCTAATGTTTTCCTTACCCTAATCCTTTTGGATGAGACATTAAACTGAGGTCCTGTCTTCTCGCTCAAGCGGACGTAAAAGTTCCCCGGCACTATTTCGAAGGAGAGCAGGGGAGTTATCCCGGCGTCCTGGTCAATATTTATCCTTGATCAATATTAGGTAGATTAGAGAGATTATAGATTATTGGGCCATTATTTCATTGCTATTAGTGGGGACTTGCTGTGCGCAATTTCTGGGACGATGGTGGCATAGTGGTGATATCACTGGAATGGCAATCCAGTGGCCCAGACTAAAGCTCTGGGGGCAAGAGTTCAAATCTCACCACAGCCAACTGGTGGAATTTAAATTCAATTAATTAATAAATCTGGGATATAAAGTAATAACAGCTATTGTTGATTATCGTAAAAACCCACCTGGTTCAGTAATGCCCTTTAGGGAAGGAAGGAAATCTGCCAACCTTACTTGGTCTGGCCTACATGTGATTCCAGATCTGCAGCAATGTGGTTGACTCTTAACTGCCCTCAGTTCAAGGGCAATTAGGGATGGGCAACAAATGCTGGCCTTGCCAGCGATGCCCACATCCCATGAAAGAATTTTTAAAAAGGGTGTTGTGTTTTCCTACATTACAGCAGTAACTACACTTCAAAAGTACTTTATTGGCTGTAAAACACTTTGGAATGTACTGAGGTCATGAAAGGTGCCATATAAATGCAAGTCTTTCTTTCTTTCTATCTCCAAGATCATTGCCATTTAAATTGTTCCTACTGACGGAAGGACTGAGAACGAGGGGGCATAGATTTAAGGTTATTGGCAAAAGAAGCAGCAGTGACATGAGGAGAAACTTTTGCATGCAGCGAGTGGTTAGGATCTGGAATGCGCTGCCTGATAGTGTGGTGGAGGCCGGTTCAATTGAGGCATTCAAGGGGGAATTTGGTTATTATCTGCAAAGGAAGAATATGCTGGGTTACGAGGAGATGGTAGGGGAGTGGTACCATATGCATTGTTTGTGCGGAGAGCCAGCACAGGCATTCTAACATATGAACAAGGAGCAGGAGTAGGCCATTCAGCCCCTCGAGCCTGCTGCACCATTTAATAAGATCATGGCCGATCTGATAGTAACCTGAAATCTGCATCCTACCAACCCCCAATAACTTATCAGCCCCTTGCTTATCAAGAATCTATCCACCCCTGCCTTAAAAATATTCAAAGACTCTACCTCCAGCGCCACCTTTTCAGGAAGAGAGTTCCAAAGGCTCACAACCCTCTGAGTGAATAAATTTCACCTCACCTCTGTTTTAAATGGGCGACTCCTTATTTTTAAATAGCTAAATGATGGGCAGAAAGGCCTCCTTCTGTGCTGTAACAATTCTGTGTTTCTGCGATGCATGCTGCGCATATTTGCCCTGTGAAGATATTTAACCATGAAGGAAGAGTACAATTATGCTTATAAGGAAACAGATACTGGCTAAGAAGACCCTGACGAAACATAAGTGCCAGCAGGAGGAAATTTGGGCCAGTCAGAACACATTCAGCTTAGTATCTTTAATAAAATCTCCTGTCTACATGTACACAAATCAAGTGAAGCAAAACATGGTCTCCCCATTTGGCCTCACTATCGCATCCATTCCTATTGATGCCCTTCCTTACTGGAACACACCGGGCAGAGTACAAATAAAGTGCTATCACTTTAATTACCCACTTGGTGTCATTGGTCATTGAAGCAGTGATGTCAGTGCCATTTCTCATACTGCTTCCCCTTAGCGCTTGTGGCTAGGCGTAGGGTCACTTGGATTCCGTGTGGTTGTAAGGTTTCAGAAGTAGCTAGATGGATCTAGGTTACCCCCACTGCCTCCAACTACAGAGGGCCTGTAATTGCCTTTGCCATATCCAGGGCTGCAGTGGCTAATTGGTTCTGCCCACTTTCTGGCACATCTACTGCCATTTTGCATGGGGAGTGGACAACTGGCTAGCATAAACTTCAGCCGAGAGACTTGCCTTTACTTGTTGGGTGTTGGGTCCTGCTTTGACATGTTGTGTGCTTTGCAGGGAGCAGACCACTGGGCATCAGTGAGGCCCATAACATCCTGTTACATGATATTCTTAATTGGCATGTTGGAGTTAAATTCACGAAAATGGTTCCAGAGATGGGGGACTTCAGTTATTCAGATAGATTGGAGAGGGTGGGACTGTTTTCCTTGGAGAAGAGAAGGTTGAGAGGAGATTTGATAGAGGTATTCAAAATCATGAGGGATCTGGATAGAGTAAATAGGGAGGGACTCCTTCTGTTGGTGGAAGGATCAAGAACCAAAAGGACCATTTTAAGGTAAATTGCAAAAGAGGCAATGGAGACATGAGGAGAAACTATTTCACGCAGTGTGTGGTTAAGATCTGGAAGGCGCTGCCTGAGAATGTGGTGGAGGTAGATCCAATTGAGCCATTTAAGAGGGAATTGGATTATTGTCTGAAAAGGAAGAATGTGCAGGGCTATGGAGAGAAGATTGGGGAGTGGTACTAAATAAATTCCTCCTTTGAACAGCCAGCGCAGTTACAATGCGCCAAATGGCCTCCTTCCCTGCTATAACTATTCTGCGATTTTGAGTTAAGCAGATGAGCCGTGATTAATTGGAGGCTGAGGCCTCCAAAGGGGAAGTCAGGGCATTTGTGAGAGATGAGCATTTGAAGGAAAGAAACTTGCAGGGTCGTGAAGACAGAATGGGAAACTAGGACTTACCCCCTATTCTCCCTCTCCAGGTCTGGCCAGAACGGGGTTTTTTTGGGACTGTAAAGAATTAGTCAGACAGGTTTTCTTAGGTTAAACAAAGTACAAGATAAGTTTGTTGAAACTATTTCTCAAATTTAAAAAAAAACTAAGTAAATTGCAACCACCATTCTTGAGTCACACACATTCCCTGGGCCCCATACACACACTAGTACAGATAGTAGAATAAAAGGATAGACTTGAGGATTTTTGTCAGTTCCTGAAGAAGATGAAACAAAGGAGTATACGGTTAGCTGTTCTTTGGCTGGTCTCCGTGTGGTGATTCCACGTTGAAGCCGTTTTGTTCAGTTGCCTTCTTGCCTGTGGTTGTGTGGAACAGATTTCCTCATTTTATTCCCAAAAGATCTCAGTTTGCAGTACGTTCCCTTCTCAGGATGGTTACTTTGCAAACCTGAGCACACTACTTCCAAGAGAGAGAGAGAGAGAGACAGAGAGCGCACACAGCTTCAGCCTGTTTCAGTACAGCACTGTTCTGATCTCTCTCCTGCTTGGTAAAACAGCCCTTTAAAGTAGTCAGCTGACTGTGTATTCCAGAGAAATTATATAAGTCCATGCCTATAACAGTCATTGTTTTAGAACAGGTAATTGCATTTTGATGTCTTATCTCAGAAACTTTTGAGAAGTTTCAGGGTGATGTAAAGCCAACAGGAGATGGGGTCTTTCATGCTCCCCAGGGAGTTGAGTGTCATTTTGTTCACTTGGTGGAATGCAAGCTGTATATTGTACCTGTCTGGGCAGTCTCCATTGTTCTTAAAGGCTTTCAGTTTTTCCTTTTAAATCCAGCCAGAAAAAGAAAAATTAGAAATTGCGGCTGGAATTTTCCAGCCCCCCCCCTAGGGGGCGTTCCCCCCGCGGTGGGGCCGGGGAGCCATTGAAATCTCCATTCACATTGGCGGCACTGGAGGATCACACAGGCATGAGGGGCTGGAAAATTCTGGTCTGTATCTTTACAAAAACAAAATCCTCATTATGCCTCCTTCTGTGCCAATTTGATTCTATTTTCTGACTTATCACTCAGATATGGTTCTATAGGTGCAGGTCAATGGGACTAGCGGAATAATATTTTGGCACAGACTAGAAGGGCCGAATGGCCTGTTTTCTGTGCTGTAGTGTTCTATGGTTCTATGGTTCTATATCCGCCAGTTGGGGCTACAATACAGATACCCTTGAGTTGCTACATGCTTTGGGGAGGACTACAAAGCTGGGAAACCCTCTCATTCTACTGTACAGATCTAACTGTTCACTGTTGCCGCCCTTGCAGTGAGATGTCTTAGTCTAGGGTACACCACGCAAACTATTCCCACCGACCTTCCAACAGTCAGGAGATGTTTTAATATTGGTAAGGCCAATATCTTTTTAAAGACTAATCAATACTCAAGAGGGTGTGGTGCTGACTGAACATTGTAGCTCTTGTTTATTCTACTGCAATAACAGAACTAACAAAAAAACATTGATTCTGCAATCCCATAATGCACTGGCTTGCAAAGTGCAACAAGCTAAATAAGACATTCAATACATAACATATTCCTCCCCCTTTATGGGAAATGTCAGTTAACAAAGCATTTTCTGAACTAGGGAAAGAGGGTAGACTGCCTCTATTTCCACTGAACCCATCTCAAGCCTCCGTCATGAAAATATAATAATTTTGTGTAATGTTATTGTAATTTATTGTAAAGGTAGGTTAATGGTGGGGTTTGGATTTCTGTCTGTGTGTGTGTGTTTTAAGTGCTTTGATGTATCAGGAGGGAAACTAGGTTTGAAATGCTAAATACGTAAACATGGCTGAAGTTTTAGATTGGGAGGTGTGAAGAACATTTGCATTTTTAGATAAACCAGAGTCGTGAATTTCAAAGAGATGGTAAGATGTTACACCTAGCCAACAGAGGCTAAGCCAATCAGTGTGTTTATTTTCCCGAAGATTACTGATAACATGAGTGCAATGAAAGATTTATATTATGGAAAATTAAAGTTGCAAAGACCATATTAGGACAACGGGATTTACGTTAAAAAGGGACAAACCTGTATAAAGGAGATGAAGTTATGTGTAAGAAGAAGGCATTCTAAGATCCAACAAATGTGAGAAGTCTCCAGTCTCTATGCACCAAGCTGCTGTCTCCAGGAATCAAAGCTAAGAAAATTCATTTTAAATATCACTGTCCAGGGTGTTGTTTGCTTTGCCTGGGTCTGTTGAAATCCATGTTGTTGTACAGTTGCCTTAATGGAGGTGTAACTGGGAGCTAGATTAATTAGGGGATTTGGGAGTTATCATAGTAGTAATTTGTAGACCTATGTATGTGCTTAAAATCATTTTTTAAATTAATAATTTTTAAATTTAGTTTTGTGAAAAACCTCTAAGACTCGGTGGACTTATTACTACTGAATTCAAGGCACGCATCTCGAAATAAAAATACAAATTGCAAAACAGTTGTGGCAGCCATTACAAGTTTCCCTCTAGGATTTGAGCAGCTCAGCATTTACCATCCGCTGTGCCATAACATCTCTGACTTTATAAATTCAGATGCCCAGGAGGTCTCTCCCGGTATGGGTTACGGTGGATTGCTGATGCTTTCACAGGCTAATGTTCATCAGAGACTGATGGAAATTTAGGACTTACAATTGAATCTGAAGCTGTGACTGATCCGGGTGAAGGTGAGATGATTTCAATGTCAGTTGAACGAGACTGAGGAGGTGGACTGGAGTTGGCATTCCTTGACTTGGAGATGGCTCTTCCATAAGAGGTGTATCCTTAGATGGGGCTTGACTTGGCAACAGTTGGACAACATGTCTCCACCAGGTGAGATCATTCGCAGTTTGGACTGTGTACGAAACATGTCCTGTCTGAACAATTACAGTAGCAGGAACCCATTTAGCTCTGGTAGCATAATTACAGCTAGAACTTCTTGTCCAGGACAGAAAATTCTTGGCTTTGATCTTTGTCCTCTTCTCTCCATTCTTGCTCAACTTGTTGTGTTTTTGTTGGTCTCAGCAGATCAAAGCAAGTGCGCAGTTGCCGTCCCATTAGTAGGAATGCTAGGGATGCTTTCATCGTAGCATGTGGCGTGTTACTGTATGTTAGCAGAAATGTGTCCAGACGCTTTTGAATGGAGGGATATCCTCAGCCTGAACTTAAAGCGTGTTTCATGGTTTGAACAAATCTCTCTGCTAATCCATTGGTGGGTGGGTGGTATGGTGCTGAGGTGATGTGACGAATTCTGTTACTTCTCAAAAAATTCTCAAACTCTTGTGAGACAATCTGAGGTCCATTGTCGGTCACGAGTTGTTCTGGTAACGATTGAACATTTCCCTTAGCCTCTTAACTGTACTCTCAGCAGCAGTAGAGGACATCGCTGAAACTACTGGCCATTTGGAATGAGCATCCACAACCACCATGAACATTGTTCCTTCAAATGGACCAGCAAAATTGATGTGGATGCGCTGCCAAGGGTTTTTCAGCCAATCCCATGGATGGAGGGGTGCCAATTCAGGCATGTTTCTCACGTTTTGACATGAAGAACAAGATCTTGCCTTGGCCTCAATGTCTTGGTCCTGGCCAGGCCAACAAAAGTAGCTTCTTGCAATCTCTTTCATGCAAATTATTCCACAGTGTCCAACATGCAGCTGGTCCAACACTGGTTTCCTCAATGTTGGTGGAATAACAACTCACGTGCCCCAAAGCAAACATCCTGAAGTGACTGATAACTCCATCCTCCTGGAAACGTCAGGATGAAGGTCAGGTGAGACTCGGAAGTTCAGGGAAGAGTTGCCATGCATCACAAGGTCCAAATGTCTTTCTGAGCAGCGTCCACATGGCTGACTGGTAGTGGCAGCCTCGAAAGGTCATCTGCATTACCATGCAATGTAGATTTTCGATATTTGATCTCATATATGGGAGTAGCTGACGCCAATGTCCCATACTGCATCCTGCTTGCAGCTAAAGAAGGGATGCCTCTGTGTATGGACTGAATATTAAGGTGAGCAGTGGATGATCAGTCAGCAGCATGAATTTCCATCCAAGCAGGAACTGGTGAAATTCCCGGATTACGAAAATGATTCTCAGTGCTTCGTATTCAATTTGAGCGCATTGGCTTTCTGCTTGGCTTAAAGACTGTGAGGCAAATGCTATGGGCCTCTCCACACCTGAGGGCCTTATTATGTGTGAAACAACGGCCTCAACCCCATAAGGCGATGCATCACATGCAAGTCGTAGAGGTGAGGAGGGGGTCAAAGTGCGTCAGTACTTCAGAATCCGTCCGCGCTGCTTTAGTCTTCTTGAAGGTAGCATCACAGGCTTCTGTCCATTTCCAGGCTTTGTTCTGATGCAGAAGTTCATGCAAGAGTTTCAGCAGGATTGTCAGCTGTGGAATAAATCTCCCATAATAATTCAGCAGCCCTAAGAACGAGTGAAGCTGGCTGGTTTCCCGAGGAGCTGGAGAATCCACAATAGCCTTGACTTTGTGCTTTGTGAAGCCCAGCAGCATCAATAACGTGCCCCAAATATTCCACTGAGGGCTGAGAAAGCTCACCATAGGCCATACTCCTTTAGCCTTTATAGGGTGGCATCCAAGTTCTTGAGGTGATCCTCATCAGTCCTGCCCATTACCAAGATGTTGTCAAGGTAGCACCGAACTCCAGGCAAGCCACTCGAGATCTGACTTCTCATCAATGTGCATTTGTAAGTAAGCATGGTATAGATCTATTTTGCTGAATTCCTGTCCACCGACCAGGTCACCAAAAAGGCCCTCAAAATGGGGAAGTGGATATTGTTCAACACACAACACGGGGTTAACAGGAGCCTTGAACTCTCCACAGATGCATATGGAGCCATCTTTCTTCAGCACTGGAATGATTGGTGTTGCCCATTCGCTATGGGGAGACAGGTATCAAGACTCCTATCTTGACCAGACGCTCCAGGTCAGCTTCGACTTTTGGTCGTATGGCATAAGGCACGATTCTGGCCTTCAGAAAGTTTGGTTGGGAGTCAACTTTGATATTCAATTTTACGGTGATTCCCTCCATGCTTCCCAATTCTCCTTTGAAAACAACAGCATGTTTTGTTATAACAGCTGTCAGACCAGTTTCTTCTTTTTGCAATGCTGTATACCCAGTGTAACCAGACCTTCTCAAGCCATGACCGTCCATCTAAAGCTGGGTGGTTGCCTTTCACCACAAACAATGGTAGCTTAGCAGTTTGTCCATTTACTTCCACTTTAACTTCCGTTCTGCCCATCATAGGTACAGATTCGCCTGTATATGTTTTCAGAACGATTTTTTGCAGAGGTCAAAGGAAGATGTTTGAGCTTCTCCTTAAACACAGCATCGGGGACCAGAGAAACCGTTGCCCCTGTATCCAGTTCCACTCATGTTGGTTGGCCCTCCAGCAGTGGTGTTACCCAATAGCCCTGTGAACCACCTGCCACTGACAAGATGTTGGGTGGGGGGCCCTTCTTCTTCGGACTCTGTGTCTCTCTGGTCCTCCTGTTCCTGCTGTATAACATGCAGGTTTTTCTTCTTGTTAGGCAGACGGCAGTTTCCTTTTTCTCTGGTTTGCCTTTCTGATTCACTGCTACTTTACAGGCACGCTCAATGTGTCCCTTCTTGCCACACTGATGGAATCCAAGGTCTCTGCACCGACATTCAGATGGATGGTGACCAGGCTTTCCACAATGGTAACATTCTCGGCCGCTTGCTATCTTGTGTGCACACTCAGCTGTCATGTTGAGTGCTGCCCTCAGCTGCTGTGCTTCTTTCCTAGGCAGCCCCATGCAATCTCTATGGCTTTCTGCACAATGTGATTAGCCTCTGTCAGGAGACGTTTCTGGGTTGCTTCACTACGAAGGCCACAGATGCCAACCTGTCACGGAGGGAAGCGTTCAACACTTCCTTGAATTCACAATGTTCAGTGATCTTTTTAACTACTGCAGCATACTGCACCATTGTTTCTCCCTCTTCTCGGTTTTTTTTTGTGAAACCTAAATCTTTCTGCTATGACAAGTGGCTTAGGGGAAAAATGTGTCTCCAAGACTTTTACAATGTCCTCATATGATTTTGTGCCAGGTTTGTTAGTTCGCACCAAACTTCTTAATAAGACAAAGGTTTTAGCTCCCATCACACTTAAGAAAGTTGCCACCTTCTTATCATTTTCAATTCCATTTGCAAGGACAAAATACTCAAAGCTTTCAGTGTAGGAGCTCCACTGTTCCACAGTCTCTTTGGAATGTCCCCTAGGTCCGGTAAGTGTAGTCATTTTTCACCTTTTTATTTTCTCTTCTTCGTCAGTTACTTTTTGTTTACTGTTGTTTCCTCTTTTTTTGTCGTTACCACTTTAAATGCTGTTACCGCTTTAAGACAGTAATGGTTTTTATTAACTCAGTCTGTCAGCAGCTGCCAGTTATGCCTCTGTGGTTTTCCCCCACGCTTTTCGGGTGTTGGTGAGCTCTGCAGCGATCGTGGGCTTTCCCTTTCTGCAAGTTTTCCAACTTATTAAAACTGCAGCAAGTTCTTCTCCCTGTGTCTTCATTTCGAACCCTGCATGTCCTGTATATTTGGAACTTTGGAGGCTGTCGGCATCTGGCATCCCTGTCGCTGTATTTTTTCCACGCTTTCTCGGGATCCCTGAGATTGTGGGTCTCCTTTTACTTCTGCAAACGTGGCTACTTCGCTTTTTTGCTGTAAGGCTTTTCCCCTAAACTTTTTGTTCAGAAAAGCACAACAGCGATTTCGTCCCTTTTTTGTCTTTTTACGTTCCCCTTTGGTCTGAACTTTGGGAGCACTCTGGGAGAGCAGGCGTGCATTTTTTTTTTCACTAGTAACTTCCTTTTACTAGCTGTTTCACTTTTCGAGTGGCCTTACTGTAAAGGTCCATCGTCCTCGCCGCCAATTTGTTATGTTTTAATGTCATGTTTTTGAAGACTAATCAATATTCACGGAGGCGTGGAGGCGATTGAACATTGCAGCTCTCGTTTATTCTACTTCAGTGTCAGAGCTAACAAAAAAACATGGGGCAGAATATTGAGCTCAGTGGGCGGGCATGCGCCTGACCTGGCTCGGAGTCTGCAGCGTGTCCGCCAACAGCTAAAAGGCCTATTAAGGCCATGAAAAAGGTAATTAAATTCAAATTTACGTTGCCCGTCCAACCTTACGGTTGGCGGGCAGGCGAAAACGCCAAGCGGCCCTTGCACTATTTAGGAAACCTCATCCACGGGCGGGATGAGGTTTCCTAGAGCAAATAAAAATCAAATAAAAGTTTTACACTTGAATTAAAAACAGGCCCCTGCTCATGTGACAGTCACATGTTTTATGACGTTTTTATTTTGTTCGTTAGTTTTTTTCAAACAGCGTTTCACCTCCCTGTGGCAGGAGGTTGAGGCTTTCTTAAGTTCGCGCTAGGCCCGCTCGCCCACTTCCCCTCACCCGCTCGCGTTCCACGCCGGGTGGGCCTTAATTGGCCTGGCCGCGTAAAATCGCGGTGCGGTACCGATCGCGGACGGCAGTCGGCTTCCTGTCCGCCTCCCATCGAGAGCAAAATCCTGCCCATGGATTCTGCAATCCCATAATGCACTGGCTTGCAAAGTACGGCAAGCTCAACAAGACATTCGATTCATCACAGGCATGAGCATGGCGGGTGAGTTTGCACCGCTAGCTGGTGTAGCGCTTGTGATCCATCCTGAGCCCAGGCCATTTGTCCAGAAGCGGGATGGGGTGTGGCGAGGAGCCCACCTACCCTCAAGCTGCCGATTGCCAATTGGGCTGGTTAAAGATTTTTGAGGCGTTTTCCAAGGCCGATTGGAACTTTCCATTCGACCTCCAGCCATCCCGAGGCCTCAGGGAACAGGGCAGCTCCCCCGTGGAAGACCAGGGGGTTGCTAACTCTTCAACCAGGCTTAGAGGACCTGTCCAGGTCGCCCCGTGGAGGGGTTCTCCCATCCACCCCTCCGGTGCCCCCCTCTCCCCCCCAACACACGCAATGGTAGCCCGGCTGATAATTGAACATTTTTAAATTTAACGTTAAAAAGGTTGGAGAGAGGGGGCCTGTATCGTGGGGATGCCCTTCCCCTTAGTTACTAGCCAAGGCAGACTGCTGCTTCTTCAGTACCGGGAGACCTCCTATTGGCCCTCCAGCCTCGAGAGCCCACTTGCTAATTGGCCAATTACTTGCCCGATTCAGGGAAAGTCACAGCCGGGTGGCTGTTCCCCCACACAATGCGGGCTCCTGACCCCAATTTGACCCTGACAGTGGAGTCCTGAAGCCCGCAGGGAAAATCCTCCCCTTTGAGTTGAAGTAAGCTGCATGAGGGTGAGCTGCACCTCTCGGGGAAGAGATGTGAGGAGATAAGGAAGAATGAGGGAAGAAATGGAAGGCTGAAGACTTAAGTGCTCACAACATTTCTGCGACCACCAGCATTGTTTTTGTTTAGTCACAAACCTCCTGTGAAATCTTCTGAGAAGATTATAGTTTGATCAGGGATAGTCAGCATGGCTTTGTCAGAGGGAGGTCATGCCGAACAAATTTGACTGAATTTTTTGAGGAGGTGATCAGGTGTGTAGTTGAGGGTAGTGCAGTTGATGTAGTTTATATGGATTTCAGCAAAGCCTTTGACAAGGTCCCACATGGGAGACTTATAAAGAAGGCAAATGCACATGGGATACAGGGTAATTTGGTAAGGTGGATTCAAAATTGGCTTAGTTGTAGGGGACAGAGGGTGATGACAGAAGGATGCTTTAGTGACTGGAAGCCCATGTCCAGTGGCGTACTACAGGGATCTGTGCTCGGTCCCCTATTATTCGTCATTTATATAAACGACATTGATGACTATGTGGGGGGTAGGATTAGTACGTTTGCGGATGACACAATGATTGGCCGGGTGGTTAACAGTGAGGTTGAGTGTCTTGGGCTACAGGAAGATATAGATGGATTGGTGAAATGGGCAGGTAAGTGGCAGATGGAATTTAACCCTGAAAAGTGTGAGGTGATACACTTTGGAAGGGGTAATTTGACAAGGAAGTATTTAATGAATGGCATGACACTAGGAAGTTCAGAGGAACAAAGGGACCTTGGCCTGTGTGTCCATAGATCTCTGAAGGCGGAGGGGCATGTTAGTGGTGTGGTGAAAAAGGTATATGGGACACTTGCCTTTATCAATCGAGGCATAGATTACAAAAGTAGAGAGGTCATGTTGGAGTTGTATAGAATCTTGGTGAGGCCACAGCTGGAGTACTGTGTGCATTTCTGGTCGCCACATTATAGGAAGGATGTGATTGCACTGGAGGGGGTGCAGAGGAGATTCACCAGGATGTTGCCTGGGATGAAACATTTAAGTTATGAAGAGAGGTTGGATAGACTCGGGTTGTTTTCGTTGGAGCAGAGAAGACTGAGGGGTGACCTGATCGAGGTGTACAAGATTATGAGGGGCATGGACAGGGTGGATAGGGAGCAGCTGTTCCCCTTAGTTGAAGGGTCAGTCACGAGGGATCACAAGTTCAAGATGAGGGGCAGGAGGTTTAGGGGGGATGTGAGGAAAAACGTTTTTACCCAGAGGGTGGTGACGGTCTGGAATGCACTGCCTGGGAGAGTGGTGGAGGCGGGTTGCCTCATATCCTTTAAAAAGTACCCGGATGAGCACTTGGCACGTCATAACATTCAAGGCTATGGGCCAAGTGCTGGTAAATGGGATTAGGTAGGTAGGTCAGGTGTTTCTCACATGTCGGTGCAGACTCGATGGGCTGAAGGGCATCTTCTGCACTGTGTGATTCTGTGATTCTATGAGGTCAGTAAATTGGAATGTGAAGGGGTGTAGGTTAAAGGAATACTTGGAAACAACTGATAATGAGGTGGTGAGTAAACTGATGACACATCAAATGCCTGAACTCTTTGCTGATAATCTCATGTTGAGGGCCATTGCATTCTCTGATTGAATAGCAGCCTGGAAGGAGTGGGTTAGGTTCCTTTCCACCTGATGTTGAACATTGCAGATTGACAAGGAGGGTGGTCTTGGTGTACTGCACTCTTTAGGAAGCGTTACATTGGCCAACAAAATTTCTGCATTTTTGTGATGGCACGACCAAGACCTGGTTATTATCAAAATCCCAATAACAATAACAAAGTGCATGGCAGCAACTTGCTGAGGCTCCATCAACATCACCTCCCAAGCCTGTGATGCATCAGCTGTGATTCAGTTTGTTGCACTCTCACCCCTGAGTCACAAGGCCCCGGTTTCAAGTCCCGATCTAGCACTTGAGCACAGAAATCAAGGCTGAAACTCCAGTGCAGGACTGTGGGAGCGCTGCACTGTTGGAGGTGCCATTTTTCAGATGAGGTGTTAAGCTAAGGTCCCCATTGCCCTCTCAGGTGGATGTAAAATTTCCCATCGCATCATTTCAAAGGGGAGCGAGGGAGTTATTCCCAGTGTCCTGGCCAACGTTTATCCCCCAATCAACATCACCACAAACAGATTATCTGGTCAAGATCACATAGTTGTTTGTGGGAGCTTGCTGTGCACAAATTAGCTGCCATGTTTCCTACATTACAACAGTGACTGCACTTCAAAAGTATTTCATTGGCTGTAAAGCTCTTTGAGATGTTTGGTCATGAAAAGCGCTACATAATGCAAATCTTTCTTTTAGAAGGACAAGGGGAACAGGGACATAGGAACACCACCACCTCCAAGTTCCCCTCAAAGTCAGACACTATCCTGACTTGGTACTATATTGGTGTTCTTTCACTACCACTGAGTCAAAATCCTGGAACTCCCTCCCTAACAGCACCTTCCAATCATGAGACCTCTACCACCTTCAAGTTCCCCTCGAAGTCACACACCAACCTGACTTGGAACATGTATCACTGGTCTTTCACCGTCACTGGGTCAAAGTCCCGGAACTCCCTCCCTAACAGCAGAAGGAGAGCACCTTCACCACCCGATCAGGGGTGAAATTACCCGAGATGACGTCGGGTGAGCGTCCCAACATCATCCCATGCTCGTTCTCGTGCTCGCGCGATATTCCGGTCGGGGGGCGTGCACAAAAGTCAGAGGCGTGCCCGCCGACAATTAAGATGACAGTGAAGTCCATTAATGGCGCAACTGTCTGTCATTTTATGTTGCTCGTCCAACCTTATGGTTGGCGGATGAGCGAATCGGCCAGGCAACCTTTACATTTTTCATCAAACCTCATCCACGGGCGGGATGAGATTTCCGTGATGAAATGAAATATAAATAAATTTCTGTGGCCAGCATCTTCATTAGCTAAATTTTCAGGTGACTGCTCATGATGCATGGACACTTTCTTTCAGCTTTTGAAACCTTTATTTTTGCTGCTTCAGGTCTTCAGCTCCCCAAGAGGCAGCTCTCTGCCTCCAGGGAGCTTTCTTGTCAGCGCTGGCCCACGCGTTGATGTCATCGCCTGCCCTCTTCCCGCCCCCCACCCCAGCAGCGCTGAGCTTTATACTGCACGCATCATGCTGGCTGGCCATTCATTGGGCAGCCAGCATGAAATCATGGTCGGGGGCTGATTGCAGTCGATGGTCCATTTCCCGGCTGATCCCAGGCCTGCCGTTCGTGCCCGCCCACTGAGCTGGAAGCCGTTGGATTAATGTGGGACTGCGTACGGTACAGCCCACACAGTGATGTAAGAGGACACATGACCCGCACCTAAGGGTCAGTCTAGTGTTAGGCAGAGCCGTGTGTGCAAGCCAGCACGGACACAGCTCCCAGCTTGAAACCTTTACTGTATATACGTACATGGTTCTTGTAGTTAATAAACACATGCAGTTAACCAGCTGAAGACGACAAGGACTTCATTAAGTTGAAGGGTCATGAGGACTCGAAACGTCAACTCTTTTCTTCTCCGCCGATGCTGCCAGACCTGCAGAGTTTTTCCAGGTAATTCTGTTTTTGTTTTGGATTTCCAGCACCCGCAGTAGTTTTTTGTTTTTATGACTTCATTAAAGCCTACCAAATTATATCCAACACCCTACAACACTCACCACCATCTTCTCAAGGGTAATTTGGGATGGAGAACATATGCTGGCTACATGCACGTCCCAGGAACTAAAAAAAAACAATTTCAGATTTTTGGGTAAATTCTTTATTTCAGAATTCCCACTGCGTACCTGAAGCATTAACTCTGTTTCTCACTCCGCAGATGCTGCCAGATCTGCTGTGCATCTCCAGCATTTCCAGTTTCTTTTCATTCAGATTTCCGCCATCCGCAGTATTTCGCTTTGGTAAAGCTCTGTGTCAGGACAACCTGTTTCGAGCTCAGAGATTACAGTCTTCCTTAGTCTGAAGTCTTTATTGAGCTGATTGTAAGCTGGCTGCTTGCAGAGAGAGTCCCTCGTGGCAGAGGTCACATGACTACAGAAAACCAGCTAGAACATGTAGTAATGTTGCATTTCAAAATCCAAAACAGCAACAGTGGTTAAAATCTATTTTTGGTTCTGTTTTAAACCCTGCTACAAACCCTGTCCTTTGTACTCGAACCTTCAGCCTTAATTCAAGGCCAAGTTTCTGAGGAGGTATTCCCAATTTATCCCCATGTTAACCATGTCACAGTTACAATTGGGAGTTCAGGACGACCCCTGTGGAAATTAAGGGGCCCGCATTTTTTATTCACTCTCCAGTTTTCTTTCCCCCTCCTCTCAATTCGGTGCAAACTCCTTGCCAGCTATGCATTCATGTACTAAGAGTCAGGATTTTCCTCCATGGTAGGTTTGCTGTCAGAAAAAGGCCTGGGCAGATGTCCGCACATTGCACTGATCCAGCTCCTGGCCTTGAGCCGTCTTTTCTGGGTCAAGGGTCGTTTGCTCCTGTTCGGCTCCTACCGCAAGCCTGCAACATTTGACCGTGTTAATGTGGGGCACCTGCAGTAGCACCAGAAGAGGGAGATCGAGATTAAAAGAGGGGCCAGAAATGCCCCAAGGATCTGCTCCTAGCTTTTCCTGTCAGATTGTGGACTGGGCCTTCGTCAAGGTGAGTGTTTTTTTTTAATTCACTCGTGTGATGTGGGAGTCGCTGGCATTTACATATGAACATATGAATTAGGAGGAGTAGGCCACTCGGCCTCTCGAGCCTGCTCCCCCATTCAATAAGATCGTGGCTGATCTGATTGTGACCTCAATTCCACATTCCCACCTACCCCCGATAACCTTTCACCCTCTTGCTTATCAAGGATCGATCTACCTCTGCCTTAAAAATATTCAAAGGCTGGGATTTTCCGGCCCTGGTGCTGCGGGGTCAAAAGTCCTTTGACTTCGGTGGGACCGGAAGATCCTGCCAGCAGGAGGGGCAATAAAATTCTGGCCAAAGACTCCGTTCCCACTGCCTTTTGAGGAAGAGGGTTCCAAAGACTCATGACCCCCCTGAGAGAAAAAATTCTCCTTATTTCTGTCTTAAATGGGTGAGCCCTTATTTTTAAACAGCGGCCCCCAGTTCTAGATTCTCCCACAAGAGGAAACATCCTCTCCACTTCCACCCTGTCAAGACCGCTCAGGATCTTATATGTTTCAATCAAGCTGCCTCTTACTCTTCTAAACTCCAGCAGATAGAAGCCTAACCTGTCCAATATTTCCTTATAGGGCAACCCGTCCATTCCAGGTATTAGTCTGGTAAACCTTCTCTGAACTGCTTCCATTGTATTTACATCCTTCCTTAAATAAGGAGACCAACGCTGTACACAGTACCCCCGATTTATTGCCCATCCCTCATTGCCCTTGAGAAGGTGGTAGTGAGCCACCTCCGTGAACCGCTGCAGTCACTGAGGTGTAGGCACACCCACCGTGCTGTTAGGGAGTGTTAGATTAGTGCCATGAGCAGAAGGAGAAATCCCCACAATTGAGCCCTCTCCCTTCCCAATGGGCTCCATCCTATCTCCTGCATCCACCTGGGGAACCAGCGACAGGCTTCTCCTTATGGTCCTTGGGGTCACTGACAGTAGGGGCAAAAAAAGTCAGAAAAATCATATTGTTTTTCAGCCCTGATTCACCATTGTCAAATGAAGAGATGGGTCTGCTGGAGTGAAAGATTGAAAATATAGTGTAGTGCTGGCAGGGGTGAGTATACAATGATGAGCCTCACTGCCCAATTTCCCTTGATTTCCCGATTTGACATGGTACGGAGGAGGGAAATCCAACCCAGACCATCTTGGACTGACAGAGTGAGAGGTGTTGCACTTTGGGTGTAACACGGTGTATCTGAGATGCAGACCTCTTTTCATCCGAGGTCCAAAAATCTTTGGCCCCACTCCACCAGTGGAAGGGTAGCAGAGTGTACAAAGGTAACCTGCACTCCTGACCCTACTGGTGTATCCAGGGTCAGGTACAGTGACCCTTACCCTTTAACAGAGGGACAATCAAGGTCGTCATTTCCAAAGTCTTCCATCTCAATATCCTGGCCGAGGACCCTGATGGGCATGACTTCTGCCCCTTGATCCATCTCACCTGGGTGCTAGGAAAATGGGTGCTGGGGGCTGAGGAAATGATGAGCATTAAGGCTCCATACAGCATACAGGTTTCAGTTCCTAGACACATGCAAACTCTCCCGATCAGAAAGTAATTGGAAACAGAAACCTGGCTGAGATTTCTCCCCTCCCTATCCCAGGGACACTGGAATTAAATGCTGGATTCCAACCTGTCAGCTATGGCTCAGTTGGTAGTACTCTGGCTAGTCTCTTGGTTCAAGTCCCTATCCAGGGTCCGAGTACAAAAATCAAAGTTTGCCACACTAGTGCAGTGCTGAGGGAATACTACAATGTTGGAGATGCTACCTTTTGGATGAGACATTAAACCGAGGCCCCTTCTGCCCTCTCAGGTGGATGTAAGAGATCTCATGGCATTATTTTAAAGAACAGGGGGTTTCTCCCTGGTATCCTGGCCAGTATTGATACCTCAGGTAACATCACAAAAAGCAGATTAGCACGACATGATCATATTGAGGGAGTTTGCTGTTTGCAAAATGGCTTCCACGTTTCCTACATTGCAACTTCAAAAAGGGGAGGATGGCAGTGTAGTGGCATTGTCACTGGCCCAGGGGCCCAGGCTGATGCCCTGGGGGGCACAGGTTCAAATCCCACCGCAGCAGCTGGTGGAATTTGAATTCAGTTAGTAAAATATGGAATATAAATCTAATCTCAGTAATCGTGACCATGAAAGTAACATCAATTGTTGTTTACTAATGTCCCTTTAAGGAAAGAAATCTACCATCCTTGCCTGATCTGGCCTACATGTGACTCCAGACTCACAGCAATGTGACTGACTCTTAACTGCCCTCTGAAATAGCCTAGCAAGCCACTCAGTATTAGGGATTGGCAACAAATGCTGGCTGTGCCAGTGATGCCCACATCCTGTGAAAGAATTTTAAAAAGTATTTTATCAGCTGTAACATGCAAGATGTCCGGTGGTTGTGAAAGAAAAAACACTATATTAATGCAAGTCTTTTTTCCCTTTTGGCTAAACTTAACCCAGCACAGGCCAGGGATTGAATTTGGGATCTTCCTACTGCCTGCGGCTATTTTGCCATGAGTTGCACATAAGGAAATTCCATTCTAAGTTCTTTAAAGTTGCATAAGTTCAAACATGTCACAGAAATTATCTAAGGAACCATATAAATACGGATTTTGGCACCACTTCTTTTCCTTACGCAGCAAGAGTGGAGTTTGTTTAAGGTGTGGTCCATCTTTCCAAATAAGCAGTAACCTCAATAGAAATCACTCTGTCAGCTGTACAAGAGGGTTTCTGTTTTAATGAATCAGAGGTGAACTTACAAACACCTCTCTTACAAGCACTGCCATAAGCCCAATGCTTGTGCCACTGTCCTGCAGAGATCACATAAAGTTCACAACCAAAATCATTCAAACTGAATGTGATCACGTAAAATGTTTTAATTTCCCCGAACCCCCCCCCCCTCGAATTTTCTTCCTTTAACTTGTCTGATTCTTTTTTAAAAATCGTTCTTGGGATGTGGGCATCACTGGCGAGGCCAGCATTTATTGCCCATCCCTAATTGTTCTTGAACTGAGGTCCTTGATGGGCCATTTCAGAAGGCAGTTAAGATTCAACCACGTGGCTGTGGATCTGGAGTAAAACGTAGACCAGACCGGGCAGGGATGGCAGGTTCCCGTCCCTGGAGAACATCAGTGTACAAGATGGGTTTTTCCAACAATCTGGTAAGTTCATGATTGTTATGAATATAAATTTCCTAAATGCCTTTGGGTTAGAGAGGGAGAAATTGTCTCAGGTTCCTGCTCCTGCTTATGATTTACTTCATTTGCACATTAATTGCAAATTAAACTTATGACAGAAAGTTAGGTCTAGTACTTAACAATCTAAGTATGTTCCTGCAATATCACTGAGCCTCATCCAGCCATGGTTCAGTGGGGAGCACTCTCAATTCTGTGTCACAGGCAAGAAGGTTTAAGCCTCACTCTTGGACCTGAGTCCTAAAATCAAGGCTGGCCATCCTAGTGAAGGATTGGAGGAGATCATGGTTTTTGGATGACCTGTTAAATCAAGGTTCTGTCTGCTCTTTCATGTAGATGCAAAAGATCCCGTGGCACTGTTTCAAAGAAAAGCAGGGAAGTTATCCCCAGTTTCCTGGCCAATATTTATCCTTTAATAAATATCAGAGTTTATATCAAATATTGTTTTTTAATTCAGCAGCTGAAAACAGGAATTGAACTTTTAAAAAGAGAGTGTTTTAACAGACTGAAGTGATTTTTAACATATACCAAGATAGCTGAGACTAATTTACATTACTATATATACTGCACATTCCAACCCTGGGGAAAGGAGGTAACATATCTGTAAAACTCACCAAAGGCAATGACCCCGCACTCCCCCTCACACCCACCCCCATACTCTCCTTGCCCCGGGGACTGTGAAAGAATCCTCCTTTCCTACCCTATTGACAAGATATCTATGGAAATCACATATAGTATTCAACAGTTGAAGATGAACCATTCAAAGGTTAATTGCTTGGACAAAATACCTTGTTTTTTTTTAAGATAGCTCCGCAGCCAAACTAATCAAGTTATAATTGGAATATACAATTATGTTAATTAACAGACAGTTGGAAAGAGATCACATGACCAGCCCAAGTCTTTTGTCTGGTTTTAAGCACATGGATTTTGCAGTAGAACAGAAGTGGCAGTTGAGCTTAGTGGAGCTCCTTCTCTGTCTCTTTCGGACATACTTGGACCCTGTCGACTGATTTGACTTTGCCCCCATTCTGCAGTAGACAGAGGTTTCTTAAAGAAAGAGCTTAACTCCACAATTGTGTCTCTAGGAATACAGCAAGACCAGCTACAGTATTAAACTGTCTCAGCATTGAAAGCAAGATAATCAGATTCAGCCTGCAGCCTGCAGGTACTCCAAGCAGTGAACTGCAAACTTCTTTTATTTCTAATGGATTATAATTTGGCACAATCTATCCTCCCCTACTTTGTAAGCTGTATTTATGTGTGGGAACTTTGATTGTGTGTGTCGAAGTTTACGCAGGTCAGTTTTAGCATCGTAATACTAACCTTTTTCTTTGTTGAACACTAGAAAACCTGTTCAACTAGTTATTTTATGATCACAGCATGTAAACAGTTAAACACACGTTAAATTGGCAAAGGCATCCTTATCTTTAAAAAACCCTGCGGTCACATGAGGAGAGGGAAAAGAGGGGAGCACTTTCGCACTTCCTCACCTGGTCGTAACAATCACTAAAAACAGATATCTGGACATTACATTGCTGTTTGTGGGCGCTTCCTGTACACAACTTGACTGCTGCATTTCCTACAACAGTGACTACACTTCAAAAACACTTCATTGGCTAGGCTAAGTATTTTGTGATGTCCTATGGTCATAAAATACACTATATATGTGCAAGTCTTTCTTTATTCCGGTCTCAAGAGGGGAAAACTGAATCTGTGGAGTCTCATTCCTGCAGGTAGCAAATTGTCATAGATTCTAAAATGTAAAAGTTACATTTTTAATTTATCTTTCCTTTCTGCCTCTTTTCTCTCTCTTTTAATCAAGTTTTTCTTTCCCTCTCTTTTTTTCTCTTTCTGTACCTGATTTGACTTGCATTAACTCTATTTCCTTCTCTGTTCTGCTGTTTTACACAATCCTTCAATTTCATTGGTTAAGGAGATAGAAAGAAAGACTTGCATGTATATAGTACCTTTCAGAACCCCAGGACATCCCAAAGTGCTTAACAGCCAATGAAATACTTTTTGAAGTGCAGTCATCGTTGTAACATAGGAAATGCTGTAACCAATTTGCACACAGCAAGCTCCCACAAAACAACAATATGATAATGAGCAGACAATCTATTTTTACTGATGCTGATTGTGATGATAAATATTGGCCAGGGCACTGAGCATAAATTCCCTGATCTTCTTTG
Organism: Cetorhinus maximus; assembly: GCF_964194155.1. Taxonomy (NCBI): domain Eukaryota; kingdom Metazoa; phylum Chordata; class Chondrichthyes; order Lamniformes; family Cetorhinidae; genus Cetorhinus; species Cetorhinus maximus. The sequence goes on from NC_135881.1 coordinate 200,552,763, forward strand.
AAATAATGCAATGGGATTTTTTTATATTCACCTGAAAGTGCAAGGGAGCACCTCTGACTGTGTAGCATTCCCTCAGCACTGCACTGGAGCATCAGCCTAGATTTTTGGGGCCGAGGTTTCTGAAGTGGGGTTTCAATCCTTCTGCCTCAGAGGTGAGAGTGCTACCAACTGAGCTATCACAACTGACACTGTTCACCGAGGTCCTAGATTTTCTATTGCCTTCGCTGTGGCTTTATCAACCCACTCTTCCAACAACCTACAGGTAGAAAGAATGTTGAGCTACAGGATGAAGGGAAAGATCTAACAAATGGCTCACACCATGAACAAAATCTGGGGCATTATTTATGGGTTAGACTTCCTGTGGAGGCTGTTTTTCAATTTACTTTCTGACTGAAGAAGCTTTAAGTCAGGTGGCATTTATCTGCTACTGCAAATCAATCAGCGTGTTATTAAACCATGGGCTCTCAATGTTTTCCTATTCTTTACTGAAGCAATTCAAGATGTGAAGCATTAGTACTGTTGACATTGACGTCAGCACTCAAAAATTGTAATAAAGACAACCCTTCACTGAAACACAATCAGCAAGCACTTGTAATGTAGGAAGTCCAGAAGTGCACAGCCAAAACATCGGGGCCTTTTCTGTTTCGTAGCTTGGCCAGCTGAGTAAATCTGCTAAATTGTGTTGTGATAACAAAGTGGTCTCAACCTACAAAGAGGCAAAAAAAAGTTACTGTTTGGGGGGGGAACATGCAGGCTGCATGCAAGCCTGATGTTCAGACAAAAGAATGGCAAGGGGAGATTGTCATCGCCCACAACTCTGCGGGAGGGAGAGGGAATGACATCTTTTTATCATAACCTACAGCATCAGATCGTATACTTCACTGAGATTTGGAAGAACAAAAAAAAAATGTAAAGAAAGGATACATATGCAGGCAACAAAATAGCTCATACAAGGTAAATAAAGAGGTCTTTTGGCACAGTGGGTAGTGTCCCTGCCTCTGAGCCAGAAGCTTCGGCTTCAAGTCCTACTGCAGGACACGATGTCCAAGGAAGGTGTGTTCATCATGTGACCAAACAGGTTGAGTATCGACCTGCAAGTCCTTCCAATGTATGCCAATGGCAAATGGCAGATGTTACGAGTGAGAGAGATTCATGGTCAGCTATCACAGAATCACAGAATTTTAACGGTACAGAAGGAGGCCATTCAGCCCATCATGTCTGCACCAGCTCTCCAAATGAGCATTATGACCCACTGCCATTGCCCTGCCTTTTCCCCGTACCCCTGCACATTGTTTCTATTCAAATAATCATCTAGTGCCCATGTGATGGACAGAAATTTGGAGCCTCTTCCATCACTGTTCATAGCTCTGGACTAGACCCTGTATTTTGCCACAGCAACTTGGACCCCTTGGGCAGGCGGGGTTGCTGGTTGGCTGGTGTGGATCAGATTGGTGCCAACAGCACAGGGTTCGATCCCCGTTCCGGCCGGGTTGGAACCTGCCTCTTTGCCCTACCCGTGGTGGAGTTTGCGGCGCTCTGGGTCGGACCTGTCTTCAGGCAGAGAACTGAAGAAGAATATTGCTACTGCTCACATCAGAGCTCTGCACAAATGTTGAATGCAGGTCTCCTTACCTAAGGAAGGATATCATTGCCTTATAGGCATGTAACAAGATTCATAGAGCCAAGAGTCATGGAGCTTGTGGTAGGATCATGCGGTGATTTATTCAATTTCAGCAGCGAGTGTTGTTGACTGCAAAATCCAAGCCATTGTTTAGCATGTGGATCCCCCTTTGAGCTCATTTGAATTTTGAGTCCCGTAATTATCCTGTGTTTTGTCTGATAGTAATTGAAATGTTCACATTTTTTTATTGCTATGTGTGCAGAGAGTGATTATTGACAGCATTGGATGTGGGGCAGAAACGACTGCAAACACTTTATTTACTCAACAGAGTCAATTTAAGAAGAGTACGTCTTTACTAACTACAGCAAGCAGGACTCAAGACTGAAACGACAGCAACATCTCCTGGTAAAGGCAAAGCCAGCAAAATGCAGCGAGTGGAGGATTGTTCAACTTCCTATTTGTCTAAAGACAAATGAGGCAAAGGAATCACATGCCTATGCGAGTTTCCATAGCTTATTTTTCCTGGAACAGGTCGCTAGCCTGAAGGCAGCTAGAGGGGGCATCACTTCACATCCAGGAATCTCTCCTGCGCTTCACACCTGCCATAAGTGTATTGGAAGGATTGGCAAGTTGACAATCAACCCTGTTTGTCTGCGTCATGAGCACACCTTCCCTGGCCATCCAAGCCCTGGGGTAGAATCGCAGGTGGGCGAGCGCCCGACCCGATCGGACGTAAAATCACGCGCGGTGACGTCGGGCGAGCGTCCTGGCGTCACCGCGCACTCGCGCGATATTCCGGTTGGCGGGCGCGCGCGCGAGAGTCAGCAGCACAGCCGCTGACAATTAAGAAGCCTATTAAGGCCATGAAAGTATCAATTAACAGAGATTTCTCGCTGCCCGTCCAGCGTTACGGTTGGCAGTGGGCGAATCAGCCAGGCGGCCTTTTCCTTCTTGAGGAAACCTCCTCCTCCGAGGGTGGGAGGAGGCTTCCGGTATTAATTTTAAAAAAAATGTCTGGGCAGAATTTTTATAATCTATATATTTAGGCGAGTGAGTCCGATGTGTGAACATTTCTTCCCGCATTTTTAAATCCTTATTTGATGGTTTAAAATTCTTCAGCTCCCTGAGGCAGCTCTTCAGTGCCTTCAGGGAGCTTTCACTGCGCCCTTCCCAACACCCGTGTTGACTTCAGCTCTCGCCCTCCTCCCGCCGCCCCCCACCCCCCCCCCACCCCGGCAGAGTTGAGCCTCTCAGCACACCTTTCACGGTAGCTGGCCGTTAATCGGCCAGCCAGCGAGAAATCGCGGTCAGGGGGCCGATCGTGGGCGGTGGGCATTTCCCAGCCACTCCTGGGCCCGCCCACTGCGCCCGCCCGTGACCTCACAATTCTGGCCCTGGGGGTGGGAGGGGGGACTCAAAGCCAGCTTTATGGCTCAGGACAGGGACACCACCCACTGTGCCACAAGACCTTAGCTACATGAGTACAAATTATTTGCATAAAATCAACAACCCAAATGTCACTCCTCTCAGTTCTTTGGTTTTGGCAGCTCGGACTTCCTCTTCCTTCTGATTTCTCTATTCTGTTCCTCGCCCGAAGGCATTGGGATGTCCCTCGTCTTAGGACTTCGGTAGGAGGTGTGAGGACATGCACCCTCCCTCTGGTTATGTCACAAGAACAGAAACACACTGGCAGCCAGCTCTTAAACAGAAAGTTGCAAAGCCAGGTTTTCACTCAGACTCAAATGGTTAGGGTACAGCAGGCTGATTGGAAGTTATTTAGGTTTAAGTTCATCAAGATGGCCCACACAATTTGGGAAGTTTAGTTTGTTCATTACTTTTTTGATCTCTGAACTCGGGCAGCGTCCCCGCGGATTCGGACGCGGGGCCCTCCTAATTGGGCACTCTTTTGGCTCACGGAGGCCCCCCCCCCGGCAGCAAAGGCATACCCCACCACCCCCTGCCCTCACCCACCCATTTCCCCCCCACCCCTCCACCCGCCATCGCTGGGGCCTGCCTGACCGCATCCAGCAATCGCGGACCCCATTTACCGGCTTGGAGCGAGGCCAGTTCCTATGGCGTCTGCTCGGTGCAGTCCCGGCAGTGGCCACTGCTCCCGGTGATTGGTCGACGGCTCTAGGGGGCTGTGAATCATGAATGCAGCTGGGGTGTTGAACCCCGCCTGTGTACTGAAAACATCTGCCTGAAGTTTGTGCTTGATGTGTACTTCACAACCATAAAAATGTGCCCTCTGTACCGCTGCTCTACCATACCTAGAACTGTGTGTTTAGACATACCTTCTCTATTCCATTTTATATTTTAGATGACCTAACAGCATTCCTTTTGAGGCATCCCTTTTGCAAGGCTGGAAGAGCCCAAGCTCATGAATGTCTTCCTCAATGTGTTTCCCCGACACCTGGGATCAGGCTTTCTGGTTCTCTATTGCTTTGCCTCTTAATCGTTTTATGTTGTAGATCTCAGATTGAACATAGCAGTTCAGATATAGCTGAAGCAGGCACAGCTTCACTGTGATTTCTATGTATTTGAATTCAACTGGCCAATAAAAGTCAGTACATTTCCTACGTTCACTGTCACCTCACCTGATTTAATCAATTAACACCCTAGTTCTCTTTCAACTTCCCCCTTGGAGCATTCAATGTGTTCCGAGGATGTGCTTCTTAAAGATACAATTTCTATTTTTATTTTGGGCCAGATTTTTTAAAAAAACACTGAGACACTCTGTACAGACAATGGAAAACTGTCCAGAATGCGGCAATCCACATAATCTCACGTTCCACCAAGTGGGATGAAAAAAAACAGACACTCGCTCCTCTGGGGAGTGTGAAAGGCCCTATACCCATGTTGGCTTCACATCATCCTGAAAATTTTCAAATGATTTTGAGATAAGAGGCCAAAATGCAATTATCTGTTCTGAAACAAGAACTGCAGCAGACATGAACTAATAGAATTTCTCTGGAATTTACAGTCAGCAAGGTACTTTTAAGGACTCCTTACCAAGCAGGAGAGAGGGAAAACAAAAGACAATGCTGTACTGAACACAGATTTGAAGCTCTGTCTCTCTCTCTCTTTCTGGAAAGTATTGTGCCTGGTTCTGCAAAGTAACCATCCTGAAAAAAGAAATTTACTGCAAATCAAGATCTTTTGGGAATAATATGTGGGAATCTACTCCATACAATTACACCCAGGAAGACAACTGAACAAAACAAAAACAAAAATACCTGGAAAAACTCAGCAGGTCTGGCAGCATCTGCGGAGAGGAGCACAGTTAACGTTTCAAGTCTGAATGACCCTTCAACAGTTCAACAGTTCTGTTGAAGGGTCATTCGGACTCGAAACGTTAACTGTGCTCCTCTCCGCAGATGCTGCCAGACCTGCTGAGTTTTTCCAGGTATTATTGTTTTTGTTTTGGATTTCCAGCATCCGCAGTTTTTTGCTTTTAGACAACTGAACAAAATGGCCACAATATAGAATCATCATGCCAAGAACAGCTAACCATGTACTCTGTTTTATTTTTCATGAACTGTAAACATCCTATAAGCCTATCCTCTTACTCTGCCACCTGTACTGGTGTGTGTGGGCCCAGATGGGTGTGTGTGACATATGACTGGTAGTTTTGATGTACCTAGTTTTTCTTTTAATTCAGGAAATAGTTTCAATAAACTAATCTTGTTCTTTGTTTAACCTAAGAAAATCTGTCTGACTAATTCTTTACAACCTGAAAGTGTAAATAATGGGACTTCTACAGAATTGGCAAAGCACACCCTCTCTAAATATAAAAAAAAAATCCCTGTTACAGTCAAACCAGGAGTGGGAGAATAGGGGAGACATTTCACCCTTCCTCATGTGGTCTTAACAAATGCCACTCATGAAGTACACATACTCTCTATTCTTACGTTCAGTGCAGTGTCTTGCATTTTTTCATGTTGAACTGCATTTTCCAATGACCAGTCCAGGTTCAAACTATCTGCCAAATCTTCCTGCCTTCTCTGCAACCCCCCATCCCACCCCCCCACCCCCCTCTCCCCCGACTTGCTAGCTTTTGCAAGTCAAACATTCAATACTGTTACCAGTTAATTGCTTATAGCCAATTTCTGCTTTCCAAAGTGGCGTTATTTTTGTCCCTTGCTATATTTGACTTTACCATACAGATAACATTGCAGGGCAAATGATTAATACGTTGTTTAATCTCATGGAAAAAAAATTAATGTTGAGTTTAGAAAATATTAGTTTTAATCAATGAGTGTGCTATTGTGGGTTAAACAAAATCGGATTTCATTGGTCTCTGTGAAGCGTCTTGGGCACTTTTCTAAGCTAACGGTGCTACATGAATGCATGTTGTTGTTCATATATCTTCTGAGAATATAACTGCTTTGTATTGTGACTCTGATTCTAGGTCAACAATGTATTCAAGTAACTGAAGCTCAACATCCAAAGGCCTTTTGGAGGTCTATAAGTTACCACTGCCAAAGCCATGCAAACTGCCATTATTTCCAAACAGGCACTTACCCATTGCACTTCTGGTTATTGATTCCATTAGATTTCCAATTCTGAAGCCAGGCTTAATGGGTTTGTTGTTGCCATGTGTCACTCTGTTGGCCTTCTTGAAGATTTGTCCTGGAGGGTCTTATCTACTGAGAGTTCTGAGAACTGAGTTGTGCTCAAAAACATCTCACGCAGAAATCTTACTGCCTACCAAGGGTGAGACTTTCATCCCATTAGCTCGAAATAGTCTCCATCCAGATCCCAGAGGAAGGATAATGCACTAACCTTTTGCATCATTCAGACCTCCGGCCAGTTATCATCAACGTGTTATGAATAAAAATCAATAGGACTCATTTACAAAATGTGCATTAAATTTTATTCAAGCCCAGATTCTCACCATTATATAATGTAAATCATTGTTCTCATATTGTTCATCCATTAACTACATTGATTAAGATCCTGATGGCTGTACAGTAGCTGCTGCTAGGTCTGTGTGGGTATCAAGGAAGAGTTTCCATCAGTGTTTTGCTGTCAGCTCCCCTCACTTACTTACTCTCAACTTATTTGTGAGCTTTGAGGGCTTTTTCCACGCAAGGAAAATTGTGTGCAGTTTTCACCTGCATGTTTAAGGAAGGATATATTTGCATTGGCGGTGGCACAGGGAAAGTTCTCTAGATTGGTCCCTGGGATGAGAGGGTTGTCCTATGGTGAGATGCTGAGTAAATTGGGCTTATATTGTCTGGGGTTTAGAAGAATGGGAGGCCACTTCACTGAACCGTACAGGGTTCTGAGCGGGCTTGATCAGATAGATGCTGAGAACCTAAAATATGGGGACACAGTCTCAGGATAAGGGGCCGATCATTTAGGACTGAGATGAGGAGATATTTCTTCACTCAAAGGGTTGTGAATCTTTGGAACTCTCTACCCCAGATGGTTGTGGATGCTCCATCATTGAATACATTTAATGCTGGGGACAGACAGATTTTTGGTCTCTCAGGGAATCAAGGGATATGAGGAGTGGGCAGTAAATTGGAGTTGAAGACCAAGATCAGCCATTACTGTATTGAATGGAGGAGCAGGCTCCATGGGTTGCATGGTCTACTCCTGCTCCTACTTTTACTGTTCTTATGTATTATTCTTTCAAGCTTTTTCACTTGCTTCTCTCTTACCATCCTCCCTCATTTCTGCGTTTCTCTTTTTTCTGTTCTTTTCTTATTTTTATCTTGCTTTTCACTTGTGGTGCTCATCTCCTTTATTTTCATCTCCCTATTTTTTTTCTTATTTTCTCTCTTAATTTCCACCTTTCCTTTTCTCCTCCCCCTTCTCCCTGTTTCTCCCTTTCCCCTCTACAGTTTTCTTTTCACGTTATTTTCTGTAACATTGGAGCTGGTTCGGGGGGAACGGCATTGGCCAGGTGAGGGAGACAGAGGTGGGAAGGGCGGCATAGGGCTTTGAAAAATGATGGGGGAATATCGGACTTTGGGGGAAATAAACACATGGGCAGAAAAATGAGAATCCAGCTCCTGCTAACCTTGTGTTAGGACTCTTCATCCATTCCTGTTGTAGTTGCATTAGCGTGCAAGTTTGGTCCAACAGTATGGTCATTGCATAAAGAAAGGACTATAACTCCTATAGCACTTTTCACAACCGCAAGATGTTCTCAAAGCTCTTTACAGCCAATGAAGTACCTTTTGCAGTGTAGTCACTGTTGTAATGTAGGAAAGACAACAGCCGCTTTGCACACAGCAAGCTCCCACGTGAAGTAGTGTCCAGATAATGTTTTTCAGTGAAGTTGGTTGAGCCAGGTCACTGCGGGAAACTCTCCTGCCCTTCTTTAAAATAGAACCATCAGATCTTTTGTTAAAATAAGGAAGACACCAGAATATAAACATGTAGATCGGTGCTGTTACATATGAAGGCTAACCGGGGAGTTATTTCTTGTGTTTGCTACAATGATGGAGGGGATTGTGTAACATTCGAGGGATATGCCCCAATCAGGACTGGTGAAGGGTATTTTCCACCCTAGGTGAACCTTCGCCCTGGTGCCCACCTCCACTCCCCCACCCGCCATAATTGACTTGAGTACACTATGGTCCCACTATCACACAACCGCTAAAAATGGTCAAACTCACAGGTAGTTGTTATCCGTGGCCAGTGCTCAGCCCTCGCTCTGGCCTCAGCCTCCCGAGTCCCATCCCGTGGGCTCTGCTTCTGCTGCAATGCGTCCCCTTGACACCACCTTAAATTCGCGCAATTCGATCCCGCACCCTCTTGCCACATCTCAACCCGCATCACAAGATCATCACCTGGAAGGGTGTTGGGGGGGGGCAGGGGTTGGGGAGGGGTAGGGGGAGTGGGGGGAAGGAAGGGAAAGAATTTGCATGGTCAGTGAGCATGAACACGCGGTGGAGGGAGGGTGCGAGGAAACGCTTGAGAGCTGCGAGCATGCGATGGGCGAGATGGGGAACGGGGAGGTGTCGGATCGGGAAAGAGCTGCTTGCTACTGTAGCCTGCTGGAAAACTCCAGGGGGACAGGGAGGGAGGGAGGAAGGAGAGACTGAACCGAAACTGCATAGTGTCCCACCCCCAGGCACTCAGTTAAGTTGCTCAGGCTCATAATGTAATCATACCGATATCATTTTTAAGCTTCAGAATTCAGACTTCAGATTTTTTGCCATGGCCGCCAGCCCCCAGCCAAATCTTGCTGCCCTAGAGGCCACTGGTCAGCTCATCTAGTGGTTGTCCTGGCCCTGATCCCAATCACAATTGGTTTCTGATAAATTTGTCCTTAATTAATCAGGGAGACGTTTACTGCTGTAAACAGTTCAGAAAGTCCCATTCCCTGAATTAATTCCATTAAGCAAACATGTAACAGCACTGAAAGGGCAATGGTACAACTGCCACTCAGAATCACATTTCTGATCAATTGTGAAATGATTAGTACTTTGGTAGTACAGAACTTGAGTATTGTTGATAAACGAGACATTTTGTCCAATCTTTTCATCTTGCACTCATCAGGGCAATTCGCAAAAATACCAGTGTCAGGGAAAACAACAAATTCATACTGTATGAGAAGAGAGTGCTGATTGGTTGTCAAGTGGACTCTAATGGTACAGACGTTGTCCTGGAGAATGCACAAGTTTAAGGTGACTGATAGTTAAATGCCAAGCATTGTTTGAAATTTAAACCAGGCAGTTTGACTCTGATTGGTTAAGGCAATGCCCCGAGGAATGAACCAGCGAATGACTGTCACTTATTTTGTTTAGCTGAAACAGGTGCAATGTGTGTACATATTCTTGATGTTGACAAGGAACAGGGCCCTGTGTACTAATGTATGTAGCTCAGCGCATTTGTACAGCACCTTTAAAGTAGTAAACCATCCCTAAGCACTTCATTGGAGCATTTTCAAACAACATTTGATACCGAGCCACATAAGGAGAGATATTAGGGAAGATCAAAGAGTAGGTTATAAGGAGCACCTTAAAGGAGGAGAGATAGGCAGAGGGACCAAGAGCTTTAGGGAGGGAATTCCAGGGCCTAGGTCCTCCCAGTTTTGCCTTGTGCTATCGTTCCTAATTGTCATTGAATCTCTCCTGCTTTCCATCCTATCGCAGACCTTCCCTTTTATTCTTTCCTCCCTTCCCCCCTTTCCCTGTACTCCTTACTTGCTTAAAACCTATTAGATCGCAAACCTTGTTCCAGTTCTGGTGCTGGATCATTGACCTGAAATGTCAACTCCATTTCTCTCTCCACAGATGCTGCCAGACCAGCATTTTCTATTTTTATTTCCGATTTCCAGCACCTGCAGTATTTTGTTTTTGGTTTAATGTAGAATGTTTTTTTTCTTATTTTTGTGTTGAGTGTGCATTGCTGATGTCCAGGATATTTTTAATTCCTAATTTCTCACTTCCACTTCCGGAACTGGTGACTCACGAGGGAATATTTTCCCTTTCCCGCCATCAGGTAGCTCACCCTGGTGGCCATTCCTTATCGTTTAAGCCCAGAAGGTTGAGTGCTGGCTATTTGAGCACAGAAGGCGTCGCAATCCAGTGCAATGTCTATAACAACAACAACTTATATTTATATAGAATCTTTAATGGAATGAAAGGCGCTTCACAGGAGTACTATGAAACAAAGCATGGCAGCGAGCCACAGAAGGAGGTATTAGGTCAGATGACCAAAAGCTTTGTCAAAGAGGAAGGTTTTAAGGAGTGTCTTAAATGGGAGAGGTGCCGTAGAGAGACGGAGAGGTGCAGGGAGCGAATTCCAGAGCTCGGGGCCTCAGCATCTGAAGGTACGGCCGCCAAAATCTTTGACCATGCTGCAGGATTGTGAGGGGGATTGGCTGATTTATGGCACTAAACGCTGTTCTGTAACGCCGCAACTCAAAGAAATGACTGCCCTTTATCAAAACATGTTCAAAAGCACTGACACGTTATATCGCAGCCTCAGTCTGGAAAAGAACAATGAAGCAAAAGTGAATATCCTCATCGCTTCTGTTTATTTACTTCAATTTCCCAGTTTTCGCCGGTCCTCTCCTGACTCCTGTTTCCTTTCTTACCGCAGAGCTGCCAAGTAATTGGGCAGCATCAAGAGCAGAAAATAAGAGGAAATTGTTTCCTTGGTATCTTCCCCTTGCTCCTTGAGAGCTCTACGCTGGCTGCTAGCGGGCTGGGAGATCAGCCCATTCTTTAAAAAAAAAGAAAGACTTGCATTTGTGTAGTGCCTTTCACATCCCCAAGAGCCATGTTCCCACACGGGAATGTGATAATGATTGGATAATCTGATGAGGGGTAAATAACGACCAGGGCACCAGGGATAACTCCTCTGCTCTTCCCCAATACAGTACCATGAGATCTTTCTTTACGTCCACCTGTGACAGCAGACAGGGCCTCGGCTTAACGTCTCACCCAAAAGATGGGGCTTAACAGCTCTGCCAAGTACCATCCCACTGGTATTGGTCCTCGCATCCCTTCGAGATGGACTGCCTGTGGCTCTGCTCATAGCTTGTCCATCCACCAACACCTTCTAAAACCTGCATGAGATGAACCTGCTTCACTGATCTGGAGGGGGAAACATGTTCCAAGTCCTCAACGGTAGAACAGGTGGGTGAATGAGGTCTTAATTCCTAAGACCTTAATTCCCTTAGTACTCAAAAATCTATTGACCTCTGTCTTGAGCATAATGAGCGACTGAGCACACTCAGCGCTCTGGGGTAGGGAATTCTAAAGATCCACAATCCTCTGAGCGAAGACATTTTTCACCCCAGTTTGAAATGGCCGGCCCCTTATTTTGAGACTGTGACCACGTGCTCTAGATTCCCCACGCAGCCGGGAGGTCATTTTCTCAGCATCTACCTTGTCAAGCCCCTTAGGAATTTTAAGTGTTGCACTTAGATCACCTGTCATTCTTCTAACTCCAGGGAATATAGGCCTTGACTACTCCATCGCTCCTCGTGGGAGAGCCTCTTCGTCCCAGGTCATTGGGTGAGTATCATTAGTTGCTTGCCTGGTGAAATGCATCAAACACAGAGGGCTGACAGGTCTCTGGCAAGAGAGCACTAGCCGATGATTTTGAAATATGGTAACTGTCTGTCTGTCTCAACTTTATGTAAAGAAAGCATTTAGATGTGAGAGCATTTGACCTTTGAGCACCGTGACTACTTGCTGTAGCTTTGATAAATGCCTCCCTTAACATTCGATTACAGAGTGGTAATCAAATAAGCTTGCTGCCATCACTGATTCTCAACTCAACTGTATTGGATGTGACAATACAGGCAATTCACTCCCTCAGGTGTTGATCCTAAATTAATGTGGCCTAGAATAAAGGAGCCCATAAGCTCCTTAAAGAGTGGTAATACAGGAACCACATTACAGGTTTGTCTCAACAAATCATTGCTAACTTGGACTAATTGCCTTGGAGAATTTCCTTTCTGTTCCCCTTGATAAACTGTGTTTTATACTTACAAGACGAAAGCCAATCAGACTACTTTTTAATGGACCGGAGCTTTAGTTAAATATTCCAAGTAACTGAAGGTTCTATTAAAATGTATGTTTATTTATTTTAGAAACAATCTACAAATTGATTTATACAACACTGCTGTTTCTTTGACAACGTTTATTTGCAAAGGGCTACCATGTGCAATTTAGGACTCAGGTCTTTCATTTCTATTTCTCTGAACAAAACAAAGAGCAACTCTAGGCTAAATTATAGTATTACTTCCAATGTCCACAAGGCACTCCAGTCTTTGCATTGCAAATTGAATGGTTCAAAACTTGCTCTAGGATTTAAGCATATTTTTTAAGCCCAGGAACAGGCCATTTGGCCCTTCTGGGCTGTGCCTGTGATTAAGCTCCACATGAGCCTACTCCCACCCTACTTCATCTAGTCCCATGAGCGTATTCTTCCGTTCCTCATGTACGTATCTCACTTCCAGATGAATACGTCCACACTATTCAAGTCAAACGCTCCCTGTGGTAGCAAATTCCATATTCTCACCACCCTCTGGGTAAAGAGGTTTCTCCTGAAATCCCTTTTGAAGTTGTTGACTATCGTGTATGTAAAGCCTTTAGTTCTGGACTCCTCTACTTGTGAAAAAAATCAGGGGAAATGATGTTCACACCCCCTTGGGGCAGGTTTCAGACGGAGGATGCTGAGCAAACCTTTAAGAAGTGCGCTGACCTGCCTTCCCCATGTTTTTCCCAAAATATAATTGGATCTAATTGCGTTAGAAGCAGTTCACAGAAGGTTCACTGATGCCTGGGATGAAGGGGTTATCTTATGGGGAAAGGTTGAACAGGCTGGGTCTGAACTCAGTGGAGTTTAGAAGAGCGAGAGGTGATCTTATTGCAACATGTAAGATTCCGAGGGGACTGGACAGGGTGGATGCTGGGAGGATGTTTCCCCATGTGGGAGAGACTAGAACCAGGGGACACAGCTCAAAAATTAGGGGGCTCCCATTTAAAACTGGGATGAGGAGAATTTTTTTCTGTCAGAGGGTCAATAGTCTGTGGAGTTGTCCCCAACGAGCAGTGGAGACTGGGTCATTGAATATTCAAGGCTGACTTAGATTTTTGATCAACAAGGGAGTCAAGGGTTATGGGGGACAGGAAAGTGGAGTTGAGGCCACAATTAGATCAGCCATGAACTTATTGAATGGTGGAGCAGGCCAAAGAGGCTGATTGGCCTACTCCTGCTCCTAATTCCTGTGTTTCCACCTCCGTTCACTCTTCCCAGGGAGCCTGGCAGCAGCAGGAAGACAATTAAAGCCATTATTGCACCAATGAACAGGCATTTTCCTAGGGCACTGGCAGTTTGCCAGAGATGCACGGGACCCCTGTCGTGTCTGCAGCTGATCGCTTCACTAGGAAGCGAGAGCACAGTGGGAGGTCATTGGAGCGCTATGAAATGAATATGCGGAGTGATCTTTAAATCAGCATATTGGTTTCATTCAGCACACCCTCAGGTAAAATGCTTTCAAGTAGAAGCGTTTCCCCTTTAGACGGATCCACTTGATAACTCTGGGTGTTGGGATTTGTCAGCATTAGTGTTGCACCTCCATCTTGTGGCAGCCTCTCCCTCTCTGGTCACCTAAGGTGTTGTTAGTGGGGCAGCTGGCCGCACTTCCCTTCAGCCACCCTGATCGGATCTCCTGCATCTGGTGCCTGCCCGCTGACCCTAACTGGACAGCCACCATTGACGAAGAGATCTGACATCAGATCAGCTGCACCAACGCAGCCTTCTGCAAATTACAGCAGCGAGTGTTCGGCAACAAAAAGACCTCCACAATCAACAAAAGTCCACGTGTACTGAGCAGTTGACGTCACCACACTCCTGTGCTGTGGCAAGGCCTGGACTGCCTATCCGCGACACCTAAGAGCACCGGAGAAATCCCGTCAGCAACGCCTCCGCCGCATCCTCTGGGAGGACCATTGAACAAACACTCATAACCCCCTTGAAGCCAGCTCCACAAGCATTCAGGCAAGACTCCTGCAAAATCAACAACGATGGACTGGATACTGTGTCTAGGTGGCCGGTAAGTGTCTCCCACCAGGTCCTGTTTTCTCAGCTTTCAAATGGCCAACGTTCCAGGGGAGGATAAAGAAAAGCCTTCATAGACACTCTGGAGCTCTCCTTGAAGTGCAGCAGCATTGACATTAATGACCGCAGGGAACTTGCTATCAATAGTTCAAAAGGGCAACAACTTGACCATCAAGCTGCATCAGACTTTGAGAGTCCCAACGTCTTAACGATGAGGCAGAGCAGCGGTAGAGAAGGAAAGAAAAGGAAGCAAATCCTGAACTCCGGGTCCCGCTGCTTTGTGAGACGTCCTGCCCCATGTGCCCAAAGATCTGTAGGTTGGGAATCAGCTTGTTCAGTCACGTGAAGATCCATGGCAGAAACTCGTGACCCTGAGTCGACATCATCCTCAAATCAAGGGACAGCCAATGACGATGAGAGATGTGTGAAATGGTCACTGTTCTGCTTACATAATAGTGACTGTGTTCTAAGGTACATAACGGGCATGCTTTTGATAGTTCCTAAATAGATATAAGTTTTTCATCTGCCTTTCAGTAGTTATTGAGGTGAGGAAGTATAATTGATTGTTGTGGAGTTCATTTGCGTTTATTTAGAGGAATTCTATTTTTCTTAACTCTTACCGCAGTTATAAACACATTGCTCAGCAGGTCCTGACTGCGAATGTTAAAGAGCCAATGGCATTATTCAAGAAAAAGCCAACTGCAGGAAGTTTGCTCAGCATCTTGGCCAGGTTTTACCAATGATACATCTCATCGACCTTTATTTGCAAAAAGTCTCCCCACAGAAAGCGACAGTGAAAGTGTCACAGAAATGTGAAGCAGCTTGGCACATCCTCAGAGATGTCATAAGTGTCAGTTCTTTTGACTGTTTCTTTCATCGGTTCCCCTGAATTCGCCCTTTCCACCTCCAGTTCCCTCCCTCTGTGTTAACGCGTTGCTGTATTTATTTTGGTTTCTTGCAATGTTGGTCTCTCACACCCAGACCAAACTCGCCAGAGTTAATGAGGCCGGCAAGCAAGATCAGACCAGGTAAAACAAAATACTGCAACTTGTGAAGTAAGTTTCTTGAGGTTGCTGTTACCTCATGGGATTTGCATATCAGAAGGCAAAATAAATGCAATTCTGGGTTCTATATGCTATAGCCTCTGGGGAGACAGTGGCATAATGGTACAGTCACTAGATTAGTAATCCAGAGGCCCAGGCTAATGCTCTGGGGACATGGGTTCAAATCACCATGGCAGCTGGTGAAATTTGAATTCAATTAATAAAATCTGGAATTGAAAGCCAGTCTCAGTAATGATGACTGTAAAGCTATCGATTGCCATTAGAAACTCAACTGGTTCACTAATGCCCCTTTAGGGAAGGAAATCTGCCATTCTTACCTGATCTGGCCTACATGTAACTACAATGTGGTGGTTGACTCTTAACTGCCCTCTGACTTGGAACTATATTGCCGTTCCTTCTCTGTCGCAGGGTCAAAATCTTAGACCTCCTTCCCTAACAGCACTGTGGGTGTGCCTACACCACATGGACTGCAGCAGTTCAAGAAGGTAGTTCACCACCACCCTTCTCAAGGGCAATTAGGGATGGGCAACAAATGCTGGCCTTGCCAACAACACCTACATCCTGTAAAAGAATAAACAAAAAGATCCTTTAAGAGAAAGGAAAAGACTAACGTTGATATAGCACCCTTCATACTCTCAGAACGTCCCAAATCACCTCACAGCATTGAAATTACTTTGGAAAGAAAGACTTGTATTTATATAACATTTTTCACAACCACCGCGCATCTCAAAGTGCTTTACAGCCACTGAAGTGCAATCACTGATCTGACCTAGGCAAACACAGCAGCCAAATTTGTAGTCAATACGATCCCACAACAGGAGTGAGATAAATAACCACTTGGACTGTTTCAGTGCTGTGGGCTGAGAGATGAAGGTTCAATTGAATTCTAGGGGCAGAATATTGCCGTCAGCGTGCGGGGGCGGGTCCGACACGCCGAGGCGTAAAATGACACGCGATAATGTCGGGCGTGCGTCCCAACGTCATCGCGCGTCATTTCGATATTTTGTTCGGCTGCGCACTCGCCGAACTGTCAACGGCCTTTTAAGGCCATTAGAAAAGTAATTAAACTTGTTAACAGCGCCGCCCGTCCAACCTTAAGGTTGGCGGGGGGGGGGCAGGCGAAGAGCCGAAGTGGCCTCCGCGTTTTCCAGGAAACCTCGTCCACGGGCGGGATGAGGTTTCCTAAAGCTTTTGTAAAATAAATAAATAATTTTTCTTAACTTCACAAACACGTCCCAGCTCATGTGACACTGTCACATGAGGGGGCATGTTTAAATAAATTTTTTACTTGATTTATTAAAAACTTTTGTAACCCATTCAATCTCCCTGAGGCACCTCCGTGGCTCAGGGACATTGCTGTGCTCTTTCGCACCGAAGCGCGGAAGAGCGCAGGCCCCGACTCTCCCTCCTCCCCTGCCTGCACAGGTATGGTCACGCGTCAGGCCCGCCCACGTAAAATGGCGGTGCGCAGCCGATCGCGGGTGGCGATCAGCTCCACGTCCACCCCCGCCCAGCCCGCCCGCCATAGGAAAAATTCTCCCCCAGGTGTATCACCCCTTGTTCTTCCTTGAAAATGTACTGTGGGATCATTTAATATTCAACTGAGCAGATCAAATTAAGAGAGACCTTCAGCTATATAGCTCCTTACATGACCTCAGGATGTCCCAAAGTATTTTAACAGCCAACAACATACTTTTGAAGTGTGGTCACAGTTGTAATGTTGGAAATGCAGCAGCCAATTAGCGCACAGCAAGCTCCCACAAACAGCAATGAGTTAATGACCAGATAATTTGTTTTTGGCATGTTGACTAAAGGATAGATATCGGGCCAGGATAACAGGGAGAACCCACTGGCTCTTCTTCGAAATGGGATTTTCTAAGACCACCTGAGAGGGCTGACGGGACCTCGACTTAACGTCTCATCCAAAGGACGACACCTCCAAATCACTCGAATTTTAAATTGAGAAGAAAAAAATCCCTTTTAAAGTTTGTAAAAAAAAAAAGTGCATGTCAAGTGGAAGTAAGGAATTGTGTAAATTTAGGGAATTTCCTCTTTGGCCAAAAAGATGACCCTGATAATGCTTGTTTTTGTCTCTAATTAATGAGCCATTAACAAAATCACGTTCTCAGATTCACACAATTCAAAGTTGTACGCCCGCGATTTCATTGGTTAAACTGTTAATGGTGGGGGTGGGTTTGGGGGGTGGTGGTGGGGAAGTGGGGAGGGAAAAACGGGCAGCTTCCTGCACTTCCTTCAAAAGAAAATAAAAATAAGATTGCAGCTGTGTTCTCAGAATCTTTCAAATACAAAGCAGCCACTATACCCAGAGAATTATCCTGTCTCAGCCACAGTGATATCAAAACTAAGCTCAGTTTATGAAATTCAAGAGATGTATCATATGGAGCAGAAAGTGAGTTTTCCGGTGATGTAGTGAGGTGGAAACAGTAATAATAAAGCAATACTGTAGCACATGTCACGTGACCCAATATACCTGCAGGGCTTAAGTCATAAAATCAGTAATTTATCCTGCGTCACATGGTATTACTTGCATCTCCGAAAGGCACTTTGAAAACTTTCACATCAAAGAAACTCTCCACTGTAATTGAAACTGAGAGCATGAGATGAGGGGCACCATTGTGTATCTATTGTGCAGACAAATATAAAAGGGCTAATTTCACAAATAGGCACCCTGGCTCAAAACGTCTTCAGTCGCAGCAACACGAGGAACACTGTCATGGTGATCAATCCGCCCCATGGGATTTCATACTCAATCAAAAAGGAATACAGGCACAGGCATGGCAAATTGGACAGGGCATATGGAAATCCCAATGCATGAAGAATGACCAGTTGGGTAAAGTCCTGGATTGTGATTAATAATCATCACCAGGACTTTCCAGCAAGCACCAAGATGTTGCGTGGTTGGGTGTTGAGAACTGCCCTCCCTGTCAGCTCCTTGCTGCACATCCTCACCGCCACCGCACACTATCCTCAAGAGGGTCTGGTGGGGAAGAGACCATCACCCATCTCCTTCTGGACTTCAAGAGTAAAGAGGTCTTGCTGCAATGATGCAGGGTATTGGTGAGGCCACACCTGAGGGTTGATTTTACAGGGTCAATGGATTACCCACCATAGCCACCTGACCCAAAAGGCAGTTGGCACCTCGCCAACGTGACATCTGGCTGTCCCACAGCGATATTACGCCGGGGGCAGCCTTAACTCGCGTCATGGGACTTCTGCCCCTCAAGGACGGGAAGTCCTGCCCTAGAGAGCAGCCAGCCAATCAGATTGGCTGACAGCTCTATAGCCCCAGTAGCGCCATAAGGCAGCAGTGACCACTGCTGGAACTGCAACCAGTCCCGAGGAAGGAGTGAAGATGTCACCCCGACCAGTTAAGTCCAGGGATTTTGAGGTGGGCAAGGCTGGGAGACCCCTGCGAGCGGGAGAAGGGGTGGGGGGGGGGGGGGGGGGGGTCAGGTTAGAGGGGCCGGGATTGGGGAGGTGGGGGGTGGTTTGAGGGTATGATCTTGGTGCCCCCGATGTGCAAAGGAGACCCTCCAAAGGAAGTAGCCCCCCCCCACTTCCTGCCCAACACCAGTCCGTGATGTCAAAGCTGCCCGGCTGTTCGTCTTGCCCCATGAACTGAAAACATTTAAGGGCCTCAATAGGCTTAAGGGTGGGTGGGCTGCATCAGGCCTTACCCGCCCAGCGTAATATGGGGAGCAGGTCAGGGGTGGGTGGGAAGGTGGAAGACTGGCCGCCCGCTTTATTTCACAAGCCCTCCCCACCTTCAAATATACCAGTGGAGGCTCTAACATTCACCCCTCCCCCGGAGTAACATGTGCAATTTAGGTCTCCTTACCTAAGGAAGGACATCCTTGCCCTAGAGGGAGCGGAACAATGTTTCACTAGACTGATGCCTGGGATGAGGGGATTGTCCTTTGAGGAGAAATTGAATGGACTAGGCTTATATTCCTTAGAGTTAGATACTGGTTGAGGAATTTACAACAAGGGGTCACAGTCCTGGAATACAGCCATTTGTGGCTGAGATGAGGAGAAACTTCTTCACTCAAATGGTAGTGAACCTTCGGAATTTTCTACTCCAGGGTGGTGCAGATGCTCAGTAGATAAGTCTGCTCAAGACAGAGGTTAATAGATTTTTGATTACTGAGGGAGTAAAGGGATATGGGATGTTGTGGGAAGGTGGATTTGAGTTAGAAGGTCAGCCATGATCTCATTGAATGGCGGACCAGATGCCAAGGGCAAAATGGCCTACTCCTGCTCCTATTTCTTATGTTCTTCTGGAATGCATGTGCACTCAGAGGATCTGCAGAGAAATGCAATGGTTTTTGTTGAGGTTCATCCTGAGCAGCTCCCTAACACATGGGACACTGTGCCTCATGGGCTGTTCCCAGAGACGCACTCCAAGACAAATATCAGCTCCTGCTCGATGAAAGGTGCTTTTTGTCTGCCCAAAACTTGTTTGGTCTTCAAGTGCAAAAGGCTATCCATGACCTAGTGTTGCAGACTGGCGCATGCCAAGGTCCAAGACCACCACCCTGCTGAGGGGTACATTGAGAGCGAGGGTGGGCCTTCAGCTACCTAGGCCCTGTACTCTGGAGTTTCCTCCCTTAAATCTCTCCGCCTCTCTCTCCTGCTTTAAGACTGTCCCTAAGCTATGTCCATGAAGAGCAGGGGAGTTATAGCCAGCGACAGGAAACATCCAGTGCAAATGGCATTCCTGTGGCTCCCTTTGAAATTGGTTGAACAGTCCCAGGTTGTAGCTCCCTGGGCATAACAAGGTGTGACATTCCGGAAACTGAGAAGAGAGTTCTTTTGTTCTGGAGGAAAGTCCAGTTTAAAAGTAAAAACTAGCAATAAGTATAAAGTTTTTAAATCTATATGGTGTTGGGTTTCTTTTCCTCATCTGAGGAACCCAACAAGACCTGGGACCCCATGGGACTAGTCCTCGGCCATTGGTTTCATGGGACAGGGGACTCTGGAGGCAATTTGGGGATGGGGGGTGGGAGGGGGTGGGAAGATTTCTGCCTGTGATGGTGAAGGGATGGAGGGGTGGTTTCAGGAGGTGATGGGGAGCGGGGGCAGAAGGGGAACCTGAAACACAGGGGTATGAAGGTTTCGTGGTGAGGTCCAGCTGGGACATATAATTAGGCAGCTGATCCCACAGGGAAACTTCATTTCCTACATCCTAACAATGACTAAACATTCTTTTTTTCCAAAAAGAACGTCATTACTTTGGGGCTCCCCGAGACAGACAAAAAGGTTATCGACCTAAAACGTTGGCCGGGATTTTCCGGCGCAGCCTGGCCGGGATCTTCCGGTGCAGCCAGGCCGGGATTTTCTGGTGCAGCCAGGCCGGGATCTTCCGGCGCAGCCAGGCCGGGATCTTCCGGCGCAGCCTGGCCGGGATTTTCTGGTGCCACCGAAAGCCAACGGACTTTCGGCTGGCTCTCCAAATTTTCTGTTCCCGCCTGTGACGGGTCCCGCCGTGGGCGCTACCGGGAAATCCTGGTTAGTAACCCTGTTTCTCTTCCCACAGATACTGCTAGAACTGCTGAGTATCCAACATTTTTCTGCCTATATTTCGGCTTGGCCTCAGCCAAGTTCCTGTGGAAAATAAAAGCCCTTAATTTGACCATCTCATACCCAGGGTCCATTAGATTTGATGATGTGTGAGGGGTGGGTAAGCGGGGGGTAGTTGGCTGGTGGTGGGGGGAGTGTGTGGGATGTGTTGGTGAGGGGTGGGAATGCCACACACGCGCAGTAAATAGTTTCTCCTTCTCCTGGGACTGAAAAGGCTGAACTGCCTTCAGAGCCGTCAGGTCTAATGCGGCGCATCTATTCGGTCAAAGCACCGGGACCACCTGCCGAACCACTGGCATGGAAAATCCATTGGCAAGCGATGAACAGCGGCAGCTGTGGCGATCCAAGCGCTTTCTGGCAGGAGCCTCACTAGTGTCTTGAAGCTGGAGTTGGATCTCAGCCAGAGTAACCTGAGCCTCAGTTTATTCCTCTCAATTTCAGGCTTCAAATAGATCAGTGTCTTTGTCATCCCTTCAGCACCTGACTCAACGCCTTTTATTATTATCCCTGGCTCTTTTCTCCTGTCCAATTTCATTCTCGTCTCTCTTTCTTGTCTGTCCTCTCATTATTTAATGGATTTCACTACATTTTTTTTAAATCCCCACCCCCCTTCCCCCTCAGCAGATGCCTTCCCCTGTGATTCCCAGACCTGTCTCTACCTCTGATCGCTATTTCTCCCTTTCCCTCTATCTCTCAATGTAGCAGTGGGCAAGCGTCTTGCGTGTTTCCCCTTAAGGAGGTTCCTCAGTGTTGAGGATTGTGGTTGAAGGCAAAAAGTTTTGGCAACAAAGTTTTCCGCCTCGTTTTTTTAAGTAAGTTACAAGTTCACGCAGGTACAGCAAGCAATTAAGAAATAGTCGTTTGGTAGTACAGAACTTGAGTGTTGCTGAAAAAAAGAGACGTGTCTAAGCTTTTCGTCTTGCACTCATCAGGGCATTTGCAAGAATACCAATGTAAGGGGGAATACAACAGTTTATGCTGTATGTGAAGAGAGTGCTGATTGGTTGGCAAGTGGCGTTGCCATGGAGAATACACATTTGCCTCTGAGTCAGATAATTGTGAGTTCAAGTCCCACTTGAGCACACTGATCTAAGCTGACACTTCAGTGCAGTACTGAGGGAATGCTGCACAATTGGAGGTTCTATCTTTTGGATGAGATGTTAAACTGTATCGCCATCTGCCCTCTCAAGTAGATGTAAAAGCTCCCATGGTGCTGTTTCGAAGACAAGCAGGGGAGTTATCCCTGGTGCCCTGGCCAATATTTATCCCTCAATCAACATCACAAAATAGATTTTCTGGTCATTCACACTTTGCTGTTTGTGGGAGCTTGCTGTGGGCAAATTGGCTCCTGCATTTCCTACATTACAACAGTGACTACATTTCAAAAAAAGTACTTATTTGGTTGTAAAGTGCTTTGGGATTTTGATGACTGTGACAGGCACGATATCATTGCAAATTTTTATTTCTTTTCAGCCGTCATTTATTCAAATCTTCTTCTTTGGCAGTTTAGCCTGGTTGACCGGCACCCCGTCCGCCACCTTCAACATCCATTCCCTCCATTGCCGACGCGTAGAGATCAAGATGCACTGCAGCAACTCACCAAGGCTCCTTCAACAGCACCGCCCAAACCCATGACTCCTACCACCTAGAAGGACAAGGGCAGCAGAAACATAGGAACACCACCATCTGCAAGTTCCCCTCCAAGCCACACACCCAGAGCCATCCTTAGGGTACGGCAAATTGGGGCAACCACCCCAGGCCCCGCGCTTTGGAGGGCCCCCCACTTCGGCATCACGGTGTCAATTGTAATACTATTCCAAACATCTTTAAAATGGGCATATAGCGCATAGCGTCTGACCTGCTGGGTAAGTCGCTCACTTGCTGTGTTTATCTTCGGTCCCAGGCAATTTAAGCCCTCTGCTTTTTATTTTATTTTTCTTCCAGTACGCATTTGCAACGGAGATTTGTTTAACGTTGGAAGATGGACAGTCATTTTTTTAAAAAAAAAGTCGAATTATTTATTGCGCCGTGTCTGTAATTGTTGTTTAAAAAGTTGAACGCGGTGAATGTCGTCACTCCGACATTTAGGCCCGAATTTTCCACCCCCCCTTCCCCCACCCCACCCCCAACCCCCCATACGGTGGACTCTGCCTTGGGCGGGGCCGGCGAGCCATCGGAATCTCCGTTCCCATCAGCGGGGACCGGAAGATCCCGCTGGCGTGAGGGGCTCAAAAATTCCCGTCTTATAAAAGTTTTCTCCAGTTGTGATGTGGGGTATGTTGGTAAAAATGTTCCGACGGAATCCCACGGAGATCATGGGGGGCGGGGGGGATTTTCCCCCTCGTCGGGTGGGCGCGGTCAGGCGGGCCTGAGAGCGGCCATGCAACGGTCCGCCACCCGCGATCAGGCCCCCAACCGATTAACAGCCAGCCGGAGTGAACCGCGCGCTGAAACGCTCAGCGCTACCTGGGTGGGGATGGGGGTGGGGGAAGAGGAGGAGGAGGGCGAGCGCGGAGATCAGCGCATGCGCGCAGGTGCGCTGAGCGAAAGCTGCCTGAAGGCACAGAGCTGCCCCAGGGAGCTGAAGATTTTTAACGTGAAAAAAATAAAGAATGGAAAAATAAGAAAAACAGGTCCATCTGTCACATGGGCAGGGACGTGTTAAAAACGAGCTTTAAAGGTTTTTTAAAATCACCGTTGGTAACCTCATCTCGCCCGTGGATGAGGTCTCGCAAAAAAATGCAAAGGCCACTCGGCCTATTCGTCCGCCCGCCAACCGAACGGTTGAACGGGGAGCGAAAAATTCAATTTAATTCATGGATTAAGGGCCTTGGTAGGCCTCTGAAATGTCGGCGGGCGCGCTACCGCCTCTTGGACCCGTCGAGCGAAATATCACCAGAGTGCACAATGACACCGGGACGCTTGCCTGACATCATCGCGCACTATTTCACTCCCGATCGGGTCGGGCGCGTGCCTGCCCGACAAGGGAAACGTTCTGCCCCATGGATTTCTCCTTAACACAAGGAGAGCCAACAATTATGTTCAGCCTTGGAAGCAAGGTGTAGTTTTATGCCTGACACAGTTATCACAGTCAATAGTGCAGTATGTATTTGTAACCAAGTGCTCAGTAGCTGAGACGCTGCTGGTGCTCCTTTTCACACACACGCTCAGGGGCCCCAGCCATCAGAGGAAACTTGTCTAAAAATGTTATGGGGGCCCACACGGTGTGATATGCCTGAGAACCTGCATTCTCCTAGGGCCAGCCCTGCACACGCCAACCTGAATTGGAACCATATCGCCGTTCCTTGACTGTCGATGGGTCAAAATCCTGGAACTCCCTCCCTAACAGCACCATGGGTGTACCCACACCACAGAGACTGCAGGGGTTCAAGAAGGCGGCTCACCACCACCTTCTCAAGGGCAATTAAGGATGGGCAATAAAAATGCTGGTCTAGCCAGTGATGCCCACATCCTTGGAAAAGAATAAAAATAAATGTCCCTCTAGATCGGGGATGATTTGCTTCCACTCTGGTTTGATGGATTCTGAGATGGCTGACAAATCCAATTTGCAATCTGCATTCTGCTTGACTCTGCCGCATGTGAGGCAGGTGGTGCTTGAAAGGCTGGGTAGATGGGTTGCTTGGAGATTTGTGCACTCCCTCTGGCACCTCTGCACCTTCTGACGAAGTCTCTTGATGAGTTCGGTGCCTTCCTGAATGCACTTTCTCCATTCTGTTCGGTCACAAGCCAGGGTCTCCATGAGTCAGTGGGATGTTTGACCTCTTCAGGAGTGCTTTGAGGACATCCCTAAAGAGTTTCCACTGTCCCCCTGGGAGCCTCCTGCCACGATTGAGTTCCGAGTAGAGCAGTTGCTTCAGGAGCCTCGTGTCAGGCATATGAGCGACATGTCATCCTCAGGGGAACTGGTTTTGTGTGATTAGGGCCTCAATGCTGGGGAGGTTGGCCTGGGAGAGGACGCTGCTGTGGGACTGCCTTTCTTGCCACCGGATTTCAAGAATCTTGCGAAGGCTCCGCTGATGATACTTCTCCAGTGCTTAGAGGTGCCTGCTGTAGGTTGTCCAAGTCTCTGAAGTGTATAGGAGCACAGGGATCACTGCTGCCTGGTTAACCATGACCTTAATCTCAGGTTCAGATCCTGGTCCTCAAATACTCTTTTCCTCAGTCGACTGAAGGCTGAGTTGGGACATTGGAGGTGATAATGAATTTGAGTCTGCATTTGTCAAGAGGAAGCTCCCAAGATACGTAAAATGATCCGCATCTTCCATAATCTCACCATTAATCTTAACCAACAGGGGGATACATTGTGCTGTGGGAGCTGGTTGGAAGGGGACCTTAGTTTTCAGGGTGTTTGGTGAAAAGCCCATTTTCTCATATACTTCAGGGAAAGAGTAGACTGTTAAGGCACAGCTGATGGTAAATGCTGAGCTGTTCAAATCCCAGAGCGAAACTTGAAACAACTGCCACAACTACTTTACAATTTGTATTTATTTCAAGATGTGTGCTTTGCATTCAGTAGTAATAAGACTACTGAGTCTTATAGGTTTCTCACAAAAGTAAATTAAAGCTTTATTAATAAAAAAATGTTTAAGCACATACATAGGTTTATAAATTACTACTATGATAACTCTTAGCTCCTCTAGTTAATCTAACTCCCAGTTCCACCTCCATTAAGGCAACAGGAAAACACACAGATTTTAAAAGACCCAGGCAAAGTAACACGATACCCTGAACAGTCGAATTTAAAGTGAGTTTTCTTCATTTCAGTTTGTGTAGACAGCAATTTGAGGCTTAGAGGCTGGAGGCTTTTCACACTTGTTAGATGTTAGAATTTCTTCCTCTTACACATAACTTCATCTCCTTTATACAGCTTTCTCCCTTTTTAATGTAAATCCCATTGTCCCAATATGTCTTTTCAGTTCTACTTTTCTAATAATATAAATCTTTCACGGTACCAATTTTATCTGTAAGCTTAGGGAAAAATAAACACACTGTTTGGCTTTTTCTGGCTAAGTGTAACATGTCACCACCTCTTTTGAAATTAATATTACTCTGGTTTATCTAAAAATGTAAACTTTCCCTTCACATTCTAAAACTTCAGCCAATTTTACCTATTTAACATTTTAAACCTAGCTTCTCTTCTGTTACATCAAAGCCTTCAGACGAGCTGTCTTTAATTCAATTAAGTTACAGGCACACACACACAGGCACACACACACACACACAGACACACACTATTCCTGCCTTACAATAAATTTCAATAACATTTTTCTGACATAGACAATGACCTGAACTCAGTTTCTAAGTGAGCACACCACAAGTATCATCTGCATACTGTAGTTCAATGACTGAGGTTGGAGTGGTTTAGGTTTTGGATTGAATGCAGCATAAGTTGAACAGTTTCCCATCTGTTTTGTAGATTATCTCCATGTCTGTGGTTAATTTGCAGGAGATGAGGTGTTGTATTGCAACGAGGAAAATAGAGAAGGAAATTGGTGCAATGACACAGCCTTGTGTGACCCCAGCCTTCACTGAGATAGGGTTTGTGGCAATTCTGTTGGCTACAGACAGCTTGCATGTCTTCGTGGAGTAGGCGGAGGATGGTGACGAAGTTCTGAGGGCAGCCAAATTTGAGGAGGACACTCCATAAGCCTTCACGGTTAACAGAGTCACAGGCTTTCATGAGGTTGAAAAAGGCCTCACTCAAGTAGACAATGAGGAGCAGAGAAACAACCTAATAATCCTTTGGGTAGAAGGCCATTGGTCCATTGGGTGGTTCAAACCACCTGTCAATCTCTTTACCATGACTCAAGAGCTGATGGAAAAACTGATGGGTATTTTTTACTACCTTGGCTTGAGTTTGAACTACCACCTTCACTAAGTATCAGAGGGTTAAAGGTTATTAGTATAGATGGCACCACACTTCCGCATGATTTGCCACCATCAAAAAGGGACAGAGAAAGCCGGCCATATGAATTCTGCTCATTAAGGAGCTGTGCTCACATTGCAATTGTTGCTGCTTTGTGGCTGATTCATTGCTCAAGAACGTGGTCACTGGCCACTGCCATAGAAAGATAGAAAATGTATGGCACGTGAGGAGGCCATTTGACCCATCGTGCCTGTGCCGGCTATAAAAGGAAGGAGCCATCCAGCCTAATCCCACTTTCCAACTCTTGGTCCTGAGCACTTGGCACCTCAAGCACACATCCAAGGAGTTTTTGAAAGCATTGAGGATTCCTGCCTCAGCTTCCCTTTCACTTAGTGAGTTCCAGACCCCCACCACTCTCAGGGTGATAAAATTCTCAACTCCCCTCTAATCCTTCTGTCAATTATTTTAAGCCTATGCTGCCTCTCTGCAAAGGGAAATCTATTCTGTCCAGGCCCCTGATAACTGTACACATGATTTTATTCACTGGAGCTAATAAATGACTTAAGTATCATCCTTGTGAACTTCATGCTATGTGAGGTGCCTTATTTACTGTGAACATTAAAATTACTTGCAGCAAGGCAAGGAGTGGGAAATCTATCATTTTTTATAAAATTTTTAAAACATAGGCTTTTACTTGTGTGGTTTACAGTAGCATCTGAAGTCTCCAATTCGATTAATGCCATAAATTCCCTTCCATTATTCTATATATATAAACCGTCTGAAGTTTTGATGAGGTTAATGTCCTTTAATTACTCCCAGGTTTGCATCAAAGAGAGATTCACATTAGTACAGTGGCTTATCAAGTTGTTCAGAAGAAGCATCTTGAGGCGCTTATAATGAGCAACTTTGAAGTATGGTGACTGTTGCATTGGTAAGTGCAGTGGCCAATTTTCTCACAGCAATATCCCACAAACAGCAATGAGATGAATGACCATTTATCCTGTTTCTTGTGGTGTTTGTAGAATGAAGAATATTGACCAGGAAATTATGTATATATAAATATCTGAAACTCCCAATTAGATCACCATCTTATAATTACTTTTGGCTATTCTTTTTATAAATCATTTGAATGCCTTGTAATAATTTATATGTATTCATTATTCCTTATGCAAATTTCTTTATGTGCTACTAATTATGCCTTAATCTATCGCATCAATTTTAAACAAGTTCAGATATGAAGTACACACACATACACAGACACGCACACACATACACACACACATATACACAGACATCCATCCATACACACACACATATACAACACATATACACGCACCCATATATACACACACACACACACACAGACATCCATACACACAGACTCACTCATGCACACACATACACACACATATGACACATATACACGCATCCATATATACACACACACACACACACATAGAGTGCTGATGAGCTAATTGATGTCTACAGAAACTTCTGTGA
The DNA here is from genome assembly GCF_964194155.1 of Cetorhinus maximus. NCBI lineage: Eukaryota > Metazoa > Chordata > Chondrichthyes > Lamniformes > Cetorhinidae > Cetorhinus > Cetorhinus maximus. The sequence continues at coordinate 200,580,976 of NC_135881.1, forward strand.
AAGAATTTCCTAGTGCCTAAGGGCAGAGTCTATGATTCATGGTGTGGGTGGGAGTGATTGAGTATCTATTGTTAGTTTCTGTGCAGCTGCAGACATGTCTGAGACTAAACTTCTGCGCCAGAAAGATGAAATTTACAGCACAAAGCCTTTTTCCATGACAACCGCAAAATGCACACTCTAATTATCTATTTGGAAGTAATGTGCATGCCCAAAGTGCAACACTGCTTTGTAAGAGATAGTAAGCCGTGATTAGTCTGTGAGGTAGTTAACCCTTTGCACCCTAACCCTGCTTCATTCCAGCACATTTAATAGGCTTTCTGACCAGGCAATAACCGTAAACAAAATAAAATAAATGTTGGATAGGCCCAGCACATCGATCAGCATCTGCAAAAGAGGAAGGATTGTTCTAACTTGCCGTTCATTCACTGAGTAAAGGTGTAAACTGGAGCCAGTCTTTCCTTAACATAGCAGGTCTGGCAGCATCTGTGGAGAGGAACACAGTTAACGTTTCGAGTCCGTATGACTCTTCAACAGAACTAAGTAAAAATAGAAGAGAGGTGAAATATATTTCACCTCTCTTCTATTTTTACCTAGTTCTGTTGAAGAGTCATACGGACTCGAAACGTTAACCGTGTTCCTCTCCACAGATGCTGCCAGACCTGCTGAGTTTTTCCAGGTATTTTTATTTTTATTTTTGTTTTGGATTTCCAGCATCCGCAGTATTTTTGCTTTTTTCCTTAACATAGGTTTATTCCCAAAACCCTCCAAGAACATAGTTACAGGCTCCCTTTTCCTTCTCCCCCATACAAGTGGAAACCGGTTCTTATATATACTTAAGAATAATGCCCTAACCTTTCCCCAATAAGTGACAGTTGCTCTCACTTACAACTAGAGCATGCACTTCATTGTGACAGGGTTGCAACATTAACGAGGGTAAGCTAGCATTTTGGGCATAAGTCTTCATCCAAACCTTTCATCAGCTTCTTCTGATGAATGATTCCATCTGAAACATTAACCTGTATCTTTCTTTCCAAGGTTGACTAGCCAATTGTGAATTCCCAGGGAGTCCGGAGGTAATAATAGATTGACAGGGCACCCAATTCCCATTACCGGGCAGCCCATTGTCTTACCATCAAATTCAGAAGTTCAACGCCCACTGTAGAGGCTTGAGCACAAATATCAAGACTGACACTCCAGTACTGAGAGAGTGCTACACTGTCATAGGTCTTTCAGATGAGATATTAAATCGGGGTCCCATCCACCCTCTCAGGTGGATGTAAAAGATCTCATGGGTGTTCTCCCTGCATTGCTTTCAAAACATTCTCAAATGTGCTTTTGAGGTACCGTATCCATTGGATCAAGAGGTGGAAGCGGGATTCGGCTGGATGGCTCCTTTTCTTGGCCAGCACAGACATGATGGGCCAAATGTCCTCCTTATGTGACGTAAATTTTCTATCTTTCAATGGCAGTAGCCAGTGACCATGTTATTGGAACACTGGTGCCCTGACCAATATTTATCCTCAACCAACATCACAAAAACAGATTATTGAGTCATTGTCACATTAATGTCTGTGGGAACGTGCAATGCACAAATTGGCTGCTGCATTTCCCATCTTGACTAAACTTCAATAAGTATTTCATTGGCTGTAAAGCGCTTTGGAAAGTTAAGGTTGTGAAAAGTGTTACATACATGCATGGGGATGGGGGCAATGGTGGGATGATTATAAAGTTAGAGGTCCAGGCTAATGCTCTGGGGACATGGGTTCAAATCCCACCACAGCAGCTGGTGAAATTTTAATTCAGTTAATAAACCTAGAATTGAAAGCCGGTCAGTAATGGTGACCATGAATCCACCATTGATTGAACACATCTGGTTCATTTATGTCCCTTAGGGAAAGAAATCTGATCCTTACCCTGGTCTGGCCTACATGTGACTCCTAACTGCCCTCAAGAGCAATTAGGGATGGGTAATAAATGCTGGACTTAAGACACCCACATCCCATGAAAGAATAAAGAAAAATCTTTCTTTAAAAACCTCTTCTTGGATCTCTTCCTCTGAAAACACCTTACAGCCAATGAAATACTTTTTGAAGTGTAGTCGTTGTTGGAATCACAACAGCCAATTCATACTTAGCAAAGTCCCATAGCAGCAATAATAATAATGACCAGTAACAATGATCTGTTTTAATGATGTTGATTGAGGGATAAATTTTGAACAGGGCACTGCTATTCTTCAATATAGTGCCACAGAAGCATTAATACCACTTGAGAGAGACCTTGGTTTATTAACTCATTTTGTAAATTACTCTTTCACAGGATACGGGCAACGCTTGCTAGGTCAGCATTTATTGCCCATCCCTAGTTGCCCTTGAGAATGTGGTGGTGAGCTGCCTTCTTGAACCTCTGCAGTCCATGTGGTGTAGGCACAACCACAGTGATGTTAGGAATTATCTCCCACTCCAGCTCCTGCAAGGTTCCAGGATTTTGACCCAGCAATAATGAAGGAATGCCAATATTGTTCCAAGTCAGGATGGTGTGTGGCTTGGAGGGGAACTCACAGGTGGTGGTGTTCCCATGCATCTGCTGCTTTTGCCCTTCTAGGCATGGAGGTCGCAGGTTTGGAAGGTGCTGTCAAAGGAGCCTTGGTGAATTGCTGCAGTGCACCTTGTAGATGGTCCACACTGCTGCCAGTGTGCATCGGTGGTAGAGGGAGTGAATGTTGAAGGTGGTGGATGGTGAAGCAGGCTGCTTTGTCCTGGATGGTGTCGAGCTTCCTGAGTGTGGTTGGAGCTGCACTCATCCAGTCAAGTGGAGAGTATTCCATCACACTCACGACTTGTGACTTGTAAATGGTGGACAGGCTTTGGGGAGTCAGGAGGCGAGTTACTCACTGCAGAATCGTCTGAAAGATAGCACCTCCGACAGGGCAGCACTCCCTCAACCCACACTGGAGTGTTAGCCCAGATTTTTGTGCTCGAGTACCTGGAGTGAGACTTTTTGACTCAGAAATAAGACAAATACCGATTGAACCAGAGCTGACATACAAGCTGAATTTCTAAAGTATAATAAGTGATTACTGCTGAAAATGAGTGATATCCAGCTTGGGAATGTGTGGTTCTGAATTCTCATTATATTCTTAAATAAAGTTCTAAAGTGAAGAGCTTAATCCGTGCACTTAAAAACCTATCAGTCTTCCTTTGTCTTATTTTATGAAAGTACTCAAAGGTAAGAGATGGCTTGAAGTAGATTTTTTTCATGCAGGAACATCCCCTTTTGTGACACCATGGAGTTCCTCTCCAAGGAGGGCAGCAGTGGAATATACTAACAATTTTCCTAACTTTTTCCCCTGGAATAGCACAGGATAGTACGCCTGGGCCAGAATTTTTCGCTCGTTGGCGGGCGTGCACCCGATGCCCTCGCCCACTCGCGTGATATTTCGGTCGACAGGCGGGCATGGGAGTCTGCGGCGCACCCGTTGACAGTTAGCAGGCCTACTAAGGCCATTAAAGTACCGACTGAATTAAACTTTGCGCTGCCCGTTCAACCTTACGTTTGGCGGGCAGGCGAAAAGGCCAAGCGGCGTTTGGATTTTTTTTTAGGATCGGAAATTTTTAAAAAGAATTTTAACATTTCACTCATGACACGTCCCTGCTTTTTTAACACCTTTAACGTTTAAAAATTCTTCATTTTTTCATTTTTTAAACCTTTGCCTCCCTGAGGCAGCTCTGCGCCTAAGGGAGCTTTTCCTGCGCGCGCCCGCGCACATGTGCGAACTTGCCCGCTCACCCTCCTCCCCCCCCACCCCCCCCATACAGGCGACGCTGAGCGTGGAATCATGGTCGCGGCCCAATCACGGGTGGCGCTCCCGCTCGCCCCCACCAAGCTCGCCAGGCGGAGGGCAGAATTCTGCCCTGGCGCTTTTCCTTACCGTGTCAAACTGTTTTGGCTTTTCCCTCCCATTGCTCCTGATTTCCCATCTTCAATATCCACCAATCCTCATGTTGTGCTGCCTTGCAACCCAGCGGCTCTCCCGTGCTGCCTCTGCCCACCACCCTTCATTTCTTCTCAACCTTTACTGGCTGCCTTTAGGCTGGAGCAAAGCCATTCTGCAATAAACCGATGATTCAGGTGGTCCCTAACTCAAACTGACAGAACAGCAACGTCGCTCACAGCAGCTCGTGGCTAGTGTTTGGACACAAACACACCCGTGCAGGAGCTAATCTATTCAATGGACAGTTTGTTATTTTTCACGTGGATAATGGGCCATTAGAGTCGAGGAGAAAGCCTTAGAATGAGCAGATGCGTGTACTGAGTCACTGTGCCGACTCACAGCCAGCTGTGTTAATAAACATTCCTAGCAGTTCCACAGAGAGCCCTTTGGGTGGCAAAGATTTTGTGGCTGCCGACACAGGACTGAGGACAAGGCGCTGTAGCAGACGGCAGTTCATCAGCTGTGGACTAAGATGCTGCAGCCATGGCTCCTGTGCTAGAATGCAGCCCACACATGAAGCTTGAGATGAAACCCCCACCGACTATTGTGACCGTGTCCATTTCTTAACATTTGGATCTGTCGGCTGTGGTTCAGTTAGACCACAAGGTTCTGGGTTCAAATCCCGCTCCGGGGCTTGAGCACAAAAGCCTAGGTTGACGCTCCAAGGGCTGCACTGTTGGAGGTGCCATCGTTAGGAGGAAACGTTAAGCCCCGGCCTGTCCTCTCAGGTGGACATAAAAGGTCCCGTGGCACTACTTCAAAGAGCTTGGGAGTTGTCCCCAGTGCCCTGGTCAATATTTATCATTCAATCAACAGATTGAACCCAAAATCAGATTATCTGGTTATTATCACGTTGTTTGTGGTGCACAAATTAGCTGCCTTGTTTCCTACACTTCAACAGTGACCACACTTCAAGAGTAATTCATTGGCTGTAAGGTGCTTTGAGAAGTTCGGTGGTCATGAAAGGAGTTACATAAATGCAAGTCTTTTTATTATGGGCATTAGAAACCAATGACCAGTGTCCAAAAGAGGTGGGAGGTGGGGCAGTGGAGGCCAGCGCAATCGGAGCACAGAGGAGGTCAGCCATCCAGTGCAGGAAGAGGATGAATGGCCTCATCCATTCCGCCAGGGTAAGTCAACCACCTCATCACTCTCAACTCACACACTCACAAACCCCTCACATATCCACAGGATCTCAAACCTCAAGGGAAAACACCACTAACTCTCACACACAACCTCATATCTCCAACAGGCTCATATCCTCTGAAGCTTGTGTCCTCATCCCATCCATGGTTCCGCTCACCACACAAACATTCCACGCAGTGCCTTGTGTCCTGCTCACACTCTCTCCATCTGTTTTCATGCAGGAGAAGTTGGCTCACAGCAGCAGGGAGAGGTCCCAGACCGGGGATGGAGTGGCCGACATTAGGCCCCTCACTCACTTTGAGGAGCGTGCCATCAAGTTGACTGGTGAGGTTGTGGACCATGCCTTCGGTGACGGTGAGTCTGGTGGTGAACACCCATGTGAGGATCCTACACCAGATCATCCCTCTCTCAACACAACTGTGAGTGCTCTCTCACCTGTTTTTGACTCTGCTGCCATGCACTAATTATCTCCACTTTGTTTAACAGGGAGCTCTGCCAAGCGACCAACGCCCTCACCCAGCCGGTTCCGCATCTCCAACCACATCCTCACTTCCAGCCAAGAGGACACCTCCTCCATTGAAGAGCTGGAAATAAGCAGCCTGCAAGTCCCGTCACAGTGCAGAGCCACATACCTCGTTGGGACCTAGATCTATAGCAGGCTCGGGTTCACAATCTGATGGTCACTGCATGGACATGTATCTGCAGCAGGAGGAGGCAGGTTCAGCCGAGCTCCCTGGCAATTGGAGGACCGTTGGGGAAGAGGCATCTGTGAGGTCCGAGACAGATAACAAGCCTCTGGATTCAGCCTTCCAACTCATCGTGGAGAGTCAATCAACAGAAGGTGGGGGGAACATCACGCAGAGCTGTTGGAAGCCTTCAACAGAATGGCATGTGAGTTAGAGGAGTGCGCCTGCCTGCTCTTTGATGAAGCAGTGTCCACATGTGCACATCTGGAGGTCTCCATGGGAAGGATACCCTGGTCCAGCAGGACGGGGAGATGAGGGCAGACCTACACACCATTGCAGTAGCCATGAGTGCATTCCTGCAGTGGAAATGTGAGAGGGAAACGGGGCACCTCAACATCCCTGCAGGTGCTCCTTCCCCTCAAGGAGTCGGACCGGGGCCCTTGGGCACCCGAAGGGAGGAGGAGCGGCAGCTGGACACCCCTGGGTCATCCACTCAGGAATCTCAGAGGCTGTCCTCTCCCACCAAGTCCCCTTTGCCTGTGATCCCCTCAACCTCGTCCTCTGTCACCGTAAAGGGAGCAGCTGGCCCACAGGAGGACAGCCAAAACAAGCCCAGGGCCCCCAAGGCGTCGGCTTTCCAGAGAACACATGCTGAAGTCATCAGAGGCAACAGAGCCAACCACTGCACAGGCTGTCTCCACCCCTGCTGTAGATGTCAGGGCAGCACCTAGAAGAAGTGGTAGGCCTAGAAAAGTTAAGAAATTCTGATCACAAGTGGTTATACGGGTGGACACATTTTTTCACTTTATAATTTGAAAATGTATTCACTTTCACTGAGCTTCATTTACAGGCTTTGCAAGTCCTCCCCCGGCATCCTTCTCCCCCACCCCCCACTAGCAGTTCAGCTGCATGCAGACGGACCACTACTGATTCTGGAGGGAAATGTATGTGTGTGGCAGAGCCTTTTGGAGCCTCACGCAAGCACTCTCCCACGCACGTGGAGCCTTCATCCATCACACTCATCGCAATGTCCTGAGCATTTTCAATGCTGCCTGCTGGGGCTCTCTGTCAGTTGTCTATCTGAGCTGAGCTGTATCTCCACCCACCCAATGACCACACTCCCGTGCAGCTCCTGTGCCCGTCCAACACGAGGCTCCGCTCACTTTCGATTTGACAAACATGGTAGTTGCTAAGTTTTTGACCAGCTCCCCAGTCTTTATGTCTTTTCCCTCATCACAGTCCACCCCCACCCGGCATCACCTTCCGCCTCCCCACTGTTACCCTGCAGCCTGAACCCTTGTCATTCCAGGATGCCCAGGTGAGCGTGTATGTTCCCTACCTTTCTGGAAACCCCACCCATCCACATTGGCCTCCCCGACCTCCTCATTCCCATCCCCAGGATCCGTATTTGCCCCTGTGCCCCACCTTCGCCGCCCTTTCTACCCTCACCCTCCCTACCGGCTCCCTCTGCCCCCTCTTACACTCACATTCCATCCTACCACGCCCACCCAGAGTTCACGCCCCAGGAGGCAGTCATTGACTCCACAGACCCCTCCCTTGCATGTTCTCCTGGACATTCCACAACCCCCCTTACTCCTTCCTTCATCCTTATTCCTTCCTCCCCCCGACACCTTACCCCCTCCAAACCCCTTCCTACCCCCTGGACACCTGCGCCCCTGCAAAATCCCTCCTGCCCTAGGACATCTTCCCCCCTCCGACCTCTCTCCTCCCCCCGGACACCTTCCCCCACCCCACCCTCAACTCCCTACTCCCCCTTCCCCGGGCATCTTACCCCTCCCTCCTCCCTCCTCCCCCCTGGACACTTTCTGCCCTCCAAACTCCCTGCTTCCCATTGACACTTTTCCCCCTCCAAACTTTCTCCCTTACACCTACCTCCCTACTTGCAGCATTCTCCCCCATTACAGCGTCCTCCTCCCCTTACACCCTCCTTCCCCCTCCCAACCTCACCCCCCTCTGACACCTTCGTCCTCCCCCACCAACCCCAACCTCACCCACCTCAACACCTTTGCCAATCATCCATACCAGCCCATGGTGAAATCGGTAAAGGTCCTCAGGAAAGTCGAAGCTGCTGTATCCTCCTCGCTATCAACGGAACTAATTTTGTATCCAGCTTGCTACATTCCCCTGGACCCCATGAGATTTTATTTTTTTAATCAGTCTGCCCCATGTGGGACCTTGTCAAAGCCTTGCTAAAATCCATGTAGACCACATCAACTGCACTACTCTCATCAATCCTGCTTGATACTTCCTCAAAAAATTCAAACGGATTATTCAGACATGACCTTCCCTTAACAAATCCATGCTGATCACCCATAATTAATCCATGTCTTTCAAACTGACAGTTTATCCTGTCCCTCAGAATTAATTCCAATAATTTGCCCGCTACCAAGATCAGACTGACTGGCCTGTAATTATTCGGTTTATCCCTCGTTCCCTTCCTGAACAAAGGTACAATGTTCTCCTCAGCTTAGTAAAATTGGCCTTGCCCCAATTTACACTCATACACTCATAGGCGTTTACAGCACAGAAGAAGGCCATTCAGCCCATCGTGTCCGTGCTGGTTAACAAAGATCTGACTACACTAATCACATTTCCAGCACTTGGCCCATAGCCCTGGAGGCTGTGGCAACGCAAGTGAATATCTAAATACTTCTTAAATGTTACGAGACTTTCTGACTCAACCACCCTTTCAGGCAGTGAGTTCCGGACTCCCATCACCCTCTGGGTGAAGAAATTTCTCCTCAACTCCCCTCTTAGTCTTCTATCTCTGACCTTAAATCTACGCCCCTGGTTTTCTATCCCTCTACTAATGGAAAAAGTTCCTTCCTATCCACCCTATCTATGTCCTTCATAACCTTACACACCTCTATCAGGTTCCCTCTCAACCTTTGCTGCTCCAAGGAAAACAACACCAGCCTATCCAATCTTTCCTCATAGCTCAGACCCCCTAGCCCAGACAGCATCCTGGTAAATCTCCTCTTCACCCTCTCCACTGCAATCACTCCCTTCCTATAATGTGGTGACCAGAGCTGCACACAGTACTCCAGTTGTGGCCTAACCAGCATTTTATACAGGACTTTTTATCCAGAACTATTTAGAATTTTAACTCCTGTTCTACCTTTGTCCTTTTCCACAATGACGTTAAAATTAACTGAAATATGATCGCTAACAATAAAATGCTCTCCCACTGTCACTCCTTCCACCTGCTTCATTTCCTAAAACTGAGTCCAGAACCGTGCTGTCTCTTGTTGGACTTGCTACATACTGGTCAAAAAGGTTCTCTTGAATACGCCTTAAGAATTCTGTTCCCTCCATTCCTTTCACATTAAAACTATCCCAGTTAATATTGGGGTAGTTAAAATCCCCTTCTATTACTGCCCTTCTCTTTTTGCTCTTCTCAGAGAATTGCTTACATATTTGCTCTTCCATCTCCCTCTGACTGTTTGGGGTCTATAGTAAACTCCCAGTAGTGTGACAGGCCCTCTTTTGTTCCTAAGCTCAATCCATATGGCCTCAGTTGATGATCCTTCTAACATATCATCCCTCCTCACAGCTGTAATTGCTTCTCTAACCAAAATTGCCACCCAGCCCCTTTTTAGCACCCCCCCCCCTCTATCTTGTCTGGAAACCCTGTACCCAGGAATATTGAGCTTCCATTTCTGTCCCTCTTTAAGCCATATTTCTGTAATAGCTATGATATCATACTGCCACATTTCTATCTGTGCCCTCAGCTCTTCTGCTTTATTTGCCATGCTCCTTGCATTGAAGTATATACCCTTGAGCACTGCCAAACTCTCTTTTTTATTTTCTATCTTTTGTTACCTCTGTCTTCGAGACTCACACTGATTTTCTGCCTTCCGTTACCATTTCTGATTTTGTCCGGGGTCTACCCCCAGGTTCCCATCCCCCCAACCAAACTAGTTTAAACCCTCCCCAACAACACTAGCAAACCTCCCAGCAAGAATATTCGTCCCAACCCCATGAGATGAAAACCATCCGCTTATATCTCCCCCAGAACCAGTCCCAATGCCCCAGGAATCTGAATCCCTCCCTCCGACACCATCACTCCAGCCATGCATTCATCAGCTGCAATCTCCTGTTTCAATGCTCACTAGCACATGGCACTCGTAGTAACTGGAGATTACTACCTCTGAGGTCCTGCTTTCTAATGTCTTACTTAGTTCCCTAATATCTGCTTTCAGGACCACAAACCTCTTTCTTACTATATTATTGGAACCCAATGTGAACCATGACCTCTGGCTGTTCACTCTCCCCCTGAAGAATGTCCTGCAACTGCTCTGTGATATCCTTGAGCCTGGCACCAAGGAGGCAACATACCAACCTGGAGTCACGGCTAAGGCCACAGAAACACTGGTCTGTTCCCCCAACTATCGAATCCCCTTACCACTATTCCTTTTCCACTCTTCTTCCTTCTTGCCCGTGCAGCTGGGCCACCTGTGATGCCCTAAACTTGGCTCTTGCTACACTCCCTGGAGGAACCATTGCCCTCAGCGGCTTCCAGAATAGAAAACTGGTTTGTGAGCGATTTAGACTCAGAGGACTCCTGCACTGCCTATCTGATCCTCCAAGACTTTCTGGTGGTCACCCATTCCCTCTCTGCCCGCACGCACCTAACCTGTGGTGTGACCGACACCCTAAACATGTTATCCATGTAGTCCTCAGCATCTTGGATGCGCCACAGTGACTCCAGCCTCTGCTCGAGTTCCAAAACCTGGAGGTCAAGCTTCTGCAGCAGGTGACAGTTCCTGCACATGTGCTCGTCCAGGTCATGTGAAGTGCCCACGACTTCCCACATGCCACAGGATGGGCATTCCACGGGTGCACACTAAAATCCTTGGGAATGGGGCTTGCTAGGACATATTGTCAATGTGAAATGTGACAATGTTGGAGAAATGGAAAAGATCACACTGACAGAAACACTGGACCTGAATGTGTTGATATGATAGTACTGATTGGTTCACCTTTTTTTGGGGGCAGGTTTTTTTTCTAAGAGTGAAACCTGAGGATATGACCCAGGTAAAAGGTCATCTTTATTGCCACTAACAGCACAGTGGATGTATCTACACCACATGGACGGCAGTGGTTCAAGAAGGCAGCTCACCAGCACTTCGTCCAGGGCAACTAGGGATGGGCAATAAATGCTGGCCCAGCCAGCGAAGCCCACACCCTGTGAATGAATTAAAAAAAAATTATAGCCCCAAACAAATACACAAAGTGACATATTTGGCCCCTGGATGAGCTTTTGACTCATATTTGCTCCATATGTAAACCTCTTACTGCCACCTCCATAACACCCCCATCTCCACCCCCATCTCCACCCCTGTCTCAACTCATCTGCTGCACAAATCCTCATCCAGGATTTTGTTACCTCTGACTTGACTATTCCAGTGCTGGATTCCCACCGTCCACCCTCCATAAGCTCTGCTTCCCCAATTCTTACTCACACCTAATCTCATTCACCTATTACCCTTGTGCTTGCTTCACAGCCAGTGAAGCGCTTTTGAAGTGTAGCCACTGTTCTAATGTGGTAACCAAAAAAACAAGTTGAAAGAGTATTACCACCACTGAATCCCCCACCATCAGCGTCCTGGGGATTACCATTGACCAGAAACTTAACTGGACCAGCCATATAAATACAGTGGCTACAAGAGCAAGTCAGAGGCTGGGAATCCGGTGGTGAGTAACTCAGCTCCTGACTCCCCAAAGCTCGTCCATCATCTACATGACACAATTAAGAAGTGTAATGGAATATTCTCCACATGCCTGTGTGAGTACAGCTCTGTACCCAAGAAGTTCCACACCATCTAAGACAAAGCAGCCCACTTGATTGGGCCACGTGCACCACCTTAAACATTCACTCCCTAGTTGGACAAGAGCAGCTGGCGCATGGGAGCATCACCACCTGGAAGTTCCCCTCCAAGCCACTCACCATCCTGACTTGAAACTATGTCGCCGTTCCTTCACTGTCGCTGGGTCCAAATCCTGGAACTTCCTCCCAAATAGCACTGTGGGTGTCCCTACACCACAGGGACTGCAGCGGTTCAAGAAGGCAGCTCACCACCACCTTCTCAAGGGCAATTAGGGATGGGCAATAAATGCTGGCCTAGCCAGCGACACCTACATCCCAAGAATGAATAATAATAAATGAAGAGAGCATGCTGAGAAAGTTTTTGAAAATTGGGGAGAATTGGCAAGGTAGAGAGAGCATGGTGGGGAGTTCCAAAATCTCAATGTGGCTAATGAATAGCCAACAGTGGAGTAAGCAGGGAACAAAATGAATCTGTCAATCTGCTGGTGTATAACAGCCTGAAAAGATTGTAGAGCAGCCTGTGAGACCAATGCTGGCATTCAAAAATAAATGCTTGCATTTTCAGCACTCTGTTAAAGCCAACAAACAGCTGATACAGCACCAGAGACAAGTAGGTGCCAGAGCATAATCTAATAGAGGACTCAGCAAACTAATGGGACTTCACTCTTAAGTTGGAACTGACCCAAACATGCACTGATAATTGACCATGATAACACAGAAGATACTTCGACCAGAATGGAGGCGTCTATCATGGAGGTGGATGTCTGAAGGTATACGGGCAAATTATATAAGACCTGAGCGTGCACAACTGTCTGATATCTCGCCTAGTGTAGCCCTTCGTCTGTACGGACCAAGACAATGATGATCGAAGGTTATTCCATCCCAGTGTTATCACAGCGGAGCTTGAGTCCGGCATTCAGGCAGGCTTTCTAACAGGAACCCCAATTGATTTTCTTTCCCTCCCTCCTCTCTAGCCCAGGGACAAACCAAGCTAACCATTATCCCAGCTGAAATCAAGCCAGCAGCACATACTAGAGCTTGAACCTGGAACCTCTGTGGTCTGTGTGGCCCAGTTCCAGGTTATCTGTTTTTTTAGGCTTCCAGACAATGGCTTAGAACTGACTCATGTCAAATGCTACGGCATTAACACAGCATTAAATCTCTGTGTCTGGACGGAGCTGCTGCAGCACATAGTGTTGGCTTCTGTGCCTAATGCCAAAAGCAAGTACATTTGCTGACCTTATCAAGTGCCGGATTGTATATACATAAGCCACGGAGCTCACCATGTTTCTAATGCCAATCAGTTCTTAGGAGGAAAAACATTTGAACAATTACAAAAGATTGGCAGAAAGACAAACATCGTAATGCCAAGCGAATAGAAACACCATAACCCTAATTAGTACAGCAACACAGAGTGGGCCCCGTAGGAAAGGTGAATTTTCAACTTTTGCCTCCAAAGTAAGTTACCAGAAATCCACACAGACAAGAATTTCTATCTATGAAATAAGCCGACTCGTATATTGATCTTTTAAGTCTAATTCTGGGAGGCTGCCATACATGAAGTAATTTCCCGTGTTTATCTTGTTCAATCTGCGTCCCTAGAACAGCAGCAGATTTGTAAATCCGGGTAAAACCAGGTCTATGAATCTGTCAACTGTTTATGGAAACCAGATTTAACCAAGAAAATCCGCAATCCAATCGACCAAAATGAAAAGGCCCTGTAAAGTGCACTTTCTCGCACAAAACCACCCCCAAACAATCCTCCCACCACCCTTCCTTAGGGACACAATCCACCTGTGTGTGCAAACTTGTCTCATCTTATGCTGTGGCTCAGTGTAAGCGCCCTTGCCTCTGGATCATTTAGGTTGTAGGTTCAAGTCCCATGCTGGAATCTAGAATGCAAAATCTGAGCTGTCATTACATTGCACAACTGAGGGAGTGCTATACTTCAGATGTGCAGTTAAACCTGCTCCTGCTCTCTCAGGTGGATGTAAAAGATCCCAGAGTGTTACTGGAAGAGGAGCTCCCTCTGGTGTTTTTGCCAATATTTATCCCTCAACATCAATAAAAATATCTGATTCTGACATTACTGTTTGTGGGACCTTGCTGGGACCATTACACTCCAAAAGCATTTAATTGGCCGTAAAGTGTTTTGGAATGTACTGAGATTGTTAAAAGTTGCACGTTAGAGGAATAGGATGAAATTATTTAGTCCCCTGAGCCTGTTCCACCATCCAGTGAGGTCAAGGCTGATCACTTGCCTTTGCTCCATATCGCTTAATATGTTTGATTAACATAAATCTATCAAGCTCAGTTTTAAATTAACAATTGATTTAGCATTAACTTCCAGAGATAAAAACAAAAAGCCAAAAGCTACTGCGGATGCTGGAAATCCAAATCAGAAACAGAATTACCTGGAAAAACTCAGCAGGTCTGGCAGCATCGGCGGAGAAGAAATCAGTCAACGTTTCGAGCCTTCTGCCGAAGGGCCGTGAAGGCTCGAAACGTTAACTGATTTCTTCTCCGCCGATGCTGCCAGACCTGCTGAGTTTTTCCAGGTAATTCTGTTTTTGTTTAGCATTAACTTCCGTTTGCTGAAGAGATTTCCAAACTTCTACACACTTTACATGTGTTACCAAACTTCACTCTTGAGAGGTCTGGCTCCAATTTTTGTACTATGTCCCTTTTCTCGAATTCCCAATCAGGGGAAAAGGTTTGTCTCTATCAACCCCATCTGTTCCCCTTTAAGATCTTGAAAGCGTCAGTCGAATCATCCTTAACCTCCTAAATTCCAGGGGATATGGTCCTCATTTCTGTTAATCTCTCCTTGTAATTTAACCTTTGGAGTACAGGAGTCATTCTGGTGAATCTACGTTGCACTCCATCGAAGGCCAATACATCCCTCCAGGAGTGTGTACAGCTCACGGTCCTCCAGATGTTGATCTAGCCAGAGCTTTATATTGTTGAAGCACAGCTCTTACCCCCTTGTATTCTGATCCTGTATAAATAATGGCTAACATTACATTAGCCTTTTTGATTATTTTCTGCTCTGGTTCATGACATTTTACAGTTCTGGAATACCTGGACCCCCAAGTCTTCCTGGCCCTCCAATGTTTCTAAGCTTTTCACCATTTAGGAAGTACCCTGTTCTATCTTTTTAGTCCCAGTCTTCCTTTGTTTTATATGACCTCATGCCTATGTAGACACTCCAAAATAATACCGAGGCAATACAGTAAACAAGTCCTTCTGATGTGACATTAAGCTGGAAGGTAAGATAGTCCAGATGGATATCAGAAACCCTACGGGCCTATTTGGAGAACAGAAACTGACCCTGTGTCTTGGCAAATAATTCTCGCTCAACTGATCAACAAAAATGGAGGAACTGCTATCATTGGCCATGAATGGGATGTTGCTGTGCCCATATTAGCTGCAGTATTGATCAATGGACTGGCCATATAAATACTGTGGCTACAAGAGCAGGTAAGAGGCTGGGAATCCTGTGGCAAGTAACTGACCTCCTGACTCCCCAAAGCCTGTCCACCATCTACAATGCACAAGTCAGGAATGTGATGGAATACTCTCCACTTGCCTGGATGAGTGCAGCTCCTACAACACTCAAGAAACCTGACACCATCTAGGACAAAGAAGCCCCCTTGATTGGTAACCCATCTACAAAAATTCACTCACTCAACCACCGCTGCACAGTAGCAGCAGTGTGTACCACTTACAAGATGCACTGCAGGAACTCACCAAGCCCCCTTAGACAGTAACTTCCAAACCACAACCACTGCCATCTTGAAGGACAAGGACAGCAGACACATGGGAATACCACCGCCTGGAAATTCCCCTCCAAGTCACTCACCATCCTGACTTGGAAATATATTGCCATTCCTTTACTGTCGCTGGGTCAAAATCCACGAACTCCCTTCCTAACAGCACTGTGAGTGTACCTACACCACATGGACTGCAGCGGTTCAAGAAGGCAGCTCATTGCCACCTTCTCAAGGGCAATTAGGGATAGGCAATAAATGCTGGTCTAGCCAGTCACCCCTACATCCCATGAATAAAAAAAGCTAATTTATTGTATCTGAAGTGCTTTGAGTAGTTCCAGAGAGATGGAATGAAATGCCATATAAATGCAAGTCATTTTTTTCACCAAGTCCAAAGAGATTAGGTGGGTTTGAGAATGTTAATGGTTTGTTAATTGTTTTGTTAGGAAACACGGGCAAAGCACATTGTTTAATTAAGTACTTTGGGCACAGCAACATCCCACTCATGGCCAATGAGAGCAGTTCCTCCATTTTTGTGATCAGTTGAGCGAGAATTATTTGCCAATTCACAGGGTTAGCTTCTGTTCTCCAAATAGGCCCATAGGGTTTCTGACATCCATCTGGACTATCTTACCAGCCAGCTTAATGTCATATCAGATGGATATGTTTACCGTATTGCCTCGGTATTATGTTGGAGTGTCTACTTAGGCATGAGGTCATATACTTAGGGGACAGCCTGGACACTGGGTTTGTGTGGAGAGCTATGAGACTGAACAAAGCCAATAAACTTTCAGTAAAGAAAATCTCAGTATCTTGGTTTTGACTTCATCAGCTGGCTTGGATTCTGTTAAAAGGCAACAGCCAAGACTGTCGGATCCCTCCAACTGTCTGCAAGAGGTACTGTTAGAATTTAACCAGCTAAAACCACACTGTTTATTCAGTTATTGTTACACAGTTTGAGCTCCACCCTCAACCCATGCGGTTCTAAGAGTCATTATCAAAATAATCCCTGGAAAAAAAGTAAAAGGCTTGCATTTGTATAGTGCTATTCATGTCCCCAGGATGCCCCAAAGTGTTTTTACAGCCAATGAAAAGTAGAAACAAAAACAGAATTACCTGGAAAAACTCAGCAGGTCTGGCAGCATCGGTGGAGAAGAAAAGAGCTGACGTTTAAAGTCCTCATGACCCTTCAACAGAACTGAAGTATAGTTAGGAGAGAGGTGAAATATAAGCTGGTTTAAGGTGGAGGGCGGGGGGAGAGAGAAGTTGAGGGTGGGGTGGTTGTGGGGACAAGCAAGCAGTGATAGGAGCAGATAATCAAAAGATGTCACAGACAAAAGGATCAAAGTAAAAGAAAAGTAGACGCAGTTGTAATGTAAGAAATGAAGCAGCCATAAACAGCAATGTGATAAACAGCAACAAGAACAACATCATCTTATTTAGCACCTTTAACATAATAAAATATCCCAAGACATTTCACAAGAACCTTATCAAGCATAAGGATTTACTAGGGCCAATGGCCAAAAACTTTATCAAAGAGGTAGACATTAAGGAGTGTCTTAAGGGAGGACAGAGAGGGAGTGAGATGGAGTGGTTTAGGGAAGAAGTTCCAGAGCCTAGGGCATTGGCAGCTGAAGGGACAACCTTCGCGGTGGAGTGATTAAAATTGGGGAAACTCGAGAGGCCGGAACTGTTGGAACTCCAGATCTCTTGGCGGGTTAAGGCTGGAGGAGATTTGATAGCGAGGGATGAGGCCATGGAGGAATTTGAAAATAAGGATGAGAATTCTAAAATTGGGATTCAATGTAAATTAGTAAGAAACGGGTGAAGGATGAACAGGACTTGGTGCGAGTTCAGACACGGTTTTATATATTTCATACCTCAGAGCTGTGCAGAGATGACATGAGGCTCTATGTGTGCAACAGGCTTTATTCACAGTGCTTTAAAATGTTCACTCCATGCTTCAGTTGTAGCTTCCAGCTCTTTCTGTAGTTTTATTTACTTTTCTCTGAGTCCACATCCAAGCTTAATCAATCAAACACAGTGATCATCAATAGTAAACAGGTTCACATAATCAAACACAGAAGAATTGAACACAACACACGGGCTATATAGCGTTTTGGATGACCTCAGGTTAACAGAGGGTAAAACATGGGAGGCCAGCTGGAGCATGTTGGGATACTCAGTAAGTGATCTGTTTTTCAATGATGTTGATTGAGGGATAAATATTGGTCAAGGGGCCTGGGGATAACTTCATTACTCTACATAGAGGTCAACAGTCATGATATCAAGTGCTGAAAAGTCCTGCCTGCCACAGGACTTCAGACAGGAGTCATGCCCACGCGGCCTGTATGTATTTTTTTTTATTTGTTGCAGTCCAGGAAAACCAGCCGCGGCTGCTTTGTGCCAGCTTGTCATTGTGATATTGTACATTTTGAAATAGAGCTGCTGTATTTCCACTGGCTTTCATCACAAACGTGTTATAAATATTAATGTATTTTTTAAAAAATTGGACTTGCTGATGTTTCATTTCCTATACAAAGCTGACGCAGCAAGATTCCCAGACATACTTCTAAATAAGCTTGTAAAATATACAGCTGGACACAATTTATTTTAACACGGTTCTCGCATGGTCTTCTGCGAGCTCTGAGGGAAAATAATTAAGTTCGGAGAGCAGGATATTTTTCTATCTGATTAGGTTATGCACACTTGATTGAGAAAGCATTTTAAAATGAGATTGTCAGTAGTTTGATAAAGAATGGCACAACTCTAAATCAAGATATCAGTGAGATCAGGCAAATTGTTGAACCTTTCAGGGCTAACCACTTCCATTCACCTCACAGGCAATTATAACCTCAATTTGGTTCCATTCAATGCTGTTAGACTTTTCAGTTATTTGGTCTATCGGAGGGACTTGCTAAGCTGAATTTCTTTGTGGGAGAGGAGAGGGAGACGCTTTTGAAACTTTGGGCCCAATTTTAACTCTGTACGTGGATGGGTTAAAATGTCACCCAACTTAAATCTGGTGGTGGTGTGTTACTGTTTATTCAGGGAGTCCAAGTTGCTGTGGCAACATGCACTATTTATGTTCATGTTGTAGTCTGGAGCTATGGATAGTGATGGTGGAGGCTCCAAGTTTCCTTCCATCGTGGCCAGGAATCTCTCCCACTCTTACCGCCTGCTATCAGTGTGTGATGGAAGGATTTACAGGTTGCTACTCAACCTTTTTGGCTGCGTTATGAACGCACTTGCCTTGGCCATCAAGTCCTGGGGTGGGACGCGAACCCAGAACATCTGGCTCAGAGGCAGGTTTGCTACTCACTGTGCCAGAAGACCTCTGAATTTTAATCTACAGTCCCAAAAATCTGTAGCCTCAACGTACGTGTCCAACGGATGTTTTCATCTGTGACCTCTGTGTCCCTGTCAAAGTCTGCGGGGTTTACCTGATTTTACTTTTACCGCAAAGAATGCATTTGGGTCCAAACCGTGGTGGGGTGCTGGAGCAGAAACATTTCAATGCTTTGGCCAATCCACTCCCCTATTTAAGTGGGAAAATAAACCTTCGAAAATGTTACCCACTTTCCTGGTTCCAGGCTTTGACTCAAGGCTGGACTCCAGGGTGGGTCCCACTTTCACTGCCAGGCCAATAACTAAACCTGCTTTTATTCAGCAAACGGACCAATCACTCTTCCACCAGCCGGGGATGAGAAAACATCTGGTCTGGAAACTTGGAGTGTGATGAGCTGATTTGCTCTCGCAGAGAGCAAAACGGCCACAACTGGCTGAATGGCTTCCTTCTGTGCTGTAACCATTCAAAAAAAAAATTCATGCCTGACCTACATAGGCTCCTAGTCAAGCAACATCATGGCTTTAAAATTTTCATCCTTGTTTTCAAATTCCTCCATGGCCTCGCCCCTCCCTATCTTTGTAATCTCCTGAAACCTCACAACCCTCTGAGATATCTGCGCTCCTCTTAAATCAAGATCAAGTTGCCGATTACTCTTCTAAACTCCAGTGGATACAAGCCTAACCTGTCCAACATATCCTCATTTATTACCTTAAAAGTGATGTATAAAAATATGTTGTTGCTGTATCATTGCTCCTCAGGGATCATATCTAAAGCTCATTAGATAAGTGAGTTCTCACAATCTGGAAAGCACTACCTGAAAGTGTGATGGAAGGAGATTCAACAGCAACTTTCAAAAGAGAGCGGGATGTATACTTGGAGGGAGAACAAGGCCTGGGGAAAGGGCAGTGGAGTGGGACTAGTTGGATAATTCTTTCAAAGACGATGAAGAGTTGAATGCCCTTCTTCTGTGCTGAAAAATTCCATCATTTTAGATAATTCCCCCTTTTCCCTTTTGGCTTCCGAATGACAGAAGGTCATATAACCCTTGCAGAACTTTATGGTGTTGAATTGTACGGTATTGCATGGCATCATTTAACAGTAAAGTACACGTTGAACAATATGCGCCATTTTGATCATGGCATTTCCAAATCTACATTGTTTTCAATTGCACAAACAATAATTCTTCATTGTCCCTGTTTGAAATTTATATACCCGCTGACTCACTGCAAGGCAACTATAGACAGTTGGGCTGAGGCATTCAGAGCGGAAGCCAATTCAATTAGCAGTACTACAAAAGTTTAACCAGGATGGTGGTCATCCAGTGGTCCCTCAAATTCATTGTTCCTCAATGGCTCCCCTGGTTCCATAGGGAGCAGCAATCTCCTGGTACCTCAACCATGTGACAATTCACATCTGACCCAGACAGTAAATGGCAGCAAATTATTTGGCCAATGGAGCCATTAGCTAGAGCCTTACTCTGTCCTCACTTGATGACAATTGCACATTGAGACATCAAAAAATGAGAACCCCTGCTGCTTAGCACTAATCCCAATGAGATCTGGCAAATGAGTGCAGATTGTAAATCAAGGGCTGGAATTTATGCTCCCCACACGCCCAATGACGGGTTTGCCGATGTGGGGGCCCCTGTAAAATGCCATGGGTGCGATGCCCACTACCTGCTCACCTGCCCCTGGCCTGCTGCAATTTTACCAGCGGTGGGGGAGGTGTCGGGCGGCCCTTTAAGGCCGCTTATCCCACCACAGCTGGGATTTAGCGAGCAGTAGGAGAGGTCCAAACCAAACTGTCCAGCCTGGTGGTGGGTGCTTCCTTAATGCTCTCCCTGGGCCCCTCAAAGGCCCCGCCCAGTTGTTCCTCACCACCCCCCCCCCCCCCCGAACTGTTCTCCTTCCCCCAGCCTGTCTACCCCAGCCTCTCACCTGTGTCACAAACCCCACCCACCCACCTCACCGGGACCTTCTACCCCTTCTGGCCTCAGCGATAACCACCCCCCCACCCCCCCCCCGCCCAATTACCTTTCACTTTGGCTCTAGCTCCTCAGCATTGGGGACTGTTGCAGTCCCAGTGCTGGCCACCTCTCCTGATGGCGCTGCTGGGACCAGAGAGCTGCTGGCCGTCTGATTGGCCAGCAACTCTCTGAGGCAGGACTCCCTGCTCAGCTGGGGGTGCAGAAGTCCATCCTTACACTAATCAACGACCCTCTGGCACGTTAGATCTCGGCGGGACAAGCCATTGAAGTAAGGGTGGGATTGCCCCTGACTTTATCGCCAGGGGTGGTGGGGGCACCGATGCCCCATTAAAACCAGCCCCAACAGTAAGGTACTTCATAGACTGTATAGTTTAGGACCACACAGCATGGTGCATTTGCACAGAGAACTAACAGAGAAGCTCTAGGTTGTGTTTGAAGGAATAGGTAAGCAGACAATAACAAAAATTAGGATAAGAATGGCTCACCCACTGCTCCACCACATCCCCACAACAATATAGCTGAGATCACTGACTCACAGTGGGAGAGAAGATTTCCTTGGGGCCCTGGGTGACGCAGAATCATTTCTATGAAGAAAGGTTTTACTATACCAAACCCGATATTACCTGCTGCAATAAATCTGTTGTTCCACAGAGTCGTTTATCACAATGCAGGCCTCCATCAGAAAACTGACAAAAATCATCACAGTCACATTCAAAAAATGTTACCAACTATTAGGACCAAAACTTAAAACACATCAACGAGACTAAAAATAAATCCTTTTTTACCTCCGGAATTTCGCTTGCTTCCCCGCGTCAATATTTTCAACTCCATGTACCACTGTCTATCTTGGCCAGGAGTGCAGAAAAACGCCCTGCTCCTTGGCCCTTGGCTAGGTACCAGATGGAGCACTGAAGAGACAGAGAGTGAATCTCCTTCTGATATGCTCTCTCTCTCTCTCCCTCTCTGTCAGGAAGCAGTGGACCCTGCACAGCCCTTGGCTATCATAACACAGAAACTCCTACGTCCTGTTCCACCATGTTAAATTGAGCCTTCATTCCAATAAATCTCAAAAGCAAAACCTAGTACGTGTATACCCAGTGCACAGCGTTTTGGCTTTTAGGAACACACTGCAACTGGCGAGCAGACGTTGCATAGATCCTATTAACACGAAACTTGAAACCCTGTTATTGAAGGTATGAGATCTGCTAACCAAGCCCAGAGCAGAAATTTAACCGGAGACCTTCCATGTTTTTGTGGATTAGCACCATGCTGTATGGTACACTTGCCCAGGGAGCTAAAAGGGAAGCTTCTGTGTGGTGTGTGTGTGAGGTTTAAGAGGTAACCAGAGAATAGCAACAAGTTGTGATCCCTGCTGCTCTCCACCCCGTATAACTGCGCGGCTGTCACTAGGGTTTTATATAATAGCTGCCCTGCAATTGCCAACACTTGCCCCAATCCTCCCACCGCAATATCGCAGAAAGAGTGGACAAACCCCAGAGAAATGGCATAAACAACTGTTCACCCCTTTTCACTGGATGGTGCTGGTGGGGGCGGAGGGGGGGAGGGGGAAGGGGGGAGAGGGAAGGGGGGTTTTTCCTAGCCCGTCATGGCTGTCTGATGAGAGGTTAAACTGAGGCCCCGTCTTCTCTCTCGAGTGGACGTAAAAGATCCCGTGGCATTGTTTCAAAGAAGAGCAGGGGAGTTCTCCCTGTTGCCTTGGGCCCCATATTTATCTGTCAATCAGCATCAGTGAGAAAACAGAGTTTCTGGCCGTTATAACATTGCTGTTTGTTGAAGAGCTTGCCGTGCATAAATTGTCTGCTATTTTTCCTCAATTACGGTAGTGACCACACTTCAAACTTAATTGGCCGTAAGTCACCTTGGGGCAGCCTGAGATTGTGATAGGTGCTATATAAATGCAAGTCTTTTGTTTAACTAGAGTTATGTTGGGAGAGCAGGCGAACCACTGTGGAATTTTGAGGCCTCCGTGCAACTTGTGTCAGATTCCTGGGATTCCCCAGGAATATTAAAATAAAGGAAGCAGGACTCCTTGCTGTTGGCTAATTATGCCTGAGAAAGTGGTGGTGAGCTGCCTTCTCGAACCACTGTAGTCCATGTGGTGTTAGGGTGGGAGTTCCAGGATTTCGACCCAGCGACAGTGAAGGGAAGGCAAGGATGGCAAGTGGCTTGGAGGGAAATTTGGAGGTGGTGGTGTTCCCATGCATCTGCTGCCCTTCATCAAAGGTGTTGTTGAAGAAGGCTTGTCAACTTGCTGGAGTGCATCTTGCAGACTGTACATGCTAAGTGTTGCATGCTAAAGGTGGTAGGATACGGTGCCAATCAAGCCCAACGGGCAGGCATTGACATGGCCTGTTGTGTATGGATTTACAATGCTACTGAAATGTTTCCAGTTTGAATCCAAATATTAGGTAACTTCCTCAATGTTAAATCTCCAGGCACCATTTGCCTTCCTTATACATAAGGGATTTCTTCTTCTGCCCAAAAGCAGATCCAACCCACAGCACCACGACCTACATCACAGGTAGGGCAAGGAGGCAGGTCCCAAATCCACCCCAGCTGGAACAGGGATTGAACCCCATGCTTTGAGGCACTAATACTGATCCACACTGACCAGCCAACTGAGCCAACCGGTCCCTCCCAAGGAGTCTGAGTTGCTGTGGCAACATACACTTTTACAAGCATGTGAAATTAGTATTAGTATTAACGAAGGGGCAGTACTTAAAAAATTAACTGGATTGAAGGTTGATAAATCCCCTGGACCTGATGAGCAATATCTCAGGGCGTTGAAGGAGGTGGCTATAGAGATAGAGGATGCGTTTGCGGTTATCTTGTTAACAGTTCTACTATCTTTACTTCTACTATCTTTAACCCACCCCCCTGGCAAGGTAAATCTACCCAGTCAGATTTATTGTTAACTTAAAACCTCAACTAAGAAACATTTCAGATCATTAAAGGAACTTAGGCAGCTTTACCAGCCACAGACTGGGCCCTACGAAGAAATGGCCTCCCTCCTAGGAGTTTTCAAAGTAGCAAAATTATCTCAGAGTAGAATATATCTACAGGTATATTATAGCAGAAAGTTTACCAATATCAGCACTTTGTGTCGATAACAAAATCCTAGAATTCTTAAGTTAGGATTCTAAGAAATAAATGTGAGACTACAACTCTTTTCTACTTGCTTATGAATATTTATTATTAGAATCAATTTTTGATTACATTATAATAATGAATACAATATCATAGAATAAATGGGTCTAAAGAAAATCACCGCTTATACAGATAGTGATTATTTTAAGAGAAGTAAATATTCAATACTGTACTCCTTACTAATGAGTGTTTTCTATAGTCAATCAAAGAAGATAATAACATAACTACGTAACTTTAAATTTATATACAATGTCTAAATCCACCTTAATTAGTAGTTGGATGTTCAAACAAATATTGATTTGAAGAAGATTATACTCACAATCCAGGTTAAATTCCTTATGGCGTCTTTTGCCTCAACCGTTAAAGGTAGTTGGTGGTAAGCCCGACACTGTGTGTCCTAAAGGTGGCTGACCTATGTCTCTGTTTTTGTGTGTCCGTGTGTTGGCTTTTATGGACTTTATCTCTGTGGCTCATTGAAACAGGCTACGTTGCCCCTTGTATACCACAAAAACAAAATTTTAAATAAGTCTTATCAATCATTTTTTTAACTGCCTCTATGTGAATCTTTGAGGATCATTTTGTTTTTACCATCTAGTTTTTGTCACAGGTGTTTGGCTGTTTTCCAGCAGTAAGTCATTTAATGTTCTTATGAATTCCCACCCTGGTGTGTCATGTTTTTCACTAGCTTCTTGGCATTAGTTCAAACGCTGCATTGTGTATTTTATTTTCTCAACCTCCCATTTCTCAAATTAATTTAATTAACGCCATAATTTCTTTATTAAATGCGTCACTTCCTTTGCAATCTTTCAAAATTCTATAGATTCTGGAAAGTTTACTGAAGATTGGAAAGTAGCAAATTTAACCCTACTATTTAAGAAGGGTGGGAGAGAGAAAAAGGAGAACCACAGATCTGTTAGTTTGGCATCAGTAGTAGGTAAAATGTTTGAATCTATTATAAAAGATGTAGACACTTGGAAAATAATTACATGATTGGGCAAAGTCAACATGGATTTATGAGATCATATTTGACAAACCTGTTGGAGTTTTTTTGAGAATGTTACCTATAGCATAGATAAAGGAGAACCAGTGGATGTGGTGTACTTGGATTTTCAGAAGGCTTTTGATAAGGTCCCACACAGGAGGTTAGTAAACAAAATTAGAGCACATGGGATTGGGGGTCATATACTGCTATAGATTGCGAATTAGTTAACAGACAGAAAACAGAGTAGGAATAAATGGGTCATTCTCAGTATGGCAGGCTATTATAGGGCACACAAGGGTCAGTGCTGGGGCCAAAACTTTTCACAACCTATATAAATGATTTGGATGTGGGGACCAAAAGTAATATTTCCAAATTTACTCATGACACAAAACTAGGTGGGAATGTAAGTTGTGAAGAGGGTGCAAGGAGGTTGCAAGGGGACTTGGTCAGGCTAAGTGAATGGGCAACAACATGGCAGATGGAATATAATGTGAATACGTGTGAAGTTATCCACTTTGGTAGGTAAAACAGAAAGGCAGAGTATTTCTTAAATGGTGAGAGGTTGGGTAGTGTTGATGACTAAAGAGACCTGGGTGTCCTTGTTCATGAGTCACAAAAAGCTAATGTGCAGGTGCAGCAAGCAATTAGGGAGGTAAATGGTATGTTGGCCTACATCGCAAGGGGATTTGAGTATAGGAATAAAGATGTCTTGCTGCAATTGTAGAAAGCCTTGGAGGAACCACACCTGGAGCATTGTGTACAGTTTGGTCTCCTTATCTAAGGAAGGATATACTTGCCATGGAGGGAGTGCAACAGAGGTTCACTAGATTAAACCCTGGGATGGCAGGATTGTTTTATGAGGAGAGATTGAGGACACTGGGCCTGTATTCTCTAAAGTTTCAAAGAATGAGAGCTGATCTCATTGAAACTTACAAAATTCTTACAGCGTGTGATAGGGTAGATGTGGATAGGATGTTTCACCTGCGAGTCTAGAACCAGGACAGTCTCAGAATAAGGGGTTGGCCATTTAGGACTGTGATGAGGAGAAATTTCTTCACTCAGAGGGTGGTGAATCTTTGGAATTGTCTACCCCAGAGGGCTGTGGGAGCTCAATCATTGAGCATGTTGAAGACAGAAATCTATCAAGGGATATGGGGGTAGGGCTGGAAAGTTGAGGTCGAAGATCAGCCATGATCCAATTGAATGGCAGAACAGGCTCGATGGACCAAATGGCCTACTCCTGCTGCTACATTCCTGTGTCGTGGCCTGGAGCTATGGATAGCGATGGTAGAATCTCCAATTTCTTTCCACCACATGGCTGACCAGGATTCTCTCCCATTCTTACCACCTGCCATTGGCGTGTGTTGGAAGGATTTACAGGTCGATACTCAACCTGTTTGCCTGCATTATGAATGCGCCTTACTTGGCCAACAAGTCCTGGGGTTGAACTTGAACCAGGAGCTTCTGGCCCAGAGCTATGGACACTACCCAGTGCACCACAGGACCTCCGTAAGGGGTTTGTCTCCTGTATATTGGTGCAGTGCGAGTTGCAGCTTGACACACTAGACATACAATTAGATTAATAATGTGAAGCAAGAGCTTTAATCGCTGCACTACTTATGTCATTATGTTGTCCCTTCATCCCACCAGTATTTTAAAGAGAGAACTGGGAGTTGTCAACTGACAAATTCACTGCACTTCAAAAATGTACTAATTCAAGGGCTTATAAAATGAATCAGCAACATTTCAGAATGAAAGTATTTTTGCTGAGATTTTACTTTTCCCTCCCTTTTCAAAAAAAATCATAGAATGATGCACCATGGAGGAGGGGTTATTCAGCCCATCGTTTCAGTGCTGCCTCTTTGAAAAAGCTCTCCAATTGGTCCTAATCCCCTGCTTCTTCCCCATAGCCAATTCCTTTTTGAAAATCTTTATTGAATTTACTTCTGTCACCTTATCAGGCGGTGGATTCCAGACTGTAACAACTCGCTGCGTGAAATTGCTTTCCCTCAAGTTGACTCTAGTTCTTTGGCCAATTATTGAATCTATGAGCCCTGGGTACCAGTCCGTCTGTCACCGGAAACAGTTTTTTCCTATTAACTCTGCCAAAACCCTTCAAGATTTTGAACACCTCCATCAAATCTCCTTTTAACCATCTCCACTCCATGAAGATTGATAAACCTTTAACAGCCATTTTTTTAATCCTATCTTGGGATGTGGACATCGCTGGCTAGGCCAACATTTATTACCCATCCCTAATTGCCCCTGATAAGGGAGTGGTGAGCTGTCTTCTTGAACCGCTGCAGTCCATGTGGTGTACGTACACCCACAGTGCTGTTAGGGAGGGGAGTTCCAGGATTTTGATCCAGCGACAGTGAAGGAACGGTGATATGGTTCCAAGTCAGGATGGTGAGTGACTTGGAGGGGAACTTTCTGGTGGTGGTGTTCCCATCGATCTGCTGCCCTTGTCCTTCTAGATGGTGGAGGTTGTGGGTTTGGAAGGTGCTGTCTAAGGAGCCTTGCTGAGTTGCTGTGGTGAAGGAGACCAGAAGTCAGTCTTTATCCAGTTTTAGATTTATTCACAGATTGAAACATTACACATGTATAGCCCTTAACCCTACTCACCAACCCAGTATCAATAATTGTCTCTTGATATGTGCTCAAAAATGAATGTCCTCCACCTGTTTATCCTTACCCTTAATTTATACAATTAATGGAGGACATTCCCAGTTTCTCTAGTTTCGGTTGATTTTCTCTCTTGAAAGTGTTGACTCTTACTGAGATACAAATCTCATTCAAGTAGCCATTCCTTAAGTGAACGTGGACATTCAGGGCGGAACTTTCAGCATGGGCAGTGTTTGTAAAATGGGTAATTTTGGATCGGCCACCCATTAGACTATGCTCCACCACCCAACCACCACAAGGATTTCCTTTGCATTGGCTTTAAGAAGAAAGGCTTGCATTTTTATGGTGCTTTGCACAACCATCAGACATCTCAAATCACTTTACAGTCAATGAAGTGCTTTTTGAAGAGTAGTCACTGCTGTAATGTAGGAAATGCAGCAGCCAACTTGCAAACACCAAACTCCCACAAATAACAATGTGATAATGACCAGATAATCTGTTTTTTGTGATGTTGTTTGAGGGACAAATATTGGCCAGAAACCAGGAATAACACTTCCTGACTCCTTGAAATAATGCCAGAGAATATTTTACATCTGCCCAAGCAGGTAGATGGCACCTTGATTTAACATCTCAGCTGAAAGACAGCACCTCCAACAGTGCAGCACTCCCTCAGTATGAGGTTCAGCAACTGTGACTGGGTAGGGAGTGACCCTAACTGAATTTTCTCTCACTATTCCATGGTCATTGAGGCTAATTGTGCCACATCTTCCATCACCCCAGCCATGAGCAAACCAGCATTAAAATGTAGTCTCTTTCTGATCGGTATCACTCTTCTTCTGACTGTTAAGCATCGGAGCTAAGAGATTTCAAAATAAGATTGTGGATCGGAATCTCGACGCATCCCTTTAAAGAACTAATTTGCAAATATTAGATTCCATCTTTCATTACAGGTCTTGAGTTTTAATCAGCTTGAGCAACGTCTCTCTACTAGTTTCAGCATGTTATTTTGGAATGAAAACCTAAAAGCTAAAGCAAAGGGTGGCGGGTGGGCAAAAGGAATTTGTTTGGAATGATTAGAAAGAAGTCTGGATCTAACAGAG
Organism: Cetorhinus maximus; assembly: GCF_964194155.1. Lineage (NCBI taxonomy): Eukaryota > Metazoa > Chordata > Chondrichthyes > Lamniformes > Cetorhinidae > Cetorhinus > Cetorhinus maximus. The sequence goes on from NC_135881.1 coordinate 200,609,631, forward strand.
TGACACAGCATATCGGAGCTTTTACACACTATGCCACGCAAAGGTAAAGTGTAGGTTCCTGCCTCTGATTGCTCACGCTGTGAGCTGATGATCTCTGCTGTGTTGTCACGTCGTCATCGTTGTGGTGATTAGTGACTAGTGCTTTGCCCAAACCGGAAAGGGAAAGCCAGAGGGCTGTACTGTCGGGGCCCTGCTGAGGCCAGGAACTGAGGCAACGGGGCCTGAAAATAACCCCGCCGGCTGGGAGTGCCAGTTTCTCAACCCCGTTCCTGGCACTGGCCAATTTTGGCAAGGCGGGTTCGGGGCTGGCTGGACTACCTGCACAACCACACCCGCTCCCCCACCGCCCGAGCTGGGCAGCCATTTGGTTCATGAAGAGCTTTGTTAAGGGCACTAAAAGGAGGCTGACTGGGATCTTCCAGTCAACTTCCAGTTTCTCGGCACGACAGAAACAGTTTAACTGGTGGGTGGGAGAGCACCTTCGTGTTGAAGCAACCCCTCAGTGATTTATCCTTTACTGCAGCATGCTGCTCCTCTCAAACTGGAAGACCTTTAATTGGCCATCCAGCTTTGAGAGCCATCTGCCGCCCTTGATTGGATAGGGAATCTGTCTCCGTGCCAAATCTGTGAAAATCCCAAAGACTGACTAATACTCCCAGGGATTGGGACCTGAACACAGTCTTGACTCCTGCTTACTGCCGCCGAAGTGGAAATCCAATGTAAAGTGACTCCACATTGTCCTTGTCTAACTACTGGTTGATAGGTACAAAATCCAGGGTGAAGTCCTCTTGTCTTCCTTCTTGGTGGGAGAAATAGCACAATATGGAGTTCAAGGTACGAAAGGAAGGAAAAGGAAATCAGAACAATACCAACTTCCGTTCCTGTAGCACCTTTAAAATAGCAAAATATTCACTGGCCACTGTCAGCCCCGAGCAGGGGCAGGAGGGTAAACAAGGAGCTGGCTAGAGGCACAGTTCAAGTGGTAGGTTTAAGGAGATTTTTGAAAGTGGGAAGGGATGCAGAAAGGTGGGGAGATTTAGGGAGAAAATTCCAGAGAATGGGGATGAAGACTGTGCTATCAATGGGAGGGCACAGGAGGCTGGAAAGATTCAGGAGACCATAACTGGAATGACAGATGACACAAGACAACGCCAGGGATTATGAAGCCCTTTAAATCCCATCGTGCTTCAGTCACACCTGTTATGCCTATTCTTATTGGTCTACAATGGCCCCCAGTCTCCCAATGCCTGTTTTATAATTCATCCTTGTGTTTAAATCTCTTCAGGACCTCAACCCTCCATATCTCTGTAAACTTCTCCAGCCACATAACTTCACCCAGACACTCCTTTCCTCCAAATCTGGCTTCACATGCCATATCTCTTCACTATTTTTAACATCCAATGTCTTTTTCAAAACAGGGCAGGATACTGGTTTTTAACTGGCAAGTTTGCTCAACCAGGAGCTCAAAATATTTTGAACTTATCTGGTTAACTTAAACCAGAATGTTGCACTTCTTTACTATGATCTTCTTAAAGTCCTATTGGCAAATGGTAGATCATGTGGCTGTATGGACAGAGTTGGCTGACAACTCAATGGACAGCTAATAGGGTTAGATTAGTTCAATGTCATATCCTTTTTCAATATATTTTATTCTTTCACAGGAATCTGGGCATCGCAGGCTTAGCCAGCATTTATTGCCCTTTCTACTTGCCCTTGAGAAAGTGGTGGTGAGCTGCCTTCTTGAACCACTGCAGTCCATGTGGTGTAAGCACACTCACCGTGCTGTTAGGGACTTCCAGGATTTTGACCCAGCGGCAGTGAGGGAACGTTGATATTGTTCCAAGTCAGGATGGTGTGTGGCCTGGAGGGGAACTTGCAGGTGGTGGTGTTCCCTTGCATCTGCTATCCTTGTCATTTTAGGTGGTAGAGGTCGCTAGTTTGGAAGATGCTGTCAAAGGAGTCTTGGCGAGTTGCTGCAGTGCATCTTGTAGATGGTATACACTGCTGCCAATGTGCATTGGTGGTGGTGGGAGTGAATTTATAAGATGGTGGTTGGGGTGCTAATCAAGCAGGCTTCTTTACCCTGGATGGTGTTGAGCTTATTGAGTGTTGTTCGAGCTGCACTCATCCAGGTAAATGGAGACTATTCTATCACATTCCCAACTTGTGCCTTGTAGATGGTGAACAGGCTTTGGGGAATCAGGAGGTGAACTACACACCACAGAATTCCCAGTCTCTGACCTGCTCTTGTAGCCACAGTATTTATATGGCTAAGTCCAGCTCAGTTTCTGTTCAATGGTAACCCCCAGGGTGTAGATAGTGGGGGATTCAGCAATGGTAATGCCATTGAATGTCAAAGGGTGAAGGTTAGCTTCTCCCTTGTTGAAAATGGTCATTGCCTGGCATTTACATGGCACGATTGTTACTTGTCACTTATCAGCCCAAACTTGAATGTTGTTCAGGGCTTTCTGCATATGGACACAGACTGCTTCAGTAACTGAGGAGTCCATGCATGTTGCTGAATATTGTGTGATCATCAGTAAACATCCCCACTTCTGACCTTTTAATGGAGGGAAGATCATTGACGAAGCAGCTGAAGATGGTTGGGCCTAGGACACTATCCTGAGGAACTCTTGCAGCAATGTCCTGGGACCGAGATGATTGACTTCCACCAACCACAATCATCTTCCTTTGTGCTAGGTATGACTCTATCCAGTGGAGAATCTTTCCCCTGATTCCCATTGACTCCAGTTTTGCTTGGGCTCCTTGGTGCCACACTTGGTCAAAGACTACCTTGGTGTCAAGGGCAGTCGCTCTCAGCGACTCTTGAGTTAAGCTCATTTGTCAATGTTTGGAGCAAAGTTGTAATGAGGTCAGAAGCTGGGTGGCCCTGACAGAACCCAAACTGAGCATCAGTGAGCACGTTATTGCTGAGTAAGTGCTACTTGATAGCACAACACCTTCCATCGTTTTGCTGATTATTGAGAGTAGACTGATGGGGTGGTAATTGGCTGGGTTGGATTTGTCCTGCTTTTGTGGACAGGTCATACCTGGGCAATTTTCCACATTGCTGAGTAGCTGCCAGGGTTGTAGCTGTACTGGAACAGCTTGGCTAGGGGCACAGTATGTTCTGGAGCACAAGTCTTCAGTGCTATTGCCGGAATATTGCCAGAGCCCATAGCCTTTGCAAGATCCAGTGCCTTCAGCCATTTCTTGATATCACGTGGAGTGAATCAAATTGGATGAAGACTGGCATCTGTGCTGCTGGGGACCTCTGGAGGAGGCTGAGATGGATCAACCTATCGGCACTTCTGGCTGAAGATGGTTGCAAATGCTTAGCCTTGTCTTTTGTATTGATGCACTGCGTTTCCCCCATCATTGAGGATGGGGATATTTGTGGAGGCTCCTCCTTCAGTTCATTGTTTGATTGTCAGCCACCATTAGGCTCAGGCTTAAAGTGTAGTTGATTGTTGGTTTCTATAATCCTGTTCACTGTTATCGACAGAGACTGTATTTAATTATCTAAACACAAACAGAATGACAGGACTGTTTCAAGACCAAATTTTTACCATATAGCAGTTGAAACATTTCTTTCACACTCCTGCTTCTCCAGGATCATCTTAGAAGGTTTGAAGAACACCAAACATCTCATTACTAATGTCCTCCTCACGTCTGTCTTCCGCACAACCGCCATTCTCACCTCTGACGCACAAGTGGCTTGTGGATTTCCTTCTGTCACTCCAAAAATATGCTCTGCTTATAAAATTTTTGAAGGCACATATTGCATAACAGTTTAATTTGACATTGCACGAGGTGCAATGTAGTTCAGTTTCTTTTGATACAGTACACGAGGTGACTCACTACACTTGCCACTGCAGGTTACATTTACAATGTGCATTTACATTTCACATCAAACATTCTCTGGTGCACACGGACCCAGGGGTTTTACATTCTAGCCCCTCCGTGAAGGGATTTAGACTGTGGCCTTTCCCCATTGAGCCTTTGTGGCGGCTGTCCCTAACTTTAGTGTGTCCCTTGGTGCATGGACCTGGACCTTGGAATGCGCCAGCCTCAACTCATTCATCCACTACTGCTTCTTGCTTCTCTTCTCCTCCTTTGTCTCCCACACTCTCAGCTCTCCTCCGCAACCCAGTCCCACTCCTTTTTAAATTGCAGTTTCTCCCCAGTCTTCCTTTCTGGTCTTAACCAAATCCTATCCTTCCGCAAAGCCCATTGCCTGCTCCCTTGACAGCCTTTCAACCCAGTCACTAATTGCCTGACTCTCTCCTCCCAGCCCCATGATCATCAAGATTGTCAGCCTCTCCCAATCTCGAGAGCTGTTCCCCACAAATCTTCCAGTTCTTGGTGTCAGCCCCCTTCTAAGAATGTTTTCACTTAATCCCTCTATGGCCAAATCACTGAGCAATCTTTTCTTGCCAAGGACAAATTGTGTCATTATCAACCTCTTAGCCAAAGCTTTCAAATATGCACTCTGTGTCTGCTCACTGTGGGGCTCATTGAACTTTCAAATCCTCCTCAGCTCTATGCTGTCTTCAACACTATCATCCATTCTACTGCTTCTCTCCAAAGCATCATGTTCATGACACTGTATCTTACTGCTTCCACTCTTACCTGTTGCAGTAGACACAATGTGGGCAATTTTGACTTTGGGTGACAGTAGTCAGATCAGAAGCTGCTTGAGGTGTCCGTGTGGTGCACTCCTGCTCCACCAGGGAAGCAGAAAATCAATGAAAACAATTTATTTCCCTGGTTATCTTCTGGCTCTAAAGGCAGCTGCCCGGCATCTAGTGGGGAAGGCATCACTACTTGTCCACTCAGGACTTGGGCTTAAAGAACAGTTTGATCCTGATGACCTTATTTGGACCCTATCTGTAGATTTAAACCAAGGCCTTATGGCCTCCTATAAGAGTGCCACACACCAACTGAATACAGCACCTCCAGTCCCGCTAGAAAACAGCGAGATCCTGGGGGTGGGCTGAGGGTAAGTTACTATCCTTACTTTAACTACCTCCCCTGTCCAATATATGCCAAGCACTGGGAGTTATAATCAAGGCCACATACTTTCCAGTAGAAACCCGTGGATAGGAATCAGAAGAGGGAGATCCAACTGATTTTTCTGCTTCCCAGCCTTGGAACAACAAGACTGCGATTATGTTCATTCTGAAATCAATGAACTCACAAGAGGCCAGGAGTGTAAATGGGAAAAGTCTGGCTTGTAAAGCATGGGTCCAAGCAGTGCTACCACCCACTGGACCATGGGGAATGTTTTTGGAACAATACTTCAGGTGTGTACGTGCGTGCATATATGTAAATGTGTGTGTGTCTGCATGTGTGTGTGCGTGAGTATATGTGTATGTGTGCGCATATGCATGTACGTGCATATGGGTATGTGTGTACGTGTGTGTGTGTGTGTGCGCATGCATGTTTGTGTATGCGTGTGCGTGTCTGGGTACATGCGTGCGTGTATATGTGTGTGTGTATTTGTGGTGTGTGTGCGCGCGTGTGTGTATATTTTTGTGTGTGTGTGTGTGTGTGTGCACTTGTGTGCATGTGCGTGTGTGTGCGTCTGTGTAAGTGTGCGTGCGCGTGTATGTGTATGTGTACGTGTGTGCATGTGTGTGCGTGTTCGCGCGTGTATTTTTTTATTACTCATTTACAGGATGTGGGCTTCGCTGGCTGGGCCAGCATTTATTGCCCACCCCTACCTAGTTGCCCTTGAGAAGGTGGTGCTGAGCTGCCTTCTTGAACCGCTGCAGTCCATGTGGTGTAGGTACATCCACAGTGCTGTTAGGAAGGGAGTTCGAGGATTTTGACCCAGCGACTGTGAAGGAATGGTGATATGTTTCCAAGTCAGGATGTTGAGTGACTTGGAGGGGAACTTCCAGGTGATGGTGTTCCCATCTATCTGCTGCCCTTGTCCTTCTAGATGGTAGAGGTCATGGGTTTGGAAGGTGCTGTCGAAGGAGCCTTGGTGAGTTGCTGCAGTGATCTTGTAGATGGTACACACACTGCTGCCACTGTGTGACAGTGGTGGAGGGAGTCAATGTTTGTGGATGTGGTGCCAATCAAGCGGCTGCTTTGTCCTGGATGGTGTCGAGCTTCTTGAGTGTTATGGGAGCTGTACTCATCCAGGCAAGTGGGCAGTATTCCATCACACTCCTGACTCATGCCTTGTAGATGGTAGACAGGCTTTGGGGAGTCAGGAGGTGAGTTACTCGTCACATGATTCCTAGCCTCTGACCTTCTCTTGTAGCCACAGTATTTATATGGCTAGTCCAGTTCAGCTTCTGGTTAATGGTACCCCCCCAGAATGTTGATAGTGGGGGATACAGTGATGGTAATGCCATGGAACGTCAAGGGGTGATGGTTGGACTCTCTCTTGTTGGAGATGGTCATTGCCTGACACTTGTGTGACACGAATGTTACTTGCCACTTGTCAGCCCAAGCCTGGATATTGCCCAGGTCTTGCTTCATTTGGACATGGACTGCTTCAGTATCTGAGGAGTAGCCAATGGTGCTGAACATTGTGCAATCATCAGCGAACATCCACACTTCTGACCTTATGACGTGTGTGTGTGTGTGTTTGTATGTGTGTGTGTGTGTGCGTGCATGTATGTGTGTCTGTGCGTGCATGTGCATGTGCGTGCGTGTGTGTGTGTCTATGTGTGCACATGTGTTTGTATGTGTGTGCGTGTGTTTGTATATGTGTGTGCATGTGTGCCTGTGGGTATGGGGGTGTGTGTGTCTGTGTGTGTGTGTGTGGGGCACATAACTCGAATATCTCACATCTTGTATTTATTGACAGCCCTGAAAAGGACAATCCCAAAATGCAGCAAGCCCAAGTTTCCAGACAACCAATCAAACCTGCTGGCTCGTGGGACTGGAGCTAAAGAGAATGTTAATGGATCCCTTGCTCCTGATCGGCACCAGCGATTTGAAGTTAGGAAAGATCACTCTGAGGGTTGTTGCACACACTGTGCCTTTGCCTAGAGCAGTGAATTGCATGACATCACCTTGAGTCATGTCTTGCTGTGTTGTGAGAGTGAGCTGCTAACAAAAGAAAGACTTACTCAGACTGATTAAACAACTTCATAATGATAACCTCATTAGATGCAGTGAACGAAACCTGGATCCAGTTCAGATTAATAAACAGCCGTGCACCAAAGCTGTGGGGAGTTTCATTTCATTGCTTTTGCATAAAATAAAATAAATACAGTAGAACAGTTCTTGGTGGCAGAAAGGTTGATAACAAGAGGGCACAGATTTCAGTTAATTGGCAAAGGACCCGGAGGCTATGAAGGAAAAGGAAATTACACAGCGAGTTGTTGTGATCTGGAATGTGCTGCCCGAAAGGTTGATGGAAGCAGATTAATTGGTAACTTTCAAAAGGGAATTGGATAAATATTTGAAGGGAAAGAATTTTCAGGCCTGTGGGTAAAGAGCAGGGGAGTGGGACTAATTGGATACGTCTAGCAAAAGAGCCAGCACAGGCCTTATGGGCTGAACGGCCAGATTCTGAGCCATGCCTTTTGACGATCCTTTACAGTTCCGCGGGCAGAATTTTACATCCCGCGGGCGGCCCTGCGCCCAACCCGATCAGGCGCGAAATAGCGCGCGGTGACATCGGGCGGGCGTCCTGACGTCAGTCAGGGGCAACTTGCGCGATATTTCGGTCGGCGGGCACGAGTGAGAGTCGGCAGGGCGGCGGCCGACAATTCGGGGAGCTGTTAAGGCCACTGAAATATTCATTGGGAGAGGTTTTTTTTTTGCTGCCCGTCCATCCAAACCTGGCGATTGGCGAGCGGGCGAATCGGCCAGGCGGCCTTTGCATTTTCCAGGAAACCTCATCCACGGGTGGGGTAATGTTTCCCGCATTAATTAAAAAAAAATGTTTTGACATCATTTTTATGACGTATATGTCCGTGTGGGTGAGTCCTATGTTGGGGGGAGGGTGGGCTGTGGGGGGAGACATTTTTTTTCAGATTTTCCAAATCTTTTATTTATCTTTCATTTTAAAATTCTTCGGCTCCCTGAGGCGAGCTCTCTGCCTTCAGGGAGCTTTCGTTGCGCACTCCCCCCATGCCCGCACGCCCGCGCTGACTTCAGCGCTCGCCCCTCCTCCTCCCCCCGCCACCACCCCCCACCCCGCCAGTGCTGAGCCTTTCAGCGGGCCTTTCACGCTGGCTGACCGTTAGTTGGCCAACCAGCCAACGTGAAATCGCGGGCGGCGACTGCTTCCCGGCCGCTCCCAACGCCCGCCTGGCGCGCCCACCAACGACCTGGAAAATCCTGCCCCATACAATTCTATCATTCTATATGATTTTACAAGTGCGCTTACTAATCCTAAGCACGTTATCTCGGTTGGTTATTTTTTTTTAGGAAATCCCAGTTTTAACCAAATTAGAATAAAACCTCGCCTTTTAAGTCTACGTGGCTCAGTTTTGTAAGGTCGAGAAAATGTACAAACCGGGAGGAGGGAATAAAAACAGGCATGTTTGTCCAAGTGAAGGGAAATTTTAAAGGATGGTGGTTTTTTTTTTTATATAATCAGGGTGCGTACTTCATGGATGACCCCAAAGGTCACGGTTCCCTTTGTCACCTTGGTAACCAAAGTGAAAACTCAGCTTGGTTCTCGTTTCTCCAATTTTCTCTCATTTTCCACTTCCACACAGGAAGGGACAAAAAAAAAAGGAAGAAAGACTTGCATTTATATAGCGCCTTTCATTGAGACCTCAAAGTACTTTGCAGCCAGTGAAATGGAGTCACTGTTGTAACAGTGTAGGACAAGCAGCAGCTAATTCACGCACAGCAAGCTCCCACAACCAGCAATGTGATAATGACCAGATAATCGCTATAGCAATACTGATTGAGGGATAAATATTGGCCATGACATTGGGCATAATAACTCCCCTGCTAGTCTGCCCACCTGAGGGGGCAGACAGGGCTTCAGTTTAACATCTCATCTGAGAAACAGTATCTCTGACAGTGCAGCATTCCCTCAGTACTGCACTGGAGCGTCGAACTTGATTTGTGTGCTTAGGTTTCTGGAGTGGGACTTGAACCCACAACCATCTGACTCAGAGATACCACTGAGCACAGCTGACACACAAAAGCCATATCCACATAAGTGGGGAGAAAATTGGAACCCTGATCTTTCAAACAAAATTCATTATTAAAACCGAGGACTCGGTGAGGCTGCAGGATGGGGAGGGGAAGGAGGAGAAATGGAAAGTTTATTGGCACTTTTGGGCTGATTTCTCAGGGCTAACTTTATTTTTGAGTGGTAGGTTCCTTCAACAGCTCTAAGTTAAAATCTAGCCATACAGACCTGGAACACACCAGGTTCTCATCCACTGATCAGTGTTGAGTTATCAGATATCACCCAGTGTGGGTTAACAATGTCAAAAATCATCCTGGGTTCCCCTTCCTCATTACTTGGAATTGAAGCCATGAGCAGTGAGCTCCTTCACCAGGATTCGCCTTTCTGACTGCTAGCAGACAGTCCTGGTGTTATTCTGTGCCCTAGGCCAGGGCTGGTCAGGGTTGTGATGCCGACTGCAATGTGATAGCCTGCCAATGCTCACTGGTGAGAATTGCCCATGCATAATGGCATTTGGGCACAGTATCAGCGGGAGACGTGCCGGGCGGAATCTTCTGGGCCCCCGCGCAGGCCGGTTTGGGGGCGGGGCTCGGAGCAAAGTTTGTGAATTTGCTGGTTGGGTCAGCTCCCCGACGCGTTCCTGCCACCAAGCGATCTTTTCGGAAGTGGGATCGCTGCACCAGCGGCTGCTCATCTAGACGTGGCGGGTAGCCACTCAAGCCAATTAGGGACCAATTGTGAGTTAGTTGCTGATGCCACTGGGATCTTCCCAATGTCAGGCCACGCCCCCTCCCCCCACCCCTTGAGTCAGGAGGCTGGCATCCACTTGGAGGCAGCCTCCTGACAGCCCCATGAATGCACTGCAAAAGTACAAAGGCCCACAACGTAGGCCATAACCCTTCTTGTGGAGGGGTTTTCCTTCTGCACTGATGGCCCTGCGAACTGTTGGCCTTCCGTTTCAGATTTCCGATGGCGACAAATCAAGGTGCCACATCAAAGGTTACTTCACGAAATAAGAGCTCATGTATGGTGTAGGGGTGACATCTGAACACGGACAGAGGATTGGTTAGCTAACAGGAAACATAGGGCAGGGATAAGTGGGTCATTTTCAGATTGGCAAGCTGTTATTAGTGGACTGCTGCAGGGATCAGTGCTGGAGCCCCAACTATTTACAATCTAAATTATTACAACCGAGTGAGGAGGGGTTGGATAGCTCCCCTCTTTGTCCTGTCCTCGTTTGACCGCAACAGACTTTTTTGTGAGAAAAGAATATACTTGCCAATTCAGTGACTACTTAACTGTTTACATGCTGTGATCTTAAAAGAACCAATTTGACAGTGAGTTCAGCAATGAAAAAGGTTAGCTTTATTCTACTTTAAACTGATCTAAGTAAAATAATGAAATACGCACCGACATTTGTACACCCACACACATACACACACACACACACATACACACACACATACACACACACATACACACACACACCATTACAGGGTGGGGATGGATAACATGAGTTTGTTGCTCTTTGGGAGATGATAGCATTGGGTTGGATCCTTTTAAGCAATCTTTGACTGTAGCAGGGTTACCCTGGATGATCACAATCAGCAAATAGGGCTCGAAGATTACCAGGTGGGTTGGAGAATTAAAGAGGTGGGAGGGACCCCACTTTGGTCTTCTCCCTAAGCTGCTTGTCCTCAGTTCTGCTGAGAAAATATGTGTGTAAAACAGACAAAGGATTGGCTTGTTATGTGACCTTCATCACCAACTGCCAGGGGGATTGAAGAAAGACATTGTCTGTGCATTCCGAAGGTGACCTGATTAGTTCATGTCTGGGAGCTAACTTAGCCCGTGTCCCAATGTCCAAATGATGAGTCTTAATGGCCTGTCTCCATCAGTTGAATACCTCAGGTGATTGCCATGGTTGCCTTGCTAATGAGACAGGAGATGTGAGTCCTTCACCTTCCCCTGAAGTCATTGTAGTTGTTGGATTTTGCAGACAGACTGACTCTGAATTAGAATGTAGAACATGTAGTAATGCAAATTGAGGTTAGCCATCTTGGGCTGTGAATTCAAATCACTTCTGTCTCTGTGTTTTTAAAAGTCTGTTTAAAAAATTTCGATTCAGATTTCCAGCTACTGGATTAAAAATCATTATTTGGCATAAAGCACATCTTCATGGGAATATCAATGACTTAGATGAAGGGGCTGAAGGTATGGTAGCTAAATTTGCTGATGGCACAAAGATATGTAGGAAAGTAAGTTATCAAGAGGACATAAAGAGTCTCCGGAGGGATTTGGATAGGTTAAGTGAGTGGGCAAAACTTTTGCAGATGGAGTATAATGTGGGAAAAAGTGAACTGGTCCACTTTGGCAGGAAAAGTAGAAAAACAGTATACTATTTGAACGGAGAGAGAGTGCAGAGTTCTACGGTACAGAGGGATCTGGGTGTCCTGGTGCAGGAATCACAAAAAGCTGGTATGCAGGTGCAGCAAGTGGTTAGGGAGGCAAATAGAATGTTGCCGTTTATTGTCAGAGGAATCGAGTATAAAAGTAGGGATGTTTTGCTCCAGTTCTACAGGATGTTGGTGAGACCACATCTGGAGGACTGTGTACAGTTTTGGTCTCCTTTACTTAAGAAACGATATCATTGCATTAGAAGCAGTTCAGACAAGGTTCATTCAGAATGGAGTTGTTATCTTATGAGGAATAGTTGAAGAGGTTGGGCCTATATTCATTAGAGTTTAGAAGAATGAGAGGTGACCTTATTGAAACACATAAGGTCCTGAGGGGACTTGACAAGGTGGATACTGAGAGGATGTTTTCCCTTGTGGGGGAGTCTAGAACCAGGGGACACAGTTTAAAAATTAGGGGTCTCCCATTTAAGACTGAGGTAAGGAGATTTTTTTGTCTCTCAAAGGGTCATTAGGTCTGTGGAATTCTCTTCTCCAGAGAGCAGTGGAGGCTGGGTCATTGAATATATTCAAAGCTGAGTTAGACAGATTTTTGATCAACAAGGGAGTCAAGGGTGATGGGGGGGTGCAGACAGGAAAGTGGAGTTGAGGCCACAATCTGATCAACCACGATCTTATCAAATGGTGGAGCAGGTTCTAGAGGCCGGGTGGCCTACCTCCTGCTCCTAATTCTTGTGTTCTTCTGTGATTCCATTTTGAGGCACCCTCACGCTTCCCTACCCTCCTCAGCAGCCCCCAACGCTGCTGGTGGAGCTGCTGTTGGCATTGGTCCTCTTCCCTCAGGTAACCCATCTGCTACCCTTGGACAGCGAACGTGGGGACGGCCTCTTGATAAGCCACCTCCTGGAAGGTTCCAGCTTTCAGCGTACCTCTGACCTGTGTGGGTTGGGACCTGGAAACAATCCCAACGCCTGGAATTTTTCAAAGGACAGAAGGTTCCTCCTGCTGTGTGCACTCTATCGCAGTAAGGATCTCGATGACATCGAGGGAGGAGGAGGAGAGGGAGAAAATTAGAGGAAATTCATTGGAGATGAATAAAATTTTTAAAAGTAAGGAAACAGCAATAGTGCTCACTCCCCCTACCCCACGCAAGATGCTTATGACCAATGATGCTTTACTCTGATGGAATGGTATAGGCGGTACTCTCTAATATAAAGCAAGGCCCCTCTGGAGAACACCCTATTACAGATCACTCTCTGTTGTGTCATCTCTGGTTCTGTGTTTAGCTCTTGTGCTCCTAGGTCAGGAAGGTTGTGGGTTCAAGTCCCGCTACAGTGCAAAAATCTGGACTGACACTTGAGAGTGCAGTTCTGAAGGAGTGTGGCAGTGCCTGCAGTGCTGTCTTTTACCTGAAGCCTCAGAACAAATTCTCTCTCAGCCGGAGGGAATTGATCCCATGACCCTATTTAGAAGAAGACTAGGTGAGTTAGCCTTGGTTTCTGCCCAATACTTTTTCTTCAATCAACATAACTAAAAAAAATTATCTGGACATTATTGTATTTCTGTGTGCAAAAATTGATCGAAACTTATAGAAGAGAGTATCCCCCCCACCGGGAGGGTTGTGTGGGGGGGAGGGGGGGGGCGTAGACCCAATCGGGTCCGCACCGCCATTTTACGTGGGCAGGCCAACTAAGGCCTGCCCAGCGTGACATGCACCTGGAAGCGCTGTGCGCTCCCTGTGCGGACGGTGGGGAGGGCGAGTTCCCTGAGTCAGGAGTGCGATATTTCAGGCGTGCGTGCGAAAGAGCGCAGAAAACCTCATCCCGCCCGTGGATGAGGTCCCATGAAAATGCGAAGGCCGCCTGGGCTCTTCGCCTGCCCTCCCGCCAACCTGAAGGTTGGATGGGCAGTTTTCTCAATAGGCTTTAATGAGGTAATTAATGGTCTTAACAGGCCTTTGACAGTTCGGTGGGCACGCGGCCAAGTTGGCTGCGCGCCTGCCGAACTGAAAATCTAAATGATGCGCGGTGACGTCGGGGCGCCCGCCTGACATTATCCCGCGTCACTTTACGCCTCGGCGAGTGGGCCCTGCCCCCGCTCGCTGAGCTGAAGGTTCAGCCCGTAAGATCCCGAGGAGGTTTGACAGGGTGGATATGGAAAGGATGTTCCCTCTTGTGGGCGAATCTAGTACCAGGGGTCATTGTTTAAAAATAAGAGGTCACCCATTGAAGACAGAGGTGAGGAAAATGTTTTTCTCTCAGAGGGTTGTGAGACTTTGGAATTCTCTTCCTCAAAAGGTGGTTGAGGCAGAGTCTTTGAACATCTTTAAGGCAGAAGTAGATAGATTCTTGATAAATAAGGACGTGAGAGGTTATTGGGGGTAGACAGGAATGTGGAGCTAGGGTTAAAATTAGATCAGCCATGATCTTATTGAATGGCAGAGCAGGCTCGAGGGGCTGGGTGGCCTATTCCTGCTCCTAATTCATATGCTCGTAAATTGGCTGCCCCATACCCTACAGTGTACAGTATACCCCATTAAAAACTACCTCATTGACTGTAAAAAGCACTGGGACCTCCTGAGGTTGTGAAAGATGCTATATAAATACGTCTTTCTTTTTCTGGGGGTCTTCCAAGCTGCTGTTGGCTGTCTGCTCACCTCTAAATTCACAGAGCCAGATTACACATTGCCTTTAAGCCAGAAACCGTGGGATTCCCGCCCTCAGTAGGCCTTTGCTTGAAGTGGAAAAACAGGCACATATGAGAGGCCAACACATGGACCTCTCCAATGAAGCACTGCTCCCCCGGGAGCCCTACTCAAATCTAAAAGTGCCTCGGCCCTTAACTGTATTCATTAGTGAGCAGTATTGACAAGACACAGCCCAGTGCTAAACCCAAGTCTCAAATGACCTGATAATTGCTGTCAAACAGTACGAAGGCTGATAAAACCAGTTACACAGGGCCTCCAATTGGAGAACCTACTCCCCTCTGCTGCAAAACATGCCAAAGATTTTTGACATCAAAATGCAGAGTTTTTTTTTTCTGGTGTTTTTAATGGTTCAAGTTTCATTGCAAAGCCTCATGCTGGAGCTGTATAACACAGCTACAGCACATCCCTGCAAGCTGGTCACGGTGAGAATCTGACCTAAAATGCACTGTAAGGGGAAGAAGGAAAACAAAAACTTGTATTCAAACTGTATAGCTCGACAACCTGACATCTCAAAGTGCTTTGCAGCCAATGCACTCAACATAGTCACCACTGTAGTGTAGGAAACACAGCAGCTAATTTGGACACCGCAAGCCCCCACAAACACCAATGTGATAATGACCAGATAATCTGGTTCTGTGATGTTGTTTGGGGGGGGTATATATTGTCCAGGACACCGGGGATAACTCCCCTGTTCTTCCTTGAAATAGTGCCATGGGATCTTTTACATCCACCTGAGAGGGCAGACAGAGCCTCAGTTTAACCATCTCTGATAGTGCAGCACTCTGTCAGTACTGCACTGGAGTGTCAGCCTTGATTTTTGTGCTGAAGTCCTGGGGTGGGACATGAGTCCAGAATCTTGTAACCCAGAGACGAGAACAGTAATGTTTTTCCTGCCAGCGGGGAAAATAGGCAGGGTGGAATATTACCAGGGTGGGGGGAGGGGGGTGTGGATGACTCACCGACTACCCCCCCACAACCCACCTAAGCAAAGTCGGCGTGGAGCCGATCCACCCGGCAGCCATAACACAGGAAGAATTCCTGCCCCTTGGAAACTGTCGGCCAATCTGATTGGCCAGCAGATCCATCAGTCCCAGCAGTGCCAAGAGCTCGGTAGTGGGTGCTGCCAGGCCTTCAAGAGGAGGAGAAAGAAGGCCCACAGATCCCTGGAAACAGGGACACCCAGGGTCTTGGGCAGGGAGGGTTTAGGTAGGTCAGGGAGGGGGGGATGGGGCTCGGTGGGAAGGTGGTAGGGTGGGCACCCGCCCTATTTTACATGCCCTCCCCCCCAGCCAAAACACACACCTGGCAGGGGCACGTAAAATGCAGTCTGTGGTGTTGCTACAGTCTTGGTTTCTATAAAATGTGGCAACAGGTATTCATACATGCCAACCATTCACATTTAACACAGACAGTCAACATTTGCACAGTCTCCATGATGTCAACATCTGCCATTCCAAAAACCAAAGTGGGGAATGGATGGAAATAATGAAGGGTGAGGAGGATGAACCCCAATGAAGGGGCAATTGATGGCAATGAAGGGGAGAGTACATTGGAATGAAGGGGTGCAGAGTGAATAGCAATAGAGAGAAGGGAGAAATAAAAGGCAATGGGGATGATGGAGGGGTAAATAGATGGAAGGGGAAAATCGATTGTAATGAAAGAGAGCGGGAACATGGCTGGAGTTTTTGTGGGGGGGAAGCAAGGGAAGAAATAAAATGCAATATTGTAGTGTGAGGAGGAACAAGAGTGCTAGCACTAACTGAAAAGAAGTGCGGAGGGATTGTGCCAGCTTAAATAGTGGGAGGGAGGGCATAAGAGAATCACCATGAACTGGAACAAGAAAGGTGCCAGTTTAACTGAGTTGGAGGGGTAAAAGAGGGCAAGGTTGAACTGAAAGGGAAGAGGGAGAAGATTGCCAGAAGGAACTGGAAGAGTTGAAGAAGAATAGAGAATTGGATGAGGTACAGTCTCTCTGCAAACTTGGTCTGGAATGTGTAATTTCTTTGTGATCTAGTGAGTGACCAGCAGTTAGATAGAGGAGTACTGGTATTGTGATGGTGGTGTAGTGGCAATATCACTGGGTTTATAATCCAGTGGGCCAAACTAATGTGCTCAGGGCATGGTTCAAATCCCAACATAGCAGTTGGTGGAATTTAAGCTTAATTAATCAGGAAAAAGATGGACTTGTAAGCTAGTCATAGTGATGGTGCTGTGAAATTATAATTGATTGTCTCTTTTAAAAAAAACCCTCATCTGGTTCACTAATGCCCTTTAGGGAAAGAAATCTGCTGTCCTTACCTGGTTTGGCCTACATGCGGCTCCAGATACAGAGCAATGTGGTTGACTCTTAACTGCCCTCTGACGTTGCCTAGTAAGTCACTCAGTTGTGCCAAATTGCTAGCACTATGGGTGTACCTGCAGTGGTTCAAGAAGGTTGCTCATGACCACCTTCTCAAGGGCATTAAGGAATGGGCAACAAAGGTTGGCCTTACCAGTGACATCCATATGCACATTCCATGAAAGTTTAAAAAAAGTAACTTTTGGTTAAGTGTTGGTGTGCTAAAAATCTAATCATCATTTTGTGATGATTAGATTTTCTTAGATTAGAAATCTATTAATTATGAGCTATAACAGTTCACAATTAATCAGAATGTGTCATTGTTCATGTAAATATTCTAATTATTTCCAGCAAAGTATGCCTCAGACCCTCACTACCCATTGTGCACCTTCAGTGTTTGACCTTCTACTTCAGGCTTTCTTGTGTTTGTACTTCTTTTGTCCATATGGCTGTGAAAGCGGGTTTTAGTAAACACCTTGTCAAACACCAGGAGAGAAATGGAAAGCAATGAAGGTGAACAGGGCAGAAGAGACAGGCGGAAATCCTATCGGAGAACAGAGCAGTACTTCTTCAGGGAGGGCATTTCTTGAAGAGAGGTGGCAGTCTCCTCTACATTGGAGAGACCAAACGCAAACTGGGCGACCGTTTTGCAGAACACCTGCGATCTGTCCGCAAGAAAGACCCAAACCTCCCTGTCGCTTGCCATTTTAACACTCCACCCTGTTCTCTTGCCCACATGTCTGTCCTTGGCTTGCTGCATTGTTCCAGTGAAGACCAACGCAAACTGGAGGAACAGCACCTCATCTTCCGACTAGGCACTTTACAGCCTTCCGGGCTGAATATTGAATTCAACAACTTTAGATCTTAAACTCCCCCTCCCCCCTTCCCCACCCCGTTTCTTCCCCCTCCCTTTTTTTTCAATAATTTATGTAGATTCTTCTTTTCCCACCTATTTCCATTATTTTTAAATCCACAACTAATACTTTGTTAGTCTTTCCACCCCACCCCCACTAGAGCTGTACCTTGAGTATCCTGCCATCCATTCTTAATTAGCACTTTTCTTAGATAATATCAACACCTTCAACACCTCTTTGATCATTTTGTCTGTGACATCTTTTGATTATCTGCTCCTATCACTGCTTGCTTATCCCTACAAGCACCCCACCCTCAACTTCTCTCTCCCCCCCCGCCCTCCACCTTAGACCAGCTTATATTTCACCTCTCTCCTAACTATACTTCAGTTCTGCCGAAGGGTCATGAGGACTCTAAACGTCAACTGCTTTCTTCTCCACCGATGCTGCCAGACCTGCTGAGTTTTTCCAGGTAATTCTGTTTTTGTTTTGAGTTATCCACTGTGTTCTGGCTGATGTTTATCCTTTGATTAACATCACAAAAAACAGATTATCTGGTCATTATCACATTGCTGTTTGCGAGAGCTTGCTGTGTGCAATTTGGTTGCTGCATTTCCAACATTATAACAGTGACTACACTTCAAAAAGTACTTAATTGGCTGTAAAGCGCTTCAAGACATCCTGTGGTTGTGGAAAGCATGATATCAATGCAAGTCTTTTTTTAAAAATTCCAGTTGGAAGGTGAGATCAAGCGAGATATGCTCTCAAACGTCTCCCCCAACTACATCCAGCGGAAGGGAATATCAGGTGCATTCCCAAGCTGCCCAGTAATTCTATCTATTACACATGTAAAGCCTCCATGGAAACTTCACCAGCTGAGCGCTGGTTTGCCTTTCATGAAAATCCTTGGATGGCACCCAGAACTTACCACAGTAATCGGATACAGAGAAGATTAATTATCTTTCTTTACCGGCTTTATGGCTCCCTTAAGAGCCGGAGAAACATTTACCTACTTCTTTCATTGTCCCAGGAAGTGCCTTAGGGCCCTTCTGATGGAGTGCTGTGTGGTTACAGTCTCGTTCAGCTGAATAAGTTATGAAGTTAAATGGGAGATCAGAGCAATTTATTCCCATATAAGACTCTGTAAAGTGTTCTGAACTACTCGTGCATGCCACCTAGAAAACTAGCATAAACTAACTAACAGCTTGAAAATCAAAAGCTGGCACAGACCGCTCCCGACCCCCGCCCCGAAAGCTGACTACTCAAGAACCACTCTGTCAGAGGGAAAGAAGTGGTATTGTAATTTGAGGTATAGGCTGTGGCTGAGTAGGTAGCACTCTCATGTCTAAGCCCGATTCTGGATTCAAGTCCCACTCCGCCAGCCTGAGCGCAAAATCTAGGATGATGCTCCAGTGCTGAGGCAGTGCCACACAGTAGGAGGTACTGTCTTTCGAAGGTGAGGCATTAAACTGAAGCCTTGTCTGCCCCCTCAGCAGCACATAAAAGATCCCATGGTAATATTTAAAGAGCAGGGGAGCCCTCACCCTCAACCAACACCATTTTAAAAAAGCAGACTATCCAGTTGCAATTGCACTGATGTTTGCGTGACCTTGCTTTGCACAAATTGGTTGCTGTGTTTCCTACATACGTCAATGGCTCTGATGTTAAAAGTACTTCATTTATTGTAAAGTGCTTTGGGATGCTCTGAGGTTGTGAAAAGTGCTGGATAGATGCAAGACTTCCTTTTGAGTCTCTGGGATTTGGTCTGCATCTTTCTATGCCAGTGCAATAAAGTCCTCACACTTCCAGCAGTGAATGGGGTCATTGGAATCTTGGGGCTTTTGTCTATGCTCAGAAAGTCTGACTATTTTGATGAGGTAGTGGAAGACCACTGGCGCTCAAGATATCCCTGTTCCATTTTACCATAGCTCTTGGTATAGGCTATTAACATTTATCAGTCCCTTGATGTATAAGGCCAGCTCTAAGTCACTTCACTGCCAGGTAACATAGATAAATTTATGGGGAAGCTAGATAAGCAGATGAGGAAGAAAGGAATAGAAGGATATGTCAATAGGATTAGATGAAGAAAAGTGGGAGGAGGCACGACTGGACCATAAACTGTTGGGCCAAATGGCCTCTTTCTTTTCCACAGACTCTAGTTAATTCTATGCCTGAAAATAGAATAATTCTCTTCTTAGGATTAAAAGTCTTTTCCGTCTGTTAGTGGTAGGCTGGAGAAGTCTTGTGGCGCAGTAGGTAGTGTCCCTGCCTCTGAGCCAGGAGCTCTAGGTTCAAGCCCCACTGCAGGACTTGATGGTCAAGGAAGGTGTATTCATAAAGTGGCCAAACAGATATTAACTTGTAAGGAGAGAAGCAGAGTTGACATTTTGAGTCTGTATGACCCTTCTTCAACAGACTCACAATGTTAATTCTGTTTCTCTCTCCACTGATGCTGTCAGACCTGCTGAGTTTTTCCAGCATTTTCTGTTTTTATTTCAGATTTCCAGCATCCATAGGATTTTACTTTTACCAACTTGTAAATCCTTCCAACACACACCAATGGCAGGTAGTAAGAGCAGGAGAGTTTCCTGGTCAGCCATGTGATGGAAAGAAATTGGAGCTTCTACCATCACTATCCACACCTTCAGACTACAACATGCATGTAAAAGTGCAGGTTGCCACAGCAACTCGGGCTCCTTGGGGAGTTGGTTGGATAGCTAGTGTGGATCAGATTGGTGCCAACAGTGTGCGGTTTGATTTTTGTTCCAGCTGGGGTGGATTTGGGACCTGTAGTGTAAGGGTTAATGTGGGGACTGGGGAAACAGTACCACCTACATTATGCTGCAGAGAGTCACATAATAGTGGACTGCATGCAGAAGTCAGCATGAGGACAGCACCTAGTCCGGGCTGTACCTTGGAGATGTATATAGTTATGTGTTACCAATAAACACTTAATATTCAAGCCTCTGAACCTCTTAGTGAGATAACAAACAACCTTACAACAGGACCTGCCTCCTTGTCCTACCCCTGGTGGAGGTCGTGGTGCTGTGGGTCAGATCAGCCCTTGGGTAGAGAACTGAAGAAGGAGTTGTAGACTGATCTACATCAATGCAGGGTCTGGTTTAGTTGGAGTTTCTTAGTTGTGCCCATCCAGAGTTAAGGATAGAGAGTAGTAGATTTTCAAGCTAGCAATACCCACATCCTATGAGTGAATTAAAAAAGAAGTAGCTTGTTGAGAAATGAAAGTTGGAGAATGCACATGAACAGGTATATTTCATGAGGAGGCCTCTGTGGAGGTCAATGTCACAATATCTTGTATTCCTGGTTTTCCTGGTAACCGCTCCAAATCCATGTTCCAGAGAGCAAAATATGCTCTTAAATTCTGTCAACAAGTGATAGCTCAATATGCAGTGCATTGATCCAAGAGAATGAAGAAGCCAGCAAATCTAAATTTTCAGCTATTGCATGTTGTCACTTTTACCAGCATTCACAACAATAGAATCACATGTTGGGCCATCTGGCCCCTCATAATTAACAGTATTATTTTCTAGCTGTCATAACAACCAATTAAGTGCTATAGAACGTTATGTATCTTTTCATTTTGAGGTTTTTCAAACCAATCCGTTTGCTGGTTTAAAATGATCATCTCCTTCCCAACATTTGTGCTTTACCTGCCCACAAGAAGGTTGTACCGTATAAAAGCGATTTTGATTTTTATTCTGCTGTAATGGTTTAGGTATAATTTGGAATTGCCAATTGAAGTGTTTGGATGAGGCTCTCTCCCATCTGTCTGTTTCCGCTGCTTTGAACAAGCTGATTTCTCACCTAGAACAAATGTGCGGCTCGAGGAAGTAAAGTGTAACTTTTAGAAAAGAGTCTCTATTTTAATCTTCACACTGCTGGGATATGTTTGGTGATGTTTCCAAATGTTATTAAATTTAGCATAAGTATTAAAGCGATGCAACAGCAAGGCTGCAAAACTGTATAAAGACACCATAAGGGTGAACGGAGAAGTATCTAAAGGAGTGACGAGATTAAATTTGTTATTCAGTGCTTCTTCATTTGCACAAACGAGCTCTGAGGCCTGATTTTGACACGGACTGAGGAGCGTGACAAAGTGTTCGGCTCATCCCACCGCTGAGAGCTTGAAGCTCATGAGATTTTAACTCTTAGGTAAATGACTGGAGTCACACTTATGGCCAAAACCTGGCGGGAATTCATACCTGGCTGGCAGATGGATGGAAGCAGGATTTCAGGTAAGGCCCCGGGGAAGCATGGAGAGTATAGCATTGGAAAACATGCCAAGGTGCTTCGCAGGAGGGTTATCAAACACAATTTAACTCCAAGCCGCGTAAGGAGATATTAGGGCAGATGTCTAAAAGCTTGCTCAATGAAGTGGATTTTAAGGAGCATCTTAAAGGAGGACAGAGAGGTAGAGAGGTTTAGGGAGGGAGTTCTAGAGTTTTGGGCCTTGGCATCTGACAGAACTGCTGCAAATAGCAGAGCAATTAAAAAGATAGTCACCGAGAAATCCAATAGGGAATTCAGAGGAGACTTCTTTACCCAAAGAGTGGTCAGAATATGGAACTCGCTACCACAGGGAGTGGTTGAAGTGAATAGTATAGATGAAGTTAAGGGGAAGATAGACAATGATGTGAACAAGAAGGGAATAGATGGTTACGATGCTAGATTTAGATGAGGAAACTTGGAAGGAGGTTCAAGTGGAGCACATACGGCCAGTTTCTGTGCTGTATATCCTATGTAATATGTAATCCTATGTATACTCAGGTATGTGTAAGAGGGCAGAATTGAAGGAGCACAGGGGTCTCAGAGGGTTCTAGGACTGGAGGAGATACGGAAGGGAAAGGCCATAGAGGGATTTGAAGACAAGGATGAGAATTTTAGCATTAAGTTGTTTTGGACCTGGAGTCATTGTGTGTCAGCATGTACAGGAGTGATGGGTGAATCTAACCTGTTAAACGCACTAATGTCCCAAAGTTTAATTGCTTTTTCTCTCATCAATCTTCTCCCTCCCCTTCCTCTCCTGGGAACTGCAGTAGGGTTTCACAAATACCAAACGCTTTTGGATATCTAGGTCAAGTGGCTGTTATTTTGGTTCAGATGTCAGTACCCTCATTTCTAAATCAGAAGCTCGTGGGTTCAACTCCTGCTCTAGAGACTTGTACACAAATTCCTGGCGGACACTCAAGTGCAGTGCTGAGGAATGCTGCACTGTCAGTGATGCCATTTACTGGATGAGGCATTAAGCCAACTGACAGATCAGTTTTACACAAGGGATGATCCTTGGTCTTGGAGCTGGAAGCTGCAATGCAGGAGATCAGATTTTGCAGTCGGATGGTGTCCAAAAAGAAACTTTTGCCAAAAACAAGTTATTCAGACCACAAAAAGGACAGAATACGTGTCTTATTATTTTGTTCCCATATTTCAAGCAAAAAAGTGAGATGAGGTAAAGTAATCGTTCACTTGCTATCTTATATAATAAGGCAGTTTAAAAATTCATATCAGGCCTCGCCTCACTTAAGTGTTTCAGTTCACTTGCTGAGAGGAGTCAAGAAATGTGCATGAGGGCTTGTGAGAAAGACACAAAATTCGGTTTAGGTCACGGGGGCGGGGGTCCGGGGAGCGTTACTGTTAATACGCCCTCTTTATCCTTCTCAGCCCCTGCTCGAATTCAAGGAAGCAACTGCTTTCTCTACCTATCCAACATCACTAGCTGTAAGAGCTAACAGATTCTCCAGCTAAATGTAGTCTGTGCACTGGAAGAGCTCCTGCAGACAGTCATTAGTGATATCTGCGAGTCGTGACATCTCATTAAAACAGCATTGTAATGTTTCCTGTCTGGCTTTAAGCTTTTATAAATATAAATCTACTTATCTGCATTAGGCTTGATTAAGTACCAGTAGATTAACAGCAGCATAAACGAAGCAACTGCATGTATCATTCATCTACACTTGCTATTTTGAATTTAAATTGTTCATAATACTCCAATATTTTAATTTATTCAGTGAAATCAATTATGCAATTCAGCTCGGTTTTCCAAACTAGATATTTCAGCATCATAAATATTTAATTTCCTAGTTATTTCTGTTGTTTTTATGTGTGCGATTTGTTTACGCTTCATCGGGGATCGGTGGTAAAATGATAGGTTACTTTAATAGCACAGTACAATTTTCAATGAAATTTCATTGCAGGTGGGCTGCTGTCTTCAGAAATAGCATAACCTGTTAACAGTGCTAAAATCTCAGCACTGCAGTCTAGTCCTATTTCGATACTATTACCATGTAAGAGTAAACAAGGTCATGCACGTGACATTAAATCAGATGCTCAAACCCAGACGCACCTAATTGGCTGCAGCCTGCGTTTTACCTCACTGACATGCACAAGCCTCACTTATTAATAAAAAAAGAGTCCATTTAAAATTAGGTCCCACGCCAATGTTCCCTCTAATTTTTCTTTGCTGTGTGCAGCCTGCTTGTGGCACAGCGCATCCCTTTAAGACACGCAGACAGCTTAAAGGGACCATGGGTTGTACATGGCCTGTTTATTGCACTGTCTAGTGCATTCTGGATTGCTGCAAGACTGTGCACCAGTGCAGCTTGGGGGGGGGAACATTGTCCCACGCCAATTCCTGTCACTTAGAACAAAGTTCCGACTCACCGTGCACCTGCATTTCACTGTTTGTGGGATCCAGATGTGAAAAGGGGCTTGCGTTTAGTGACCAACGGATGTCTCAGTGTTTTACAGCAAATGAATTACTTTTTGAAGTGTAGTCACTGCTGTAGTGTAGGAAACGCAGCAGCCAATTTGCGCACAGCAAGCTCCCATAAACAGCAACCTGACAATAACCAGATAATCTGTTTATATGATGCTGATTGAGGGATAAATATTGACCAAGGATAACTCTCCTGCTCTTCTTTGAAATAATGCTACGGGATCTTTTACATCCACCTGAGAGGACGGTGGGGGTGGGGGGGGGAGCCTGGGTTTAACATCTCATCCAAAAGTCAACACTTCTGACAGTGCAGCATTCCCTCAGCATTGCACTAGAGTGTTAGCCTAGAACTTATGCACAAGTCTTTAGGGAGACAGAAATACTTGCGTTTATATAGCACTTTTCATGACTACTGGACATCTCAAAGTGCTTTACAGCCAAATAAGTACTTTTGAAGTACACTGTTAATAATGCAGGAAATGCAGGAGCCAATTTGTGCACAGCAAACTCCAACAAATAGCAAAGTGATAATAACCAGATAATCTGTTTGTGTGGTGTTAAGGGATAAATAACAGCCTGGACACCGGGGAGAACTCCCCTGCTCTTCTTTAAAATAGTGCCATGGGATTTTTTTGCAACCACCTGAGAGAGCACACAGGTGCTTGGTTTAACATCTCAGCCTGAAGGAGGTACCGCCAACACTGCAGCACTCCCTTAGTACTACATCAGACTGTCAGCTTTGATTTTTGTGCTCAAGCCATGGGGTGAAATTTGAACCCAAAACCTTGCATCTCAGAGACAAGAGTGCTGACGACTGAGCCACAGCTTTTCCATGCAAGGGGCTCTGTAGCTGGTATGCCACTTTCATTTCCAAGCATTAGGAGTGTGCAAAGGAGTGGTTCTGTACCTGGTGTACACCAGCAGGGTTGTCAACCCTCCAGGATTGGCTTGGAGTCTCCAGGAATTGAAGACCAATCTTAAGCACACTGCTGTGCGCAACCCTGGAGAAAAATCATGGGGACATTGAAAAATTGTTGTTTTTGCCATTTTCTTCGAACATTTCTCTTTGCCAGATAAAAAAAATATTGAAAATGGGAAAAGAGAGGCTGTTTGGCTTGACAGTCAAGCATCGTCCAATTGGGTTATGAGTCTTTTTGCTTTCTAATTAGCATAGGAATGCAGTGCGTCACAAGGATGGACGTGCTGGCCGACTAATGGCTGGAGGGTGGGGGCAAGTTGAAACCTCCAGGAATACATTAAATCACAGTAGGCAGCCTTATACACCGGCCATTTGAAAAATCTGAACTGTGGGCCAGCTCGCTTTGGGTGTGCTCCAAGTGATTGGCATCCAGGGGAACTGTGGGATTGGGGGTATTGAAGGTGAGAGGTAAGAGGAAAAGCACGACTGCTATGTTTGTACTGGGTTGCTACCTACCCCACTTTCTCTGTGGAAAGAAGGCATCAGCTAGAAAGATTGCAGAGTTTTTATTGAGTGGAGGGTGTGGGCAGGGGTGGGGGTGGGGGCGGGGGCAGGGGGCACACATCACAGATTCAATTCCCATTATGGCAACTGGTGGAATTTTAAAGGTGGCATAGTGGTAATGTCACTGGGCTATTAATCCAGGCTAATCCTCTGGGAATATGGGTTCAAATCCCACCATGCTGGCTGGTGGAAATTCAATTCAATGTAAAACCAGTGCTCTGAATAGCAACCTTATAACAGCGTGGCCGCAAGGGTTTGTGCTCAATGAATGTTCAGGTGCGGATTTGATTTACTTGGGGCTGGAGAAGGAAGTTGGGGCTGCTCCCCTTGGAGAATAGAAGGTTGAGAGGAGATTTGATAGAGATGTCAGAATCATGAGGGGGTGTCTGGACAGAGTAGATAGAGAGAAACTGTTCCCACAGGTGGAAGGATTGAGAACCAGAGGGACACCAATTTAAGGTGATGGTCAAAAGAAGCAATGACAACATGAGGGAATGCATTGCCTAAAAGGATGGTGTGGGCTGATTCAATTGCGGTTTTCAAAATGGAATTGGACAAGCATCTTAAGGGGAAATAAAATGTTGCCCATAGTTCAGATTTTTTTTAAAAATGGGCCAGTGTACACCAGGTACAGATGCATTCCTATGCAGGGTCTAATGTCTGGAAATTGAAAGCAGCATACGGAACCAACTATGGAAGTTGTGTGAAAAAGCTGTGGCTCAGTGGTTGGCACTCTTGCCTCCGAGCCTCTGGGTTCAAGTCCCACGCCAAGGCTTGAGCACAAAAACCAAGGCTGACACTCTGGTGCAGCACTGAGGGAGTGCTGCACTGTTGGTGGTGCTGTCTTTTGGATGAGTTGTTAAACCAAGGACCTGTCTGCTCTCTCAGGGCTACGGGGAAAGGATGGGGGAGTGGGACTAGTAAATTGCTCCTTCAGTGAGCCGACCAGGGCCAGTGGGCCAAATGGCTTCCATCTGTGCTGTAACAATTCTATTATTCTAATATCACCGTTTGCATCAAAGGCTATTACACCGGAAGCAGCTGTGGTGTCTTTACTATTCAGTAGGCCACTATACACCATTCTTTGTAGAAGAAGGAACGCAGTAATAGCAGATACCTGTGGACAACTTCTACTAAGCTTTTAGCTCAGATGGGCCACTGTCCTTTGCATTACCAGGACCTCAAATTCTTCCCCATTGTAGGGAACAGGGTTGTCCACAAGTATCTGGTGTGCCATTGTGGGGACTTAGTTCAGCTTTCATCCAGACATCTCCTTCAATGGTGAGCTGCAGCCCTTTAACAGCTGCTATTACTCCCAAACCAAACACGTTATAGACTAAGCTCTCGGGGCTGGGCTGGGCTTACCTTCTGTGTGCCACTGGCATTTTCAAATCAGGAAAAATTCAGCAGGGCCATAGTTTAAAAATAAGGGGGTCGCTCATTTAAGACAGATATGAGGAGATTTTTTTTCTCACAGACGGTCGTAATTCTTTGGAACTCTCTTCCTCAAAAGGCAGTGGGAGCAGAGTCTTTGAATATTTTTAAGGCAGGGGTTGATAGATTCTTGATAAGTAAGGGGGTGAAAGGCGATAAGGGGTAGGTGAGAATGTGAAGAAGTCAGATCAGCCATGATCTTATTGAACAGGCTCAAGGGTCCGAGTGGCTTACTTCTGCTCCTAATTCATATGTTTGTAGGGCCCATCCTCAGAGCTACCAACACGAATGAACTTTCAACCTTACCAAGTGTAGTGTTCAATTACTTAACTCTTATGTGTTTGATTATGCAAGTCTGTTTACTAATGATGCTCAAGCCTGGGTGTGGGCTCAGGGAAAAGAAAACAAACTGTGACTAATTGCTGGAGGAATTGGAAGCTAGAGCATTGGACATGGAGCAGACATTTTAAAGCAATCTGAATAAAACCTGTTACACAAATTGAAACAAGTGTCCCCTCTGCATTTCTCCGAGATATGAAATATACAACACCCAGAGCAATCCCATTTTTGCTATTTTCCTGGAATTGGGAAAATAGAGTGGGGTTATCCTTGCCATAATACCAAATAGCCTGGATTTTCTAATACGTGTGCAATTTAGACCCAATTGGCTAGTGGTAAGTTTTAGACAGACTCAAATAAAAATGTACTATTTGTTCCCAACTTTTCAAGAGTTGCTGAATTGCAGTTTTGGACAGGTGCAAGGAACTCGCTAGTCAAGGAGACTATAAATTTGTATACAAGGGAGAAAGGAATAGTGTGGAGACAAGCCTCCACCTACAATAACTACCTAGAAAAATTCGGTCCTGCCATTTTTGCATACAGGTATGGCTGTGAAGATCTTGGTGAATGGGCACAGAGCACCTCTCATGCACAATAATGTACCTGCCATTTCTTAGTAGAGCCTCAGTCTTTTTCCAATCATCGCAGAGGCGTTCTCATTGGAAACCCATTAATGACAGCAATTGTATTGGTAACAAATAAAAATGAGCAATTGGTACAATGGTTAACGAAAACTTAAGTGCCATCACAAAAGTGAGGTGGCAGTGGTGGAAACCTGGTTGGAAGGATTCAAACATGGAGTTCCAGGAAAGATAGGTTGATAATGGTTGATGATGGTACGTTCAAGGACTTTGTCAGAAAAGGGAGGTTGGAGATGGGGCGGTACTTTATAAGGGCAGAGGAGTCAAGGGTTTTTTTTTGAGGAGAGTAGTGGTGATGGCAGGTTTGAAGGAGACAGGGATAGAAGCTGAGGAGAGGGAACCGTTAACAATGTCAGCTAACTCAGGAGCCAGGAACTGAAGTTGGGTGGCTGAGAGATCATGAGGTGGGTGTCATGGACAAGATGAGGCCAGGGAGGGTATGATGAGAGTTGAGAGAGAAACTAAACAAAAACGATGGGAGTTCAGGACTAGGGCAGCGGGTGCCTTAGGGGAAGTTTGGTCAGCTGTGATAGTGGAAGGGAAGGAAGTGGCAGAGGCAGATGATCGGATGGCCACAGTCTTGGAGACGAAGAAATATATGAGCTCCTCACACTTGTTTTCAGAGGTGAGGGTGGGGGAGGCAAGGAGAGAGAGGTTTAAGATGGCTTGCAGAAGAGAAAAGAGGCCGGAGGTTACCTTTGCATTCCATTGTCCGCCATATCCGTTCAAGTCTGCATCCCTTGGACTTAAGGGAGCAGAAATGTGGGCCATGCCAGGGGGAACAGCCAGGATGAGAAAGAGTAATGGTTTTAATGGGGACTAGGGCATCAAAGGTAGAGGTGAATTTATCAACTTACACAATATTAAGTAGACACAAAGTAAAAGTAAAGCTAAAATAATGAGAATAGTAGAGAAAAAGTGGAAGATGTGGCATATAAAGTTAGTGTTTTAAAATGTAATAGTTTTATTTATAATTGTTTGTGGTATTTATTTTTGTCTTAATAATTAATGTCAATAAAGCTTCTCCTTGAATTTAGGCCGCAGATCAGCCAGACCCTCATTACACATGACAGACAGACAAACACACAGAGAGCGAGTGACTGTGGACTTCATTTAAAACAGAGAGTGGGTGAGTGTGGACTTTATCTAAAACAGAGTGGGTAGACTTCATTTAAAAAGAGTGTGGAAAGCAGCTGATTGGTAAGCTGGATTGGTGAGTATTTCTATTATTCAGATTAAAATTAAGGTCTATAGTTAGTGTTTAGATTTTTAGTCTTTATTTTCTCTTTCATAAAAATAGTTTGTTAAGTATAAGATCGATGCTGGTGTAAATAATTAATTTCAATAAAGTATAAAGAGCAGGGATACTAGAGTAATTAATTAATATAGTAAATAAAATAAGATAGCAATGGCAGGACGTGGATGCGTTGCTGCTGTGGCATGTGGGAGCTGCTGGCCACCAAGGTGATCTGGAGCAAACACATCTGTAATATGTATTTGCAGGTCAAGGAACTTTGGACCAAGTTAAGGAGCTGAAGTCCGAGCTGCAGACCACGCGCCACATCAGGGAGGGGGAAAGTTACTTGGACACTTTGCTCCAGGAGACGGTCACACCCCACAGATTAGGTCATTCGAATTTGGTCTGTGATCAGGGGCAGGAGGGTGTGACTGCAGGTGAGACAGGTATGGGGACCCAGGGGGTAGCATTCAAGGGGCCTCAGGCCCTGAAATTGTCCAATGGTTACAAGGTTCTTTGCAAGCTGCGTGGACAAGAGCAGGGACTGCAGGGAGGATGAATGAACTGACCACGGCACTGTGGTACAGGGAGCCATTCAAGTTGGGGGGAGGAAATAGAAACGTAGTAATGGTAGGGGACAGTGTAAATAGGGGGATAGATACTGTTCTCTGCATCCATGAGCGTGAGTCCCGAAGGCTGTGTTGCTGCTTGGTGACAGAGTTAAGGACATCTCCTCAGGGCTGGAGAGGAACTTGGAGTGGGATGGGAGGGATCCAGTTGTCGTCATCCACGTTGGTACCAACGACATTGATAGGACTAGAAAGGAGGTTCTGCTGAAAGAATGTGAACAGTTAGGAGCTAAATTAAAAAGCAGAACCTCCAAGGTAATAATCTTAGGATTACTACCTGAGCCACGGGCAAACTGGCATAGGGTAAATAAAGTCAAAGGGTTAAATGCGTCACTCAAAGATTGGTGTGGGAGGAATGGGTTTCAGTTCATGGGGCACTAGCATCAGTACTGGGGTAGAAGTGAGCTGTTCCGTTGCAACAGGCTTCACTTGAACCAAGTGTCCTGGCAAATCGAATAACTAGGTCTGTAGAGAGGGCTTTTAACTAAATAGATGGGGGGAGTCTTCTGGAGGGGGGGATAAGTAGGCTTACAAAGCAAAAGGATATGGGGGCATTGCAGGACAGCTACTTAGGTAATGATTACCCAGAGTGTGCCAGGAAGGGACAGAGTGTGCAAACATAAAAAAAAGCAGCAAATAGGGTCAAAGGGGAAAAAAATGGTAAAAAGGCACAATTAATGGCTCTTTACTTAAATGCATGTAGTATTCGCAACAAAATAAATGAATTAGCGGCACAAATAGAGATTAATGGGTATGATCTTATAGCCATTACGGAGGCATAGTTACAAGGAGATCAAAGCTGGGAGCTAAATATTCAGGGTCTGTGACTTTTCGAAAGGACAGGCAGGAAGGAAAGGGTGTTGGGGTAGCTTTGTTAGTACACGATGGAATAAGTACGATAGCAAAAAATGATCTTGGATCGGAAGATTGGGAATCCATATGGGTGCAGGTAAGAAATAACAAGGGGAAGAAGACACTGATGGGAGTAGTCTATAGACCCACTAACAGTAGCTATACTGTAGGACAGAGAATAAATCAGGAGATAATGAGGGCATGTAAAAAAGGCAGTACATTAATCATAGGTGACTTTAATTTCCATGTAGATTGGGAAAATCAAATTGGCAGAGGTAGCCAAGAGCAAGAATTCATAGAGTGTATTCGGGACAGCTTCCTAAAACAATATGTTGTGGATCCAACCAGGGATCAGGCTATTTTGGTTTCTGGTAATGTGTAATGAGGCAGGTTTAATAAATGGCCTCAGAGTAAAAGATCCCCTAAGAAGCAGTGACTATAACATGGTGGAATTTGGTATTCAGTTTGAGAGTGAGAAACTTAGTTCAGAAACATCTGTGCTAAACTTAAATAAGGGTAATTACAAAGGAATGAGGGCAGAGTTGGCTGGAGTCAACTGGGAAAGGAGTTTAGTAGAAAAGATGGTTGATGAACAATGGCAGACATTTAAGAAAATAGTTCATGACTCACAACAAAGATACATACCAGTGAGGAAGAAGGATTGTAGGAAGAGGATAAACCAACCATGGTTAACCAAGATAGATAAGGATAGTATCAAAGGGAAAGAAAAAACATACAACGTGGCAAAGATTAGTGGTAAGCCAGAGGATTGGGAAAATTTTAAAAACCAATAGAAGATAGCCAAAAAAGAAATAAAGAGGGAGAAAATAAACTTTGAGGGTAAACTAGCAAGTAATAAAAAAATGGACAGTAAGAGCTTCTTTAAATATATAAAAAGGAGAGAGGCCAAAGTCAATATAGGCCCCTTCGAGAATGAGGCTGGGGAAATAATAATGGGGAACCAGGAAATGGCAGAGGAGTTGATTAAATACTTTGCATCATTCTTCATGGTAGAAGACACTAAGAGCATTCCAAAAATACTAAATAATCATGGGGAAAAAGGGGGCGGGGGAGGAAATAAATACAATAACTATCACTAGAGAAAAAGTACTAGGGAAACTAATGGGGCTAAAGGCCGATAAGTCATCTGGACCTGATGGGTTGCATCCTAGGATATTAAAGGAAATAGCTGCAGAGATAGTGGATGCACTGGTAGTAATCTTCCAAGAGTCCTTAGATTCTGTAAAAGTCCCAGAGGATTGGAAAACTACCAATGTAACACCCTCATTCAAAGAGGGAGGGAGACAAAAAACAGGTAACAATAGGCCAGTTAGCTTAACATCTGTCATTAGGAAAATATTGGAGTCTATTATAAAGGATGTGATAGCAGAGCATTTAGAAATACACAATCTAATCAAGCAGAGTCAGCATGGCTTCATGAAAGGGAAATCATGCCTGACAAATTTATTAGAATTCTTTGAGGAGGTAACAAGCAGGATAGATAAAGGGGAACCAGTAGATGTAATATATTTTGATTTCCAATAGGCGTTCGATAAGGTACCACAAATAAGGCTACTTAATAAGATAAGAGCCCATAGTGTTGGGGGTAGTATATTAGCATGGATAGAGGACTGGCTAACTAATGGAAGACAGAGGGTTGGGATATGGGGGCCAACCTGTAACCAGTGGAGTGCCACGGGGATCAGTGCTGGGGCCGCAATTATTTAAGATATATATTAATGACTTGGATGAGGGAAATGAATGTACTATTGCCAAGTTTGTGGATGACACAAAAATAGGTGGGAAGGCAAGGTGAGGATGTCACAAGGAGCCCACATAGGGATATAGACAGATTAAGTGAGTGGGCAAAAACGTGGCAGATGGAATATAATGTGGGAAAGTGTGAGGTTATGCACTTTGGCAGGAAGAATAGAGGAGCTGAATGTTATTTAAATGTAGAAAGACTGAAGAAAGCTGCAGCACACAGGGATTTGGGGGTCCTCCTGCATGAATCCCAAAAAGCTAGCATGCAAGTTCAGCAGATAATAGGTAAGGCAAATGGAATGTTGGCCTTTATTTCAAAGGGAATGGAGTACAAAATAGGAAAGTCTTGTTAAAACCATAGAAGGCACTTGTTAGACCACACCTAGGATACTGTGAACAGTTTTGGTCCCGTTATCTGAGGAAAGGTATACTTGCATTGGAGGCAGTCCACAGAAAGTTCACTAGGTTGATCCTGGAGAATGGAGGGATCTTCTTATGAGGAGAGGTTGAGTAGGTTGGGCCTGTATTCATTGGAGTTTAGAAGAATGAGAGGCGGCCTTATTGAAACATTTGAGATTCTTAGGGGGCTTGGCAGGGTAGATGCTGAGAGGTTGTTTCCCCTTGTGGGAGAGTCTAGGACCAGAGGGCATAATGTCAGAATAAGGGGGTGCCCACTTAGAACAGAGATGAGGAGGAATTTCTTCTCTCAGAGGGTAGTCAATCTGTGGAATTCTGGGTAGTTAAGTATATTCAAGGCTGAGATAGACAGATTATTAATCAGTAAGGGGGTCAAGGGTTATGGGGAAAAGGCAGGAAAGTGGGGTTGAGGATTATCAGATCAGCCATGATCTCATTGAATGGCAGAGCAGACTTGACGGGCCGAATGGCCTACTTCTGCTCCTACGTCTTATGGCCTAACAGGCTTGAGGGTCTGAATGACTTCTTTTTTTTCTTTATTCTTTCATGGGTGTCTCTGGCAAGGCCAGTGTTTCCCTAATTGCCCTTGAACTGAGTGGCTTGCCAGGCCACTTCAGAGGGCAGTTAAGAGTCAACCACACGTACGGCAGACTAGGGGAAGATTCCTAGCCTTCAATTCTAGATTTTATTAATTAAATTCAAATCCCACCAGCTGCCATGGGATTTGAGCCCATGTCCCCAGAGTGATACCCTGGGTCAAAAACAAAAATAGCTGGAAAAACTCAGCAGGTCTGACAGCATCTGTGGCGAGGAAAACAGAGTTAATGTTTTGAATCTGTCTGACTCTTCATCAGAACTAAAGAGAAATAGAAATGGGGTGAAATATAAGCTGTTTAAGGGAGGTGGGACAGGTGGAGCTGGATAGAGGGCCAGTGATAGGTGGAGGCAAAGGAGAGATTGCCAAAGATGTCATAGACAAAAGGACAAAGGGGTGTTGATGGTGGTGATATTAGCTAAAGGATGTGCTAGTGGTGACATTAAGGGTAGAAAGTAGGATGAGCAAGTGACAGATGGCCCTAGTGGGGGTGGGGTAGGGGGAAGGGGATCGAAATAGGCTAAAAGGTGGAGATGGAAATAAATTTTAAAATAATAATAGAAATAGGGGGGAAAAGAAAAATATATATAAAAAATATAATAATTATTAGAAAAAAGGGGATCGAAAAGGGGGTGAGGATGGAGGACAGAGTTCATGATCTGGAGTTGTTGAACTCAATGTTAAGTCCAGAAGGCTGTAAAGTACCTAATCGGAAGATGAGGTGCTGTTCCTCCAGTTTCAGATTTCCAGCATCCGCAGTATTTTGCTTTTATTTTAGTGATATCCTGGGTCTCTCTGGGTTACTAGTCCGCTGACATTACCGCTATGCCACCATCTCCTGTTCCTATGTATATGAGTGGTTTATGACTGTAAGATCACCATTAGTTTCAGTGCTGCAGTACCAGCTGAACCAGCAGGCAACATACAGCTGCTAATGTTTTGAGTTAAAAAATTTTCTGTTTATTGAAAATAAAAAGACCTAGTCGTAAATTTGCCTTGAACGTTGGAGCAACTTGCATTGCTGTGATTTGTGAAACTATTGGGACTGATTGTGATTCATGGTAATGCATTTACAAGGAATTATTTACAACTCCTTACGCTGCCAGCCTCATATGATTTCATCGCTCGCTTTTTGCCCTTAACATTTATCCTCTCCTGAACCTATTAGTATAGATTTTCAGTTGGCGTCCAGGTATAAAATTGCCATTGTGGATCAGTCATCAGTTATAGGAACTGTCCTAATTTCATCTCCATTGAAAACTAGCCGATCCCTCCTGGGGCCACTGACATTGGTCCCACATTTACATCAGGAGAGGAGGAATCTGCCAGTGCTCCTGTTCCTGATCACTGTGCAGAGACATCCCCTGCAAGTGTGTGTGTGTGTGTGTGTGCGTATAGAATCGGGATCTCTCTTCCAATAGCCCAAAAGCAGACAGGGACTCACAAAGGTGCTGAAAGGGGAATGTTGTCTGTGGAACGGTCCCCCAGCCCTGGACTCGGCATCTTGAGGAGAGAAGGGAGAAAGATTTGCATTTCTACAGCGCCTCAGGACGTTCCAAAGTGCTTCACAGTCAATGAAGTGCTTTTGAAATGCAGTCACTGTTGTAATGTAGGAAATGACAGGATACAAGAAAAATTAGTACCACTTTTCATCTGAAAACTAGTTTATATATTTAAACGGTCAGCCATCTGAGTTAATTTTGTTGATCGTAAATGTCGCTCCGAACATTTCTCAAATTCGAATAGCTTAAATCACACAGATTTATTATGGAACTCAAATCTCTGTGAAAGGAATGTACAATATCACTGGTGAGTTCTTGCTGCCTTCAAAGCTGCGGGTTGAAAGCTTTTCTCTTTTATGTTTCACAATGCGCCAGCATGGATGGGAATAATTTAAACATTTTAAAATCACTGGGTCCACTCTTTTCTCTCTCTCTCATCCAGATCTCACAAGCATACTGGCAGTCAAAAGGGTCAAGAGATGACCTGTTGACGTAAGCCTTTGAAAATGTCAGTCATCAAACCTCCACTTGGACGAGAACAACCATTTATAATTCCTGTTTGGATTTCCCCTCTCCCTGTCAGTAAGTATTGGATGGAGAACAGGACAATGACACAATGGAGACTGAGGCCTGAGAAAAATGCTCAAAGGAAAAAGGCTTGCATTTATATAGTGCCTTTCATGACCACAGGACATCCAAAGCGCTTTACAGCCAATGAAGCACTTCTGAAGTGTAGTCAGTGTTATAATGTTGGAAAAAAAACAGCCAATTTATGCATAGCAAGCTCCCACAAACAGAAATGTGATGATAAACACATAATCTGTCTTATGTGATGTTGATTGAGGGAGAAATATTGACCAGGACACTGGGGAGAACTACCCTGGTCTTCTGAGAAACAACGCCATGGGACCCTTTACATCCACCCAGGCGTGCGGACCGGGATTCAGTTTAACATCTGATTCAAAAGGCAGCACCTCCAACAGTACAGCACTCCCTTGGCACTCCACTGGAGGCGTCAGGCTGGATTTGTCAATTCCTGGAGTGGGACTCGAACCCACATCCTTCCAACTCAGTAGACGAGAGCGTTATTCACTAAGGCACGACTATCTCACACAGTTACAGAAATCCTCAGGACATTTATGGAGTGGGTCCTGCAGTATTTGGAAATGTCATTCATCAACTTTTCACACGCTATGAATTGTTTGCCTAATGACTACATTTCTACGTTGTGTTAGAGTCTCAAGGTGATCAACTCTCAGCCAGCAGAGATCCCCTGCAACATGCACAAGATTACAAGGATATAAAAACACCAGTGTCTCACCTTTACTCCATTCATTTCCTTATTGCTTTGTCCTATTATCAGAAGCTTCTTCTAAATATCATCCTTTGTAATGATGACTTTACAAAGCCCTACAGCACAGTGTTATTGTGTACAGCAGATGGTCAATTCCATTAAGCACCCTCACACTGCAAGGTATTCATGAACTGTTAATAAGGGACACCTCTTCATTGCTTATAAACACTGCTGCCACTGTTGTTCTGCTTTTGTGATTCAACCAATTTGCAGGCAAAATTTCCAAAGTCATTAGTAGCATCTGTACAACAAGCTCACTGCGAACAGTGATTGCTACCATGTGAGTTCAAACATTTTATTTTATTAATGGACCCACTGCTGTAAGGAACAATAGCTTGTATTTATATCACGCATTTAACACACAGAACAATGTCACAAGGCACTGCATGGAAGCATAAGGAAAAAAGCTTCCATGGGCCAAGCCAGAGAGGAAAAATTAGGAGAGGATGGCCAAAAGCTTAGTCCAGGGGTTGCCAACATGTGGCTCCAGAGCTGCTTGCAGCTCATTAAGGACTCATATACGGTTCCCAATCCTGATCAATCTTCTTTATCAACAGTTATCTAACTGGACTACTAATTTAAAAAGAATACCAGATACCTAAAATTCCCCTTGGCGATAGGCATTTTAACAGATAACAGCTAGAACTTGTGAAATGTAAAATTGCAAAAAATATGAAATGCTACCAAAAAACTTGCTTGGATCATAAGTCATAAGTTGCAGTTGCACGGTTTTGCCAAGCAAGATGACGTCAAGTGCCATCGTGCTAATGGCTTATGTAACGCTGTAAGGCAAGAATGTGAATTGCTTATTGCTGTTGATGGTAATTAAAATGGCTTGTTTCATTTTTTTTTTAAACATTGTACCTGTGAGAAAGTATCATTCAATTAATTAAGTTCCCCTGCTTTTCTTCGAAATAGAGTCGTAGGATCTTTCACATGCACCCGCGCAGAGAGATGGGGCCTTGGTTAAATGTCTCATTCAAGAGACAGCGCCTTTGACACCACAGCATTCCCTCACTGCTGCACTGAAGTGTCAGGCTTCAGTCTTAGGCTCAAGTGTTGGGTTGAGACTTGATTAAACCCAAGAACTTTTAGAGATAGGGGAAACAGTGCTACCCCTCTAAGCCACAGCAACCCAGTATTTATTTGCTTTTATCTTGTTCTGGGCCTGTGGCATTGGCTCCTGATGAGTGAATTTTGTGCAGCCAGCGGTAATCTAAAGGTAGACTTCCCTGGATTCGCTGTGGTCGGGGGCAATTAAAGTCTTAGTAATATTAATTAAAAAAAAACCTTGCTTCATTTTGGACTGACATTTTTGAAAATTTAGACTAATTGAGTATCTGCAGAAGCCAATTCAAAACCTGAATTCCAGTCTCAAGGGCAAATTGCAACACATGTGAGGGATGTCAGTGCAAGATATTTGACTGGATATTTTAGAAGATGTTCTTTTATGTGGGATGATTTGGGGTGTTTGCAGGACACTACATGATGGTGCTCTTCACATGGGATGTTGTGGTACAGCTTCAGACTCTCTGCCCTCAGATTACAGGTTTTTGCAGACTTTTCCTTCATATTATCATTGGACCATTTTCACATTTGAAAGGGAAAAAGCACCAGCGAGATTAGTTTCAAACTTAAAGTTTTGTCTCAGCATATGCTTTGACAGGGTAGTCCCAGCTGTGTTCTCCTCAGTGATTGTTCACACTGCTCCTTCCTATATAAACTAAATGGCATTGTGGTTTGGCAAGATGGAGTATTACAAAATACATATCTTGATCTTGGGGGACTGTAACTTCCAGACCGATTTGTTTGTTCGTTGTCACCATAGCCTTAGTGGGCCGGTTAGCATCATCTTCCTACTTCTTTGCCTTTCTTCAAGTCTTCCTTACTCCACATCTCAATGTTATCCACCCTTCCAATTTTTCTCCTTCCTCTTCTGTTTTTACCCTCCATTTCTCCTTCAGTTATTACCAGGACAAGGCTGTCGGGTCATTGTTTCCAATGTTTGTACATCGGGAAGCACAAGAGACAAGAACTGGAGGGTTATATGGCTGGAAGAAGTTGCAGAGATAGGGAGCGAGGCCATGGAGGGATTTGAAAAGCGGGTTTGAGAGTTTTAAAACTGAGGCGTCGCTGGACCAGGAGCCAATGTAGGTCAGCAAGCACATGGGTTGCTGGGTGGACACCCTGCAGAAATGGTGTAAACGGCCATTTACATAGCTTCTCCAGGGTTTCCCAGGATCTGTCTTTGAACTTAGGCCAACAGCCAGAGAACTAAAGCACATCTTGGAGCCCTGGCTCTCTCTATTGGAGCCTGTCTGGTCTCTCTACGGGTTGTGAGTCATGGAGAGCAGGAAGGTTGCCAATTCAATGTCTAATCTAGCAGTGGCTGGGGAGATGCAATTAGCTTCCATATGTTAGGCTTGGGAAAAAGAGAAAGAAAAGAAAACAGACATGGTTCTCGATTCAGATTCTTATGTGCTGACATTCACTGAAAAGTGCACCTGTGGATAACGGGTAAGGTCAGAGATGGACTCAGCTTCTCAGAGTTAGGTCTGGAAGTGCTTATGAGCACCATACTCCAACACAGTCATCCCTTTCTTGGCTGCCTGCTGGTAACCAGAGGATACAGCAACAAAGCCCCACATTAAAAGGTCACCCCACCATGTAGCTGTTAAGTTCCCCTTCATGCTCCTTGAAACAAAGGACAGGACATTCCGAAGCATTTACAGACAATGATGTACTTTTGAACTGAAGTCACTGTTGTAAAGTAAGAAACACAAGTCAATTTACACACAGCAAACTCCCACAAATGTAATGTTGATTAGGGGCAAATATTGGAGTGGATATGGGGGGGAGTAATTGCCCTGCTCTTCTTCAAAATAATGCCATGAGATCTCTCAAGTCCACCTCAGGGGGACAGACATGGCCGTGGCTTAACGTCTCATTCAAAAGACAGCACCTTTGACAATGCAGCACTCCCTCAGTAGGAATGATGACCTGTGGGTGGGAATAGGATTGGGCTCATTTGTTAGACTTCCTGCAGTTGAACAGCTTGTCAACACTCCATGTAAGGGCAGCATCGAGTCGCTAATCGCTCAAAACCATCTGCTGGGTGGGAAGTGTTGTTCCTATGCCAGACTCCCGAAGCAACTGCTCTACTTGAAACTCAGTTGCAGCAGGAGACCACCAGGAGGCAGTGGAGACACTTCAGGGATACTTTGAGGACATCCCTAAAGAGGTCAAATACCCCACCGACTCATGGCAGACCCTGGCTTATGACTGATCAAAAAGGAGAAGGCGTTTTCGGGAAGGCACCCAGCACATCGAGCAACTTAGTGGGGGAAAGTGTAGAGGCAAAAGCGAGGCTTTGGAGGGAGCTCACAAACCCTCTGAACAACCTATCTACCCGACCCTTCAAGTTCCACCTGCCCTACGTGTGGCAGAGTCTGCAGATTGTCTTTTTTTTCATTCATTCATTCATGGGATGGGATGTGGGTGTCGCTGGCTAGGCCAGCATTTATTTCCCATCCCTAATTGCCCTTGAGAAGATGATGGTGAACTGCGTCCTTGTATCGCTGCAGCTGCGATTGTGCATTGGACTTATCGGCCATCTCAGAACCCATCGAACTGGAGTGGAAGCAAATCATCCTCGATCCGGAGGGACAGCCTAAGAAAAGAGAATAATGGCCTCACAGTGAAGAATGACTAACTAGGCAAAGTACCAAATAGCAACTGGCACCCTTACCCAGCAAGGCCGGTATTTATTGCCCATCTCTAATTGTCCTCGAGAAGGTGGCAGTGGGCCATCTTGAGCTGCTGCAGTCTGCGTGGTGGAGGTACACCTACGGTGGATTTTGGTCCAGCCACAGTGAAAGAATGGTAATATATTTGGAGTGAGAGATGCAAATTTGGATTGCATCCAGCCAGAAGAACTGTACAAAAGCTAATGAAACATTGGAGTACATGTGTACGCACAAGGATATGGGTACATGTCTGTGTGGAGAACGAATGGAAACAGAACTGCTGCAGTTCCCAATTTAACAGTCTGCTCAACTAGTCCCACTAGTCCCAAGATGCCTGCTCCCAATAAACAGCAAAATTCACAGCACACATTACTTTTAAAAAAATTCCCAAAAATATAGTAAATCTGTCACAGTTAGACATTCTCAAAGAAAACAGCAATTTGGAGAAACTTTTATTTTTAATATGTGAAACAATGGTATAAGTAGCCCATTGGACAATTGGTTGCATCAGTTACTACACAGCTGTTACCTCCTAACTGAAATATTACACTGACCTCTGCTGGAGTTACGCATGAACCTCTCCTAGTTATACAACACTGTTTATAGGTTACCTTCAATAGTATGATGGCATAGTGTTTATATTACCAGACTAGTAAGCCAAATAATTAACCAGTAACTAGACAGACTAGTAATTAGTTAAATTTAAAAAAAAAACTAATGGTAACCATGAAACAACAGGATTGTTGTAAAAACCCATCTGGTTCACTAATAACCTTCAGATGAGGGAATCTGCCATTCTTACTCAGTATGGCTTAGGATGTGACTCCACCTCTTAAATGGCCAAGTAAGCCTCTCAAGTATATTCAAGGTGCTGCCTCCCCATCATCTTCTCAATTTCAACATCAATTTGGCCTATCACATTCCATAGGACGATTTAACATAGCTGGAGGCCATTCAATTCAGTCCATCATGCCTGTACTGTTCTTTGAGCTATCCAATTAGTGCAAGTCCCCTGCTCTTTCCCTATAGCCCTGCAATTTTTTTTTTAAATGTATTGGTCCAATTCCCTTTTGAAAGTTGCTAATGAACCTACCTCCACTGACCTTTCAGGCAGCATGTTCCAGACAGTTGAAGGATTTGTAGGATTTACGGAGCGAATAAATATGATTGAATAAAAATGAAGATACAAACACCAATGAAGAACCTGAATGTGAAGGAAAAACAACGAATCATTTGTCCCTGGGAGAGGGTGCCAAGAAGCTTTACTGGAATGATGCCAGGGACGAGGGACTTCAGTTATGCGGAGGGACTGGGATTTTTCCTTTAAATTCATGGGATGTGGTCACCGGCAAAACGTCATTTGTTGCCCATCCCTAACTGCCATTGAACTGAGTATCTTGGTGGCCATTTCGGGGTGCAGTTAAGAGTCAACCACATTGCTATGGGTCTGGAGTTACGTGTAGGCCAGACCAAGGAAGGGTGGCAGATCTCCTTCCCTAAGCAACCAGATGGGTTTTTATGACAATTCGTAATAGTTTCATGGCACTATTACCAAGACTAGCTTTCAATTCCAGATATTTTTATAAACTGAGTTTAAATTCCCCTGTCCTCCAGCGATTAGCCTGGGCCTCTGGGTTACTAGTCCCGTGACATTATTATGTCACTTTCTCCCCTTACTCACCTTAGAACAGAGATGGTTGAAAGCTTCACCTGGGCTGCTGCAGAGGTCCAGGTGCTGTGGATAAATTCTGTGCAAGTTTTGGGGGAAATAAATCATGGGAGCCGCAGTTTTCATTCTGCTCCTGTGGGACTGTAAGTGCACCACAGTTACTCACCAGGCAATATAGGACTAGAACATGCTGGAGAGAAATAGAAATGAAATTGTTTTATGCCAGGTTGCCAGTGTGAACTGGGCACAGGGAACTATTCCTGCGCCGGAAATTCCAGACCCAAGGCGCATGCAATATTGGGCCTCTTTCACATCAAAGCAAGCAGCTTGCAGGCATCTAATGGCTGGCCCCAGGCAGCCCATTGGTGAGGAGGATGCCAATCATGGGCTGCTGAGTGGGTGGCAGTACCCCTCAGGTGGATGTGATGAGGAGGGAGAGGGATGACTGAGAGAGTAGAAAGGGGTAAACAATCAGGAGGGAGGGGTACAATCTGGTATGGAGTCAATGGGCTGAATGGCCTCCTCCTCTTCTGTATTGGCTCAATGATTCTAGGAGAGTGGTGGTCAGGATACTCAGAAAACTATCTCCTCAAGAGATCGTTTGGCGCCCACCTGGGCAGACAGCTGGGAACCCTGTTGAATATTGTACCCGAAGAACAGAAGTTATGTAATATTTATATCTTCTGTCAGCAGCGAGATGCATAGTTCGAGTAAATTTGCTGCATGTTAGTGCAGTATTTCAACAATTTTAGAAATTACATTCCACATCCCTAAAGTACCCATCAGTAGCAGGTTCACTGAAGGTTTAGTGGAAAACTAATTGATCTCCCATGTTCATGGTATAATATCTGGGCCAATAATTTAGTTATTTTTTATTCAATGGCCGTCTGCAGTTACATATAAATAGTTCTGTTCTCAGTTGCCTATCCCATTCTCCTATTTCTTCACTTCTTTTCCTTACAAGGGGAGGTTACACAAGCGAGGATTGCATTCCTGGGAATTTAGAAAGTTAAAGGGTGATTTGATCAAAGCTTTCAAGATATTACAAGGAACAGGCAGAGAGAAACTATTTTCAATGGTGGGGAGTCTAGGACGAGGGGGCATTGTCTACAGATTACAGTAAGACCTTTCAGGAGTCTACAGCCATATCGCAAAATCAGCACCACAATCCCTGGGTGTATCTGTCCAACTGGCCAGACAGACCCACCAGAGGTGGCGACACAGTGGTATACAGTTGTAAGGGATTGTCCTGGGAGTCCTCAATATTTACTCCAGACCCCATGAAGTCTCATGGTATCAGGTCAGACACGATCAAGGAAATCTCCTGCTGATTTACACCTACCGCCCTCCCTCGGTTGGTGAATCAGTACTCCTCCATGTTGAACACCACTTCAGCTAGAAGTGCTGGGTCGATGACCTATCTCAGCCTCCTCCTGAGGTTCCCAACTTCACAGATGCCATTCTTCAGCCAATTTGATTCACTCCACATGATATCAAGAAATGATTGAAGGCACTGCATGCTGCTAATGCTATGAGGCCGGATAACATCCCAACAATAGTGAACACTTGTACTACAGAGCTAGCCGCACCCCTAGCCAAGCTGCTCCAGTACAGCTACAACACTGGCATCTGCCCGTCAATGTGGAAAATTGCCCGGGCCTATCCTGTCCACAAATAGCAGGATAAAACCAATCCAGCCAATTACTGCCCCCTCAATCCACTATCGCTCAGCAGCAAAGTGATGGAAGGTCCCATCAACAGTATTATCAAATGACACTTGCACAGTAATAACCTGCTCACTGACACCCAGTTTGGGTTCTACTAGGACCACTCGGCTCCTGACCTTATTAAAGCCTTGATCCAAACATGGACAAAAGGGCGGAACTTGAGGCGAGGTGAGAGTGACTGCCCTTAACATCAAGACAGCATTTGCCAGAGTGTGGTGCCAAAGCA
Organism: Cetorhinus maximus; assembly: GCF_964194155.1. Classification (NCBI taxonomy): domain Eukaryota; kingdom Metazoa; phylum Chordata; class Chondrichthyes; order Lamniformes; family Cetorhinidae; genus Cetorhinus; species Cetorhinus maximus. The sequence goes on from NC_135881.1 coordinate 200,653,410, forward strand.
CCCTTGCAAAAATTGAGACATTGGAATCAGGGGGGAAAACTCTCCACTGGTTGGAGTCATACCTAGCACAAAGGAAGCTGGTTGTGGTGGTTGGACGACTGTCATCTCAGGCCCAGGAAGTCACTGGAGTTCCTCAGGGTAGTGCTCTGGGCCCAACCATCTTCAGCTGCTTCATCAATGACCTTCCTTCCATCATAAGGTCAGAAGTGGGGATGTTCGCTGATGATTGCATAATGTTCAGCACCTTTCGTGACTCCTCAGATACTGAAGCAGGCCATGTTCAAATGAAGTAGGACCTGGACAATATTCAGGCTTGGCAAGTAACATTTGTGCCACAGAAGTGGCAAGCAATGACCAAAGAATCTAACCATCTCCCTTGATGTTCAATGGCATTACCATCATTGAATCACTCACCATCAACATCCCAGAGGTTGCCATTGAGACATATAAATACTGTGGCTAAAAGAGGTCAGAGGCTGGGAATTTTGCAGCGAGTAACTCACCTCCTGACTCTCAAGTGTCCGTCCACCATCTACCAGGCACAAGTCAGGAGTGTGATGGAATACTCTCCACTTGCCTGGATGAGTGTGACTTTAACACCACTCAAGAAACTCAACACCATCCAGGGTAAAGCAGCTTTCCTGATTGGTACCCCCATCAATTTCAACATTTACTCCCTCCACCATCAACGCACAGTGGCAGCAGTGTGTACCATGTACAAGATTCACTGCAGCAGCTTGCAAAGCCTCCTTTGACAGGGCCTTCCAAACCTGCGACCTTCACCGCCCAGGAAGCCAAAGGTAGCAGATGTATGGGGCCACCACCACCTGCAAGTTCCCCTCCAAGCCACACATCATTCTGACTTGGAACCATGCCGCTGTCGCTGGATCAAAATTCTCCAATTCATGAGCTAACAGCACCGAGAGTGCACCTACCTCACATGGACTGCAGCAGTTCAACAAGGTGGCTCACCGCCACAGTCTCAAGGGCAATTAGTGGGATGGGCAATAAATGCTGATCACGCCAGTGATGCCCACAATGGAATAAAAAAAGTCAAATGCAGGTTCTATGGTCGTAAGGACTTTACAAGAAAACTTTAATGAAGGCGATAAAATCCACTATCGGCAATTCAATGGATAAATTCAATTGTAATTGTGAAATTTGTGTTTTTAAACTTGCTTTGAATCCTTACTTTAGACAATATAAATTTTTGTTGCTGAGTAAAATATTAGTTTAAACGTTTTCAGAATGTATTTTGTACAATTTGTAGAGAAAAAAAATATATCACCACCTGGTGGTCTCAACCAGAAACTACAGGTAAACTCACGAGTTTTTCAACTTTATCCTTAAACCACTTCACTCCTTGTGGTGAAGGTGCAACCAGTGATATCTGGTGGGGAGCTGCTGTATTTTGGCCATGGGACGATGAACGAACAATCATATGTTTCTAAGCTGGGATAGTATGAGACTCTGAGGAGATGGTGTCCCCACGCACTTGCAGCCCTTATTCTTCTAGGTGGTGGAAGTCACGGGATTGGGAGAATTTGCTGAAGCCTCAGCAATTGCTGCAGTGCACCCTGTAAATATTATGCAACGCAACAATGATTAAAATGTGAAAGAATGAATGAGAATTCCTGAAGAGTGGCTGGCTCCCCACCTGGGGGGGGGTGGTGGGGGGTTTGGGGACAGGGAAACAATCCCCCCCACCCCACCCCAAAGCAAAATTCAGCCCCAGATATGGAGTATTAGGTAGAGACTAATGCTTAATATTCCATAACAGTGCACACAGTCAGTTTTCTTTCAGGACTACCCAGAGTTGCAGCAAATCAGTGGTGTCTTATTTTCTTCCTTCCTGTGTAAGCAGCTGACCGTCATAATTTAGTACTCGCCTTTGATGATCACGCTGTGTGGTGAAACTGCAGCTACAAACCGCTCCCTTACCACTCTCTGGCACACTGCATTGAAGCACTGTGCTACAACAGAGCCCAGGAACACGGTCTCTCCAGCGAGGATGTAAAAATCAAGCTGTGGCTAATTGCTCATGCAGAGCAAGTTTATATAACAGGGTAAAATAGGGCTGAACATCAGAACTTGATAGACCGGCCAACATCCGCAGTAAATGCATCAATTGCACCACATTAGTTTGGTCATTTAATGTATAAGCTAAAATAACGATCTGTTTGCAGCTTACCAGCATGGGTTATTAGCAGGGGTTATCAATTAGTTTCTAAATGTCTCTATTTAAAAAAAACAGCTCTAATTTATTGACAGTCGCTGGATTAGTTGCAGTCTATAGGGATTTGGACTCTATACTGAAACCCCAAAGTAAATTCTTGTCGAGGAATAACCTTATTAGTAAAAAGAGCAATCACTAATTTAGAATGCAAACTAATGAGGTTTATTGGACAGTAAAGCTCGATGCTTAACATTTCATTAGACGAGACTTGGCACAATACACATGTTCAACATTTGTTTGTCCATCTTCCTGTGGATCCCGAGACATCTGGGGTCTTCTCTTCTTGGTTCCTTGAACCTGGTATCTTGACTCACGTCTTCCTTCGAGATTTTAAACTTAGTCAACTCAATTCTAACATACATACAAATCCCTTTGCAGCTTTAAGGCTTCAACTCTAGTTTGCCACTCTACCTTAACTGCTAACGCTTCCAGTCCACCTTAACTGCTGAAGCCACACACTTCACAGCTGCTTGCTGAGTGCTTCTCTCTCTCTCTCTCTCAAGTTATACTTCAACTGATTGTACGATTCCTCAGCAGCTAAGTGGTTATACATTCTATGTTCACTCTCTATTAAGGCAATTACTTTTAGCCCTAATACTGGGTTCTAATACTGATCTCTATACTGGATTCTTACAGCAATCCTCAACCAGTGACAATTATTTCAGTCACTTCCGGGATCTTATGGCAACCCCGAATCCAGGACAAATGCCCGTTGATTGGCAATGTCCTGAGCAAATGTTAACTTCCTAGCAAGTGCTCCACTGCTAACTCCTAACTTTCTCTTTCCCGATATGTGCCGCCGCCCCCCCCCCTTCCTTGAGCCAATGAGCTTCACAGCCCTGACGTCCCTTCTAACTGTTAACTATATTTTTTTTTAGACAGGAGATCCTGGAGCACCCGGTGCTCTGACCAGCTTCCTGACCATAACTTAAGTTTTTTTCTTAAAGATACATGCCAACTTCAAGAATTAACATATCCAAAATTCACAAATTATCCCAACAGTAGATACAAATTAAGACTTTTCATCATTAAGTTTATGTACATCACAATTTGATCATCTAAGCCTTATTAATTACACAAATTTCCAACGAGGTGAAGTCTAACAACTTGCTTATAGTTTTTGAGTTACATTAGGAAACCTGCTCCATTCCCATTCACGTTCTGATCATTTTGAGCGGAGTTCAGACCCCAGATTTTGCATTGACAATAATACTATGATACTATTTGTGCTCATCATTATTGTGGAGTAAATCAGACAGCAACTCCCGATGAGCACATTAAAATGTGGAAATCAGGAAGTTGCAGTCCAATTTGGCATACTTCACAAGTTGCAATACTTACCATTAGATACCTACTAAACATGCCTGAAAAAATTAAGGCTTGTCCATATAAAGTGCAAGAGAACTTTTAACAGTGCAATAGGTCTTAATTACTGCCAAACAACTCTGGCACTAAAAATTACTTTTACAAATGTGGACTCTCATTCCTTCAGCTTGTATTTACTGGAGATTTAGAAAGGAAAAATCATTTAAAAAATGATTGTCTTCTTTTCCCTCTCTTTATTTTGCTTGCTGTACATGATTTTACATAGAATAAACATTCTAACTTACACTTCACATCTTAGACATTGCAGTAAGGGTTCTTCAAACTGGTTGGTTGAGGAGACATGCCATTGCTTGTCTTGTTCGCACATGTGCCAGATTTTTTGAAGAGGATGTTACACTGTTTTGGAGTCCTGACGATTATAAAGTGCAATTTGTTTACTGCAATTTGCAAAATCAGACTAGTTTCTCTGAAATGCAGCATACTGCAGGATACTTGCAACAGTGCAAAAAGATTTCAGATTCTGGGAATAACTAATGCAAATCTTTGAAGTTCAGGAGTCAACATTTTTAAGGCAGGTACCAATCAATTAAATTGCCCTGTGATCCTGTGTGTTGTAGGTTATTAGAATAAACGTCACAATAAGGGCAAGCTCCTTTGGTACTTGGCTGAGGTGTTAGATGTTATACCTCACAAAAGGAAGTGTCTAACGAAAATGATGAACTTCACACTATTTATTAACTGAATGCAGAGACATGGGGAGGTCCTCCTAATGAAAGTGGCTGCATGAAGTGAGACTTTATGGAAGGAAAAGGAAAATGTAGAGGGAGAGAGGCATGCAAAGAGCAGCAAAATGCGATCTAATTTTTAACCCATTTTTAAAACAAAAATCAAGGCACATCATATCTGCCAAAATACTCACCTGTGCCAGCTGGCAGCCTATATTAAGCAGATTGAGATCATGCTGATATGACAACTCCACTATATGATACCAAACAAGCTAAAATATCCTTGTGTGCACTCAAAACCCTGAGCCTAGGTGGAAACACTTTGCCATTCAGGAGAAATAGGTCTTTTGCTCTTTTTCCACCAAAATAAAACTTTTCTTATGCCTCAACTCTGATGACATTAACACATGTCGCCACAACATAAGACATACAAGAGATGCTTCCATTTAAGCCACAGCACAAGACAACGAACAAACAAACTTGGATTTATTTTGTATCTTTCATTACTTCAACATGCCTCAAAGTGTTTCACAGCCAAGAAAGTGCCTTTGCAGTGTAGTCACTGTTTAAACATGGGGAAATGCGGCTGGCAATTTGAACGTAATAGGCCCCACAAACAGCAATGAACAGTAACTGAGAGTCATGTTACTTAAGGGATAAATATTGGCCAGGATACCAGGGAAAACAGCTCGAGTGGTGCCACGGAATCTTTTGCATATAGCCGAGTGCACAGGCAGGGCCTCAGTTTAATAACTCACCCAAAATACAGCACCTCAGACAATGCTGCACTCCCTCAATATTGCACTGAAGTGTCAACATGGATTGTCCTCAAGACTTCAGAATAGGGCCTGAGCCCTTGGCTATCTGATTCAGAAGCAAACATATAGCCTTGAGTCAAGGCTAACACCTCGTACTGTAAATCAGGAACGTCCACGCTGTGGTTTGTGAATCATGCGCAGTCCCCGAGGACTAGTGACCTGGCCCTCAAAGTTCAGGCAATTTATTCCTTAGGTATTCTTATATTCCTCATGTGCTGGTTTAGTCATATTTGAATTTTCTAAGCCTGAATATTTGAGAAAAGTTGGTATTAGCAGGATAGCCACATTAGTGAATAAGCCTAATCCAGAATGCAAAAATGTACCTTCTGTTTACCCAATATGCAGTGTGCTCTATTATAGGGACACTCATAACTGATCCATGTTCAAAGAGATTAGATGTAGGATGGCAGAGCAAAGACTGAGTACACCCAAGTGTTCAGCTGGATACTGCTGAAGCTTCACCACCTAAAAATGCACAGCCTACAACAATTGTGGATAGAAAATGTAACTTTTAAAACCATGGGTAAATATGTACCACGTCTGCACAATGACTTATTTCTATACCCAGCTACTTAAAAAAAAAAGTTTAGCAGCGAGGCCTAAATGAATCCATCTCTCACCCCGGCAACAGTCTGAGGCTGAATCAGACTGTTCACAATATCGGTGTCATTTTTGACCCCCAAGGTGAGCTTCCGAACACTTATCACCTTGCATCTTCCAACTCCACCCCTGCCTCAGCCGAAACCCTCATTCAGGCCTTTGTTACCTCTAAACTTGACAATTCCAATGCATCCCTGGCCAGCATCCCACATTGAAGTCATCCTGAAACTCTGCTGCCTATGTCCTTGCTCCCACAAAGTCTTGTTCACCCATCATTTCTGTGCTTGCGGACCCACACTGGTTCCTGTCAAACAATGTCTCGATTTTAAAATTCTCATCCTTGTTTTCTTTCAATCCCTCCACGGCCTCCCTATCTCTGTGATCTCTGCCACCCCACAGCCCTCCCAGATATCTGAGCTCACCTTACCTCTGGCTTGAGCATTCCTGAATTTAATTGCTCTACTATTGGTGGCTGTGCCATCAGCTGCCAAGGTCCCAAGCTCTGCAATTTCCCCACCCCCTTTAAACCTCTCCATCTCTCGTTCACCCTTTTAAGACAATCCCTAAAACCTAACTCTTTCATCAAACCTTTGGTTATCTGCCCTGATATCTCCTTACGTAGCCCAGTGTCAAATTTTGCTTTAAAACACTCGTCTGGAGTGCCTTGGGATGTTTCTTTACATTAAAGGTGTTATATAAATAAGTTGTTTTATCCTCTTCTTCCTGTGGAGAACTAACTAGCCTCTGCTTGGTTCTTCCTCCTCATAACACACCACAGATTGGGAAATAACTGTGCGTCAAATTATGACTAGGACACTGCATCCTACCAGAATTGTGCGCCTTTTAATTAGTGTACTATTACCATGCTGAAATGATAAATGTCGCATTTTATTAATGAAAACTACAGTATAATTCATACAAGTTGTCCTACAAAGATGTAAAATACATTTCTAGTTGGAAAAAAGTCAACATTGTATCAACTTACATGTACTACTGTACAAAATACACAACAACCAACATTTCAGTCCAAACCTCATGAAGGATAAAATCAAGGATGCAGCCACATCACTGTACAAACACATCACTCAGCTTCCAAAAAGAAGCTTATTACACACATTCCTACATGCTCCATCTTCTTAAAGAAGATGTTAGTAAAAGCTCAGTTATTAAATTATGCAAACCAATGGTATCGTGCTCATCTCTTATCCACAAGACACACCCGCGTGCGCACACACACTTAGGGTAATTATTTAAATAATCAATGTATAGGGATTCTCAATTCTTGGAACAAAACCTACTTAAATGCACATTAGTTTAATGTCAGTGGGCTCCCCAATTACTTACTATGTGAACCTTTGTGCTGGAGAAGTGGAAAAAAATCAGCCAGGAATCCCAGATATAAATCATTTGTTTAGTGGCCTCTGAAGGGAAGTGGGTTTGCATGGACTCAGCTGTGATGCTCCCATGGTTCATTATCCTTCCACCATTCACAGTAAAGGCTCATACAGGAAATTAAGAGCGCTTGGGCAGAGTGTTGGGAGGGAAGGAAGTCGAGGAGAAAACTGGTACTTGTCTGTCACTTCACCAGCGAAATGCACACTTTTTCCAGAAACCCAATCCTTCTGTGGGTAACTGAACGATAAATATTCTGGCTGAAAGTGCACTGGCTCAGAATTTTGGATGGGCCATTAATCCACCTCAATAGGTATTCTTCCTTTTTAAAAAAAAAGTTCATTGTCACGTGCAAAGTATTTCATACCTTTTATGACAAAACAATCAGAGTTCAGCTGCCTACCCAAGGTGGTGATAACAGCGCATAGTAGGGTCAGTCCATTTCCAGGGGACATCAATGGAAACCTTAGCTACCCTTCTTTTCTCCATTTCTAATGAAAGGTCGTCAGCCTGAAACATCCACTCAGTCTCTCTCTCCGCAGATGCCGCCTGATCTGCTGAGCATTTCAAGCATTTTGTAGTCAGAGTCATTGTGGCACTGGAGGCTGCCATATGGCCCATTGAGTTTGTGATGTCCCCCTCCCTGTAAAGCAATCCATTCAGTCCCACACCACCCCTGCAACCTCTTACATTTATTTTCCTCAAGCTCCCATCCAATTTCCTTTTGAAATCATTTTTTCTATTTTTATTTCAGATTTCTAGCAATTGCTTTTGTTGCACCTTATTGCCCTGTTTCTTTGGCTCTCTACACGTCCGTACCCTTTTACATACTGTTCTGAATCAGTTTGACTGCATTCATGGTGAAGTTGAGCACAGTAACAAATTGGAGCAGAAAACCGCAGTTGTAATTTAAAGCTACCTGGCTGCGACTTTCTGGTGGGAATAACTATGAATCTCTTAGTGGTGGCCTCACCAGAGAGTCCGTCCGGATAGTGGTTACACGACCCATGGTGGTTTGGTGTTCTCGCCATCCACAGCATCGGTCGTGCCTCCTCGTGGCACCCGCTGGTAACAACGTCACCATTACCCAATTTGGCACAGAGAAAGATAAGGTTTCGTTGGCCAAACGACCTTCGAAAGAACACCGTGTTGGCTGTGGTCCGTGCAGATCAGTGTTAACATATAAAAATGGTTGACCGGTGATCAGAGCAGCCCGGATGTGAAGCGACCCGGAGAAACAATGTCCCCACAGTTGCGAGCAGGCCACTGTGAAAATTGCAATTGCTACACAAGCGCTAGTTCCGAGCTCAACGGATTAGAGAGAAAAAGTCCACCACAACACAAACTGCCGAGGTGGAAACGAGGCCATACAGACACTTTTACCTGCCCTACTGGGAACCGGTGAAACAAGCCAGACTAGAAGAGAAAAAACCCCAAGTAGTGAATGACGAACTAAACGAGAAGGTCTCGGATCAAACCCTCTAAGTGAAAGGGATGACACAAAAGCCATTAAAACGCTGACCTTTTATAACAAGAAGTTCAAGGGAATGTTAACTTTGGACAATAATGGGGTTGAGAGGCACCAATATGAGACAGGTATTCTATCAACCTATATATCGAGCCTGTGGTGTTGTGACCCAGTGATGACGGAGCCGTACAGAGCGAAGTGGAAATCCAATACCCCCTTGATGGTCTGCTCTGCAATCAGTGCAATCTGCTACTCCCCGGGGTAGGTGAGTTTTGCAAACACATGGCCGTGAGACATCAGATTAAACGCGTACTTACGATTTGTTCCAAATGCTGAAAATCTGGCGAGTACCATTCAATTGCTTGTCATTATAGCACATGTAAAGGGGTAAGGCCACCTCTAACTGGTATGATCTATGCATGTGAACACTGAAACGCAATTCACATCGCAAACTGGGCTCAGCCAGCACGAGCGACATAGACACGCCGAAGTACGCAACGCGAAACGATTAGCAACTCACCTATCACAAGCAAAACCCGGCCGGAGAGACTGCAAATGGACAAAAGAGGAAACGGACCTCCTCAGAATTAATGAAGCAGTACGAAGGCCGCGCAGATGTCAACAAACAAATAGCAGTCCATCTAACATCTAAAACCAGCAAGCAGATTGCAACAAAGAAAAGATCACTCCTGAAAGCAGAGCAGAACATGGCGAGTGTACTATCATCACAAGGCAGCTAGACTTAGGTTGTTTGGGGGATGGAAGCTCCACAAGAGGGGGATGACGCACTGGTGGCGAGGGGGAACAGTCCCCAAAGAGAAATGAATGTGCGACCCCCAGCCAGTATCCCCAGGCAAAGGGATCTGGATGATCAGCTGAATACAGCTGAAGAACTAATGGCGGTACGGGACAACCCAGAGACGAGAGCCAGCGCCATCGGCCTCGTCGAAAGCATAACAGAAACTCTGTTAACTGAGGAAAAGGGAGAGAAAACTGGCAGCAGGCCCAGGAAGAAGAATCCCGTCCCGAAGACGGAAGCCAAAATACAAAATCCAAGAAAAAGTGGCCAGCTAAAAAAGCCAAGTTCAAGGCAACTCAGTTGGTATACAAAATAGACAGGGGAAAAATAGCACGGCAAATCATGGGTGCACCGTCCACCCTAGAATGTCCACTCAGCAAAGCTGAACTCAAAGAGAGCTTCACCAATAAGCTCTCTAAACCAAATAACAAAGCAAACCTCCAAAAGTTTGCAATGTACACTGGAAGGAGAGATTATGACTCTTTATAAAAAAAACCCATACAGAGGGAGGAGGTAGAGGCTGCAATCAAAGGCATGGATAAGAGTACGGCAGCAGGACCTGATGGAATGAAGGTGGAAGACATCATGGACATACACGCAGAGTACGAAGACAGGCTCCCATGTCTCTTCTCCCTCTCGCTCAAGTCAAGTTCCATCCCAAGGGTCTTGAAAAAGACTCGCACCGTTCTCATTTCGAAGTCAGATGATGTTGAAAAACTAAAAAGCATAGACAACTGGCGACCAATCACGATCGGCCCGATATTATTACGGCTCTTCACTAAAATCATCGCCAAGAGGTTAAGTGAAGCAGTACAGATCAACCCTAGGCAGAAAGGGTTTCTGGTGGCGACCCCTGGGTGTAATGAAAATATCACTGTTCAAAGTAACATCATGAAAGGGGCCAAATGCAACAGGACAGAGCTGGTCGTTGTCTTTGTGGATTTGGCTAAAGCATTCGATTCTATAGGACATAAAATGCTCATCAAGCCACTTCAAAGAGTGGGGCTGCCAAAAAGATTCATATCACTGATCACAGATCTGTATTTGGAAACTAGCACATTTATTGAAAGTGAAGACGGTCAAACTGAACCTATCAATATCACGGGAGTGGTCAAGCAAGATGACCCATTATCACCAATTCTGTTTAACATTGCTATGGACCCTCTGATCTGTTCCCTACAGGAGGCACAGTTGGGCGTCCACTTGTCCCTTCAGGGAAGGTAGATCAGTTGCTCAGCTCTGGCATTCGCTGACAACATTCCTTTACTCAGCGACTCCCATGCAGGCATGACCAAGAACTTAGCCATCGTACAGGACTTCTGCCAGAGTACGGGGTTGGAGATGAATGTCGGGAAGACCAAGGGCTTCCACTTCACCCACAAGAGGAAGACGTTCCTGTAAAACAGTATAGCAAACTGGCAGTTGAGAGGAGGTCTGATCTCATATATAACATCAGGAGAGACGGAGAAATATCTGGGAGCCAGAAACGACCCCTAGGCGGGAGTAACTGAGGAGCAATGGGGATCCAAAATCGATGGCTGGATAGAGTTTGAAGAAGGCAGCACTTCAACCTATCCAAAGGATTGAAATCCTTAAAACCCACATGATTCCAAGAATCTTTCACTGTATCCTCGCAGAGGTATCTCAAAACACATTGATAAAACTCGATCACTCCATTAGAAATGCAGCAAAAGAAATCCTCCACCTTCCATCGCACATTATGGATATAATACTTTACAGCAGCAACCGCAACGGAGGTCTAGCCACGCCGAGGCTTGAAGTACAAATCCCTTCGGCTATTATCCGGAAGTTAGAGGCATTGGAGAGCTTACCAGACGTGGTGATTCAGGCCTCGTTTGAGTACGGTGGTGTTAAGAACAGAGAAACAATCGACTCCTTGAGGAATCTTAAAGTGTTCAGCGAGATTGCGGAATCCCTCAAGCAGAAGTGTGGTGCGAGAGGGACGCATGAAGGAAATGGCTTAGAGGAAAACATCGATTTGGGATGGGTGGGTATTACCCAAACGTCCAAACCAAAATCAGTCAACAGATATGCGGCTTGGAGGGAGGTTGAATATTTAAAGTAAATATTTAAAGCAAAGGAGAGGGCATCAAGTACTATGGCAATGACTATACCTCAAATTCCTGGCTCAGAACTTGTTTTAGTCCCAAGCAATCCAGGCTCATTAAGTGTTTTATTACGGTGTGATCTCTACCCAACAAAATCCACCATAACCAGGGTGCCATGCAAACAAGTCTTGCAGACGATGTGAGGCCCCTTTCGAATCATTGGCTCACATCTCTGGTAACTATCTGTTCGTCAAGAACGCCCAGATCAAAAGACGTAATAAAACCCTGGATCACCTGCAACAGTTTATTTTGAAGTCCGCTGGGCATCCCACTTGGAACCGAGATTCTTCGGAAAAGACGGAATACTATGGAAGCCAGACCTGGTACTCTTCAAGGACCGAGTAGTTGCGGTTGTCGGTGTCTCAGTGCGTTTTGAAGACAACAATTCATTGGAGAAAGCTCAGGCAAAGAAAGAACGGAAATATCAACACCTGAAGGACGAAATAAGAGAGCTGACTGGGGGTACGTCTGTGAACTTCTTCGGATTCATCATGGGAGCAAGAAGAAAGTGGCTCGAATTGAACAAGAGCCTCATGTATTTCTGGATCTTCAGGAATCGCAAGTCCTTTGCCCAACTTATCTCAAGACTGACGATCTCTCTGACCTTGGAACTTTTGCAAATTTTTGGAGGCCAGTAATCAGAGAATCGTTCAACAGAGCTCACCTGGTTCGATATTGCAAGGCCCAAGATGAAGGATGGGACGTTGCTACAAGATGGGTATTGTAATTCCCCAGAGTGAGAAGTCCAACTCCTGATCCCCGGTGGGTGGGTAGGGTGGATAGTTTGTTTATATTAGTACAATGATTATGCTAGTCTATCATTATGGTTTTGGCAGTTACCGTTGTTCATTATTTTGGTGGTCAGTGCATGTTATTAATTATAAATATGTTAACTGAATTCGGCTTTTCCTATGTTAATGTAATTAATTAATAAAGACGGCATCACAGATCATATGATGTATTCAGGGTAGGTCTTTGGACTACTAACTATGTGATTGGCTACCTGGTCATTAGTACCTATGTGATGAATTTCCATGCTTAGTCGACATCGAGGATCATGGTCACTCCTGGAGTTAAAGCACAACGTGGACGAGCCATGTAAATACTTGGATTGGGCGCTACAATAAATTGTGCGTATTAAATAAGCCAGGAGGTAGAAAGTCAATATGCACACCTTTTCACTTTTAAAACAAAAACTACTAAAGAGTTGGATCACTTAGCACAGCAATTACAAGAAAATGCTCTCAAAATTAGAGTTGCGGTTTCTGGATTACTAGTCGGTGACATAGTGGCATTGTCACTGATCACCCTGCATTTGGAAACTAACACTGTGTCTTCGGATCATGTTTCCAAGGAGCAGCATGTCGATGAGAAATAAGAGAAGGCCAATGGACACCAGAAGTAACAGTGTGGGAACAGAAAGAGAAGCCATTGCAAGTGATTAGATAGATCAGAATGGAACCAGGTAGACCCGCCTAGCAGGACAAAGGTAGAGAGGTTTTTGAGCATGATGCCAAGTCAAAGGCTGCAGACAGATTGAAAAGGACGAAGAGGGAAAGTTTACCTTTGTCACCGTCACACTGGTACGGTGTTTCGGTACTGTGGCAGGGGCAGAAACCTGATTGGAGGGATTCAAACATGGGGTTCCGGGAAAGATGGTCATGGATTTGAGAGGTGACAGGTTTGTGGATTCCATGGATGTTGGCAAGGCATTGGTGATTGGGGCAGGAGAGCTGCCTTAAGAGAAAGAGTGGAGAGGGTGGCACTCTAACCAGCGAGCACATTGCCATACTGAGACCTGGAAAACAAGCCAGTTTAACTCCACCTGCCCAGCAGGAACTGGCAGGATTGGATCATCTGTCCGTTTTAACACCCCACTTAATTGTTTTTTTTTGCATTGGGACGAATAAAAAGTGGAATCCCATTGGATTGTAAAATGGGATCTGCTTCTACCAGTTTCCCCATTGGACGGATCATGTTAAAATTACCCTTATGCACATTATAAAGAACAGAGACTGCTGCAGGTTGGTTGTTTATGATATGCAATCATCAGCTCATGCTCGGGAGTTACCAGCAGGAGATTACTGCCTTCATACAGCACCGAAAGCAATACAGCAAGTGTACAAATCTGAAAGAAACTGAAAATACTCAGCCAGTCAGGCAGCATCTGTGGAAAGAGAAACAGACTTAACGTTTCAGTACAATGACCTTTCATCAGATCCAAATTAAAATGCTGGCAACTAATTTATATTTTTTGTTATTTTCTTTTGGACTAATTTTCTCATTCATTTTACTTTAATTTCTCACCAACCTGATTTCATGCAACACTTGCTCTTGTAAAAATTCACTCACCAAAGCCTCACCCATTTATTTCAATGACAGGGAGATTAAACGCAGCGCTCAGGTTACTGCATATTCTAGCTGCAAAAGCAATATGCATTTAAGTAGGCTTCAGTGGACAATGAGTGGTATCTTTTTTTCCTGAACCTCCTCATATTCTTCTCAATGCACTTATATTAACTTAACTGAGCTCTCTACCATGATGGAGGGAAGAAGCAACATTGTAGACTGGGTTAGCTATTACAGTTATATGGAAATACCATGCCAGCCCTAGCTGCATCACCATGTAACTAAATCTATTTTGAGCTGTAAAGGACTGATGAATTCAGTTCATCCAAAGGCAGGATGGCTGATATCATTAAATTCTTATTAATGAGAATTAAATGTAGGTAGCGTGCCTACTGCTCTCTAATCATCATCTTCATCGTCCTCAAAAGACAGCAAGCTGCTGTTTTTTACTTGCTTTGGTTTGTTCTCTGGATTTTTGGGTTCTATCCGCTCTTCTTTCTTCTTTTTGCTGGAAGTGGCAGTCAGACCTGCAAAGTTGTCATCTGAAGAACGCTTTGCTGGTTTTCTAAATACAATCTTTCCATCCTCGGGTTCTGGCTCCTCAGCTTAAAACACAAAATACAACAAAATTAAGAATAATTAAGAGAATACTTTCCTCAGGAGAAAAAAAAGGCTCTGTTTATTGCTCAGAACTTGCACACGAGTATTTTCGGTGACCTTTCTCCCTTTGCCTCGTTTCCGCACTGCTATTCAATTAAAAGCATCCGGCTTTCCTCGATGGTCAACCCACATAATACATTCTGAAAAAAACATATCAGAGAGCAGAAGACGGAGTGGGAGTGAATAAAGGAAAATAGCCTTGTCAATAGATTCAGAGGATTAAACACAAGGAGGAAACAAGAGTTTAATTGCCTGATCCTCATGACATCATCATGAGATTACAGGAATTTGATCCCAAAAATTACCACTCTCTACAACTTAAATGATGCTCTGCTGCATCCCACGTTGGCTTTTATTCATTCAGGGAATGTGCGCGTCATTGGCAAGACCAGCATTGCTTGCCCATCCCTCAATGCCCTTGAGCCACTGGTGAGCCTGCTTCTCGAACCACAGCAGTTTGTGTGTTTAGGTACACCCACAGTGCTGTTGGGGGGAGTTCCAGGATTCTGACCAAGAAACAATGAAGAAACAGTGATATATTTTCAAGTCATGGTGTGTGACTTCACCACAAACAATAAAATGTGCCAAGCGCATATTTACCCATTAAGCCACTGGAGGACACATTAGGGTAAATGCCTTTCAAAGCATTGTCAATAGTTGAATCTTGTCCAAGGCAGCTCATAACTACTCCTCATAGCTACTTTCTAAAACGTTAAAACTGGACATGATCTTTTAAAATGACTGCAGCTCTGTCTGGCAGTGACCCTCGAACAATAAGAGCCATTTGGCACTATCGTAGTACTTTGCACTTCGTTATCTCTGGAGAGATGCTAACGAACCCTGTGGGCTGCAAAAACCAAACTCTAAAGAAATTATACAAAGACCATCTATATTTCATAAGTTGTTATTTTAACAACCTGCTGTATAAACAGGGCACTGCACACAGCTACAAAAGGAAAAGCTGTTAATTGAACTTTCAACGGTCACATACTACACTTTTACATACATTTCTTTGAGCTTTCCGTGATCTTTTTGACTTTTGCCGCTTCATCAGCTGTCAAGTCCCCCTGACGGAGAACTACCACCTGTGGCTGCTCATCTTCTGGATCACTCTCTCCACTGTCGCTGTCAGCAGGTGCAAGCTGCTGCCTCTGAAAGGGCAAAAATAAAATTAATTCAATTTTCAAATTAACATTACAACATTTCTAGAGCAACCTTTCGCATCCCTTTTAAGTTTGTCAATCAGAAACGGTTAGGGTTTCACTCCACGACACCTCTAATCTTTGGTAAAAGCAAAATACTGCGGATGCTGGAAATCGGAAACAAAAACAAAAAATGGTAGAAAAACTCAGCAGGTCTGACAGCATCTGTGGAGGGAAAGACAGAGTTAGCATTTCGAGTCCGTATGGCTCTTCTTCAGAGCTTAGCAGACCTGCTGAGTTTTTCCAGCATTTTGTGTTTTGGTTCTAATCTTTGGTGGTCAGCAATGGCTGGCCTCAAAGAAAGCTGCCCACAAAAATCTAGCGTTCTCTGTGGCACAGATATCCCCATCTCAAATAACAGTTTAAATCTGGTGCCAAGCCAAGGGAACTACCTAGCATCTAGCACCAGTCAGGTCATCAAGCAGGGTAAGCAGCTGTTAGGAACAGGAGGGGGTTTAATTTAAACAGCCCTGATTTCTCCTCTTGCCACCCGTCTGTAAACAGAAAGGTGTTTTGATTTTGATTTCCCCCTTTATAAGCGGCGGCGTATTTCCCAACCGCTCAGTTTTGGTCTGATCCAATGTCTATTCGTAACCCCACAGCAAACTCGAGATAGGATGAACTCAGAGGGCTAGTTTACTCACATACACACAAAAAGTGGAAGGAAGGTGCCACTTTGTAACCTGTGCATTTATACAGTAAATGAGGAATAGAAAAATGAAGATTTACAGGGCAAAGACCGCAGAGTAAAGATTAGCGTTTCATGAGAGTCCAGAATCAAAAGTCCAACGGTGAATTCCTTCAGAGGCTGGCAGGCTGAACTGGTGCTGGGTAATTCGCCTTTTCAGTACAGTTGACTTCCACGATGAGACAGGCACAGAGATGAATTAGTTTTGTAGGTGATGGTATAGAAGCTCAGAAGTTCCAGTGGAAACAATGTAGATGGGGGCCAGGCATTCAAACCTGGGGAGATACATTGTTTTGTGCTGCAGCTTGATAGATGAAAGATGGCAGACTGATTTGCAGTAGTCAGACAGTATAACTGGTTCTTCCAGCTAGGGGGTCATCACATGACCCCTATCACTCCACTTTGGTTTTGACAAAGGGTGTATACTCCTTTGGGTTCCTGAGATTGTTAATGCTCTAACCATTAAGAACTTGAAAGAAAGGTGGCAGGCCTCTTTGTCCTAGCAGACTAGTAGACTCCAGGCCAGGCCTGGCTTATGAAATGTAGATGGTCTTTATATAATTTCCTTTCAGTTCATTTTTGCAGCCCACAGGGGTCATTAGCGTCTCTTCAGAGATGACAAGGTGCAAGGTGCTGCGATCGTGCCAAATCGCTCTTATTGTTCAAGAGTCACTGCCAGACATAGCTTCAATCATTTTAAAAGATCATTGTCCAGTTTTAAAATTTTAGAAAGTAGTAAAAACTACTGAGGCTCACAGATTGGATTTAGGCAGAAGATAAAATATAAGTAAACTTAAAAAAAGTTAAAATGTGGACTTTATCATAATGGAGAAATGTGACTTCCAACATATATAAAATTATTTCTGGACCAGAGGGGCTGTTTAGCAGCAATTATGAACTTATTAGAGCGTTAAAAAATCCTGTTGCAACTTATTGAAAGGGGTATAACTTTTCCTGAGGATTTTTACAGTGAGATTAAGAGCCAAAGAGTGGAAATTCTCATTAGTTCAGTGGTTTCCAATTGGTTATGGCTGTTGGGGCCTCAGCAGCCCACCTTATCAAGAAGCAAAGAATCACTGACAACAACTTCTGGATTTCCATGTTTAACTGTACATGAGAATTCCAGGAGCTGAGGTCAGTTTCAGAAGCGTAATGACTGCCATCACTGATGGTTTCACTGCAATTACCAATGCAAAATCTAGGCTCTTCCGTCAGTGGCTCAATTTTTGGTCAAAGTTAACTTTTTGGTATCTCGGAACTGGGAAGAAATTTCTGGTTCCAACAGGTTTATGAAGTAAATATTACAAGATTTGAAAAAATAAACAAATCTACCATGTAAAGCTAAGCAACCTACTTATCATACAGATGTAAAGGTTACCCATTTTTCAGGCTGGAAATTGTTGTGGAAGATGATAAGCAGCAACCACTTGATGCAGAGTTGCATACAAACTGATCTGAAGCACTTGGCAGAGCACAACCCTTATTGCATTTTGTTTTTAGTTGTCCCTGCAATGGTATTGATGCTACAATCAAAAGCAGCTTTGGCTCAGACTTTTAGCTACCCCTCTGAAGGAGCAACAATTTATAGTTTTATATTGATACTTTAATCATAGTAAACTGCCCCAAAGTGCATCATCTTTCTTCTTCAGCTCTCTGTCCAACCCACAGCGCCGCCATATAGGTCAAGGAGGCAGGTCCCAAATCCACCCCAGCTGGATCAAGCCCCATGCTGCTGGCAGCAATCTGATCCACACCGGAAGTCCAACTGCTTTTACATGCACATTATGGTCTGGAGTTATGAACAGTGATGATAGAGGCTCCAGTTTTCTTTCCATCACATGGCTGACCTGGAATCTCTCCTGCTCTTATTGTCTTCCAATGGTGTGTGTTGGGAGGATTTGCATGTTGATACTCAACCTGTTTGGCTGCGTCAGGAACACACCTTCATTGGTATCAGGTCCTGGTGTGGGATTTGAGCCCAGAGCCTCTGGCTCAGATGGAAGGGACGCCACCCACTGCACCACAATATCTTCACAGGAAAAATTAACAAAATTTGAGCCATATAAAATAGATATGATCAAAAGCTTGGCCAAAGAGATAGGTCCTAACCTGTGTCTTAAAGGAGGAGAGGGGGCTAGATAGGTAGAGGCGCCTGGGAATGGAGTTCCAAAGGTTAAAGCCCATCATAAATGGGTAAATGGAGATGAGATACAGATCAGTCATGATCGCATTGAATGATGGAACAGCCTAAGGGACTTCTGTTCCTATGCACAGGATACTAAGTTTCCAGACAAATATTCAGCCTTCGGCAGATTACAAATATAAACACGGGGAAAAGAGAGAAATGAGGAAGCCACATCGGCAAACAAAAATGAGAGATTTTTTACATCTATCCAGCAACACTTGCTGGGTCTACAATGGCCTGCTGCATTGGCATCAGTATTAGGAACTGAGAGGAATCAGACTTTATGATTGAACAATTTTAAGAAAAATAAAAACAAAGTACTGCACATGCTGAAAATCTGAAATAAAAAGATAGGACTCTTGCAACAACAGCGATGTCAATAGTAACTTCCAGTCCCAAGCCCAAATGGTATGCCATCAACAGTGACTGGAATATCACTGTTGGTGCAGGTCAGCTGCACTGCCAATATTAAGTGGGAACAGAAAGTCAGGAAGCATCTCTGGAAGGTTAGATGAAGCCCTTGGGGCTGGGATCCAAGCAGGTTGCTGGCCTCTTGTTTGTGCCTGGATAATCCTGAAGTGATGCCCACTGGCACGTTTCAGGCCTTGTGTGAATGGTGGGCACCACAGGGCATAGTGAACAATGTGTGTAATACTATTAATTTTAAAAAAATTTTTAAAAACCAATTTAACTCAAGTTGTGTCCTTCTAAAAAAGGAGCACTTTCACTTATTGGGTTATTAAGAAAAGGCATCTCTGGAGAGGGTAGGGTCAATTGTTCAGGTCAGTAAACCTTCCTTCTAAACTCAACTATTAACCTCACCTTTATCTCTTTGCCGACAGGAACTGACCTGCTGAAGTGCTCGCAGAATATATAAATTTTTAAAGTTTCATGATCAATGGATTCTGACTGGTCACAACAGTGGCTCTTAAACTGCATCCTTGAAATTTGAAACTGCCTACCGAGCAAGGTGGGCTGAGGGGTGGCTGTGGGTGAGCTTTGGAGGCAGGAGAGGAGTGCAACCATGCAGCGCAGAGTGGGCTAGTAGCCTCATCAGGGAGCGCGTACATCAGGACACAGAGTGGCACAAATACCTACTTCCTTAAAAAAAAACATCATTAAAACTCTTTACATGCATCACTTCCATATTATGGAGTATAATTTAGATGCGGGGAGACTGATTACTAATCCAGTTGAAAAGGGATTCTTCCACCAAAATATATCTTTCCTTAAGCAAGGAGACCAAAACTGTACACAGTACTCTAGATTTGGTCTCACCAATGTGCTGTACAGTTGCAGCAAGACTTCCAAAATAGATGGACAGCCACTGGGTTACAGGTACCAACCAAAGAACAGTACAGTACAGTAGGTGGCCATTCGGCCCACTGTGCCTGTGTTGGCTCTTTGGCAGTTAATCCCCGTGCTCTTTTCCCATTACCATCTAATTGTTTTCCTTATTTGCTTCAACACAGGAGTTATGAAGGGCATCAAACCCCCCCCGGTCAGTGAGATTGGGCCTGGCTCACTCAAGGTGCTGGACTGACCTTCGTTTCCACCGTCGGCCCGGCCTTGTAGCCCACAGCTTCCTTAAACTTCCTGAGGAAGGCGGGCTCGGCCGGCTTCACGTACGACACATTGCTCCGTTTACTCATGGCTCTTGTTCATATATTTTTAACAACGTACGCTTCCATCGAGAGGGCCCTCACAGGTCAGGTTCGCTCCCGCTCCAAGCCATTGGAAGGAAACGAAATGAAATGAAAGCGGGGGGAGGGGCACAGAGAAACCAGCGCGACACCGCCTGTGTCACGTGACACGGAGCCAGCCGTCAGGTTCGGTCACGTGCTCCGCGCATGGCCCTCCCCCGCCGCGGTATCACGGGCGATTCTTCCCACGACGCTTCCTTATCGACCCCGCCCCTCGACGTACGACGTACGACGTGACTCGCGGACCACACGTCAGATACAATCACGTACTTCGCTCATGGCCCGCTCCGCCTGGCACGACGTGACTCTGGCGAAACGTCAGAAAATGTCATATGCTTCGCGCCTGCCACACCCCCACCCACCGGGTCCCCATCCGCAACCACGTGACCCCTCTGGCTGGCGCCTAAATTTAAACCAAACCGGAGGCCGCCATTTTAGAGCAATGTTTACAGCGAGAAAGTGAAAAATCTCAAGTGTTTTTATTCGTTTAAAAAAAAAATCAAAAAGCGTCCCGTTTTTATTCGTTTGGGTTTTTAAACATAAAAAGACGGGACAAATGTCTCCAGCTGGTAAAGGTTAGTGTTTGATCTGCCTTCCTCTCCCTTTGTTTGCAGCAGCTTCTCCCTCTCCCGTCCCCGGTTGTTGTTGCCGTGACAGGAATTCATCTATAAACTTGGCCCCAGAAAAGCGCTGAAACCCTGGGAAAATTCACCCTCCGCCCACCACGCAAAAATAATGTCAACCTAAAACAGCTTGCATTTGTGTAGCGCCTTTATCGCCGTATCGCAGAATTGTTACGGTGCAGAAGGAGGCCGTTTGGCCCATCGTGTTTGCACTGGCTCTCTGAGCATTTTAACTTAGTGACAATCCCCTGCCCTTTTTCTCGTAACGCGGCACATTGATTCTATTTAGATACTAATCCAATGCCCACTTGAATGCCTCAATTGAGTCTGCCTCCCCCACACTTCTAGGCTGTATATTCCAAACCCTAACTACTGGCTGAGTGAAAAAGTTTATTCTCAACTTGCATTTGCTTATTTTGCAAAACACTTTAAAACTGTGCCTTCTGGTTGTCGATCCGTTTACAAGCGGGAACAGTTTCTCCCTATCTACTCTGTCTAGATGCCTCGTGATTTTGAAAACTTCTGTCAAATCTCCTCTCAGCCTTCTCCTCTCCAAGGAAAACAACCCTAACTTCTATAATCTTTCCTCATAACTGAAGCTTCTCATCCTTGGAACCATTCTCATAAACCTCTTCTGCACTCTCTCCAATGCGTTCACAGCCTTCCTGTAGTGTGATGTCCAGAACTGCACAAAATACTCCAGCTGAGGCCTAACCAGTGTCTTAAATAAGTTCATTATAGCCTCCTAGGCCGTTCACAGGAGCGTTGCCAAAACAAAATTCACCAGCCAGTCATAAAACACGATATAATTGAAAAATCAGCCCTTAATCAAGTCCTGTGATTAAGGTCAGCGCTTCAAATTGACTTTGGTAGTCAGTTTGTTGGTGTTTTGTGATTACTTTCCACAGTTATTCTGTGCACTATTTCTGGGATTCCGGTGGTAATGGACAGCTTCTATAATAAAGATCAGATCCAGATTTGTTCAACATTGAGTAAGAGCCTGCACTTGAAAATAAAGCTAAATGATCACTGCTTTCGGATTGGTTTATATTGCTCCTGCACTTGATGTTTGGCTCTCCATATCTCCTTTAAACTCTAATGTCCAGCAATGTGTTTGACTGGTTGACCTGATCTGGCATAGCCCATAATTTACTGTGGCAGACCATCTAATGGCATTTGCCATCAGTTAGACTTGTCCTTGGCACATTTAACTTTAAATTTTTACATGGCATGTTGCTGAATGTACAAGCTAATGACCAACACAGTGTGGGCGTGATCTGGGACATGAGTGAACAGGGCAAATAACTCTATCTCCTTACTAATCAGATTGAATGATCGTGCATAAACACAAGAACTGAGAGGGGGGAGAAATTTGAGGAAATTCAATGTCAAATCAGGTACAGAAAGGGAAATAGAGAAAGATTGGATTTAGAGTGGGAGAAAAAAGACAAGACTTTTAATGTAAAAATTTTACATTTTTAAAATGTCCAACAAATCAAGTCTCAAGGAATGAGACTGCACAATTGTATTGGTTCATTTTCAGTACCAGGGAAGTTGACCAGCAGCAATGAACACATCGCATTGATAAAAAGGCACTTAAAAAGTTTTTTTCAAATGTATTCTTTCATGGATGTGGGTGCCACTGGCAAGGCCAGCATTTGTTCCCCATCCCTAATTTCCCTTGAACTCAGAGGCTTGCTAGGCCATTTCAGAGGACAACTAAGAGTTAGTCACATTACTATGGATCTGGAGCCTCATGTCGGCGAGGCTGGGTAAGGACAGTAGATTTCCTTCCCTAAAGGACATTAGTGAAATGGGCAAGTCATAACTTTCTGCGGCATGTTTAGACTGTACGTAGCAGGCAAATGCAGCAACTTCACACAAATCAGTGCATTTGAATGGCGAGGCAAACAGTGAGATGATGTTTTTACAAAGCTAACTGCAGAGGGGTGCATCTCGGATAGCAGCAGCTTGATTCCCATATTTAACCACGCAGGCTTTGCACTTAAACGATGGAGAGAGGCATTAGCTTTGCCTTTATTTGTGGCAATTTATGGGCCATTGTGTCTGAACAAATATCAAACTGTTGTGGCTTAGCCCACTTGATAAACACAAGCCCCAGGGACATTTGTACATAGTGTTGAAGTACTACCACTACTTTTGGTGTGATGGCGAATGCTTATAATGGGATATCTAGTTTGTCCATTTGATGCTCTCTTGAAACGTTGAATGGAGAAATGAGGTGTCACCCACAACGGATCTCAGTGGGCAGGTTGATATGATGTGTTCTGTGGTTTGGGACTCGTGACCAAAATCATGCTTTGGGCCATGCCCCATCTTCTTATGGTGCAGCAACACGTCAAGCTGCCTTCAGCAGCGCCTTCCAAATCTGCAACCTCTGCCACCTAGAAAGACAAGGGCAGAAGATGCATGGGAATGCCACCACCTGCAAGTTCCCCTGCAAGCCACTCACCACCCTGACTTGGAAATATATCGCCGTTCCTTCAGTGTCGCTGGATCAAAATCCTGGATTGCTAACAGCAGTGTGGGTGTCCCTATACCACATAGACTGCAGTGGTTCAAGAAGGCAACTCATCACCACCACCTCAAGGGCAATTGGGATGCTCAGCAAATGCTGGCCTTGCTAGCGACACTCATCCCGTGAAAAAATAAATACAAAAATAATGGGAAATTATTCATGCCTTGTATGGATTCAGTTGATGCAAGTCAAAACCAGGAACCTCTGTTGTTAGCTCTGTGATGTTGCTGGTATTTCTTTATGCTGCATGAATCCCACTATTCCGTCCATTTGGTTAGTAGGTTGATACCAGTTGCATGAATGTGAGCTGCTGTTTCCCAGAACGGCTGGAGTAGTTTTTAAATGCTTTCCTGATGGTTTTGAGTTATCGTAAATGAGAAGGTTGGTGTTGCTCATGACTTTTTCCATCTTGGAGCACAATGGCCTCATGGTGAGAGGCAGGCAGGAAGATGTGAGAGAGCACCAGGAACATTATGTTGGAGAGTGGACTTAAGTGTCCCTGACGCTGTCTGGAAGATAACTGTATGTGCATGATCAAAATCCACCTGGCTTAAATATTGCAACGAAATGTTGCATTAAAAGCTATATCAGTAAGACAATTTGATGAAATAAATATGCAGAAGTCCTGTGTGTTTGAAATAATCCAATCTTGCTCCTATGTTTCCAATGCATAAAAGGGACTGACTTTTATCCTTTTCCCTGCATATTAAGTTGGTGCATGGACTCGAGCAATGGGATTAGTTACAGCATTCAAAAGGAATATTCTGTACAAATTTCAGTGCATTATTTTGCATTTTATACCCATACTAAAATGCCATTCCTAAACTCGTCTCTTTAATCGGTCTAAATCTCTTTTGAATGCTATCTTTTATACAATAATCATGTGACAATACAGAAGTATCTTCGCCTATATTTTTAAATGGTGGCAGCATGAGATCCTAAATGCATGCTAACCAAATTTTCCACCTCCAGTCCCTGCTTTTAATCAGTCATTTCTGTTTTCTGCATCTTGGACAATCCTAGGGTTAAAACAGAGTTGAAATTTTAGTGAGACTGTACTTTACCTGCTGGATGCCCCTTCACTTGAAGGAATTAAAGGCCAATGAAATTATGCTGTTGCAAAATAAGTTTGATTTTAAAATGCTACACGTTGAAACAAAAGTCTGAGCATTGTATTGTTTGTGTAAGTCTGCACAAGGTTTACTTGTGCTCTCGAAGAGTTTGGAACATTTGCAACTTTTGATAATTATAATTGATGGCTACTGATATGCAAAGGTGCACTTTGGAAATCATTCACATCTACCAGGAAAAGTGAAACTGCTGAATAGATATGTTGAGATTTTATTTGGAAAACAAAGTTGAATGGTGATCACAAATTTCAATAATTTATTTCATACGCCATGATAATTCCAATTAATTTTGTTAATACTACCTAAGACTGTAAAAGATGCAGATTGCACACTGGCTAATGTCCTTTATAATTGAGGAAGCCTGATAGTTTGCAGAGGAATAATATGAAACATCAATGGCAGACCTATTTGTAATACCTCTCCCTGGCTTCTCTCACACTTTCCTATCTGTGAAACACCTTGGGATAAGCTTTGGGCTAAAGATTCTAGACAAGTGTAAGCTTTTGTTGTTTCGTTATTCCCTCTTTCCAAGTACCTCCCAACTCTTTACCCATAACAAATATCCAGCTCTGTTGCCTGTAGTTTCTTGGGTCATCCCTCTGCCTCCCCTAAAAACAAATGGAAAAGGGAAGTATCCACTTTTAGAAAACCCAATTTTGAAGGGCCAGTCAAAGAAAATGGACTGGGCAGCACTGCTACAGGGAAAAGCAGGAAGTAAAGGGTAGATGTGGGCAAAAAATTGAGAAAATGAAAATTAGAAATGATGTGTTGGGTTGAGGGAAAAGCTTGTTCCTGAAGTATTAGAGAGAGCTAAAAAAAATTTTGAATGGTCTCAAACAATATTGGATTAATATGTGGAACTATTGGACAAGCAATCCACAGGAACTCAGGATGCTGGTGGACTGATATAAAAGACAGCTTAGAAATGGTCCCGCTTGTCCATTTCAGGAAATTCCTTGTAGTTGGAGTGTGGGACTGCATGCTGTTTCAGATTGATTGGAGCCTGTCTGGGCCAATTGGATGTTACTTTCTCCTATTGGTTGTACAGGAGGGTAGACTGAATGGGTTGAATGGCCTGCTTTCTGCTGGACTATTCTAAGCTGAATGGATGCTGAGAGTAATAGAATATGTTTGTTTAGTATTTTCTCCAAGAGAAATTGCCATTTTCCTTTGAAAACGCTTCTTGGACATGCTTAACGGTTTTATGTGAAGTTTATTTAATTTGTTAGTTGCAGCAATTTTTAAAAAAAACATCCCTGTGAATGGATTAACTACCTTTTTAATTTGGGTAATCCTGTCGCTGCACTTGTGGAATTTTCAATATTTTGAAACCAGATAGATAGGTAGTTGGAGTGAATGCAGGATAATTACAGTTGAGGGTAGCAATGTGTCTCATCTAGTTCATTAATTCAGAAAGACCTTGTATTATACCTTCTGCTGGTTCTAATTGTTTCCTAAATGATTGCAGGGTTTTTACATTCCACATGCTGATCATCTTTGTGTGAAATACTTCCTGATGTACTAGTTTTAAAAAATTATTTTACAGACCCACATGCAGAAAATTGGCTGGTTGATTTCCTGCTAGTAATTTTTTCTGGGTGTTGATCTGTTTTGAGATTAATATAGAGGGAGCTCTGTGGCTCCTTGTTCTATTCTTCTGGTGTAACTTACCCTGCTTTTCCCTCTCGCGGTGCTGCCCAGTCCAGTTTCTTTAACTGACCCTTCAAAATCTGCTTTTCTAAAATTGGATACTTCCCTTTTCCATTTGTCTTTAAAAGGAGATGTAATGATTCTAATTTTACCCACTTAATGCTTTAACTGTCTTGATTGCCTCTATAAGCTCACCCCTTGGATTCTTTGTTTCCGTGCTAAATGCCCAAATTAGTCCATCTTTTCCCAATAACCTGACATTTTACAGTCGAGGTCAACCTTGAAATTCTGTATCATCTGATTCCAGTGTCTGAATGTCACTTGTTTACCTTGATGAACAGAGCTGGACAGTGCTCAAGATGGATTTTACAGCAGTTACTGTTTTAATCTATTATTACAAATAATATAATGAATTAACAACTTACTAAAAGTCATAGTATTTTAAATTTCTAAATTCTAGTTCTACACTTCCTCCCATTGAAACTAAAGCAGCCCTTTTGAACTTCAGCTACAATCCTTTTATGAAGTCTTTTTTTTGAAAGCTCATTTTGGATATTTTTTGAAGGAAATATTTGTTGGGTGGGAAATGGTTCACAACTTGACACCAAATTTCTTGTCTCCGCAGTTACCCATCAGTAGATCAGGAGTGGAGGGAGAAGAGTGAAATACTTTAATATAAAACCCCAACCCCCCCCCCAGTAAAGCCTGAGAAGACATTATTTTCATTAGAAAGCTTCACCAAGTGAGGGCAGAAAACTTAAAAAAAAAAGACAGACCAGTAAAGTGGAACTCAGTAGTTGGCGTTGTCTGGGCCAGCCCTATATAAAATTTTGCTAAACTCCTGGTGATGAAGTGGGACAAAATACTGTGGTTTGTTTTGTAATAATCTTCACAAAGTTACAGCCAACTTATGTGTTTCTTCAGGGGATGCCGTTGATCTGCCTTCCGTCCAGTCACCAAGGTAAGAAATTATTTTTGAATTAAACAACGCAGTGTCATGGGGAGAAACCACAGTGGCTTGCATATCATACACCTGTTCATTTAATCTTTTAAATTGAGTTGCTGTTGTCAGTGTTGCATTGTCAGTAGGATCTAAATGAAGAGAAATTTTCATACAATGTCCACTATAACTGGGGAAGAAGACAATTGCTCTATAGTGGTTGTATTTCCCTTACTTGGCACCCTAGGCTGATTCATGAACTAACTTTATGAAGACAAAAACAAAATACTGTAGATGCTGGAAATTTGAAATAATAACAGAAAATGTTGGAAATACTCAGGTCAGGAAAGAGAAATAGAGATAATGTTTCAGGACTGAAAGCCTGCGTCAGAACTGGAAAAAGTTAGAAATGCAACAGGGTTTAAGTAAGTACAGAAGTGGGGAAAGGGGAGGAAAGAACAAAAGGGAAGGTCTGTACTAGAATGGAAAACGGGAGAGATTGAACGGCAAATGGGATGATGGTGCAAGGTAAAAGGAGATAGTAATGGGATAAGTAAAGAAACAAAAGATGGATCCAGAAGAGGTGTAAATGGGGATAGCACAGATGCTATTGAAAGAATGGGGCAAAGGTTATGACCTGAAATTGTGAAACTGTGTTGAGATACAATTTAACATAGAAATGTGACTTTATACATTTTGGCAGAAAGAATGAGGAGAGGTAATATAAACTAACAGGTACAAATCTAAAGGAGGTACAGGAGCAGAGACCTGGGGGTATATATGCACAAATGGTTGTAAGTGGCAGGAGGGGTTGAGAAGTATTTTAGAAAAAGCACATGGGATCCTGAGTTTGATGCATAGAGTATAAAAGCAAAGAACTTATGATGAACCTTTATAAAACACTGGTTTGGTCTCAACTGGAGTATTGTGTCCAATTCTGGGCAACACACTTCAGGGATCATGTGGAGACTTTAGAGAAAAGATTTGCGAGAAATGTCTCCAGGGATGAGGGACTTCAGTTACTCGGATAGATTGGAGAAGCTCAGATGGTACCCCTTAGAGAAGAGAAGGTTGATGGGAGATTTGATAGAGTTGTTCAAAATCATGTAAGGTCTAGACAAAATAGATGGAGAGGTACTGTTCCCATGGGCAGAAGGGGAAAGAATATGAGGACATAGAATGAAAGTGTGATGTGAGGAGGAACTTTTTTTATGCAGTGAGTGGAATTGGAAAGCACTGCCTGAAGTGGAGGAAGATTTGATTATACCTTTCAAAGAATTAAGTAAGCACCTTAAGGAAAAAATTAGCAGGGTCACGGAAATGGCTGTTGAGTGGGACTAACTAAAATTGCTTTTGCAGAGAGCCAGCATGGACTCAATGAGCCAAATGGTCTCCTTGTGTGCATTCTATGATTCTAATGAGTCCAGTAGGATCTAAAATGCCAAATTGAAAGTTGAGCTGCTGTTGTTTGAGATTATGTTGGATTTCATTAGAACAGTGTAAGAGGCCAAAGACAATGGGTGGATAATTAAAATGGTAGGTGTACGGATGTTTGGAGTCACGCTTGCAGGCTGAACAGGGATTCTGGATAACTTTATTAAGACATGTTTTACCCCCAACCCTCTCCAGCCCTTTCACTGAGGGAAATCTGTCTAATTTTAATGAGCTTATTACTAATTTGATGAGGCCAGATTGGCAATTGAACTTGGGTTTTTCCTGGACTGTATGGCTCAGCATTGCACAGAGCTGTCCATTTGTACACTGAGCAAATGAGCTGCTCACTGGACTGAAACTTTAATTAGACAATGAGCAACTTTTTTTTTTCATTTTGTCACGTTCCTTCCATTCAGTGCATAATTGAAATTATGTCCTTGTGCTTTGATTTTTAAAACCATTTTCATTCCAATTTGTTCTTAAATCAGCAAAAGCTGAAACCCAAACTAAATGTGGTTTGGCAATATCAGGGGGACTGTCGGATCACTGTGCTGTTGGCAATAGTTGAATTGGAGGATGCTGTTTGATCTGAAGTTTTGTCACTGCAGTGCTGAAGGAGATTCCATCAAGGTCTATGTGAGAGTGCGACCGCCAGCAAAGAAAACAGAATTGTTTACTGATGGAGACCAAGGGCTGTGTTTGGCAGTTACCTCATCAAATACTATCTGTCTCAGTTCAAAACCTGAACCCAAGATTTTTACATATGATCATGTGGCTGATATGGACACTACTCAGGTACAGTAGAAATAAGATGAAACTTGGTATTCTACAGTGAGCAGATATCTATTTTAATGCAGTGTTGTGGACAAATATAGAGAGGAAGCATGATTGATTCCTCCAAATTTTTTATTGAGTTCTTTTACCACCCCTGACCCATGTCTTGTTGCTTCTCCTGACTGAGGGGCCAGGTAGGTTGCTGATTACATGCTTTGGTTGCAATTGACCTGACCATAGCAATGTTGGTGAGTAATCAGTGTTGATTTTTTTCAATTTATATGGTTATTCTTTTGCTCCACCCACGCACTCTGTATTTTATCAGCTACTACCAAACATTGACTTTATTTCAGCCTATGATAGCATTGCTGAGGTCAGAAACGCTGTATGTGGACAATTACTACCCACATCTCAATATGGAGTAGAGTATTGAACCACAATATTGTGTCCTCTCTTTCTGTGCATTTTATGGGTGTTTTTTAAACCTGTTCAATCTTATAACGCATGTCAGCATGCTTAAGGATGGTATTGCACTATGCTACTAATCCAGCTTTTCCTACAGCCAAAAAATGGACATTGCAGAATCAATATACATTGCAACATGCTATAACTCCTATACAGTCTAAAGTCTGGGATATGACCAAAAATGTGTAATGTTGGTTTGGCATGTAGCAAATGCTTTGCAAGTTGAGTTTTATTTTCTGCTTTAATATGTTTGGAAATATGAATATGTACAGCAGTAATATAAGTAACAATTCAAAATTCCAAAGAGAGAAGGAGGGAAACGCCACTGGCTTGGCAGGCAGCAGATACATACCTGTGATGTGTTCTGAAAGATAGTGGTAAACATCATATTGCATTAATTGTACTGCTTTCTTTTTTAGTTTTTGCTCACAAATTCTGATAAAGACTCAGTTCAAACTTGTGTTATATCTACATGTAAAATTTCAACTTAATTAGTTTACATTTATTCATTAAAGAGCCAGAAATAGGAAAATATCTAGTAGAGACAGAACTGGCATTTAGGTGTCCTTTTTTGTGTTGGCATGATTTAAAAAAAAATGCACAGTATGCTTTGACTGCCAGACTTAAAGGTTGCACTGATGTTTCTCGCTGATATATTTTTGCGGTATCTTTTCCCTTTGTTTTTTTTTAAATCGGCTGATGAATTCTCTGCTCCATAAGCTCCCATACCATGATCACCATCATAATAGCTGAATTCAAACATGGGCACCTTTGGGTAGGCCTCTTTAGGTGAAAGGTGGGAATGCTGTTAACTATTTTACTACGTTTCAAAAAAAAACTGAGGCTTGCATTTGTATAGCACCTTTCACGACCTGAGAATGTTCAGTGTTTTACAGCCATACGGACATATGAATTAGGAGCAGGTGTAGGCCATTCAGCCCCTTGACCCTGCTCCGCCATCCAATAAGATCATGACTGATCTGATGTGGCCTCAACGCCACTTTCCTGCCTATCCACTATACCCTTGGGTTCCTGTCTAATCGGTCTAGCACCTTAAAAATATTCGTTGACCCGCCTCTACCGCTCTCTGGGGAAGAGTTCCACAGACTCAACCCTTGAGAGAAAAAAATTCTTCTCATCTCTGTCTTAAATGGGAGACTCTTTATTTTTAAACTATGTCCCCTACTTCTGCTCTCTCCCACAAGGAGAAACATCCTTTCAGTGTCCACTTTGTCAAGTCCCCTCTGGATCTTGTATGTTTCTTTATTTTTCTAAACTCCAATGGATACAGACCCAACCTGTCCGACCTTTCCTTGTAGATGGCCTCCTCATCCCAGGAATCCCAATGAGTGAAGTACTTTTTAAAAATTGTTGTTTGTTGCTTTTGCAACATGGGGTCATGCAATAGCCAGGCCCCACAAACAACAATCTGGTGATAACCAGTTTTCAGGTGTTGAGGGATAAATATTTACTTGGTTTTGAGGTTGTGACAATTTAGTCGGTGATGTTTTAATAATACATAAATAAGAAGAATGCACAGTGTTGTAAAATGATCCATGTGCCTGGAAAATGTTGATTAAATATGCATTTTCTTACCCTCCATTCTGCAGGAAGCCGTATTTTCAGCCGTGGCTCGGGGCATCATTGAGTCTTGCATGAACGGATACAATGGTACCATTTTTGCTTAGTAAGTATTTTGTAAATTATTTTACAATGAAATAATTTGTTTGTTAAAAAGAGTTGTAAGGGTGTTTCTGCATAGTTTTTAAATTACAATGAAGTGGTGAAATAGGATATCAAGGAGGTTGCTGGAGTTCCTTCAATTTCTGTCTCCATGGATTAAAGCTTTTAATTTTTGATGTTAAATTTGATTCCAGTCAGAAATCATGATGCCGTGTTGATAATATGTATTTTGGCGTTCCCAATGGTGTTACCAATAGGTATGTGCCTGCAGCGCACACCTGTGCTGATTTAATACCAGTTGGTACCAAATTGGCATTGGTACACTGAGGATATCTGTTGTAAGAGGTGTGTTATTTGTGTGCTTTGTGAATGCATCAAATGTTCTTTGGATGGTATTCCTGAGAACCATCATTTTTTTGCATTTCATAACATGCCTATCCTATATTGTAAACTGGACAAAGTTGTTGTGTGATGTTGCAGGTTTAAAGTAACAGATTGTTATGCTCGAGGCCCTTGGAGCTCACAATGTCATTGACTGCCAGCTTCAAGCCCATCTCTACAGAATCTCCAGTCCAGCTTCTGTCAATGTCACAAACTGATATTGTTTGACCGAGATCCTCACGAATGACATCCTTTGTGACTGTGACCATGGACCATGTCCTCCTCAGTCTTTCTGCAAAGTTCAACGCACTGATCATGTCCTTTTCTATCAAGACTATCAAGTTGCCGAACTGCTTTGGACTGCTTTTGCATGGTTTCCACTTCTAACCATCTAAATGTGGTCAGCACATCTCTGCTGATAGCTTCAGTTCCCTTCCTCATGGAACACAAAGGATTTACCCTTTCCTTTCTCAAGTATATGCTGCCCCTTAAACATCATCTGCAGGCTTCTGTAGGTACTGCTGATGACATTTAGCTTTAATTCTCCACCACATAAACATCTCAGTGCTACCAGACTGCAAGTTCAATGTGTCACAATTTTTCAGCTGAATGTTGGTTTGATGAAACCATTTTTTTGCAACCTGGAACAAGATTTTCTGCTTTGGTGCTGATTTAACCCTTTCTTTGGTTTTTGCTCAAGCTGAATATGACCATGTGTAACTTTTGACATCGTATTCAACTTCAGCTGAACCCCAAACACCACATCCTTGCTCTTGTCAAGAGCACTTTCTTCCATATCCACAATATTGCTCCATTGCCACTGCTGAAAACCTTATCCTTGTTCTTCTCATCTCTAAATACAATAGTTTCCTTGCTATCTTTTGTTTATCCACACTGTGCATCTAATTTGTTCAAAATGAAGCTGTCTGATTCTTGTCGTGCTCCAAGCTTTTTTTGCCCATCACTCCCATTTTTGCAACACTACATTGGCTCCTGTTCCACAGCGTATTAAGTTCAAATATTTGGCCTTTAAATTACTTCAAGGCCTCAATCCATCCTATCTCAGCCACCTTTTTGCTGTCCCAACTCTGACTTCCTTTTGAGACCATGTATGTCTCTTTTTTTTAATCTGAAAGAGGAGTAATTTTTCAAGTGCTTGTTTAAAAATGAATGTTCAGTGGAATATGATGAAGTAGGTATTAATTTTCAGGTTGTTCTACTGAACAAGGAAGGCTGACTAAATTTTTAGTCTGTCTTTAAAGTTTCTCACTCGTTTACTCTCACCCACCCAAAATATTGCATTAAAGTCAACATTGTGAAGAGTGACTTACGAAAAATGATATTTCTTTTTCTAGTGGACAGACTGGTTCAGGGAAGACGTTCACAATGTTGGGTATGTACACAATTTTAAACTCTTCTTTATATTTTAATTGCTTAATCTGTCAGATGATGAAAAACCTGATGGACCAATAGTTAGGAAGCTTTGATTCAGTGAGAGACATTGCATCTGGAAAATCTGTAGTTGCCAATTTAACCTAATATTGGGTATAGTATACAAAAATCATCCTATTAGAAAACATTAAGATACCATTTTGAAATGTTAATATATGGTGACACATTATTTCATGATTCTTTATATCTTACCTATAGATAAGTAATAAATAAAAGCTACTAATGATGTGTGCAAAGAATTGTTGCAAAAATCTTATACAGAGATTGGCTTGCTCTTGGTTTTTAAGTTGTTATTTTGGTCTCTTACTCCCTGCTGTGTTTCAGTTGTGGTTCAGTTGCTAGCACACTTGCCTTTGAGTCAAAAGGTTCAAGTCCCATTCCAGGACTTGAGCACAAAAATCGAAATTGACACTCCATTGCAGTACTGAGGGAACGTCGCACAGTTGAAGGTGCCATCTTTCGGATGAGATGTTAAAATGAGGCCCTGTCTGGACCTCTCGGTGGACGTAAAAGATACCATGGTACTATTTCAAACAAGAGCAGAGGAGTTCTCCCCTGTGCCCTGATCAATAGTTACTCCTCAATCAACACTAATAAAACACATTATCAGGTCATTATCACATTGCTGTAAGTGGGAGCTTGCTGTGTGCAAATTGATATATTTCCTACATTACAACAGTGACTACACTTCAAAAGTACTTAATTGGCTGTAAAGTAGTTTGGGGAATCATGGCTGTGAATGGAGCCGTATTTATGCAAATTAGTTATACAAGGCATTGGTGAGACCACATCTGGAGTACTGTGTATGGTATTGGTCTCCTTATTTAAGGAAGGATATAACTGTGTTGGGTCAGAGAAGATTTACATAACTAATACCTGGAATGGGAAGGTTGTCTTATGATGAAGGGTTGGACAGGTTAGGCTTGTATCCAATGAAGTTTAGAAGAGGAAGACGTGACCTGATTGAAACATTTAAGATCCTGAGGTGATCTTGACAGGGTGGATGTGGATAGTATGTTTCCTCTTTGGGAGAATCTAGAACTAGGGGTCACTGTTTAAAAATAAGAGGTCACCCATTTAAGACATGAGAAATGTTTTCTCTTAGATGGTCATAAGTCTTTGGAACACTTCCTCAAAAGGTGGTGGAAGCAGTGTCTTTGAATGTTTTTAAGGCAGAGGTAGATAGATTCTTGGTAAGTGAGTGGGTGAAAGGTTATCGGGGGTAGGCGGGAATGTAGAGTTAAGGTTACAATCAGATCAGCCATGATCTTATTGAATGGTGGAACAGGCTCAAGGGGCCGAGTGACCTATTGCTAGTCCCAATTTGTATGTTAGTGTGTATGTTTTTTGTTTAAATTTATTTATTTTTTTGATACCTTCATCTACTCAATTCCACCAAGGTTGGAATTTTCTGTTGGGGAATGACTTGTATGGATTTCTGTGCTAAAATTCCATAACTTAATGGATTTAGACAATGGACTGTAGGGGTTATTTTGAGAAGCTCAGCTTTCTAACCTCATTATCTACGAGGATGTTGAAAATAGAGTTTGAATACTATAAGACTAATTATGGAATCCTCTGCTTCTGTGCAGCATGACTCTATGCTGGATGCATTGCCATGCAAAATTATCCCTTAGGGGATCATGTACTCGTTTGTTTTCACCCATGTTTACAAAAGTACAAAGCTCAAACCTTATTTTTATAATGGTAATAAATATTGTGTTTTTTGTTTTCAGGTCCCTCTGATGATTCTGAGAACTTCACTCATAATTTGAGGGGCGTAATCCCTCGCAGTTTTGAATACCTCTTTTATTTGATCAATCGAGAAAAAGAAAAGGTATCTCTTAGATTTTATGCTTTTTTTTACATTTTTTATAATGTAACATTTACAATTGCATAAAGTGTTGGACTTGAAATATCGCAAAGCACTTCAGTGAATTACCATGACTTGGGTAGACAAATGCAGCATCTGTGAATGACTAGTTAATCTGTGTTTTAATGTTATTAATTGAGGGAGGAATGTTGGCCAGGACACGGAGAACTCACTGTTCTTTGGTAGTTCCTATGGCTCAGCTGGACAATATTTCAACATAACACCTCATCTAAAGCATGGCATCTCTGAGAGTTCACCCTTATTTCAATACCGCAGTGGTCTGCAAACCTAGATTGAACCCAAGTCCGGTATTGTGCCAGAATGTACAGCTTTCTGAACCACGTTTGTTTGTTTGTTTTGTATCTTCCCACTATCCCCCAAAGGGAAAAATGTGTTTGTAAGTGTTGGAAAGACTAGCAGGCTGTTTATCAACCTGTTGAGCCAAATCATGAAAGCTCCTTCCATGGCCAACAAGTCCTGGAGTGGACTTAAACCCGGAGCTTCTGGCTCAAAGGCAGGGATGCTACCTACTGGGCCACAAGACTCCAGTCACAGGTGAAAAATAACCAACAACTGAGCCAAGCTGTTCAATGAGATTTTCTTGAAATTTAATAATCTACTTCTATATCCCTTAATAGGCTGGTGAAGGCAAGAATTTTCTGTGCAAGTGCTCCTTTATTGAGATTTACAATGAACAAATATTTGACCTGTTAGACCCTGCTTCATCCGGCCTATTTCTTCGTGAAAACATAAAAACTGGGGTCTTTGTAGAAGGGGTGGTCGAACAAGTTGTAACTTCAGCAGCTGAGGCCTATCAGGTAATTTAGTACCACTTCACTTACAATGGTCCAATCTTAATGTAGACACTTTGTTTAGTAGTGATCACACAAGTTCTACTGTTTTATTTTACCAGTTGGCCAGGTCACTTGCTGTAGCATTTTTTGAAAGTATTTTAAAGAGGATTTTTTTTTATATTCAGGTGTTTTTCCAGCGGTTCATTAAACGCTCAAAAATGGTGTATTCTGAAAATGCATCAAATTTTATCATACTGTTAACTGCAGTGAGTGGTGCTGCAGTAGATTAATTGTTGATGTTTAAGCTTCTGTGCTTGTTTAAAACTCTATATAAAATTCTCATGGCAAATGAAGTAATGGCATCAATCTACTGATTGTGGCATTGAGCAAGACTATTTACTAAATTGCTAAAGTGTTTTTAAGATTTGCATGTTACCTTGTCCTTTTTTTAGTTTATGAATTCAACTATAATTGACCATTAACTCGAATTATCCTGTTTGTCATGAAAACCTGTGCTTTAATTGAGCAATGTGATGACCACAGTTCTAAAAATGGTACTGGATGTTAATGAGTCCACTAGATTAGGACCCAAGGAGAAAAAGAAATTAGTGTATTTAAAATTACAATTGCGGTTCGTTAATATACAGGAATTGTGGGCAGGTGCAGAAAAGGAATAAAACATTTTCTAATTTTTGATAGGTGTTATCCATGGGATGGCGGAACCGAAGTGTAGCTTCCACCTCAATGAATCGCGAGTCATCACGGTCTCATGCCGTCTTCACAGTTATCATACAATCAAAGGAAAACATCAACAACCTAGTTAACATCCGAACATCGCAGCTGAACCTGGTTGACTTGGCAGGGTCAGAACGACAGAAGGATACACATGCTGAAGGGCTTCGGTTAAAGGCACGGACGATTTTACATCTTCTGTTTAACAATTGCAAATTACAGGGACCAGTTACTGCATCATACAACTGGAGTCTTTCATATTCAAAAGATGCTGCAGTTACAATAACTAGGGGCTGGATATTATGCTTCCCCACTGTTGGGTTTGAAGGAATGGGGGAATGTAAAATTTAATGGGTGGCCTTCCCATCACCTAGCTGCCCCCCCCCACCTTTGCCCCCTGACCTTTTATGGGGGGCAGGGAAGGCATTGGGTGGCCCATCTGCCCTTGGGCCTGTTGAATCCCTTCAGTGGAAGATCAATGGCCACTTAAGGGCTCCATCCCACTCCATCAGCATTTTAGCCACGGTTGGGGAAGGCGTACGCCAAACGGGAAACGCAGCAGCTTTAGCTGCATTGGCTAGTGTCGGGCAGGGATGGTCGGGGCGGGGGGGGCTTCTTTCCGGTTCCACTGAGCCCATTGTATGCACACGCCTCAAGGTCAACCATCCCTCCCCACCCTTAACCTTCCCCGCCCCCAAACTCCCCTCACTGAGACTCCCCAATCCCAGATTGCCTGGGCTTCTCAGCATGGGACTACCTGGCCATCCAATTGGCCAGCAGCTCCATGCTGGGACCTCCCACCCGAGATAAAGGCAGAAGTCTCACCTGAAAGCAATTAACGTTGCTCCCAGCGTTACATTGTCGCGGGACAGCTGTTGGGATCATGGGTAGTTTTCCCCACGCACCTGACTTTTTAGCTTGAGGGGGCAGGGACCTCCATGGTGCCCTGTGAAATCCAGCCCTAGTTATTAGAACTATTTTGCCTACATGGATAGATAGGGGCTTTTACCAAGTACAGAAATATTTCAATGTATGCATGTGATCGAATTCAAATGGCATCTGGGCAAATCTTGATTCCAATTTTAAAATTCTTAAAATTGTTTCTCACCAATCTCATGGCTGATTGAGCACCATACAATTATTTTACTTTCATCAAGCTACATTATTTGAAAAATTATGAAAATTAAAGCAGAAGAATTCTATGTCTTTTTTTTGTTATCACTTTTCTTTTTTCTGTATGTTTTAGGAGGCAAGCAGTATAAACCGATCACTGAGTTGTCTGGGACATGTTATTATGGGCCTTGTTGATGTGGCCAATGGAAAAAACAGACATATCTGCTACCGAGATTCTAAGCTGACATTCTTGTTGAGGGTAATGTAACTGTTAGATTGTTAAATATTTGGAGATTTTAAACAATTAAAGGATTCTTTTTCTGCTCACAGGTTAAATAATATCATTTTGTAACATTAAAAATGATGTATCATTCATCATAAACTTTATTTTGGAAGTGGACACCATGCTTTTGGATAAGTGGATCTTAGATAATATTTTAACAATCCATACTGATTAAAAATATAGAAATATTGACAAATCAATAGATAGCATATCTTGAGGAAGCCCGTTTACTAACAGCAGCTTAGCTATAACAGATTAATGAATAATTTTGTTGCAGGACTCTCTTGGAGGAAATGCGAAGACTTACATTATTGCAAATGTTCACCCTGGGTCACGGTGTTTCGGTGAAACGCTCTCCACGCTTCAGTTTGCTCGTAGAGCTAAGCTAATCAAAAATAAAGTGAGTTCAAGTTTTTGATTTGTTCAATGTGTATCTCTAATGCTGGCTAACCAGGTTACGGTTATGCATCTTTATCATGTAATTAAGAACATGTAATAATTTGGCTGGTTACGGAGCAGTTGAGCCATACAAACCAGAAAAGTTCAATCTTCAGTGTAGGTTAAATCAGCTGGTGCATAGTAGAAGCCTTACAGCTGGCTTCAGCATCCAAGCTACGGGTGAGGGAAATGAGGGTTCAAGCTTCTGATTGTTCTCCCTTGATGGAAGTGTTTGTACGTAAGCATGGTGCAAGAAGTGTAGCAAGCTTGGTTGTAGTGTCTTCAGCCAAATAGCCTGCTGACATCCATTGTCTAGGATCTCACATTAGATAATGTAGGACCCCTGTACTCTTTCAAGAACTAATATCTTTTTAGAAGAGTACAGGGAAGATAAAAGTTAATTTTTGAAAACCTGAATGTAAAGGGTTATATTTCATTCTGTAAGCTTTATGATCTCTTTGTAGCTTTTGATTTAATTTTTTTTTCTTTTGAAACTGAACTGCAATGATCCATGTGGATGCTGTCTTTTAAATAAAAACATTATATCAGTCAACCAAAGGCAAGATGGCTAATGCTGTGCAAGAACATCTTATAAAATTATTGCCTTGTGATTATTTGGTTACTGTTAGATTGATGTAGCACCAACTTGTTCCCTCTTCGTTGTAGGCCATAGTAAATGAAGATACTCAAGGCAACATCCACCAGCTACAGGCAGAAATCAAGAAGCTGAAAGAACAACTTTCTGAGCTGTCTAAAGGACAAATATCACAGGGGGAAGAGGCTAAGAGAGGTAAGGAATCCAGTTAAGACGACAGACTTTGAGGAATAAAGGATTGGAAGCAGCTTTTAAGAAAGCTGCTGAACTTAATGAAGGAACTTTTATGTTAGTGGACCAAATGCCTGCTGCAACCAAGTGGCTTGCTTTGGGGTCTAACTGATTCTTCAGTTGGCCACAGGAAGCATACAAAGACCGTACAAATCCATAAAACATCAACCAGTTAATTGCTGTTGAGCAGTTTGCCTTGGCTTGCTTTACTTAAATTGTTTTGGGTTCAAGCAAAAACACTTTTGTACTAATGTGAAGCGTGCAGTCTATTGAGTAAAGCTAATGTAGCTTCATGGTGACTGAAAATGTTTTTAAAAATCCTAAAAGTTTGGTGAATGCTTTCTTTCACTCTATCAGATGCTGTTTCTGTGGATGAGCATGAAGTAGATGACAGTGAATGGAAGAATCGTTTTCTGGAAGCCATGCTTCTCTGGGAGAACAGTGAAAGTCAAAATCAGGTTAGATCCCAGCTAAATTTCTTTCCCTTGGAGGAGAGGGCAAAGTAATCTCAAATTGAAGCAGTACGTATCAGCAGCAGCAAGACTTAATAAGTGGCAAGTAATATCCGTACCACACAAGTGCCAGGCAATGACCATCTCCAATGAGAGAGCATCTAGCCATCTCCCCTTGATAGCCAATGGCACTAACATCTCTGAATCTCTCACCATTAACATCCTGGAGGTTACCATTAGCCAGAAACGGAACTGGACCAGCCATATAAGCACTGTGGCAACAAGGGTGGAGACTTTGTGCTGAGTAACTCACCTGATTCCCGACAGCCTGTCCACCATCTGCAAGATGCAAACCAGGAATGTGATGGAATACTCTCCACTTGCCTATATGAGTGCAGCTTTAACAACACTCAGAAAGCTCAGTGCAACACAACCTGCTTAATTGGCACCCCATCCACCACTTGAAATTTTCACTCCCTCCAATCCAGCACAAAGTGTGTCCCATCTACAAGATGCCCTGCGGCAATTTGCCAAGGCTCCTTTGACACGATCTTCCAAACCCCTGACCTCTGCCACCTAGAAGGACAAGGGCAGCAGATGCATGAGAATACCACCACCTGCAAGTTCCCCTCCAGGCCATATACCATCCTGACTTGGAGATTTATTACTGCCCCTTCTGTTATGGCACAGTGGATGGTAGATGCCGAACTGCTCAAATCCCAGAGGGAAACTTGAAACAGCTGTCACAACTGTTTTGCAATTTGTATTTTATTTCGAGATACATGCCTTGAATTCAGTAGTAATAAGTCCACCAAGACTTAGAGCCTTTTTATAAAACTAAATTAAACATTAATAAAAGAAAAGGTTTTAAGCGCATATATATGTCTACAATTTACTACTATAATAACTCCTAATTTCCCTAATTAACCTGGCTCCCAGCTACAGCTCTGTTAAGGCAACAGTAAAAACAAATAGATTAAACAGACCCAGGCAAAGCACACAACACCCTGGACGGTGATATTCAAAGTGAGTTTTTTTTAGCTTCTGTTCCTGTAGACAGCAACTTGATACCCAGAGGCTGGAGGCTGTTTACACTTGTGTTATATCTTAAAATGCCTTCTCCCTTACACATAACCTAATCTCCTTCATGCATGTTTCTCCATTTTTAATGTAAATTCCATTGTTCCAATATGCCTTTGCAACTTTACCATTCTCATAATATAAATCTTTCATAGTATTCATATTATCAGTAACTTTTGTGAAAAATAAACACAGTATTTGGCTTTGCTTCTTCTGGCTATTTGTAACATCTTACCATCGCTTTGAAATTCAAACTAACCTAATTTATCTATAAATGAAAATGTTCCTCACACCTCACATTCTGTAACTTCAGCCACGTTTACGTATTTAGCATTTCAAACTTAGCTTCCTTTTTGATAACTCAAAACCTCCAGGCCAGCTGTCTCCAATTCAATTAAATCCCCCCGCCCGCCACACACACACACACATATACACACGCACACACACACTAATCCAAACCCCACTATTAACCTACCTTTACAATAAATCACAATATTACGGAAATTATTATATTTTCATGGCACTTCACTGTTGTTGGATCAAAATCCTGGAACTTTCTCCTAAAGAGCACTTTGGGTGCACATACAGAAGAACCTGGATTGCAGCAGTTCAAGAAGTGGCTCATGACCATCCTGTTGAGGGAAGCTAGGGATGAGCAGTGAATACTGACGTTGACAATGATGCTCATATCCCAAGAACAATATTTAAAAAATAAAGCTGGCTGATTTTCAGCCATTTTAATTAATTCAACCAATTTGGGTTCATTTGATTGGCAGTGATATTGACTTTTCTCTTTATAAATGTGACAGAATCTACTGCAGGGTGGAATTGCAGTAGCACTTAAAGTAATATTGTCCTAGACCTGTTGCACAATGTAGGAATCAATAACTGCATGATC
Organism: Cetorhinus maximus; assembly: GCF_964194155.1. Classification (NCBI taxonomy): domain Eukaryota; kingdom Metazoa; phylum Chordata; class Chondrichthyes; order Lamniformes; family Cetorhinidae; genus Cetorhinus; species Cetorhinus maximus. Next base: position 200,695,250 of record NC_135881.1, read on the forward strand.
TCTGCTGATGCTAGTCATATCCCAGAAAACAATTGACTGGAGAGACAGAAAATTAGGGAATGTGGAAAAGAAAACATTCCTCCTATTGCTGAAAAAGCTTTTGTGTCTTGTTTCTTTATCCCATTCTTGTGTTTCAGAACCTGAAAGAAAAAATTGGTCAACTTAAAGATGTGTGCGCTAAAAAGGAAAAGATACTTCAATCAAACAAAATGATTGTGAAGTTCAGGGAGACGAGCATAGCACGACTGGAAAAGTTTCTGAAAGAATCCCAAGGAAACCTACCTCCTGATGAAAAGGATGCAGAGATCATTGAGCTGAGGGAAGAAATTCAAACTTTGAAAAAACAGGTAGGATATCTAGATAGAAAGTGGCCTGCTTAGAATTTTAACTCCAATATTTGTCTTGAAGCATCTTCAAATAGAGTAATTCATTTGAATTGCTAACTTCTTAAACTATGAAATCACTATCTTTCAACTCGGTTCAGTGAAGCAAGAGATTGAACCAGTATATTTGGCTAACAGTTTGAGATGAATTTAGTGCTGTTGGTTGTTATAGTTAACTCGCAGTCCAAGTTAATGTGGCAGCATGCACTTTTCCATGCATGTTGTAGACTGGAGCTGTGGATAGTGATGTTTTATCCAATGTTTTTTCCATCACATGACTGACCAGGAATACCTCCCATTCTTACCACCTGCCACTGCCTTGTGTTCGTAGAATTTCCAGGTTGATACTCAAACCTGTTTGGCCATGTTATGAACACACCAACCTTGCCCATCAAGTCCTGGAGTGGGATTTGAATCTAGAGTTTCTGGCTTTGAGGTAGGGACGCTACCCACTGGACCACAAGATCCCCAAATGATTAGTAACTTCTGATAAACTATGCAGTTGTAGTAAGGTGACACCTATGTTTTTTTTAAAAATAAAATGGAATACCAAAAATGTAGTTGAATTCCACATATACTTGGAGCAAAGGAATCTAAAAGTGCATATCCGTAGATCATTAAAAGTAGCAACACAAGTTAAAGTAGCCATAAACAAAGCACAGATTCATTTTTAGAGGAGCAATTGAAAAGCATGTAAATTATGTTAAACTTATATAGCACCTTACTATAAAAGCAAAATGCTGGAAATTTGAAATAAACACAGAAAATGCTAGAAATACTCAGGAGAGAGAAACCAAGTTAATGTTCAGATCTTTGACCTTTTGTCAGAACCTTGGTATAGTATAGAAATTTGGTTAGACCCTACTTGGATTGCTGTGTATTTTCTCCTCTCTGTATTGTGAGAAGGATATACAAGCATGGAGATGGTGCAAAAATGATTTACAGGCATGTTACCAGAACTAAGAAGGTATAATTATCAGGAAAGATTGAACAGATTGGGTTTCTTTTCTTAAGAAAAGAGAGTGACCTAATAAAGGGCCTTATATAAACCCCCTTCATAATTTTAGAGAGGGCTTCCACTTGTGGGGAATCCAAAACTCAGGGCCATAATCAGACAATAGTCTTTAATAAATTCAATAAAGAATATAAAGTAGTTAGAATTTGAAACTTATTTATCACATGAAGCAGTTGAAAAAAATAGCATAGATGCCTTTAATGGGAAGCTAGATGAACACATGAGGGAGAAAGGAATAAAAGGATATGTAGACAGGGTTCGTTGACTAGGGTGGAAGGAGGCGCGTGTGGAGGATAAATGCCGGAATAAACCAGTTGAGTCAAATGTTCTTTTTTGTGGTGTACACTCAATGTGATTCGTATTGTAGTAATTTATAATATCTTGTGCTACTAGATTGAACAAGACCCTCGGGTTGCCAGTTATGCAATGGAGAATCGTGCACTGCGGGAAGAAAACAAATACCTAAACTCCTTGGAGAGTGTGAAACGTGCTAAGGAAATTACTTTACACATGGCAGCAGAATTGGAAAGGGCATTTTTGGAAGCCTCTATTTCTGATAAAAATAGCGAAGGTAAATATACTGCATTTTTACAATGTTTGTAATTTGACATGCAATTTGCTCGACAAAGCTGCAGCCTGAGAAGTGACTACTAACATAGCGTCAGTATAATCAATTGCCATACTTGTATTCTTTTTGCTGTTCCTGATTTAGCACTAATATCTGGCGTGTTGTTCCCTTGAATTGTAATATGTAAGAGATGCTTTGTCAATTCATTTATAAGGTCAGACCTTGTACCAGTCACCCGTCAAAGTTGAAAACGTCTCTGCAGTATCACAAGAAAGACTTAAAGCTCGACTTCTGCAAGCACAGAGTGACATATCTTCTGTGAAACAGGAATATGAGGAGTTTCAGGAGCTGACCAAGTAAGTCAACTAGTATTTGTTTGAAAATTTCTACCAAATAACATAGTGCTATCAGTCTTAACTGCAGTTATTTTGTTATCGTGTTTATTCACTTACTTCTTTCATGAGCTGGCCAGGGAGGTGAAGTAGACAATGTTCAGCAAACCTTTCCTACCCCCTGCCTCATACTGGGGAGGTGAGCAGTGTGGTCCTGAAAAGAGCTGCTCAGGGGCTGCTGAGTTCCGCTTCTTCCATCTAGTGAAAAATGACCCTAAGGCCTGAGCTGCTGTCTGCAGGTTCACTGCCCCAGTGAATCCACACCTGCTGCTAGGTCGTTTGTCCATCGCTGCAGGACTTGAGAGATAGATAATAGATTTCAGATAATAGAAGGATGATAAACATGACTTGTGTGAATTGGATTGTAGCAAGGGAGGGTTGCACATCGTCAGCCTCACTCTCTTGTCCTGACCTATCTTGGTTCAGTTGCAAGACAAATCTAGATGGCTGGGGATAGATCCGGATGCAGTGGATGACCATGACGTCTTGTGTGCCTTGTTGAGCTCTATGGGTTCCACAACATGGTGCTTCAAGACCATTGGAACTTAGATTGGTCTCAACTGCCCAATCTGCGGGAATCTGTCTTCACGTGCCAGGGTGGACCAATCCCTAATTTGCCACCAGTAGGAGGCCGATGGCTATGCTCACCTGGTTTGGCCCGCCCTTTGAAGCAGTTTATTGGGGTGTGGCCACTGTCGTGTGCAAACAACTACTTGGAGCTACAGGTGAGAGCCGAGTGAAGGTGAAGTCCAATACAGGATGAGCCATTCCAAAGAGCCTGCCTGTGAAAGATGCTACCCCTCCATTTTTCTTTTGTTCATTCATGGGATGGCTAGGCTAGCATTTATTGCCCATCCCTAATTGCCCTCATTCAGAGGGCATTTTTAACAGTGAACCACATTGCTGTGGGTCAGGAGTTACCAGGTAAGGACAGCAGATTTCCTTCCCTGTAGGACATTAGTGAACCAAATGGGTTTTTTTTCACAACGATTGGCAATGGTTTCATGGTCATCATTAGACTTTTAATTCCAGCTTTTTGTTGAATTCAAATTTCACCATCTGCCATGGTGGCAATCGAACCCGGGTCCCCAGAGCATAACTCTGTGTCTCTGGAATACTAGTCCAGTGACAATACCGTATGCCACTGCTTCCCCATTACACTTAGTTGAATCAGAAAGCCGTCGACCTTTGATCCAATGCAGACTGCAAAGCCTGGAAGAGATTCTGCGCTGCTCTGAAATTTGCCTAAGGGACCCAGTCTAACTGGTTCATCATCAATCCTCAGTGCTGACAGGTCAACACTGCTCACAGAAAAAGCCCAAATTCTAGAAAGATGAGCAGTGACTTTAACCACATCCTCAATCGGCCTTCAACCATCAATGAAGAAGCAATCCACGGGTGCCATCAATTGCTCTCTTGACCCTCTCAAGCTGTTAGAAGTAACAAATGTCATCAAACTCCTGACTAGCGACAAAGCTGTAGGAGCTACTGCTTATCCCAGCTGAAGTCTACAAGGCTGGAGGTCAATGTCCGCTCAAGAAGCTCACTGAACTCTTTCGATTATGTGGAAGCAAGGAACCATCCCGCAAAGATGCCTACATTATCCACCTGTACAAGTGGAAAGCAGCTGGCCAATCTTGTGGCAATCACAGAGGAATCTCACTCCTCCCCATCACCGGCAAAATCGTTGCCAGAATCCTTCTGAACCGCATGGTACAGGATCTGATGCCAGAGAATCGGTGTGGTTTCAGAAAAGGTCAAGGAACCACTGATATGGCGTTTGCAGTTAGACAGTTCCAGGAGAAATTCCTAGGCAGAACGTGGACCTCTACACCACATTTGGTGGAAGCTAAATCCATAAATAATTTTAAAAGGCATTTGGCTTGGTGCTCTGGGGTGAGGTACTTTGAGGATTGCAGACAAAAATAGGGAGCTTGAGACTAAACATCCCTGCGTTTTCAAAAAGTCAGCACAGATAGAATGGGCTTAATTGCCTCCTTCTGTGCTGTAAATTTCTTGACACAGTTAGCTGGAGGGCATTTGGAAGTTAATGGAGAAATTCGGCTGCCCTGAGAAATTCATCACAATGGTTCATCAGTTCCATGACTGCGTGCTCATGCATGTGCTGAATGATAGTGAGTCTTCTGACCCATTCCTTGTCACTAATGGAGTTAAACAGGGATGCATACTAGCACCAGCCCGCCTCTTGTTTTTCTCTGCCGTGCCCTTCAATACCTTCCATGATGGCGATCCTGGTATTGAAATCTCATCACACAGACGGCAAGCTGCTCTGTCTGTGACAACTCCAGGCAAAGACCAAGGTCTCCAAGGTCATACTTCGCGATTTCCTGTTTTCCAATGTGCACGAGCTGCTGGTTCAGAGTTGGCATGCAATGCAGCATGGACTTGTTCTCCAACGCATGCAACAACTTCAGCCTTATGATTATCATGGGAAAAAAACTGAAGTAATGTACCTGCCTGTTCCACGAAACACCTATCTCAACCCCAGAGGGCAGAATTTTCTGGCTGACGTGCTGGCGGCGGAGCCCACACGTCAGCACTTAAAATGTTGTGCACTGATGTTGCGCGAGCATCCCGACGTCAGCATGCGGCATCGTGATACTTAGGTTGGCGGGCACGCTATGCAGTGGGACGCGTGCCCGCCATTAATTAATGGTCTCGTTAAGGCCCTTAACTTGCCGATCGTTGACGATTTTGAGGGGCCCGTGCGAACTTCGGCTTGGCGCACGGGCCCAATGGGCAGGCGGGTAGGTGATTTTTTATTAAAACTCACGCACAGGCGGGATATGTGGACTCAGAGGGGCTGTTCATGTTTTTCATGAAGTATTTAATGCAGAAAGTGTTTTAAACTTGCCTGTGTGATTTGTTAGCAGTTCACATCGATTTCCAAGAGCTTTTTGTGTACTTTAAAACCAGTCTGCAGACAGTTATCTTAATCGGGCCTGCAGCTTCCGGAGGCCTCCATTTAGACTGGGTATGGGCTCTGACATCTCCACTGGAGGCAGCTCCTCTGAGGAGAAAGGGAGGGATAGAATAAGGAGAGGCCAGGAGTGGACAATCAGCCTCCAGGGGAGCCACCTTTGGGAGGCCAGGCGCGGGCACAAGGGGAGCAGGGCCAAGAGGTTGTCCAAGGTGGAAGGGGCCGCAGAAGACGCCACTATCCTGCTGCCAGGGTATACAGGCAGCGAAACAGCTATTTCAATATGACTGAGGTGCAGTGCCAAAGGAGGCTCCGTCTCTCAAGGGAGACAGTCAACTATATCTGTCAGATGATTGGCCCTGAGATCTCCCCTAACTGTGTGGGTGGACACCCCATGCCAGCAGCTCTGAAGCTCACAGTTGCCCTCCACTTCTATGCCTCTGGCTCCTTCCAAGGCTCGGTGGGTGATCTTTGCGGTGTCTCCCAATCAGCTGTCCACACTTGTGTCAAGCAGGTTACAGATGTTCTGCTCAGAAGGGCATTGACCTTCATCAACTTCCGCTGCGACCAGGCAAGTCAGGCACAGCGAGCCAGAGGTTTCGCGGCTATTGCTGGCTTCCCTCGCGTCCAGGGTGCAATAGACTGTACACATGTGGCCATCAAGGCGCCAGCAGGTGAGCCCGGTGCCTTCATCAACAGGAAGGGCTTCCACTCCATGAGCATGCAGATAGTGTGTGATCACAGGTTGCAGATCCTGCAAGTTTGTGCAAGGTACCCAAGCAGCTCCCACGACGCCTACATCCTCAGACACTCCCAGGTGCCGGGGCTCTTCAGTGCTCTGGCTCTGCTGGATGGTTGGCTGCTGGGTGACGAGGGCTATCCCCTCCGAAGGTGGCTCATGACGCCACTCCGCCGTCCAAGAACAGAAGCTGAGGAGCGCTACATTAGGATCCACGGCACCACAAGGGCTGTGGTGGAGAGAGCCATCGGTCTTCTCAAGATGCACTTACGTTGCCTGGACCGCTCGGGGCGCACTCCAGTACCCCCCAGATCGTGTCTCTGTGATAGTGGTAGTATGCTGCGCTCTGCACAATCTTGCGCTGGAAAGGGGGGGTGCAGTTGACGATGAAGACCTTGACGCACTGGATGAGGCTGCAGATGATGAATCCAGCAGTGGCTCAGAGGATGAGGAAACACAGGGCGATGATGAGGGGCAGCACGTCGACCCGCTACTACACCAAGGAAGCAGGGACACCTGGGACAATTTAATCCAATGAACCTTCAGCTAGCTCTACACACATCAGCAGGACCAGCATTGCCTGGCACTTCCACACGTGGCACTTAGGTGCTACATTTTCCACCTCCATCAGCTGCAACTAAGGACTTAGTACAGAAACATCAATGTCCACTCAAACACTCATGAAATGTCTGTGAAACATACAAATGCAGCACAAAGGAAATACCCTCAGCCATGGTCAGAAAAGTGGACTTTATTCTGTCCAACATAAAACAGAAACATCTCTATGACAAACATAACTATTTGTTCCCTAATCTAAGGCCAAAACAAAATCACCAGTGACATACCCGTGGAGTGCCTAATGTGCCTTATGCTTTCGTTTGCGGGTGCTACATCTAGGTGCTGCCCCATCGCTTGGAGTGGTTTGTGAGACAGCCTGCTGACTTTGCTGTCCTGTTGGCATCAATGACCTTGGTGGGTGTCCTCTGGCCTGTGGAGCCTGTGATGGCCCCGCCTGGGAGGGAGTGACCAGTTTCAGAATTGGCACCGCCCCAGTTGTCGCAGCCTCAACGGATGCAACGTTAACTGGCAGAGGGTCGGAGAGCTGCTGCCCTCATCCGGAGCACCCTGAGAGGAGCTCGCAGCGACGACAGGCACCTGCTGCGCCGACGTGAGGTCACATTGGACATCCCTGCTCACCGCAGATGCATGGGCACCGAGCGCTGACACTTGGTGCCCGGAACACCTCCCACATTGGGAATGACCACCCGTGGCCATTACCGCTGTGAGGGCTTGCAGGTCAGAGCGTAACCCAATCAGAAGAGTGTCCATCCAATCAAAGCCCCTCTCCATGAGAATCGCCAATCTCTCAATGAAGGAAGCGTGAAACTCTGTCCTGAGGTTCATGCCTTCACTTACACTCTGCCTGGACTCCTCCACCGCAGAGACCAACTGAAGCATACCCTCATGCAACCCTGCCAGATGCAAACGTGATTCCTTTTGCTTCTCCTGCAGCTGCTGCATTGGTGACAACTCCAGAGGCACATCATCAGTGCCGGACTCAGCATGTGCCTGGTCCCCTACAGCCCTCCACCTGCTGGTGCCATCAGCACTCTCTGTCCCTGCCATCTCCTCCAGCGATTGTGAAGTGCCCTCTCCACTGTGACCCGGGACACTAGCTGACGTTAAATTCCTTACCGAAGTGTTTGTGGCTGCGCCGGTGCCTGGCTGGCTGAAATGATGTGCCGCAAGTTGCACGTCTTGGCCCTCAGGTGTGGAAGGGTGGCTCCAATATCGTTGGGCACGGCCATGCGGTGGTGATGCTGAAATTAACAACAAGGACAGTGCATCAGTTAGCGTTCAGTCAGTTAAACCTTTCATTCCCCCCCCCCCCAGCCTCATAAGTCGCTCACCCTTCAAGACCCTAAGGAGACGAACATTGGTGGGGTGGAAAAGAGTCAAGAGGAGGCCCAAACATTAAACGTGCATACAGATAGGCTGGTCAGATGGCCTAAGGAATGTTATGTGCCATTTGAGTGGGGAGAGTGCAGAGGTACCTGACCTGGATGCATGCTGGCCTGGATAGTTGCGGTGATGAGGAAACATTGCAAACATTTGCGACATTTGCCGTGGAGCACAGGAGATTGACAGGTCACATTATTGACCTTCATACCGTTAGGAGGGTCATAGAACAGGTGGGCAGAAGGCAACATTTCCCATTGTCCTGGGGATGAGTAAGGTGGTGGCATTTATTTAAGTTCAGTGCCATGAGGCTGACAGCTGAGGTGCTGAGGACCTTTTGGACAGAGTAATGTGGGGCGCACTGGCTGAAAGGGTGGCGGAGGTACCAACCCCACTAAGATGCAAAACGTCTTTGGCTGTGCAGCAGCGATACCGTGGCATGTTAGGCCATGGGGATAGTGGTCCCAAATGGGAAACGGCGATTTTGGAAGGTGCTGGAGATGCGTATCCTCAAGGGGATGAGGGACCTTTGTGTATGACCCTCATGTCAGAGTGTCTCAGTCTGTGACTGAGCAGTGTTGCAGCATTAACGATTGCAGCAACCATCAGTGGTTTGGATGGTGGGCATACAGAGTGGATGGGACTGTGGACCTCAAATACCTGGCCGCTGGACCCCAGCCTTGTCGCCACCTGCCACCCTGGCCGCCTGCCTCCTCCCCAGCTCTGTGGCCTGCTCCTCGAAGGTGGTGAGGCACTGGAGCAGGGCGTGCCCATCACCAGTCCTTTGGTGCTCCCTTAGATTGTGCTCAGTTTTTGCCTGCAGAACAGAGAAGAGGATTTATTGGGGCTGATCGCTAATGTACTCTTCACGCACACACTGCACCCCAACCACAGTGGCCCATCTGAGGCCCCAGCGGCTCCTGTCCACACTACTGGTGATCAGTCCCCAGAAGATAGTACGGCTGGTCCCAACCCCCTCCCCCAAAGGCCACCTTGGACACATTCGGTGTCCATCACTTTAAATAACACACGGGTCTTAGCGCCCATGGCAAGGAGGTGCAACTAGGTGCGACGCCGAGGCCAGCAGATGGCTCTTGGCCACGACACCTTGAGGCTCCCCTTCCACCCTCTCATCACCATCAATAAGACATGTGTTGGAGTTCTGAGTCTGTGTCTAGCTGCCTCTCCTGCAGGTTGCCCCCAGACTACTCAACTGTGACAAATACAAACATATGCTGCGGGGAGAACCCATCTTCTCCTCAACCACTAAGGCTGATGTAAGCATGGTCACTATCTGCCCACCCAGCGTGCGCCAAATGCCCAATCCAGTAACGACACTAAGACGTGGGCGGGGTGCTCAAAGGCTAAAGCTACCTGCTGGGTAAAATGGCCAAGGCTGACATGGTACTCACCCTTCCAGAGCGCAGCAAATCATTGAATCGTTTGCGGCACTGCGTTCCTGTGCTCCACACATCATCATGGGCGTTTTCTGCGTCACCCACCTCCTCCCACGCCTGCCTGGTGACATGGGGGGGCCCCCCATCCTCCGGATACAAAATATCCTGACGGCTGGGCACCTCTTGGAGGAGGACAGCAAGGCATGCATCTGAGAAGTGAGGGGCACAGTGGCCTCTCCTGCAGCCTGCCCCACCCCCCCTCCCCCTCTCCTGCTCCTGTCCTTTGAGAGCAGCCTGTCTCTCTCTGTGAGTGGCCATGGTGCACTGCCTCAATGAGGCTGCCTGGCCACTCTTTATACAGACTGCCAGTTCCCCATTGGAACCGGCGGTCTGAGCACGCTCGCCTCCGTAACGATTTTCCCGTTCTATACAGGAGTCCTTAACCCGCTGGGCGGGCCTTAATTAGCCCGTCCGCGCAAAATTGCGGCGCGGCCCGTTTCGGCGACGGCAATTGGTTGGGCCCGCCTGCGCGTCAAGGGCAAAATTCAGCCCATAGTTTCAGTCCATGACCAGAAGTGGGTAAGTTCACTTATCTCGGCAGCACACTCTTCCTGAGATGTCCATATTGACAACAAGACACACGTAAGAATTTCCAAAGCAAGTGTAGCTTTTGGCAGACTTCAAACATCAATCTGGGAACAAAGAGGAGTAAGTCTGCCTCCCAAACTGAAAGTCTATAGAGCAATAGTCCTGCCCACTACTCTATGCATACAAGACTAGAACTGTGTACCAGTGTCATGCCAAGAAGATCAACCACTTTCACCTGAGCTGCTTTCAGAAACTCCTGGAGATCAGGTAGCAGGACAATATACCAGACACTGAGGTGCTCTCCCGAGCTGGCATGCCAAACATCCACACCATATTAAGACAGTCAAAACTGAGTTGGCTGGTCATGTAGCCAAAATGCCTGACGCTCACTTCCCAAAGTGAATATTCTATGGAGAGCTTGAGCCTGAGATGCATTATCATGGTGATCAAAGGAAATGCTACAAGGACACTCTGAAGGTTTCACTTAGGAGTTTTGATATCAACTTTGACTTCTGGAAGAAACTCGCCCAGGATTGCTGCACTTGGCACAACCAAATAAAAAGCGGTGTGACCTCGTTCGAAAGCAAGCACATATCAGAGAGAAAATGCAAGGAGAGGAAATCCTGAGCCAGTAACTCATCCAAAGTTCAATTGTCTGTCTTATTTGCAGCAGAACCTTCCAGGCACAGATCAGCCTTAGCAGTCACCTTGTACTCACCGGAACCCTACCAAACACGCTAGATGAGGCACATGGTCACCTTCAGCTCAGAGGATGACCAAGAAAGACCCCTACTTTTGTGGGAAAGTTGCTTACTTTGAGTTGTGCCACTTCTAACTTAAGCCTACTCTGCATCACTCAACCGCTTAATGCTGCTGTTTATTCATGCAGTATGTGGACGCATTAACTTGGCCAAGATTGCACGTAAAATTTTAATGAATTCTATCCATCTCTTTATAATTTGAAGGTGCAACAATATAGAGATCCTTATTTGCCCCTTAAGAGTTAAATGAACTTATTTAGCGTTACCCTTTTTAATGCCCCTATAAAGAAAACCCATGAATCTCAATTTTCACCAGTCTCCCTGTTTGTTTCCAATTTCGTAAGTTTTGCAGAGATCGTCATAATTTGCATAGGAGGACAGTGTGTTGTGATGAAATACTGGAGTTGAGGTTAACTTGTAAATTCCAGCAAATCCTTGTAAAGGACTCTAATGCTGATTTTTGTGTTCTGATTTATATAAATTGAGCTTTGTATTACCTTTAGGAAGAAACAAATGGAACTGGAATCAGAGGTCCACACCCTTCAAAAGGCCAACCATCATCTAGAAAATATTTTGGAAGCAACGAAAGCTCTCACACGTCAGGAGGTCTCCCAGCTAAATAAGATGCATGCTGAGACAATTAAGGTACATATTCCTGGACACACATTCATTATTGAAGTAATGGGTGATTTAAACACTCCAGATTCAACTCAGGTTTGTTGAAAACTAACAGATTTCAGTGGAGATTTAAATGCTTGGGGTTTGATCCTATCATTCATTTGCACCATTTTAGCAAAAGGTTTTATTTTTGATTCCTGTGGAATTTAGTACCATGCTCCAAGAGGCAATGAGATTACAATGGAAGCAAATTGCGCCAATTGCTGTTCTAATTAATCTTTTTGAAAAAATTATCCTTACAACATGAGCTGATGCTATCATTTTTTAAGGAGCCAGTGAATGCACCAGAACGTCACCTTGTTAATTAAATTAAGTTTTGTTTGTGTAAACAATATTAAAGAAAAACTCTTGTTCCTGTTAAGTCCTTGAAAGCATCTGGCTTTTTTTTGGTTGTGTTGAAGGAATTTAGAAGTAAAATGAGTTCTTGAGCATGATTGCTGTGAAATTTCTTGTCAGCGTTTGTTGCTCATCCCGAGTTGCCCTTGAGAAGTTATTGGTGAACTGCGTTCTTGAACCACTGCATTGTGCGTAGTGAAGGTACATCCAGTTTTGTTTGTTCTTTTGTAGGATGTGGGCGTCGCTGGCTAGGCCAGCATTTATTGCCCATCCCTAATTGCTCTTGAGAAGGGGGTGGTGAGCTGCTTTCTTGAACCACTGTGCTGTAGGTAAGCCCACAGTGCTGTTGGGAAGGGAGGTCGCGGTTTGGAAGGTGCTGTCGGAGGAACCTCGGTGAGTTGCTGCAGTGCATCTTGTAGATGATACACACTGCTGCCATTGAGTGTTGGTGGCTGAGGGAGTCGATGTTTAAAGTGATGAATGAGGTGCCAATCAAGCGGGCTGTTTTGTCCTGGATGGTATCCAGCATCTTGAGTCGGGTTACAGCTGCACTCATCCAGGCAAGTGGACAGTATTCTATCATACTCCTGACTTGTGCCTTGTAGATGGTGGACAGGCTTTGGGGAGTCAGGAGCTGAGTTACTCGCAGCAGAATTCCCAGCCTCTGACCTGCTTTTGTAGCCACTGTATTTAGATGATTGGTCCATTTCAGTTTCTGGTCCATGGTATCCCCATTATGTTGATATTGGGTGATTCAGTGATAGTAATGCCATTTAATGTCATGAGGAGATGGTTGAATTATCACTTGTTGGAGATGGTCATTGCCTGGCACTTGTGTGGCACGAGTGTTATTTGCCACTTATCAGCCCAAGCCTGAATGATGTTCAGGTCTTGCTGCGTATTGACACGGACTGCTTCAGTATCTGAGGAGTCACAAGTTGTGCTGAGCATTGTGCAGGCACCAGCGAATATCCCCACTTCTGACCTTTATGATGGAAGGAGGATCATTGATGAAACAGTTGAAGATAGTTAAGCCTAGGACACTACCATGAGGAACTCTTGCAATTATCTGTGACTGCAATGATTGACCTCCAACAATGTAACCATCGTCCTTCATGCTAGATATGACTCCAACCAGTGGAGAGTTCTCTCCTCCCCCACCCCAGCCATTCCTATTGCCTCCAGTTTTGCTAGGGCTTCATGATGCCACTCTAGTCAAATGCTGCCATGAAGTCAAGAGCAGTCACTCTCACCTCACCTCTGGAGTTCAGTTCTTTTGTTTTATTCTTAGCAGCCTTGATGTTGTAAAACAAAGTGCACCCAGCTTCTCCCTGTAGAGTAATGCTTTTCTGAACCAGCTTTTTTTTCCCTTTGCTGTCCCACTGTGTTTGGATTTTGATGAAACAATGGTGTTCCCTATTACAAGATTGGATGTTAATACCTATCTTATGATGCATTAGAATATGACCACTCCAACAAAGTCTTTTTACAATCTGCGATCTCGACTTATTCTACGAATGAGTTCTGAAGGAACTCCTGGTGTCTGTGCGGAGATGGAGCCTGGGACTCAGGAAGGCGATATTATGAGTGAGCCTTTGCCACCTGAAATGAATGAGCAGGCTTACGAAGCAATTGCTGAAGAGCTTCGAATGGTACAGGTTAGTGTTTTTTAGTTAACCTTTCTTTCCCTTCTCCTCTGTAGGGGCCTGTGTATAGTCCCACCTGATGCTGAATTTAGAATACTAGCTCTGTAATTCAGCATAGGAAAGGATGCTACTCTGTACCTCTGCAATGAGAGATGTTTGGTGATGGAAGAAGAAAGACATTTGTTTTTAAGAGTGCCTTTCCTCTCTTCAGGATGTCTCAAAGTAAGTGGCAGCAAATTAATTTGCTTTAAGTGTTGACACAGCAAAGCTGTAGACAGACACACGCATTAGTGTCGTCAGCTGAATTAGTCTCCTTCTGACTTTGATACCCAATGCTGCCAGTAAAAGAATAAATAACCAATTTTTTTTGGCAGTTGGGTGAGTCAGTTAATGATTCCCATGTTTTGTCCAAAAATCACCACATAATTTTGTGTTGGAAAACTGTTTCCTCTATTAATAACTTCTGGTGCACTGTGCAGTTCATTCTTTGCTCGTGTCAAATAAGTTCTTTGATGATGTGCTTTTTAATTTAAAATAAGTGTGTAGGATATGAGAAGTAACATTGTGGTATTTGGATATGAAAGAGAAAACTCGCATTTATGTAGTGCTTTAATACATCCTTGGTTACTGCATGACCAATGAATTAGTTTTGAAGCACAATAATTTAGTTATGTAGGCAAACACTGCAGCTGAATTTGTTGAGTTTCCCCCAAACAGCAAATGAGATGAATGACCAGAAAATCAGTACTTGGTGGGGACAAATGGTGGTGATGGTAACACCAGGAGAACCCCCTGCTTTTCAAATAGTGCCATGGCAGAGGTCTTGTCTGAAAGCTATTTCTTCCAACAGTACAGCAGTCTCTTGGTATTGCACTTCAGTGTCTTGGAACCACAGAAAAGTTATGTTGAAGAAAGAGGCCGTTTGGCCCACCGTTTCTGCACGGCCAAAAAAAGAGAGAAGAAAAAGCTAGCCACTCATTTTGATCCCACTTTCCAGTACCTGATCCGTAGCCTTGCAGGTTACAGCACTTCAGGTGCAGATCCAGGTACCTTTTTTAAATGAGCTGAGCATTTCAGCCTCAACACCAACTCAGGCAGTAAATTCCAGGTGCCCACTACCCCCTGGGTGAAAAAGCTTTTCCTCCTGTTCCCTCTAATCCTTCTACCAATCACCTTAAATCCATGCCCCCTAATAATTGACCCCTCAGGTAGGGGAAGCAGGTCTTCCCTGCCTACCCTAACTAGGCCCTCATGATTTTGTACACTTCAATTAGATCACCCCTCGGCCTACTCTGTTCTAAGGAAAACAGCCCTAGCCTATCGAATCTTTCTTCATAGCTGCAATTTTCAAGCCCTTGCAACATTCTTCTAATCTCCTCTGTATTCTCCAGAGCAATTATGTCCTTCCTGTAATGTGATGACCAGAACGGTACACAAAATTCAAGCTGTGGCCTAAACTGTTGCCTAACCAGCATTTTACACAGTTCCATCATTACATCCTTGCTTTTGTATTCAATACCTCGTCCAATAAAGGAAAGCATTCCATATGCTTTCTTTATCACCTTATCTACCTGCCCTACCATCTTCAGGGACCTGTGGACATGGTCTCCAAGGTCTCTCACTTTCTCAACCCCTCTCAATATCCTCCTGTTTATTGATCTTACATCTTAGATTCTTCGATTACACGTTCAAGCCATAGACTGGACCTTTAACCCAAAACTTCTTCCCTGAGGCAAGGATGCTCCCAACTGAGTGCTGAATGTACCCTCATGGAATTGAACTGACCTTGCACAGCAATGTGCTAACAGTTTCTATAAATAATTTAGTCCTGTTCCCAGAGCATATTCTCTAACATAGTTCTGTGGGCTTCTTGTGTTAGAAGATAGGGAACCAGCAACCAATTGAAATTTTTTTCGTTAGGATTGCCCATACCCTGTTTCCAGTTGAACTGTCATCTCACTTGCAGAATAAATTCATATTCTGTGCACGGGTATCTCTGTTGACAGTTGATGAGCAAAGGTTGTATGAATGGTGTTGCCTCCCTGTCTTTCACTAGAGCAGAGACTCTTACAGGGACATCCGATACAAACAAGTGTTGAAAATTAAGAAACGGTTTGATAAGGTAAATAGAGTTCTCAGATTTGTTAAGAGTTAGAATGTCACACCAGAAACAGCAGTGGAAGCAGAATCCATAATACTTACAAAAGGGAAGAGGTTAAATATATAAAAAGTAACATATTTTGAAAGGACAGAGTAAAAGGCTTAAGTGAATATGTCTGCTAAAGGTATCAACAGGTGTAGAATCTGCTCATTGCAACATGAAATTTAAAGGCCAGTCTGTCTAACCTCAGTGGTGGGGAAGTTACTATAAAGAATCCTGAGGGACAGAATATATCTGCATTTGGAGCGACACGGATTAATCAGGGAAAATCAGCATGGATTTGTTAAGGGAAGGTCATATTTGACAAATTTGATCGAAATTTTTTGGGGAGGTAACCAGGAGTGTTGATGAGGGTAACGCATTTGATGTGGTCTACATGGACTTTAGCGAGGCTTTTGATAAGGTCCCTCATGACAGACTGGTTAAGAAAGTAAGAGCCCATGGGACCCAAGGCAAAGTGGCATGTTGGATCCAAAATTGGCTGAGAGGCAGGAAGCAGAGGGTGATGGTAGAAGGATGTTTCTGTGACTGGAAGTCTGTTTCCAGTGGGGTTCCACAGGGCTTGGTGCTCGGGCCCTTGCTGTTTGTGGTGTACATAAATGAGTTGGACTTAAATGTAGGGGGTATGATCAAGAAGTTTGTGGATGACACGAAAATTGGTAGGGTGGTAAATAGTGAGGAGGATGGCTGTAAACTGCAGGAGGATATCAATGGACTGGTCAGGTGGGCAGAGCAGTAGCAAATGGAATTCAACCCGGAAAAGTGTGAGGTAATGCACTTGGGGAGGGCTAACCAGGCAAGGGATTATACTATGAATGGTAGAACCCTGGAAAGTACTGAAGATCAGAGGGACCTTGGTGTGCACATCCACAGATCCTTGAATGTGGCAGGGCAGGTAGATAAGGTGGTTAAGAAGGCATATGCAATATTTGCCTTTATTAGCTGAGGCATAGAATACAAGAGCAGGGAGGTTATGCTGGAACTGCATAAAACGCTGGTTAGGCCACAACTGCAGTACTGCGTACAGTTCTGGCCACCCCGTTATAAGAAGGATGTGATTGCACTGGAGAGGGTGCAGAGGAGATTTGCCAGGATGCTGCCTGGGCTGGAGGGCCTGAGCTATGAGGAAAGATTGGATAGGCTGGGGTTATTTTCCTTGAATCAGCAAAGGTTGAGAGGGGACCTGATGGAGGTGTATAAGATTGAGGGGCACAGATAAAGTGGATAAGAAGACACTTTTTCCATTAGTAGAAGGGTCAATAACCAGGAGGCATAGATTTAAGGTAAGAGGTAGAAGGCTAAGAGGAGAGCTGAGGAGAAATTTTTTCACCCAGAGGGTGGTGGGAGTCTGGAACTCGCTGCCTGAAAGGGTGGTTGAGTCAGAAACTCTCGTAACATTTAAGAAGTATTTAAATATTTACTTGCATTGCCATAGCCTCCAGGGCTGTGGGCCAAGCGCTGGAAATTGGAATTAATGTAGTCAGATCTTTATTGACTGGTGCGGACATGATGGGCTGAATGGCTGCCTCCTATGCTGTAAACATCTATGAGTCTAAAATGAGTGACCAATGCTCAGTTTAGATTCAAGTGGTATTTAACTTTCACTTGCACATAGTTAATTCTGTGTTAAAGGAGAGTACTGTGTAGGGAATTTTCTGTAAACAGTGTTCTCTCTCTTTATCTTCCATTGCTTGCCCGTTTAAGATTTCAGGAAGAATTCAGTGTCATACTGTTAGCCTTCTTTTAAAATATGGCAAGGGTCTAGTGAACCAGATGACGACCTCTGTGCAGATAATCAATCCTATTCTGTTTGCGGAATATTATTTGAAAATTAGTTATTTTAAAAGATGTTTTTCCATTATGCCTAAAAATGGTTAAATACATCAACAAACTGAAGCTGGCTTTGGTCTTGTTATAGGAGCAATTGTCTAATCTCCAGACTAAGTTGGATGAAGCGGAGAGCAGAAATGTAAAACTTCAACAAAATATTGACAAACTGGAACATCATTCTACTCAAATGAATGAGGTACACGATGCTTTAGACACCTGCTTAAAGTGTAAATGTTTCAGATCTTTTGTATTTTTGTGTCCCCGGTTGTTTTTTCATTTTAAAACTTCTAATTTCCATGCATATATGAAACATGAAGGTAATTTTGATATAAAGCAAAGAAGTATGTTTTTTGGTCCTCCCTTTTATGTTGCAGTCCATGTAAAAACACTCCTAGTCCTTACCATCTCACATGGTCTCTCTACTCCCATGGTTTCAATCAGTGATAAGGCCATCTCTGACTATTTCCTTGTATTCCTCACCACCCAGATTTCCCTGCTCCCTTCTAATCCCACTTCCATAATACTTCTGCAGCTGTCAATTTGCTCAACTACTTGTACTCCTCCACCTTTGACACTCTTTTTCTCAGTAAACCCATTACTCTTGTTCATCCCAGCTTTCCTCCCACGATGGACCCTGTTTCTGCTCCCTTATGTCTAAGAAATGCAAACTTAAGTGTATTTGGTGCAAAACTGGTTTGGCCATCCATTCACCATTAGATCACACCAACTCTGTGCAATCTCACTCTCTACTAAAACTGCTCGCTAATCTAGGATCATCCTGGCAAGCAAACATAAGCCGTGACTTATCTCCACGAGAACACAAACAGGAGCAGGAGTAGACCTTATTGCCCGTCGAGCCTGCTCTGCCATTCATTACGATTATGGCTGATTTTGGGCTTCAACTCCACTTTCTCACCTCCCCATATCCCTTGATTCCCTGAGAGACCAAATATCTTTACATATATTTGACAATGTACCTTGCCCCAATTATAATCCTTAAACTCCTCTCCCCCTCCTTTCCAACACGTGAGGGAAGCTTATTGCCACTATTTTAACTGCCTGTGTTGCTTCTTCCCAATTCCCACCTAAGCACTGCCTGGCTGCTGTGCTAGCTGATAATGTAAATAGTTCCCTCACCCAAGGTACTTCTTCCTTTCAAAACTGCTGTTATCATCCCCTCAAAAAGAATGCACCCTCTAGTCCATTTTTTTTGCAAACTGTTGCCCTATCTTTCCGCTCACTTCCTTGGGTGTGTTGTCAGATATCAAATCTGTGCCCATTGTTTCTGAACTCCATATTTGAATCTCTTCAGTGGAGTTCCATTGTTTGTTGCCACGGCACTGATGTAGACCAATCAAAGTTGCAAATGGCATCCTCCTTGATGGTAACAATGGTGCACTAAGCACCCAATCCTTTAAAATGGTGAAGCATATTATCATCCTCCCACATCTCTCCAGTTCACTGAGACTGCCCTTGCATGGTTCCATTCTTACCTATCCGGTAGTAGCTTCTCCTGCCCCCACACTATCATCTCTGGATCCCCAAGGGTCTATCCTTGGCTCCCTTTTTCTCACCCGCAGAGGTGACATCTGAAGATATGTCAGCTTCCATACGTGTGTTGACAAGTTCAGTGGGTTTGAAATGGAAACAGAAAATGCTGTCAAATGCAGTGACTTTCATACATTTAAGACCTTTGTTTTTACAAAAGCATGTGCTGGTATTATGAGGTGGATCTGTTGATGTTTAGGGAGGGGTGGCTGGTTCATTTGTTATGCGCAGACACTTCATCATAACATGGGGGTTGTGGGGGTGTGGAAACTACTGTGGGACTCTGCACCCATGGGATTGATATGCTTTTCTTCTGTTTGCTAAAAGAATGTTGTGCCTGAACTTTGTATTAAGCCTGGTTGGAACAGTGCAAGAGGCAAGAGACTGAGCAAATGATGGTCCTCAGGCAGGTTAGGCTGTTATCCGTAGAACGAATGGAGATGTGTGACAAAATGGTCACCTAACCTTCATTTGGCCTGTGTGGAGGACACTGCGATCTATTGGATTGGAGAAAATGCGCATAAGCTGCTGTCTCATGGAAGTAATGTTTGCGGTTCTTCCATCTAATTAACATGTAAATATCCAATAGCATTTAACTTGCAACTTGTTGTAATGGTTCAGATTCTCAATTCATACGGGAACCATCTTAAGATTTGACAGGCAGCTCTAGTAGCTCAACATCTTGGTGGCGGGAGGAAGAGAATTTGGGGTGGAGTCCTTGTTCTTTTTAGTGTGCATTTTTTTTTAAATACACAGCCCTGTTGATAATGAGTAAGTATGTAATTATAGTTTTATTAAAAAAAAACATATAATTAACCTACAGTAAAATTTTATTTATCCCAATGCTCTTAGCTCATCGTATCTGAACGGAATGATAAAAACAAGGACCAACAGGAGCTCATTATGAAGAATAAATCCTTTGAGAAAGAGTTGCAGGATTGTCAGAATAAAAATGATAGTAGGTGAAATACTTAATTGGTTGTAACAGTGTAATGCTTTGTGTATTTCCATACTTGTGATAAAGTTTCTAAACTCCAGGTCACGTATTAGCTGTAGTCAATGTTCGGTGACCCATAATTGAGCTAACTTTTAAAGTGCCTGTAGTGATCAGGTACCTCATTATTTCAATAACTGCCTGAATTCATTGCTATCTTGGTTTGACCCCAGTTGCAGCCAAAGTAATACTGCAACCTGGTGCTGGCCAAGCAGCATTCAAAGTACCAATTTACATAGAATGTACAGCACAGAAACAGGCCATTTGGCCCAACTGGCCTATGCCTGTATTTATGCTCCACATGAGCCTCCTGCCTCCATACTTCACACTACTTCACCTCACCCCATCAGCATATCCTTCTATCCTATCTTCCCTCATGATCTAGCTTCCCCTTAAATGCATGCAAATAGGCCTGTTCAAATTTTCAATTATGTCTGAACTGAATTTCTAATATTTAAACTATTATATGATTCCGTAATGTAGTGCAGCTGAGGTGTAACCTGATTTCTATTCAAAAAACAGCCTGTTATTCTGAAGGTGATTTAAAAACATAAGTAAGGTCTGACATTGCATTATTTATTAAGCTGCAGCGTAACTTGCACTTCACTGTTTTGGCTTTTTGTCCCACCATTCTGTTTTTTATTTATTTTTCATTAAATTGAAATGACTGAGTCTGCTGTTGTTCTCAAGTTTCTTTCAAAGTGCCTATGTGCTCATTTTCTCATTCTTCCAATATGCAGCATGTTGCATTTGTCAGTATTGAGTTTCCTTTGCCATTTATTTGCCAAATTTTATCACTGGTCTAAATCTTTCTGCAAAACATTTGACTGAATGACCTCACACTTCTTTGGTTATTTACTCACCCGACACACCATTTAGTGTTTTGCTGTTTCTAATTGTTACTTAACTGAAGTTACTTCATTCCACCCAAGGTTCCTCATGTCTTTTTTTAATCTTTTGTCTCATCCTCTTTCCTCATTTGTGTTACTACATAATTTTTCAGTTTTGAGGGAGGAAATATACTAGAAACAATATTTTGCCTCCTGTCATTTATGTAGATGTTAAGCAGCTATTCAAGCATATGGAAAAGCTAGGGATCGGGCATTTATTGATTAGACATGTGGGTAAATTCAGTGAAGCTACCCTATTGTAATTGAGAAAGTTGGTTCATAGAGAGGGCTACAAGTCTGTAGCACTGATTCTTTGACCTGTACTTCCTCCTTTGATCTGCAGTTCCTTTGAGTCTTGTTCCCTGTCGGGACTACTGAAGTCACCTGTTTTTCTTTTTGTGAGCCTGATCTACGGAATTGTGAATCTTGCAATTCAGCTCTTGAACTTTACTGTTTTAACAAGGTGCTGAATCAAAGTTGATCGTCTTTCTTGCAGTTACTTCTTTTGTATGGTGTTATTTTTCTATTAATTTCAAAACATTTATGCTACTTGGTTCTAAAGTTGTGAATCAATTACGGCAGCTACTTTTCTGTTTTGACAGTATTACAGAGCGAAGTAAATGACTTGCGTGTTGTGCTGCATTCAGCTGACAAGGAGCTGACAAATGTAAAGGGGGAATACAGCTCCTACAAAATTAAACAAGATGCAGAGCACAGTCAACTTTCTGAGCGGTTCATCAATGTCCAATTACAGCTGGATAAGATCAGGTATAGTTTATGGCATATCTACTAATGTAGGTGGGTGTTTATAAACTATCTGCTAAACATATTGGCTAACTTTTGTGGTCAGCAACAAAGTGACGTGCTCACTGTTGACCTCGTGTAAAGCTGCCCACAAAGATCTAGCAATCTCTGTAGCATGGATTTCACCTTTCCAAACATTTGATTTGAATCTGCTGCTGAGTCAAGGGGTCCAGCTACAGTGGTATCATCAAGCAGGGTAAACAACCAATCACAGTAAACTAGAAAGTAAAATGCACTGATTATCCTTCAGTTTTGCAGAGAGCAAAATAAATGTTTGGGACATACACATTATAAGCTGAAATATCAAACTTGGAGAAAAAAAATTACTATTAAAACTTTGAAATTTTATGAAAAACATTTGACATTATACAAACATATAATTAGTTTTTCAGGACTCGGGGGGTTCTTCAGCAGTAGTGGAGGCTTAGACTGTCATTAAAAACCTAGTTGCATCTCATTTAACGATACATTCATTCCCATCTTTCTCGGAATTCCGTGGTTGAATCTCTCCAATCAGGCTTCCACCTCTGCCATACTACTGAAACGGCTCATATCAATGTCACAAATGACATCCTATGTGACTGACAAAGATATGTTATTCCCCCTGGTCCCTCTCTCCTAGTCTGCAGCCTTTGATATGAATGATCATATCATCCTCCAATGCCTCTCCACCATCGTCCAGGACTGAGTTCATTCTCATCTATCTAATTGTAGCCAGAGAATCATCATCAATGGCTTCCTTTCCGTCTCCAGCTAAGTTAGCTCTGATGCCCCTCAAGGATCTATCCTTGGCCCCCTCCTATTTCTCATCTATATGCTGCCGCTTGGCAAGATCAACCAAAAACACATCCGTTTCCAGATGTATGTTGACAGTACTCACTTCTCTCTCAACCCCTCCACTGTTTCCAAATTGTCAGATTGCTGGTCCAACATACGGTACTAGATGAGCAGAAATTTCCTCCAATTAAACATAGAGGAGATAAAAAAAAAAACATTGTCTTTTGCACCCACCACAAACACCACTCCCTAGCTGAAAACTCTGTACTTCTCCCTGGCAAATGCCTGAGGCTGAACCAGACAGTTTGCAATCTTGGTGACATACCTTGCTGAGATGAGTTTCCACGATGGCTTGTTTCCGCCTCTGTAACATCGTCCTATTCTGTCCATGCCTCAGTGCGTCTCCTGCTGAAACCCTCATTCATGCCTTCATTAACTCAGGACTCGATATTCCAATACACACCTGGCCAGCCTCCCAACTTCTACCCTCTGTAAACTTGGGGCCATCCAAAATTCCCTTGTCCTAATTCCCAACAAGTCATCCGTTAACCCTGTACTTGTTGACCTACATTAGCTCCTGTTAATATTAACACCTCGATTCTTAAAATTCTCATCCTTGTTTTCAAGTTCTTCCATGGCCTCACCCCTTACTATCTTTAAACACTTCAAGCCCCACGACCCTGCGGTATCTGCACTCCTCTAATTCTGGCTTCTTGAACATTCCAGTTTTAATTGGTGGTCATGCCTTCAAATGCCAAGGTCGTGAGTTCTGGAATTTCCTCCTTAAACCTCTCTGCCTCTCTATCTGTCTTTCTTCCTTTTAAAACCCTACCTCTTTAACCAAGCTTTTGGTCATTTGTTCTAATGTCTTCTTATGTGGTTTAGTGACATAATGCCCCTGTGAGAAGTGCATTGAGATGTTTTATTACATCAAAGGCACTATATAAATGCAAATTGTCAATGAAGCGAAATTTTTTTCATGGTTTTTAATAGCGACATTATAAAGTGAAAGGACAAGTTCTCAATTCAGTGATTTCTAATTGATTTCAGTCTGATTGGATTTCAACTACGCACCTTATGGAAAAGCATAGAATTGCTGATAGCAACTTCCGGATTTCCGCATTTAGCTGTGCACATGTGGACTGCAGATAGCTGTCATTTTCAGAAAAGTAATGACTGCGGACACTGGCAGTTTCACCATCATTACTACAGATAAATTGAAGAGCTGTTATTCATAATCTTTGGTGGTGTGGTAAATGTAAGAATATGGTTCTGATCTAATACACAGCTTCTCTTTCAATACTAGGCTGGAGCATGAGAAAGCTCTGGAAGAGAAGAGGTCACTCCAAGATGCTTATGATAATCTACAGGAGGTCGTGGAGTTTAAAGCATATGAGACTGATCAGCTGCGAGAAAATCTGGAACAAATGAAGGAGGAAGGTGAAGCGTTACGGACTGAAATTAGTGTAAGTAAAGGGAATACTTGAATATACGCAAATGACATTGTGTATAAGGGGTTATTGTAATTGCCTTAATTTTTGCTTGTGTGTGGTGGGAGGATGATATTCATCTATTAAGCTCATTTGACAATGGCACTGATGCGGGAAGAACAGATTATCCTTTCCCACCTGGCCATAACGCATGAAGTCAGGAGACTTTGAAAACGAGGACAAAGTGCATCCTAATAAAGTGATGCACTAAATTTTATGCTTCATTGTTTTAATATTGCAACTTCATGTTTTGTTGATGAGCATTTTAAATTTTAAGCTCTGCGTTGGAACATTTTAACTTTCCCTCTGAGATTTATCTTAAAGCAGAGTTTAGGCATTGGTGGTAAAGATCTTCTCTCAAATATCTGGCCAAAATTTCCAATTAGCTTGTGAAATCTCAAAATTTAACTTCTAGCAAATATGATTTCAGTCTGGAACTCAAGCTAGCACTGGCTGAGAATGTATTTATTTTCCTTGTTGACCCTACATAAGAAATATGATGCTAAAAACTCTAGGTTTGTGCTTGATCACATGCAATGTAGAACTGTATACAGTTAGTGCTTTATTATACTGACAATTGAAACCAGTGAGAAAAGTAGTTTATTTTTTGCAGTACATGATTTAAGTAAAAATTAATTGTGCTTGCATACACAGTTTGAATGGCAGGTTTGATTTATATGGAAAGCAAAAGATGAACCTTCAACTGGTTAGCTGCAACCCATTTGCTAGGAAGTGGATGCTGATTTCTCGCATCGCGCTACCAGCAAACTTGTTCACTGTTGTAAGCTATTCCCTCTCAGAACTAAACACATCCAGTCTGTAAAGGAGATACCAAACCCTAGCTAATCATTCATATCGTCCACGTGCCAATGTATTTTAAAAATCTGCCTAGAAATGTCTGAATTGTTTCCTTTTACCTAATGTATTTTGGAATCCATTTTGAAATGTTTCCTTAAATCATTTTATTTTGCATTAAATGTAGTCTTTAATGGAGCTTTTAGAAACTGAGAAAGAACGAAACAAAAAACTTACTTCACAACTTCAACAAGATATAGAAAACAACTCCAAGTAAGTTGTTTTTTTTGGTATCTTTATTCAGACAGCAAGCTACAAAGGGAGACATTTTGTACTGATACTTTGGTTTGTTTTCATCTTGCGGGAGACTCATTGTTCGAGTATGTCCAGGCTGTAAATGATTTCATTATCATCTGTGGGTTCTTTCATGACTGAAGAATCTGACGTGAGCTTAGCACGGATGTCCACAGAACTTGGCAGTTCATGTTGTCATTGTTGATCGGGAAATTTCTGCAGCTGCACCACCCCTCGCCTTTATCTGGGCACATTGAGTATTGCAAGTTTGACGTAGGTGGCCCCCGAAACATGCCGAACCAATTTTCAGTTTTTGCCTCCGCATGGGCTGGTCGGCTGCATTGGCCTGCAATGCAGAAATTTATAAGGCTCTTTTCTGGGTGTCCTTTTTTGTATGTGCTGACCATCTTGATATCATTTGCACTGAGACAGTCCTCCGTAGAAGATCTGCTTGCGGATTCTGTAGTCATCCATGCGGGAGGCATGGCCTGCCCATCAAAGTTGGATTTTCTGAATTCCATGCTGTTCAAACCGGCATGATGAATGCCCTTGTTTGTGATTTATATGTTGCCATCAAATTCTCATGATGGATCTTGGGTATCTTTGGTGAAAGCATTCCAGAACTTTGATGTGGTGCTTAGAGCAGACCCAGGATTCTGTGCCAAACAGATCATGTCTGGAAGCAACATGGCATTAAGCTGAAGGTTTGTTTTACACATATGAGTTTTAAATGCAAGCATGGGAATTTTTTCCTTCCTTAGCTCCTTCAGCTTGTTCATGCACATTGAGAATTTCCTCAATTTGGAAGATTTGTCATCGCAGTGATCCATAGGTACATGTCCTGTGCACTTCAAGGTGAAATTTCTTTGTAGCCAGTGGAGCCCAGGTGTGTGATGTGTTGGTGTATTATACGGTGCTTTGAAGGAGCATGATACTGGATATTTCTTCGTATGCATTTCTCTATTTGGCATGATTGATGCGAATGTGGGCCTCAAAGAAAGTGCTGGTAATTGCTCAGCCTGTGCAATAGTTGGCTCTGTACTCAGTCTACATGTGCTTCAGTCTAGCAATTTACATTTTCAGACACTACCTCTTTCTAAAGTCTATTGGGTTGCAGTAAATTGGAGAAGGGTGAAAATTTTTCACTATGCATTTCCTTTATATATTTACATCTAACAACATACATTCAGCTAGATATCTATGTAGATAAATATCTAATAATGTATTTCCAATGGATATTTACGTAGGTCAAATGGTATTGGAGTAGCCATTTTAACTGTTTACTAAAAGTTGCAATAAATATTTTAATATCCTTATTGAAAAAGGTTATATTTGTGTTTTATTGCTTTTACAATAGCTGTGCCTGAAACTATTCTAAACTGTAACTTTGTTTTTTTCACCAAGTCATTGATATATCTTTATGCAGGGAGCTTTTGAAGGCTTTAGATGAAAAAGACCTGCTGAAGAAACACTCTTCTGGGCTATTGTTGAAGTCTGAGCAACAGGTATATAGGATCCTGGAAGGTCTGAATGGAAACTGGGCCTGCCTTTTTTTATTACTAGTCCCTCATGCTTTTTTTTGTAGGGTCGAATATCCTAGTGTTTTGTTCCTGTACAGCCTTACTGTTAAATGTGTAACTTGGAATTCTGAGTTCAGCTCACTGCCTCCCCCCTCCATACCATTTCCTCGCATCTCTACTGCAATCCTGACTGAGTTCCGTTAACTGACCTAAACTGGAGATCAAGCCTGCAATCTTCCTAGAGTATAGTATTCACTTGCACACTAGTTAAAGTTGATTATCCAACAAGAAGCAATCTTCTTACTTGTGGCACTTAACTGGCTGGGGGGAAAAACTGTCTTTGCGTGAAAAGTGACTCCAATCTAAGGTAGCTGTTGTCAAGTGGAAACAGACTGGGAGAAAAGAGAGAGAGGCCATTTCAGTCAATTGGAAAGAAATATAATCCAAGGATTAATAAGGGAAAACTAAACAAGCTTGATTGTTTAAATCTACCTGTTTTACTTTTTAAAGGTCTTGTAACAGGTATGTGCTCATGTATGTCTCGCATGAGAAAATGTCCATAGTGCGAAACAAAAACCAATTGATTCTAGGGAACTTTTGAGTGAATCCAAAAATATTCCCACAGTATGCCATCTCTGAGTGCATTTCTTACAAAGATCTATCCAAATCCTTTTTGGTGACTACGTTGCCTCCTGATATACTCCAATGAATGCCTTTGCAAGTAGTAACATGCTACCTCAAAAATTAACTCTCGGACATATTAACATTATCCTTCTATCCTAAACTTACTCATATACTTAGAGTACAAATAGTCGTTTGGCAGTACAGAACTTGACAAAATGTCTTTTTTCAGCAATAGTCAAAGCTTTTTGTCTTGCCCTTATCAGGACAATTGCACGGATACCAATGTCAGGGGAAGCAACAACTTTATATTGTATGAGAAGAGAGTGCTGATTGGTTGGCAAGTGAAATCTGATTGGTAGAGCCGATGCCATGGAAAATGCATGAACAGGCCTAATGCTGTCACTCTCAGCCCTGAAAAGTGCACAGTCTACCTCAGATTGCCCTGGAAGGGCAAGGTATCTCAAAAATTTGGGCAACAGGTGAAGCTAGCTGTTTCGCTATCAGGACGCTGTCATCAAGCCAAAAAGACGTTCTGCCTATCACACAAATGAGTAATGTGGTATATGAATTTCAGTGTCAACGTGATGCTCGGTTTGAAGGCCGTTCTTCCCAAAGATTGGCAGATCGTATCAAACAGCATGTCCCTTCTGCTGTTTGCAGTGGACAAGGTACAGACCTTACCCAACCAGCCTGTGCTTGCAAAACTCAAAACCATGTCCAACATTAGATGTGATTCCACGATTGGTCAACATTTGTCAAATAATCCTGAGTGTGCTAAAAATTACGCTGACAACCAATTTAGATTGTCAGCCGGGCTCGCAGTGTGGCACATTTGCCTGTGCTGGAAGCTACGTATATTAATACATAAGGCCCTGTTCTTTGGCGACAGAAAGAACATACACACACATGGTGCCTGTTTCAGCTAAACAGAATAAGTGATAGCCATTCGCTGACTCATTCCTCAGGACAATGCCTTGACCAATCAGAGTCAAGCTGCCTGGTTTAAATTTCAAACTGCTTGGCAGTTAACCATCAGTCACTGTCCACTGGTGCATTCTCAATGGCAACGCCTCTACCAATCAGAGTCCACTTGCCAACCAATCAGAGTCCACTTGCCAACCAATCAGCACGCTTTTCTCGTACATTATAAAGGTGTTGCTTCCCCTGACATTGGTGTTTTTGTGATTGTCCTGATAACTGCAAGATGAAAAGCTTCAACAAAATGTCTTTTTACTGCAAAGATTAGAGCAATTACAAATTTCTCCAGCAATTTGTTTGCCCCCCCAAAGGAACGGAGTTTTGCAAACTTTGGCATTGCTGCACTTTGTGCTTCACCTGAAGTTATTATATTGCTTCTTTCTGCAAGGTTTCTGCCTTTACTGCTACACTTGTGGACTTGTGCCCACTTGGTAGTTTTGCTCTCCACTGCCGGTATTATCCAAGCTTATTTTTGCCATTCTGAAAAACCGGGATCATTTTTATGACATAAAAAAAATTAAAAGTGCCTTTTTTCAAAAGCAAAATGGTAAACTTTTCTTCCCTCTTAGACTAACAGATTTATCCAGTGAGCAACTGAATCTTGTACTCCAGGAATATTACAGACTTGATCTCCAATTTATGGCAATCCTAACGTGATTCTGTTTTCTGTCCGCAATATCAGGATTCAGCTTGCATCTCAAAACTTAGTTTAGGATGTCTGTCCAGTTGCAAATGAAAAAAATCACAGGCTGATTCACTGCGACTGACACTGTATCTGTGCTCCCCCTAGTGTTGCATCGCAAATAAATGCTGCCTTATACAAACGGTAATCCACACTGCAGCTCACATTGTATTGGCATGCCCAAGATCCCATAAGGATGCGTGTTGGTAAACATCCTCTAACCGAGTGCAAAAAGCAAGTGGTTAAATGGATTTATATTTTAACACACACAACACATGGTTTCCATTTCTGCATTTTTACAGCATGTGTTAAATCTCTTATTTGATGTAGTGTAAACAAAATCCAGATGGCACCGTCCAATATTGTACAAAAACTTCACACTAGCAGAACACGTTAAACGGACCACTAAAACTTTTCCGACACCTCGACTGCAACCCAGGCTTAGTTGTCGGCCATTATTATTAAGATTCCCATCAGAAATACTTCGTGGTGTCGATTTTTTTAAATAAGACTGTTTGCAATCAAAAGAGTTGAATCTATTTTCTACAAATTAATGTATTCTTCAGCAAATAAACAATAAATAAACGTTATTAAGTAAATAAAAATGCCCAATGTGGAGTTTGAGACCATGATTTTGGGCTTAAGAGCTCCATTAACTACCAATTGAGTGACCCGGGAATTGCCTCCATTAAGCCTTCCCAACTTGCTTCAGCAGACTATTACTTAAACCTGCAATCTATTTCCATTTTGTATATCTGCAATGCGTTATGAATTCAACAAGTGTATCCCCAATTTGAACCATAGAAAAGTTATGGTGCAGAAAAAGGCCATTCAACCCTTCAGTTATGAAGCAGAAACCCGAAATCGGATTTGAAAGTACAGTGCAGGCCAAGTGTAGATGCACAACTGTTCCTGATGCCTTTCCGGTTGGCGGCAGGCGTTAGTGTTAGTATAATTCTTGTACAGCTTTTGGATTAATGATTAAAGTTGTGTTTTCTTTACTTTTTAAGGCAATAGAGCTGAAAAATATGGAACAGAACCTGGCTGAAGCAAAAAGGACTGTTACTGATCTAGAGAAGAAGAATGCTGCTGATCAGGTGTGAGAGTTGTAACTTCAAGGCAGTTGTGCAGTATCACATGGGAATATTTCAGCAAACCAATAAAAGCAAGGATTGAAGGTGTTAAAATCTAGGCGAGAGCCTAGAGGTAATTGAGCTTGTGCAGTCTACCTGGAAACGTAATAGCAGCATTTCTTACCTGCCATTCCAAAAGAAAACCAGACCCAATACTCCTTTCTCCCTCTTGCTTTATGCAGTCGAAATCTGGTCAACTTTTCCTGGCAAACAACATTAAATAATTTGGCAACCATCTGTTTTACATCCCGACTAACATTTATTTGAGGAAGTTACTACTTAAATGCAGTTTAGCGTACGTTTTTTTTTGCCCGTGCTTTTTTTTATATCTGCTAATTTTCTCCTCGTTTTCTGAAGACTAACTCTCCTGCAGAAAGCTTATCACAGCCAAACCTGATCTTGTACTCCAGCAAAGTTCACACCTGTAGTCCGAACAAAACTGTTGGATAATGGTTAGAGCTCCGCACTTCTCCCTTTCTTCCTTCCCACCCATGCTAAGAGCTCATGCACCACAGCATAGCAATCAAATTTAGAACTTTCCTAGCCTGTATGACTTAATTACTTACTGGCTTAACCAGCTGTGCCATCAGAGTGGCCTCAGCTCATGGTTTCCTGATTTCAAACTCAAAAAGCTTTTGAATCTGGCTTATGTAAAAGGGTTTGTTGATGTGCATACTGAGTCCATTACCTTAAAAGAAATTATTTGCTTAATGCCTGGTTAAGCAATTATAATATAATGTGTGTCAGTTTAATTCTTTAAATATTTATCGAAAAGGTTGATTATTTAACATTACAATTGCTCTTTTGATTAAGAATGATCTGCGTTGAAACTACACAGGTATGTATGACCGAGTTCAAGGCTGTTAGAATGGATGTTCAAATTTGATATGGACTTTAGGGGTCATTCTTTACACATCTTTGTTTGCCTTTATATTACAGTAAAATAGCCAAGGCTACTCTTAATTCAGTCCTTCATAAACAGGGTCCATTGTGCGCACATGAACTATGACTTTACCTCTGCACATGATAAAATCCCAGTTAGTTGCACTACCACATTTGTATCTAAGTTGTGATTTTGCACAATTGTATTTTAAAGTATATTTTGAATCCTATTACATTCTTTATTGTGCACTTTTGTATCCTCTTGTACTAGAGGGTGCAAAAGTGACAAAGATGTTTGAAGGTAAGGTGATCAGAACTGCAAATAGTTTGCCACATCTCCTGTTATTTTGTACATTATGATTTATGCGCCTTGGGAGGTTGTATGGTTTATGTTCTTTTGGTTGTTATGGTCATATGGAGTTAAAAAAATATATTTATGTGTGCTGTGGATAAAGGGGAGCTTTTGTAGACATACTGTACTTAGATTTCCAGCCAGCATTTGATAAGGTACCTCATCAAAGGTTATTGCAAAAAATATAAGCTCATGGTATAGAGGGTAACATATTAACACGAGTAGATGATTGGCTGGCTAGCAGAAAACAGAGAGTAACAATAAATGGTCCTTTTCTGATTGGCAGGATGCAACGAGTGGAGTCCTGCAGGGGTCTGTACTGGGGCCTTAGCTTTTTACGTGGATGACTTAGATGAGTGGACTGAAGGCATGGTAGCTAAATTTGCAGATGACACAAAGATAAGTAGGAAAGTATGTTGCGAGCAAAACATAAGGAGTTTGCAGATGACATAGATAGGTTTTGTGAGTGGGCAAAAATCTGGCAGATAGAGGACAATGAGGGAAAATGTGAAGTTGTTCACTTTGGCAGAAAGAATAAAAAAGCAGAGTATTACTTAAATGGAGAACGACTGCAGAATTCCAAGGTACAGAAAGATCTAGGTGTTCTAGTGTATGAGTCACAAAGTTAGTATGCAGGTGCAGCACGTAATCAAGGAGGGTAATGGAATGCTATCCTTTATTATGAGAGGAATTGAACATAAAAGTAAAGATATTATGCTTCAGTTATACAGGGCATTGATGAGACCAGATCTTGAATATTGTGTGCGATTTTGGCCTCCTTATTTAAGGAAGGATGTAAATGCGTTGGAGGCGGTTCAGAGGAGGTTTACTGGATTTAATACCTGGAATGAATGGGTTGTCTTATGAGGAAAGGTTAGATAGGATGTTTCCTCTTGTGGGTGAGTCCAGAATTAGGGGGCACTGTTTTAAAATTAGGACAGAAATGAGGTGTAATTTTCTCTGAGGGTTGTGAACTTTGGAACTCTGCCTGAGAAGGTGGTGGAGGCAGGGTCATTGCATATTTTTAAGGGAAAATTTAAAAACACCTAGATTCAGTTAGTAGGAATGAAAGTTGAGAATTCCGTAGTATCATATATGGTAATTAATAGTTGGCAATAACAGTGAAAATTAAACATTTGCATTTGATGAGTCATCCATGAGTAATTTATAAAATATTAAAGTTGACCAATTCATCAATTTCTTTTCCTAGGAAGTGGTAACAGTCCTGATGAATCAAATACAGGAAATGAGAAGTTCATGTAATCAGAAAACTGAAGCTGTTTCTGTTTTGACCCAAGAATTGGAGGACATCAAGGTGATATAAATAACAGACCGCAAGTGTGTACACAGCTGAATCTTGATATAACCTTCCTGATTTTTAGCTTTGTTGACAGAAGAATACTAGAACTATAAACTGAATTCCTTTGTCCTCTACTAGAGTCACTAACTGTACCAAGCAGTGTGCCTCATTGTTGAATTGCTACTGCATCATTATACTTTGCAAGGGAGTATTGGATGTGGATTTTAAAGCACAAAATGAAAACCAAGTGCTTTCCCACAAAAAAGGGTTCAAGATGTTTACAGAATATCCCAAAACTGTTTTTTGCATGGCATCTAGAGGTTATCCTCCGCACAATTTTAGACACATTCCTGGGAAGTTGCTATTAGGTCACATCTTTTTATGGGAACGTATGGAAATCACTGCTCTGGAGGGGACCATTCAGCAAATCAGAAATGTATTCATGCTAGCTCTTCAACTGAAACTACCTACTGTAATTTATTTTCCTTGCCCTTTCCCTGTGACTTTAATTCAGTTTTCAACTCTTAATCCAATTCTCTATTCAGTGTAATTGCTGTCTAGCTGATCACTGTAGGAAGCAATTTCATGTTCTAATAACTAATATGTATGGAATTCTTCTAACTTCCTCCTTCATTCTTCTAGTGATTTTGAGTTTATGCCTCCTTATTACTGATTTGCTAACTAGTTCACCATGTATCCTGAAAATTGTCCATAACTTTCAAACACTACCAATTTTTCCTCATGATATGATATTTCATCATTTTGAAAAGTTGTATGATTCTTTACTGTTCCCTCTCCTATTAGGCATTTGAACTCATTTGAATTACTAGTTCACCAGAACCATTACAGTACCAAATTCCATCATGGCATATTGTGAAATTCATTACAAGACATCTGACAACTTCTGGCTGGCAGCGGGAAGAAAATGACCACAAAGCCTGCCAGGTTGCCCATTAAGCTAACCGATGCTTGGGCCCTGATGGTGTACTGTAGCCCTGCTCTCAGAGGACAATGTCTGTCTGTTTTTCCTCCTCCCAACAACATCAAGTATGGTCTTCTAAAAGCTCGTTGATACAAGTTTAATAAATGTGTTTATTCTGAGCTCATGCCCACCTGGAGCTGCATTAAATTGTCTAAATCCTTTTTACACAGAGCTCTTGTAGCTAAGTCAAAAGGTACTTTCACCCAATTTATGTGGGCTGAAGTAAAACACCAAAAGCCTGTTGTGTTAACCTGTTGCACTATGCAGGTCCATAGATTGCTGGTTTCAATGGGTTTGCTGAGTAATAGAAGCCCAGTGTTGTTTCCTGGGAATTGTATTTGAGATGTCCAATTGCTTTAGGAATCTCACTAATGCCATTACTGCATGAAATAAATTGAGAGCAAGTTTCAAATTTCAGTTTTGTTTTTGCAATGAATGCTCAAAAATTGTAATTTTCTGTTGCTTTAGTTGAAGTACAGTGCTGCTGTGGCTGCAAAGGAGGAAAACAAGATCTTTATTGAAAGAAAAGAGAAAGAAATCATGGAGATGAGAGAGGCTGTGGAGAGAAAGGAGAATTCTTGTAATGTGCAGGTGGGACCATAAACATTCACCCTCTTCAGATTTTTACACTGAGTGCTTGTTTTTTTTATTACTCAAGTTAAAAATTGAACTTCTTTATCAATAGGCTTAACATTAGAAACATTCTTTTCAGAGGAAACAATGAATGAAACGTGAGCTGTTTGAATTCACAAACTTTTTTATGCACATGAAGATTTTTTTTTTATACCAATGACAAGAACATAAAAGCCCCTTGAATATCATAATTGCTAATTTAAGTATTTTTATTAAATTTTCACAGGAAGATTTGTGAATGCCCTTTGAAAAGAAAGGGCATTTTGAATTGCCACAAAATCCTAAATGATTTTTTTTTTAATGCCTGCATGCTTATTGGTGTTGCTCTGTTTTTATACTTTCAAGCTGCTATCAAGAGCAGCTGTGAAACCTTCCTTCAGTGATTTGAAGTTCTGCTTCATGTTTGGGATTTTTTGTCTAAAGCCCATTGTGATGTTACCAGTGAGAAAAGAAAGTTGGAAGCACTGGGATTGAAATAAGCCAAAACAAAGACTCCAACAAGTTTCCCTTTCTAACCTGTCTTGTTGTACTGCACTGTTTCTACTTGACTTGCACTACCTTGCATCTGACATCTCATGTTGTAATAGTACATTGTTCTGGTAGACGAGTTCTTGCTGATTTATTTTCTCTCATCAGTGCCCGATGTTTATGCTGTTTCCCTGAGTGATTAGAGATACTTGATTTATTTTCAGCATGATATATTAATGAGTTTCAGTAAGGTTTTGTTTCATTTTGTGTTCTCTCCTAGCACCCTCAACAGTTGTTCATACATTTCATTTTATTTAAAGTTTGCAAAATTGTAGAAAAATGTGGCGCATCGTGTAGTTAGGGTTGAATCAAGCCAACAGAAGTTCTATTAGAGCGACTAGGTTCTGCTTATTTTGCCACCACATCAATAGGCTGGAGGGTTTGTGTTGCACTATATCTAACAAAATTCATCAGGCAGATGGAGGCTCATTTAAACACCAGTTAATTCTAGAATTTGACCCAGGGGCCCTGTGCTTGATATTCTACAGCTGAGGCTATTGTATTCACAATTAAAATTAAATATACAATTTAAAACTATTGTGCTCCATTTTGTCCAATGGTGACTTATTTGCAACTCTGAAATGAGCTGTGATTGTTTCCATTGTGCATCAGTTACAGTGATATTAATATTCAATAACATTTAACAAGATTTTAAGACCTGTATCTAGTTTCTTGACTGATCAGGATTCCTAGCTAGGGAATGGAAGAGTCTCCGCAGCACATGTGCAAGATCCCGGATTGAGCTGTAAAGTGAATCTGTGACAGAATGATTACAGGGGTTGGCGTATTGTTCAGTGACCTAGAGTGGGGGTCCAACAAATGTAGGTTTCTCTTGTCAAAGCTACTTGTGAGGACATAAATTTAAACAATTAAAAACTAGTGAACTGAGGCGTGGGGGGTGGCGATGGTGGCAGGAAAGTATAGACGAAGAGAGTTTATTTTGGAGTCAAGGTAGCTTAAAGGCAAGAACTACCTCCTATGGAAATTAAGGATGGTGCCAACCCTTGGCAGCATGTTAATCTGATACCCGAATTGATCAAGGGCACAATACTCCAGGACACTGGATTTGATTCAACAATGGAACATTCTCCACTAGACCTGTTGCTTTTGCTGCGATTCTATCCATAGCTCCATAAAATACTGAAACTTCATGGGTGGTCCTGGCTGATCAAGTAGCAAGAAGTGCACCAGTATTCTATGCTGATTTAGACAGCTGGTTTACACAGCTTTAGCTGGTTAAGTTCCGGATCCTTGGCATGACCTCTGTCAACCTGTGCTGAAGTTCTGTGGAGTTGGATAAATGAGATGTGTGTGTATATGGGGACTGTGTGCGTTGGAAAACAAACTAAACCAATGTGGCTTTCTTAATTTGGTTTGGAATGATAATGGCACATGTCAGACACCTGGCTAACCAGAAAAGTAACTGTTTGTACATAGGCTACATGAGAGGCTTTTCCTTTCTTCCTGTGAACAGAGATAAAACACAGGTACAAACACCAGGAGTGCGATGTTCGAAATGGAACAGACTCCTCTAAATTGAAGAAGGTGTTAACAGCAAATATGAATTTTGATTAATCGCACTTGTTTTCACTGGTAGCTTTTGTGAAGTGGCGGGGAGAGGGGAAGGACTGTTGGGTAGTGTTTAAAAAGAAATTACTAGCATATGCTACCTGTGACTTAATTCTATCCTGACCCGAGAACCATGGCTTCTGTTACTGGGATTTTTTTTTTAAGTGCTTATCCTCCTAACTGAAATCCCAGATGCAATGGCTAGTGTCCTAATGTTAAATTATACTATTGCCCAATGTTCTCACACCTTGTTTTTTAATCCTCAGATGGAGATGCTTTCTGAAGATCTGATCAATGCCACCCAGCAGCTTGATCAGCTGACAGAGGACTTTGAAAAACAGGCAGCGATATTGCAGATAATGCAGGAAGAAGCAGAAAAAAATGCAACCACCATTAAAGAACTTCAGGATCAGGTAATGAAATTAGAAGTTGCTGCTACTTTAGTTGTAAAACTATAGTCAGATATTGCCACTCTGCAATGATAGTTATATCTTCCTGACTGCTTGGAGAGTTTTCTGATCACTTTGTGCTAAAGATATAAATTCCAATTTACTGTGAATTTTAATTTGGTTAAAAAGAAATAAGTAAAAGTAAAGTGGTCAGTTACTTGAGGTAGGGTTTTTCAGATAGTGGGTCCCACCCCTCACTCTTAGTGAATATATATTGAATGAGATAATCTCTTTGCTCTTGTTTTGACTTGAAGTTTTAGAATTCAGCTTCTTGTTGA
Source organism: Cetorhinus maximus (assembly GCF_964194155.1). Classification (NCBI taxonomy): domain Eukaryota; kingdom Metazoa; phylum Chordata; class Chondrichthyes; order Lamniformes; family Cetorhinidae; genus Cetorhinus; species Cetorhinus maximus. The sequence goes on from NC_135881.1 coordinate 200,732,146, forward strand.
CCTTTACATAGATATGCCTTTTTTAAAGGTTGGAGCTATTGGAAAACTATAGGGAAGAAATTTAAGGCCCATTTTCAGGCATGAACTGACTAGAGAATATTTATATTAGGGTGGGGGAGTGAGGTGCCAGTTGGCAGCAACCCAATGTATTGCTATGGAGCCAGGAAGTACACCCTTGTCTCGCTTGGTCCCACAAGCAAGGTAACTTTTAAAAACTAAACACTTGCAGCTTGGTTAGCAGAGTCCTACCAGCCTCCTGCGGACACTTTTTAAAAAAAAACCCTGGTTAGACCACAAAGAAACCCAAAAAACTGGAATAGCGTGCTCCACTGAATTTCTGAATAATTTCGCAGAAGGGTACATGAACAGGCATTAGGCCGCTTATTAGCACAAGTGAGGGGCCTAATGCCTGTTTAAAGCAGCTGCCTGGCCATTCTGAATATCGTCAGAGCCATTATAACATAACCTCGATGGGCCGAAGGGCCTTTTTCTGTGCTGTAGACCTCTATGACTCTAACCGATATTTCAGATGGCTTTTGTGGCATTGGACATTGCTCTGAGAAAATGGATCCTTTTGCCCATTTCAGTACTGATGAAAGGTAGCATATGAGGGCATGTATTCATTGTTTAACTGTTAACATAACTCTGTTTTCCTCTCCACAAATGCTGCCTGATCTAACTCTCCCCAGCATTTACTGTTTTTAATTCAGATTTCCAGCATCTGCAGTATTTTGCTTTTGTAGAATATTATACTTCATAATTTATACTTGAATTTCATCCATCTTAATATAAATCAGTTGAAGGTAACTCAATTACCACAGAATGTGTGATTACGTGTCCCATATGGTTAATGTGTTACTTTTTTTAAAAAAAAAATGTTGACATAAATGTCATTGTATGGATTTTCCAGCTGAAGGCGAAAGATGTTGAAATTCAAGCAACAAAAAGTACATACGAACAGGAGCTTAGGCAGATAGAATCCTTCAGAGACATTTCTGCCGACAGGCCACAGGTGAGACCACTGAAAGCTTAGCATTTCTTTTCCCCATCCCCACTCCTCTTGCCATTCCTTTTCTAGAAGCAGCAACGCTTACTGGAGGTCAGTTCCCTGGGTACCACACCCAAGTGGTTGCTCTCCATATATGGGCTGAAGCAGCATTGTGTTCAGGCCTTTAGCTTCTGGATAATGGGCTGGATTTGTGCAAAATCTTAGAGTTTTAACAAAGTTGAGGTTCATATTGCAATATTGACCACGGTGCATTATTTTCACCTGACCCTTTCTTGCAAAGGTGCTTTTTCCCTTCAACGAGCTTGTCATTGACTAGGTGTTGAATGTATTTCTTCTGCACAATAGCTGCTGGGGGTCATGAAGGAATTGAGTACAAACAGGTTCATTGCTCTTTTCAATGGTGGTGAAGCTCACAACATGAAGTTGGTTCAGATTTAGAGCAAAATGTTGTAGCAGTGTATCAGATGTAGAGAATCTTTTAAACTGAAGAGCAACGTAGTCAGCCTCTTAATTGAAAATTTATCATGGAGCTATCATCGTAATGGTCTACAGAGAAATTTGGATGGTTGCAGTTAATAGTGATCCTTTCGCTCAACTGGAACACTTCTGCCAAAACTCCATTTGAAGTTGAATTTGGCCAGGAATCCAGTCCTACCCTAGACTGGGATTTCCTGCAGGGCCTTGTAAAGGATTAAATCTCTACCCGAGCCTTTCAAAGCCAGTGTTGCCATGGGGGAAGAGACTTTACCAGTTCCCTCACTCTTGCCCTTGCTCAGGACTTGTAGGCCAGTTCTCAACAGTCATATGAATTAGAAGCAGAAGTAGGCCATTTGACGACTCAAGCCTTCTCTGCCATTTGATACCAGTCTGATTGGTGGAATTGGGGCCTGTCTGGAGATCCAGACCAGTGTCGGACCTGGAGCCCTGATGGTGAATGCAAAAAAATAATTAGTGGTGGGGAAGTGGCTGCTTGTGGCATCAAAATAGTTTTTTTTTTGGTGGGGTGGGGCTGAAATCCCGGTACAAGCCTCTTCTCTTTCTACTTATGCTGGGCCCTTCTCCTTCACGGCACGAATTCAGTGGTGGGTGTGGCCCTGGTATAACTGTTGGGGATTGCACAAGTGCTAATCTAAATATTCAGATCCCCTTAACTTAATCAGTGCGCTTATATAAAAAGGTATAGCAATAGCTAACTGTTTATACTGCTATTGCAATGCGATAATCTTATTTTTAAAGACATTATTTACAAACTCTTTTTTTCTACTCCACAGACTCCAAGGACCCCTTCTAATTTCCAAATGGATTCTGTTAGATTCTTTGAATTACAGCAGGAGAAACTGGATGATCGAAGGGCATCCGAAGCCACCTTAAAAATGTTGTTGAATGAGATGGAGTTAGAAAGGGCAGCCAAGAATGAACAAATTCTACAACTAAAGGTAGCATACAAGGGCATGTGTTCATTGTTTGACAGTTATAAATAAAAAAAATGTAGTTTTAGATATTTTTAGATAGCTCGGTAAAATGATTTATTGTGAGTATTCTACATATAGACTAACTTATAGTTCAGGGCAAGTTCTAGGCAGATAGACTATTTTTCACTTACACTAATCCAAAACTAACTGCAGCAAAATAAATCCAAACTTGCCTGTAAACTAGTTTACTTCCCAGAATGTTCAGGAGTCTCCCAGAATGGAAGTGGAATCTCCTGGGCTGAACTTTGCTTCCTTCCCTGCTGATCACATATGATCGATCAGCAATAAGACCTATTCACTAATCTTACACCGGTTAGCTGAGAGGAGTTATGGCTCACTTGCCATACTATCCCAAACAGCATGACCCTTCCGCTGCTCGCAGTGGGCAAGGTATGGACCGTACCCAACCAGCCCGTGCTTGCAAAGCTCAAAATAGTGTCCAACATTAGATGTGATTTTGCAGTTGGACAACATTTGACAAATAATCTTCAGTGTGCTAAGGATTACGCTGACAGCCAATTTGAGAATATTGGGCTCGCAGTGTGGCACATTTACGTAATACTGGAAGCTACATATATTAATACACAGAACCCTGTTCTTTGCAGACAGAAAGAATATGTCCACACATTGCGTCAGTTTCAGCTAAACAAAATAAGTGACAGCCGTTTGCTGGTTCATTCCCCAGGGCAATGTCTTGACCATTCAGAGTCTAGTTTCCTGGTTTAAATTTTAAACAATGCTTGGCAGTTATCCGTCAGTCACCATCAACTGGTGCATTCTCCATGGCTCTACCAATCAGAGTCCACTTGCCAACCAATCAGTGCTCTCTTTTCATACAGTATAACCCTGACGTTGGTGCTTTCTTGCAAATTGTCCTGATGAGTGCAGGACGAAAAGCTTTGACAAAAAGTCTCTTTTTTCAGCAATACTAATAGAATAATGTATATAACCAGACGTATTTTACAAAGAATTTCTAGGTTTGCATATAAACAAGTTTTTTAATTTTCTAATTATTTAGATTTTGGTTTGTCCACTTGCAGTTAGGACTGGTTTTGGCTTAAAACTAAACTAATCAACTGGGAATTTAAAATATGCATAATATTCTGGTGCTCCTCTTTCTTCACTGCCTTAATGATTAGTGTAAAATAATACAGCCAATTAACTGGTTCAGTTTTATCTCCTGTTTCTGGGGGAAATGATATGTTTCAGGCTGAAGCGACCTGGAAATTCAATGTTGTTCCACATGCAGGTCCTTTTGAAATGTATGATTGAAGGCTTAGAAAATGAATAATATTGGAAATCAAATTTTTTTTCCTTTCCCCACTCAAAATACATTCTAGATGCAGTTATGTGAATCAAAAAATCTGCGCTTGGAAATGGATGCTTTGGAGAGGCATTGTTGGAATTTGGAGAGCTCCCTAGAAAAAGGACAGAAAAGGTAAAAGCTATGATAACAAGTCTGTTTTATTTTTATTTTAAAAAAGTCAAACCATTTTAAAACTTTTGAGCCCAGATGTATGAGGAACTTCTATTTTATGCCCTTCTGCCTCATCTTCTTTCACTGGAAGTACGATGCATTCTCACCTATTGTGGAGCTAATTTAATCTTTGTAACAGTACCCTGTAATCCGTTAGTAACCCCCAGAAATAATTTGGTTGTTGTGCATCAGTTGCCCTTCCTCATTATGTTGATCCTGCTCCTTCAGGCTGGGTCCCTCCATGTTTCTCAGCACTTGTTATTTTTTTTAAAATGTACACTTTTAAAAATCAAGGTGGACAAATGTCCTTAAGGCATACCATTGACTCTTAAAAATGCAGTGCTGTTTATGCCTCTCATAATTGTAAATTAACTTAACATGCAACACCAAAAAAGGACTGCCCATTACCAATTTGTAGTTAACAGAGCAACCAGATTTGCAAAGTATCTTTTAATATTTTAGTACGTTTACCAAATAGACTATATAAATAAATATGCAAGCATGAGAGTGTTTAATACAAAGGAATAATTCTCCAGTTCTGATCTCTTATACACTGTGAATCTAATGACCAGTTACTGAACCATTAAGGTCCAATGTTCTCTCTCTAATTTTTCCTTGCCTGGGCGCATCCCATTTCTTGCACTGCGCAGTTTCTTGAAGATTCTCACTCATGGATGCATCTTAATGGGTACCCTGCCTGGCACATTTTCAACTACTGCAGAGGGAACAAAAGCAAAATACTGCAGATGCTGGAATTTTGAAATAAAAACAGAAAATGCTGAAAATACTCAGCAGATCTGGTAGCATCTGTGAAACAGAGTGAACGTTTTAGTTTTGTGACCTTCCCCATGAACTAGATTCCCTTCTCGAGGATGTTTAGGGATGGACAATAAACGCTGACCTTGCTAGCAACCTTTATGTTCCATGAGTGAAAAAAAATCCTGTAATTGTAATGGTTACTAATGTGCTTTAAGTAATCTGAAATTATTGAAATAAACTACTAGACTGCAACTAATTTTCTTAATTAATCACTTTCGGTTCAGCTTGATTTTGTTTCAATTTTTCTTTTGTATGGCATAATTATATAAATTTGTTTGGATTTTTTTAATAAAGCAGTGATATAACCGAGCAGCAGCATCTAAATGAGGTCGAGAAGAAATTAATAGAAGAAGTAAAGGCCAAGGTATTCCTATTTTCTTATGAGATTTTGGTAGAGAAAAGTTGGGCATGATCTTCAGTTGTACTCAATTTGGCATTCTGTACGTTTGTATGATTGGACAACTTGTAAACATTAACATTATTATTTCTTTGTACTTTCTCACATTGACTCGGCTACAAATCCCAAAAAATCAAATTTTGTTAGAGTTTATTGCGGTCACGAAGTGATTTTTTTCATTTAAAATTACAGGAAGCAGCAATAGAAAAACTGGCTGCTGTGGAAGCTGAGTGAGTAGATATTTTTAATTTTAATACAACCATAACATGGTAATATTAGCTTACAGTGAAATTTGATGAGCTCAGTTGATAAAGGCGCCATGTGACTGAGCTATACAGACCAAAAGATAACTAGTTTGATTCCTGATTTGTGGCATTATCTGATGACAGCTGCGTTGAGGTTCCTGAAATGGCTAGCGCCATAGCAGTGCCAAAATTGATCTCCATATCCCTGGGTTAGAAACGGAAGACCTATTGGGATTATTATCCAGTGATACCTGCTGGGAAGTATGTATATGTCGACTTTGTGTGGGGATGAAATTGGTCTTTTAGTTATGATTCCGCTGACTACTGGTGCGAAGGCTGAATAACTACTAACCTGCACTGCTTGGGCTTGAATGAGCAGGGTACTTGTGCAATTGGAATCATATTTGTGTATATATTGTGCCTTCAGTAGAGGAGAGTGACAATGGTGATGGGAAGGGGGAGTTAAACAGCAAACATTCGTGCGCATCCTGGCTCCAACCTGCCAACTTCCCGGTTTTACTGAGGTGGTGGGAAACAACAGCCGTTCCAGGAGGCAGGTTGGCATTTTAAACACACTAATGAAACTGGCATCCTTCTATTTAACCTGCTTGGCAGCTTTAACTGTGGCCGCCTGGGTTTCCCACACCTCTGGAAATCTGGCAGCTGCAGTGAAGCAAGGACAGCATCAGGGAGAAGGCCAATGCCATTACAGTACCTAGAATGGGTATCACACCTATTTGGTCCCATGGCAGCCTCCGTAGCACCCGACTGGAAGCCAGTAAGCCTGTAATTGTAATGGTTACTAATGTACATTAAGTAATCTAAAATTACTGAAATAAACTACTGGACTGCAACCAATTTTTTAAGTTAATCCTGCAAATGGCTTGTGCCATAGCAGTGCTAAAATTGATTTCCGCATCCCTGGGTTAGAAACAGATCTACTGGACTTGCTGAAAGTCAGTAAGGGGTGCACAGGGAGACAGACGACTATTCTGGAGTGAGATGGAGACTGAGTGAGTAGCGAATTTGGTGCACGGGGGGGAAGAGGTGTAGTATACATTGCAATTACTCTGTTAATTAAGTGAGTAATCAAATTAAGTTAACTAACATGTAACACTGGCAGAACAGGTGTCATGTTGCAGCTGTGGAATGTGGGAGCTTTTGGACACCAAGGCGATCCACGACAAACACATCTGCAGAAAGTGTAAGAGGCTAGGGGCATTCACAATCAGTTTTATTGATCTGGAAGCTGAATTGCAGACACTGCGCAACATAAGGGAAGGGGAGAAATACCTGGACACTTCGTTACAGAAGACAGTCACGCCTCTTAGAAGAGGGTCATCAATTTTGGTCAGCAGTGAGGGACAGAAGGATGTGACTGTGAGTGAGGCAGACAACAGAACCGAGCAGACAATAGTGGAGGAGCCTCAGACTTCACAATTGTCAAACAGGTTTGAGGTGCTCACAACCTGTGTGGACGAAAGCGAGGTCTGTAAGATAGATGAGCAGGCTGGCCATTGCACCATGATACAGGAAGCCATTCAAGTGGGGGGAGCATGCAGGAATGTAGTGATAGTAGGGGGTGGTATAGTGAGGGGGATTGACAGTGTTCTTTGCCGCAAAGAACAAGAGTCCAGAAGGCTGTGTTGCCTGCCCATTGCCAGGGTTCGGGGACATCTGGTCAGGGCTGGAGAGGAACTTGCTGCGGGAAGGGGAGGATCCAGTCATTGTGGTCCATGTACAACATAGGCAGGTCAAGGAAGGAGGTTCTGCATAGTCAGTATGCGAAGCTAGGTACCAAATTCACACAGCAGAACCTCAAGGTAATAATCTCTGAATTACCTGAGACACATGCAAACTGGCAGGGCAAATAAGATTAAAGAGTTGAATGCGTGGCTCAAAGACTGGTATGGGAGAAGTGGGTTCCAGTTTGTGGGGCACTGGCACCAGTACAGGGAAAAGTAGGGGCTGTATCATTGGAAAAGTCTACACCTTGAAGCGTGCTGGGGCATGTGTTCTTGCTAGTCACATAACTAGGGAAGTAGAGAGGACTTTAAACTAAACGGGGGTGGGTGAGGGATCAAGCTTGGGCAGATGTAGCAAATTAAGGGGCAGATTCAAAGCAGGACACCATAATAGAAATATGAGAAACAAGGGTCATAGAATAGCAGGAAGAGACAGAGAGATAAAACCTAAGAATACACCAATTATCAAGACTAGATGTTACAAAGATAACAAAATGTCAAAACTAAAAGGCTCTTTATCTGAATGCACGTAGCATTCATAACAAAGTAAATGAATTGATAGCACACATTGAAGTAAATAAATATGATCTGATAGCCATTACGGAGACATGGCTGCAGGATGACAAGGATTAGGTCCTGAATTGAGGGATTTATCATATGCAAGAAGAATAAGAAGCTAGGTAAAGGTGGAGGGGCAGCACTGTTAATCAAGGATGGTATTGGTGCAATGGTTAGAGATGACCTTGGTTCAAGAGATCAGGATGTAGAATCGGTTTGGGTGGAGATGAGGAATAATAAGGGAAAAAAGTCGGTAGTGGGAGTGGTCTACAGGCCCACTAGCAGTAACCACAATGTAGGATGAAGTATACAGGAAGAAATATTGGGTGCTTGTGATAAAGGGACAGCAATAATCATGGGTGATTATAATCTACATATAAACTGGAATAATCAGATTGGCTATAGTAGTCTTGATGAAGAGTTCACAGAATGGTTTTGAGATAGTTTCTTAGAGCAGCACGTTCTGGAACAAATCAGACGTCAGGTTATATCAGACTTGGTATTGTATAATGTGACAGGATTAATTAATGACCCAGAGCGAAGGCACACCCAAGGCAGCAGCGACCGCAGTATGATTGAATCTTACGTCCCTTTTGAAAGGGAGCAGAGTGGGTCTAAGACTAGTATTTTAAACTTAAACAAGGGCAACCATGTGGGAATGAAAGCTAAGCTAGCTGAAGTGAACTGGGATACTAGGTTAGGTGATAGATCAATAGAGAAGCAGCGGCAGACATTTAAGGGGATATTTCAGAATACTCAGAATAAGTATATTCCTACTATGAATAAAAATTCTAAGGAGAGGGCCCACCATCCATGGTTAACTAAAGAAATTAAAGAAAGCATCAAACTTAAGGAAACGCATATAACTGCGCAAAGATGAGTGGCAGGTCAGATGATTGGTCAGAATATAAAGAACAGCAGAGAATGACTAAAAGTTTAATCTGGAGAAAGAAATTAGAGTATGAGAAGAAGCTAGCTAGGAATGTAAAAACGGACAAAAATATTTTCTACAGGTATTTAAAAAGGAAAAGAGTAAGTAAAGTGAATGTTGGTCCTCTAGAGAGTGACAATGGGGAGTTAATAGATAATAAGGAAATGGCAAATGAAATTAACAAACATTTTGCTTCTGTCTTCACTATAGAAGATACAAAAAATATTCCAGTAATAGCTGTAAATCAGGAGGTGGAAGGGGAGGGGAACTTGGTGAAATTACAATCACTGGGGAAGTGATACTGAGCAAACTGATGGAGCTGTGGGCCGACTAGTCTCCACGTCTTAATGGACTACGTCCTGGGGTCTTAAAAGAGGTGGCTAATGAGGTTGGTGTTAATTTCCCAAAATTCGCTAGATTCTGGAAAGGTTCCATCAGACTGGAAAGTAACAAATATAACCCTCTATTCAAGAAGGGAGGGCAGCAGAAAACAGGAAACTATAGGCCACTTAGCTTCATTAAGGAGGTTTTAGCTTGGTACTTAGAGAAACTTGAGGTAATCGGGAACAGTCAGCATGGTTTTGTGAAAGGGAAATCATGTTTAACTAATTTATTGGAATTCTTTGAAGAAGTAACATGCACTGTGAATAAAGGGGAGCATGTAGCTGTGCCATACTTGGATTTCCAGAAGGCGTTTGATGAGGTGCCACATCAAGGGTTATTGTGGAAAATATAAGCTCATGGTGTAGGGGGTAACATATTAGTATGGATAGATTGGCTGGCAGGCAGAAAATAGAGAATATGCATAAATGGGTCCTTTCTGATTGGCAGGATTTTTTAAAAATTCATTCACGGGATGTGGGCTTCACTGGCTGGGCCAGCATTTATTGCCCACTGCTAGTTGTCTTTGAGAAGGTGGTGGTGAGCTGCCGCCTTGAACCGCTGCAGTCCATGTGTTGCAGGATGTGATGAGTGGAGTCCCTCAGGGGTCTGTGCTGGGGCCTCAACCTTTTACAATTTATATCAATTACTTAGATGAGAGGAGTGAAGACACAGTAAATGACACAAAGTTAGGGAGGAAAGTATGTTGTGAAGAGGACATAAGGAGGTTGCAGACGGATATAGATAGGTTGAATGAGTGGGCAAAAATCTGGCAGATGGAGTATAATGTAGGAAAATGTGAGATTGTTCACTTTGGCAGAAAGAATAAAAAAGCAGAGTATTACTTAAACGGAGAATGACTGCAGAATTCCGAGGTGCAGAGGGATCTGAATGTTCTAGTGCATGAATCACAAAAAGTTAGTATGCAGGTATGGCAAGTAATTAAGAAGGCTAATGGAATGCTATCCTTTATTATGGGAGGAATTAGACATAAAAGTAAGGATGTTATGCTTCAGTTACACAGAACATTGGTGAGACCACATCTCAAATACTGGTCTCATTTAAGGAAGGATGTAAATGCGTTGGAGGCAGTTCAGAGGAGGTTTACTGGATTAATACCTGGAATGAGCAGATTGTCTTATGAGGAAAGGTTAGACAGATTGGGCTTGTCTCCACTGGAGTTTAGAAGAGTGAGTGGTGACATGATTGAAGTATGTAAGATCTTGAATTGTATTGACAAGGTGGATGTGGAAAGGATGTTTCCTCTCGTGGGTGAGTCTGGAACTAGGCCCACTGTTTTAAAATTAGGGGTTGCCATTTTACGACAGAGATGAGGAGCAACTATTTCCCCCAGAACGTTGTGTGACTTTGGAACTCTGCATCCGAAGGCGATGGAGGTGGATCTTTGAATATTTTTAAGGCAGAGGTAGATAGATTCTTGTTAGGCAAGGGAATTAAAGATCATCGAAGGTAAATGCAAGTGTGGAATTCGAAACACAAAGAGATCAGCCATAATCTTATTGAATGGCAGGGAAGACACCAGCTGAATTCGTATGCTCGAATGTTTGTAAGGTTTCAATCAGGCTTATTTCCAGGCAGGGAACCTTTCGAGGAGAAATGATGCATGCTGCAGAGCATTAGAACGTAAAATTCCCCTTTGTGTAGGGAGAAGATGGTGGAATCAGGCTTTAAAAAGTGCTAATAAAGAAGAAAGATCTTCCCCATTTTCAAAAACATTGGTAATTCCTATACAAAATGATAATCTTGCAAGATGCCATTTCACATTCAGCTCTCCTGAAAGCATTCGCTAATCATCAAGTATTTTTGTTATTTTCCTGGTAGGTTCCATATTCTGAGGTAATTTTGTTTTAAGATGGATGGTATATTCCCCTAGCCAGCTCCTGTTTTCTCTTTCCTGAAGCTCCTGTTGGGATATAATTCCACATCCATCTTTGAATATCTTGTTCAACTAAGTATTCTTCAACCATTCACCTTGAATATCAGTATGTCATTTGATCACTAAGGCTTCACAAGCTCAATATTGGCTCCACATCCATCGACTTTTCACTAAGAATCATTCAATGCTTATTTGGGCGGGGGGAGGGGAGTGGTGGGAAGCATGGCTGATTTTTTAACCACACTGCACCCCAAATCGCTGTAACCCACAGCAGTGAGGCTATCTGATACCATAGCTGTTTCTCTAGCTGAGATTGATGAGTTTGGCACGTAAGACATATGTGATTTTTCTGCTCTATTATATGAGACTACATGATGCATTATCCATTAGAAAATTGTTCTTCATCTTATTCTGTTCTCTGCTTATATCACTGCAGTGGAGTCCTTTTGTGTCTTTAGTTAAAGAAAAGTGAAGTACATAAGTCCTAAAATAAAAGAAACCACTTGGCAAAATAGTTTTATATACGGTGCACACTTTTTTTAAAAAAAACTTCAAAACTGCACACAGTTTGATTTAGCTTCTGTACCAGCAATTACACGTGTTAAATTATGTATACCAATCTCTTCCATCTATAGATTAGCAGAGAAAAAAACAACACTGGAAGCTATTCAGTGTTCCATTAAAACGTTTCAAGAGGAAGCAGAGCGGACTAGGAGTTTAGAAGCAAAAGCTTTCATTGACAAGGAAGAGTTTCGGTCAGCGCTCGAATCTGCTTGTGAAGAGAAAGAGAGACTTACTTGGGTAATGAATGAATTTGTCAAGTTAAGACCATAGAGAAATGAATGCAACAGTTTAGTTGGATTAATGCTTGAATTACAGGAAGAGGAAGCAAAAACTTGAAAGTGTGAAATTTTTTGCCATTTTAATTTGTCACATCATTGAGATGAGATGGGGGAAAGCAGGACTGACAAAAGACTAGCAATTTATTGATGTGACTTCTGATGCATAGATCAGACCTTCATAGATTTTCATGGCTACACTGAGGCTTTTTATGTGCGGTGTATTGAGTTATGGATGTAATTGCATGCCAGCTTTAAAAGTACAGCCTCCTCTAAGTTCAACATAACCTGATGATTCAAGTTTTAGCACAAAATTCCCACTTTTTAACACTTAATTCAAGTTATTGGATAATTCAAATCTTTAGCACAAAACAACTTGTAATCCTCAGAAGTCTAAGTAATTTAATAAACATTCCTCTATAACTATTTTAATTGAAATTTGGGCAATACTGTATATTATTGAACTGTATTAGGACTGAAGAATGATTTGAAGCTGTTGACTTGTCTTCAGATAGTTTGACGGTGTGCTTAATAGCACAGTATATATGATCTATATGATGTACACCTTAAACAATTAAGTGTCTTTTGGGAAGAACTGTTCATAAATGTGACTAGCCTGATTAACAATAAATATTTCCACTTTTCAGGAAACAATTTCCAGAATTTGACTAGCTTCCTATATGGAGACTTCCTGCTGCAAATTGGTTTAAAGTTATCAGGATTGTTTTAAGAATATTTTTTACTGCAGAGAGGAGGAGAATTTTTTCTCTCTCTGAGTGTTGTGTGACTTTGGAACACTCCTCAGAAGGCAGTGGAGGCTGGGCCACTGAATATTTTTAAGGTGGAGGTAGATAGGTTCTTGTTAGGCAAGGGAATCAAAGGTTAATGGGGGTAGATGGGAATATGGAATTCAAAACACAAACAGATCAGCCATGATCTTATTGAATGGCAGAGCAGGCTCAAGGGGCCAAATGGCCTACTCTGCTCCTATTTCATATGTTCTTAAAATTTCTTGTAAGCTAACTGGCCTATAGTGTCCTGTTTTCTGTCTCCCTCCCTTCTTGAATAGAAGGGTTATATTTGCTACTTTCTAGTCTAATGGAACCTTTCCAGAATCTAGCGAATATTGTAAAATTAACACCAACACTTCTACTACCTCATTAGCCACCTCTTTTAAGGTCCTAGGATGAGGTCCATCAGGACCTGGAGCATGTCAACCTGCAGCTCCATCAGTTTGCTCAGTTCTGCTTCCCTAGTGATTGTAATTTCACCAAATCCCTCTCTCTCTTCCACCTGATTTACAGCTATTACTGGAATGTTTTTTCTATCTTCTATAGTGAAAGCAGAAGCAAAATATTTGTTCATTTCATCTGCCATTTTGTTATCTACTATTAACTCCCCATTGTCACTCTCTAGAGGACTAACACTCACTTTACTTACTCTTTTTCCTTTTTAAACACCTGTAGAAACTCTTGCTATCCATTCTTACATTTCCAGTTTCCTCTCATACTCTAATTTCGTTTTCCTGCTTAACCTTTTAATCATTCTCTACCGTTCTTTATATTCTGATCAATCACCTGGCCTACCACTTACCTTTGCGCAGTTATATGCATTTTCCTTAAGTTTGTTGCTTTCCTTCTTTAGTTAACCGCGGATGGTATGTTCTCCCTTTAGAATTTTTCTTTACTGTAGGAATATACTTATTCTGTGTATTCTGAAAAATCCCCTTAAATGTCTGCCACTGCTTCTCTATTGATCTATCCCTAGCCTAGTATCCCAGTTCACTTCAGCTAGCTCAGCTTTCATGCCCACATAAATGCCCTTATTTAAGTTTAAAATACTAGTCTTAGACTCTCTGTTCTCCCTTTCAAACTGGAGTAAAAATTCATTCGTATTGTGATCGCTGCTACCTAGGGGTGCGTTTATTCTGAGGTCATTAATTAATTCTGTCACATTACACAACACCAAGTCTAATATAACCTGCACTCTGGTTGGTTCCAGAATGTGTTGCTCTAAGAAACTATCTCAAAAGCTTTCTATGAACTCCTCATCCAGGCTACTACTGCCAATCTGATTTTTCCAGTTTATAGGTAGATTAAAATCACCCATGGTTATTGCCTTCCCTTTATCACAAGCACCCAATATTTTTTCTTGTATACTTTGTCCTACATTGTAGTTACTGTTAGTGGGCCTGTAGAGCACTCCCACTAGTGACTTCTTTCCACTACGAATCCTCATCTCCACCCAAACCGATTCTACATCTTGATCTCCTGAAACAAGGTCATCATCTCTAACTATTGTACAAGTTCCATCCTTGATTAACAGTGCTACCCTTCCACCTTTACCATGCTTCGTATTCTTCTCGAATGTCATATACCCCTCAAAATTCAAGACCTTGTCATCCTGCAGCCATGTCTCTATACTGGCTTCAGATCATATTTGATTACTTAAATGTGTGCTATCAATTTATTTACTTTGTTATGAATGTTATGCATATTCAGATACAGAGCCTTTAGTTTTGTCTTTTTGTCATCTTTATAATATGTAGTCTTTACTGTTGGTGTATTCTTAGGTTTTTTCTCTGTCCCTTCCTGCCATTCTCTGACCCTCATTTCCCATATTACTATTTTGCTCTCCTGCCTTTACTCTGCCCAAGCTTGATCCGTCACCCCGCCTTGTTTAGTTTAAAACCCTCTCTACTTTCCTAGTTATGCAGCTCACTAGAACATTGGCCCCAGCACGATTCAAGTGTAGACTGTCCCAACAGTAGAGCCCCACTTTCCCCAGTACTGATGCCAGTGGCTCACTAACTGAAACCCACTTCTCCAACACCAGTTTTTGAGGCACGAATTCATTTCACTAATCTTATTTTCCCGATGGTAATTTGTACATGGCACAGGTAATAATCCAGAGATTGTTACCTTTTGAGGTTCTGCTTCTTAGTTTGGTACCTAGTTCTTCATACTGACTATGCAGAACTTCTTTCCTTGTCCCTCCTATGTCGTTGGATCCATGTAGGCTTGGTTCATGCCCAGATGCCACATGCGAAAATACAGTGCATCACCTATTTCCTGGGGATGAACCATTTCATATAAAATTAAAGCTAACGAGGTTTTTTTCCTCCTTAGTATAAGCTTTCTTAATTCTTTATTGTCAATCTGCAGGAGGTTGAAACTCTTAGGGAACAAGTGGCCAGCCTTACTGAAGAGAATGGCAAATTGGTAGGACACCAGAACTTGCAGCAAAAAATACAGCATTTGGTTAAAGTCAAGAAGGAACAGGTTCGTCTCCTAGAGGTACGATATTTTAAACCACAGGAAGTCTTATCTTTATTAGATTTTTGTTTAGGAAATTTTGTGCTGTTTAGAAGTCACACAGTGAGCATAATAATTAAACTGTTTTATATGCCTTTTGCTCTGTTCTCATCTCCATTCTTTTTATATAGACAAAATTACAATTATATAATTGTTTTTTCTGGCATAGTCTTCAAACTGCCAGGAAGAGATTGACTGACTAAAATAGGGGTCCGTAGGCATCATGTCACCTTCCAATACCCTGCCCAAGTTGCCATTATTTACATGAAGAGCCTTTAATGGGGCTAACCGATCACTGTGGGGCGGGGAGGGATTTGGAGCGAGTGTATCATCCAAGCCCAATTCGGACCTTACTCAATATTATCATGAATGACCAATGGATAATCAATGACTAATGGAAACTACCAGGAGCAAGAACCCTGATTTTATTTACTTTCTCTTTTCCAAATTTGGGTGTGCTGAAGCCAATTGTAATAGCCCCCCAACACGATTCTACCTGAGTTCAACTAAATCAGCATAGAAGAAGCATTAAACCTTTTGAACCATTGACCTTCACCTTGGCAAGTTCCCCAACCTGACAGGGTGCATTC
The DNA here is from genome assembly GCF_964194155.1 of Cetorhinus maximus. NCBI lineage: Eukaryota > Metazoa > Chordata > Chondrichthyes > Lamniformes > Cetorhinidae > Cetorhinus > Cetorhinus maximus. The sequence continues at coordinate 200,747,820 of NC_135881.1, forward strand.
AAGTTTCCGGGATCTCGTGTACATACATCCTTCCCAAACAGATTATTTTGTGGGATGTAGGTGTCACTGGCGAGGCCAGTGTTTATTGCCCATCGGTAATTGCTCTTGAAGCTGATTGTGAGCTGCTGCTTGAACTGCTGCAGTCCATCTGGCGCAGGTACACCCACAGTGCAGTTGGGAAGGGAGTTCCAGAATTTTGATCCCATGACAGTGAAGGAACAGCAATATAGTTCTAAGCCAGGATGGTGTGTGGATTGGAGTGGAACCTGTAGGTTATGTTGTTCCCATGTGCCTACTGCCCTTGCCCTTCTAGGAGGTAAAGCTTATGAATTTGGAAGGCCTTGGTGAATTCCTGCAGTGCACTTTGTAGATGGGTACACACTGCTGCCACTGTGTGTCGGTGGGGGAGGGAGTGAATGTTTAAGGTGGTGTATGGGGTGCCAATCAAGCAGACTGCTTTGTTTTGGATGGTGCCGAGCTTCTTGAGTGTTGTTGGAGCCACACTCATCCAGGTAAGTGGAGAGTATTCCATCGAATTCCTGACTTTGTTTTGTAGACGGTGGACAGGCTTTGTGGAGTCAGGAGTTGAGTAACTCTCCACAGAAGTACCAGACTCTGACCTTCTCTAGCTACCCAAGCCTCTGACCTGCTCTTATGTGTGGCATGTATGTTATGGCTGCCTCACTAGCTTCTGATTTCCACCTTTTCTTGCTCCTATGGACTTAATACTTGCCTGATCCTGTACATTCAGATCCACCTTATCTCAGCACAAAACTCCTGTTTAGGTGAAATGTGCTTCTATACTAGGTTAGCAACAAAGTACTCCCACAGCTGCCTCTTTGCAGTTCAATTTACATTATTTCATGGCTGTAGCATATATAAAATTGTTAATTTGCATTTTTTTGTTTTAGGAAGTGAACATGCTGAAAATGGAGAACATGAAACTGAAAGAATTTAAGAAGCATGACTCGAATAAGTTTCATTTGCTCGATACATCAGACTGTGCACTGAGGGAGCAAGATGAAAATGTGCAGCAATAATGCGTAAATGTAGTTTTTCAATTTTGAGTTTTAACAGATGTATCAAACTTACTCTGGTCTTTTTTTAACTTGTTGACAGCAGACTGATTTGAAGCACTGTATCAGGTCTTTGAGAAAAGCTGATAGTGTTGAAATTGATTACATAATGATTGCTGCGATTCTTATACTTGTGTACAATTAGCCTCCAATGAGATGTTTGTTTTTAATATAAACATTGACTTCAATTACCAATTGCTAAAATATCTTTGAAGCCTAGACCTTGTTGTATGATTGTCTCCATATCTAGTGAACGGTACATCGAATGTCATTTTTTTCCCACACTAGATTACTGTCCTGAAGTATTCATTAATTAGCATTAGTATCAGACAGTATTGTGGTTTTATTTTTATACATCTTTTCACGTCAGTAACTTTTTGATGATTGAGATGGGATGGGGGGATTTTAAATTTGGGTGGTAGATTTCTACCAAGTTAAAGTACTGCAATAACTTGCAGTTGACTCTCAGCAGCACCACAATCAAATTAAAATATCCCAAGCAGGCACTCAAATAACTTTTTTGAGCCTCCATCCTCCTCTTTCAGTGATAACTTTCAGACTGCTTCAGTGCTCCAACTTGGAGTCTTGAATTCTCAGAGCAGTATTCCTGACTTTAGTGTTATGCAAATAAAATCTTTTACTGGCCTTGCCTTTTTTTTGTTGGATTTCATCCCATATTCTCCCCCCCACCCCCAACACTAGCCCCCGCCTCCTGAGAATGATGAGTGCGAGGATATTATTATGAAAACTAGCAGCTCTGCAGTAGGCTGCCTAAGTGACCTGGATGCGTGCCTGATATCTGCTTATAAAAGGCACAGGTGAGGAATTTCAGCACAGGTTTTCCAGCTGGCAATCAGGAGTGGAAAGTCTTTTCCCGCTCCCCCACCATCACCCCAAATCCAAGGATTTAAAGTAATTTATAGCATCCTATTGCAAACTTGTTTGAGACCTGCTAATTATCATAAACTAGGGAATCAGAATAGTACAATGCTAAACATTGATATTCCTGAAAGAGAGAACGTGCTTTTGTTTTGTGTGTGTATATAGTTAAATATGTTTGTGTACAAATAGGTAAACAATGTGGGGTTGTTATTGGGCTGTCATTTTGGGAAATGACAACAGACAAAATGCCTCCTACCTCTCGTACAGAAACAAACTAGCAGTTGTGTGAACTAACTTCTCTGCACTTCTCAACTGATTCATTGTTCACCTCCATCTGAGAAACGTAAATGAGCAAAAGGTTTGCCTGTAACATGTTTCATAACATTCCTCATTCCATACAATGTGAAGCTGGAAGCAATTGTAAATTTTTGTGATGCAGCACTTAGTCAGATATGGATCATTCTGCCCAATTGACTATACCCTGAATTTACTATCTTGGTCATATTATCTGTGGGAGAAGTGCTAAGTAGAGACCAAGAACTTTCCATTGGGGAGAGAGAGAAGTATCAGTGTGATTCAAGTTTGCTCCCTATCTTGTATTTCTCAGTAGCTGAAACAAGAATAAAGCACATTATTAGCGAAAATTTAAAGGACTCAGAATATTGAGTGTAAATACTTGAAAAGAAAAGTTACACATTTCAACATTCTGCCAATGGATTATGACTGATCTGTATGAAATAAAAATATATTGATTATTTTTTAAATGAACTTCTGAAACTAAACCACATCTATTTTTAAAGGAATAATGATGAGTCTGGCTGTACTGTGTCTTTGCACTTGCAAGTCAGATGTGCACATCCAGGCCAGGCAAGCAAATTTGGGCAAGGATTGGAGTCAGCTATGGCTCATATTTTGTTTTCAAGTACACGAGATTGTGCCATCAATGGTGTAAGGCTGTTGGAATAATTTGTTGCTGATGTAAGCCGCTGTTTTAAACAACCTTGATGGATATTGAAAGGGATTCTGTTCCTTGAAAGACTTCTAAATGGAATCAAAAATGAAACAGTGCAATCCAAGCTCAGCATTTTACTGTTTTTATTAGTCACACAATGCAAATAAAATGGCAGCTCAAACTGTAAATGAGCCTTTTTTAAAGTTATCTTGTCCTTGTCTATATTATTCAACTGAAAATAGTTTGCTTACAAAATTAATTTTACTGTAAGTACCAATTTCAAATGAATATTTTTAGGTTTCACAGAATTTATTTAAGATTTGTATGTTTCAGTGATTCTGATGGGTAAGATTGTGCATCTTTTCCTTGAATATGTTTAATTTTTTTATGTCAAAGTGCAAAATAATTGATCATTACAATGGAAACTTGTGCCAACCAAAATCAGCAGTGTTGCAAGCTGCTTAAAAAGTTGCAGCTTTTTAACCTTCTCCAAAGTACTGATCTGAAAAGATTGAGTCAGATTGCACAAGAAAGAAAAGGTGATGGGATTGAATTTGAAGTGTATACAAAATGAGATTTCCCATAATTGTATTTCTATCTTTTTCTTACTGGCAATTTCTACTTCCAATATCCTTCCCATAGCCAAAGAACTCAAACTTATGCAAAATGAAGTACCCCCTCATCATCCACTTGGCAGCCATGCATGCAATAGCCAGTGCAAAGCAAAGAACTAAAAATAAGTACCTCATTTTGCAATTTTGCCAAAATAAAAGCTACAGGTTTTATCCTGGGAAGATAGAAACATGAGTAGGTTATTCAGTCCATCAAGTCTGGTCTGCCATTCAATTCATTCAAGATTGATCTATACCTCAACTCCACTTGACTGCCTTTTCTCCATATCAGTTGATTCCATTTTTCTTTAAAAAAAAACTCTTGAGATTTTCAACTGACCCAGCATCCATGTCCTTTTGGGGGAGAAAGTTCTAGATTTCCACTGCCCTTTTTGTGATAAATTGCATTCTAATTTCATCCCTTAATAGCTCCAATTTAAAAATTATGGCCTCTTGTTCTGGCTTCCCCACCAGATGATTTAGTTTTCCTGCATTTACACTACCTCTTGCCTCATTTATCATGCAAAGGCCTTGATTAGATCACCCTTAAACATCTAAACTCAAGGAGTATAAACCAATTTTATACAAACCGAGCATTATAATTTAAACCTTTAAGACTTGTATAGAACATTAGAGATCTCTTGGAGTAATGTGAACAAACCTGGTCCACGGAAGCACTAGCGAAGGTGCAAAGAAAAAGACTTAAGCATCAGGAAAGATTCAAAAGTCTTGGGTCTTTGTTCCCTATAAAAGAGAAGACTGAGATTTGACAGACGTTTTCAAGATTATGAATGGAGTTAATAGTGTAGATGTAGAGAAAATATTTCCACTTGTGTGAGAAACCAGATCTGGGGCTATAAGTATAGGGTAGATCACTAATAAATCCCATAGGGAATTTGGGCGAATCTTTAACTCACAACATGGGGCTCATTATCACAGGAAGTAGTTGAGGTGAATAACATAAATGCATTCAAGGGGAAGCTAGATTAGTACATGAGGAAGAAAGAAAGTTAGATTAGTACATTTGGGAGAAAGGAATAGAAGGATATTGATGAGATTAGATAAAGAATGGTGGGAGGAGGCGTGTGTGGAGTGTAAACATTGAGATGGACCTGTAGGGGTGAATTTCTGTGTTGTAATTACTTTGTACTCATCATCATCAAAGTACAGTTTAAAAATCAAGAGATTTGCATATTGGATGCATTCTTGGAACTTTTGATTTTTTGGCTTGGCAGTTCTCTGTTGGTAAAATTTGGGCAATTAGACCATTACTAACCCAAAGCTGGGTGCAGCAATCAGCAGCACCTATCCAAAGGTAGGTGTGGCTGCTCAATGCAAATATAAGACAGGATGCAATGAAACACACCAATTAATGCTGAACCACTTCACCCTCCTAGACATTTTTTTTAAAAATTCATGCCTAGGCTTTTCGACTCGTCACTCACCCACTGGGAAATAGTGATGTGATTACTTTTAATGAGGTGCATCAGAAGTCATTCACCTTGAAGCGAAGTACTGGGTGAGCTATTAGATATTGGGTTATAGCAGTGGGTGACCTGTGAGATGTTGGGTTATTGGCATTGGGAACGCATTTGATATTGGATTATTGGCAGTGGGCAGGGTAGGTATTGGATTATTGGCAGTGGGAATCCATTAGATATTGGATTATTCATAGGAGTGAGTTTTTAATGGATTATTGACAGGGTGCATCATTAGTTTTTGTATTATTGGCAGGGGTTGAGTTGTGTTATGACTGGTCCCTGGGCGAGGTTCCTCAATTTGCTAATTTACCGAACGGGACCCTAATTTTGTTATGCTCCCGGTTAAGGAGGAATGAACTGGCTCCCCTTTATTCAACCCTCTCGGTTAGTTGCAGCAAGGTCAATTTAAAAGGGATTCCCTTCCCTTTTAGAAGGAGCCAATTTAACCAGGCTTTCTTGAGTCAAAGAGTAAGTTTATTGGCTACTAAAACCCAAGAAAAAATAATAAAAATGCAACATGCAAACACATCAGAAATGAGAAGTTAAGAGTCCAAATTAGAGTTAAAATATATATATATATACAAAATCAGTGTTTGGCTTGTCCTTGAAGTGTAGATGGCGGTACATTGCGGCCGTTAAATTGGGTGATTCTGGTAGAGCTGACTTTGGTGGTTTTGCAGTTAGTTTGGAGACACGTGGTTCTGCAGGGTGGCTGAAAGGCTGTCCGATTTCCTTTAGATTGTGGCTTCTGCTGAGCTTTGCCTCCAACAACAGAGCGAGAGAGAGATCTTTCGCCTGCAAACTGCAGGTAGGTGACTAGCTTGTTCTGCTTGCTGTCACACACCAGCACCTCAGCTTTTTTACTGATTTTCCCTGTATTTTCTGGAAGGGCAAAAACTATGACTCGCATCCAGAGTTCATGTTCTTTCATCCCAGACCATTTACGCTTTCTGAGATATAAATCAACAGATGGATTTCAGATGTCTGCTGAGATGTGCAATCATCTTTTGTCTCTGCAATCACAGGAGGTTATAGTTCAGTCTTTCGCATCTCTCCTGTCTCCTTTTCAAATCTCAGTTTGAAGAAGGCCATGACACCTTTTCTGGTGTGACATTCCATGTGTTCTCAGGACAGGTCTGTCAGTATAATCTACATAGGAATTTTCTGTAAAGTAGTCACTTTGCATTATCAACCATCTTTTGCTTAGTGTCTTTGCTTGTATTTCTTCTTAAGGAAGACCTGTGATTTTGTTTATAAAAAGTTCAAATTGCCTGTAGGTAATTGGTGCTGTTAGTCTGCTGTCGTAATAGATGTTAGACTATTTGTAGGAGTGAGTTATTAGATATTGGATTATTGGCAGGGTGAGTTATTTGTTTTTGGATTATTGGCAGGGTGAGTTATTTGTTTTTGGGTTATTGGCAGGGTGAGTTATTAGTTTTTGGATTATCAGCAGGGTGAGTTATTTGTTTTTGGATTATCAGCAGGGTGAGTTATTTGTTTTTGGATTATTGGCAGGGTGAGTTGTTTGTTTTTGGATTATTGGCAGGGGTGAGGTGTTATTTTTTGGATTATCAGCAGGATGAGTTATTAGTTTTTGGATTATCAGCAGGGTGAGTTATTAGTTTTTGGATTATTGGCAGGGTGAGTTATTAGTTTTTGGATTATTGGCAGGGTGAGTTATTTGTTTTTGGATTATCAGCAGGATGAGTTATTTGTTTTTGGATTATCAGCAGGATGAGTTATTTGTTTTTGGATTATCGGCAGGATGAGTTATTAGTTTTTGGATTATCGGCAGGGTGAGTTATTAGTTTTTGGATTATCGGCAGGGTGAGTTATTTGTTTTTGGATTATTGGCAGGGTGAGTTATTTGTTTTTGGATTACTGGCAGGGTGAGTTATTTGTTTTTGGATTATCAGCAGGATGAGTTATTAGTTTTTGGATTATTGGCAGGGTGAGTTATTTGTTTTTGGATTATCAGCAGGATGAGTTATTAGTTTTTGGATTATTGGCAGGGTGAGTTATTTGTTTTTGGATTATCAGCAGGATGAGTTATTAGTTTTTGGATTATCGGCAGGGTGAGTTATTTGTTTTTGGATTATTGGCAGGGTGAGTTATTAGTTTTTGGATTATTGGCAGGGTGAGTTATTTGTTTTTGGATTATTGGCAGGGTGAGTTATTAGTTTTTGGATTATTGGCAGGGGTGAGGTGTTATTTTTTGGATTATCAGCAGGATGAGTTATTAGTTTTTGGATTATCGGCAGGATGAGTTATTAGTTTTTGGATTATCGGCAGGATGAGTTATTAGTTTTTGGATTATCGGCAGGATGAGTTATTTGTTTTTGGATTATCGGCAGGATGAGTTATTAGTTTTTGGATTATCGGCAGGGTGAGTTATTTGTTTTTGGATTATCAGCAGGATGAGTTATTAGTTTTTGGATTATTGGCAGGGTGAGTTATTACTTTATGGATTATTGACAGGGTGAATGATTAGTTTTTGGATTATTGGCAGGGGGTGAGTTATTAGTGGATTATTGCAGTTGGAACCCATTAGCTACTGAATTTTTGGCAGTGGGTGAGTTGTTAGTTATTGGATTATGTGGGTGAATTGTTAGAGCCAGATTATTGGCAGTGGGTGAGTTTATTGGATATTATTGATAATTCCTGTCATTGATCCTCCATTGGCGGCCCGGGCGTTTCCAGGAAGTGACGTTATTTCCGGCTGTTGGTGACGGGGGGCGGTTGGAATTTGAATTTTGGATTCGCGATGCCGGCGGCGTTTGGCGGCTCGGCTCTGGCCATGGCTCTCGCCGCCGGCTCTCTCGGGGCTCTGGCCTCCGCCGCGGCCAAACTCTCCCTGGGAGGCGGCGGAATCCTGAGGGCGGTGAACTGGGGGGAGGCCGAGTGGGTAAGAGACAGGGAGGGAGGGTAATGTGTGGTGTGGTGGGGTGGGGAAAAGGAGGGGCGGGGCGAGGGGAAAATGAGGGGGCGGGGCGAGCGGAAAATGAGGGGGCGGGGCGAGGGGAAAATGAGGGAAGGGGCGGGGAAAATGAGGGGAGGGAAGGGGCGGGGCGGGGAAAATGAGGGGAGGGAAGGGGCGGGGCGGGGAAAATGAGGGGAGGGAAGGGGCGGGGCGGGGAAAATGAGGGGAGGGGCGGGGAAAATGAGAGGAGGGGCGGGGAAAATGAGGGGAGGGGCGGGGAAAATGAGGGGAGGGGCGGGGTGGGGAAAATGAGGGGAGGGGAGGGGCGGGGAAAATGAGGGGAGGGGCGGGGAAAATGAGGGGAGGGGAGGGGCGGGGAAAATGAGGGGAGGGGAGGGGCGGGGAAAATGAGGGGAGGGGAGGGGCGGGGAAAATGAGGGGAGGGGCGGGGCGGGGAAAATGAGGGGCGGGGCGGGGAAAATGAGGGGAGGGGCGGGGCGGGGAAAATGAGGGGAGGGGAGGGGAGGGGCGGGGAAAATGAGGGGAGGGGAGGGGCGGGGAAAATGAGGGGAGGGGAGGGGCGGGGAAAATGAGGGGAGGGGAGGGGCGGGGAAAATGAGGGGCGGGGCAGGGAAAATGAGGGGAGGGGCGGGGTGGGGAAAATGAGGGGAGGGGAGGGGCGGGGAAAATGAGGGGAGGGGAGGGGCGGGGAAAATGAGGGGCGGGGCAGGGAAAATGAGGGGAGGGGCGGGGTGGGGAAAATGAGGGGAGGGGCGGGGCGGGGAAAATGAGGGGAGGGGCGGGGCGGGGAAAATGAGGGGAGGGGCGGGGCGGGGAAAATGAGGGGAGGGGAGGGGAGGGGCGGGGAAAATGAGGGGAGGGGAGGGGCGGGGAAAATGAGGGGAGGGGAGGGGCGGGGAAAATGAGGGGAGGGGAGGGGCGGGGAAAATGAGGGGCGGGGCAGGGAAAATGAGGGGAGGGGCGGGGTGGGGAAAATGAGGGGAGGGGCGGGGCGGGGAAAATGAGGGGTGGGGCAAATGAGGGGCGGGGTGGGGAAAATGAGGGGAGGGGCGGGGAAAGGGAGGGGAGGGGCGGGGGAAAGGGAGGGGCGGGGAGGGGAAAATGGGGGGGCGGGGAGGGGAAAATGGGGGGGCGGGGAGGGGAAAATGGGGGGGCGGGGAGGGGAAAATGGGGGGGCGGGGAAAGGGGCTAATGAGGGGAATGTAAGTGAGTGGTAGGGACTATGTGGGAAGGGGGAATGGAGGGGCAAGGGTAATGGGAGAGATGGGCACATTGAGGGGAAGTGTAATGAGTGGGGTAGATGTGTTGTGGAGGAAGCTCTTTACTAACTAGGCCAGGGCAGCTCTGTTCATTGAACAGTTTTAATGTATCCCACTGCTTGTCTATCCCTTGACGGTATCATCTGAAGACAAGGGGTCCAATCCGACATGTGCACTGACAATATCCAGCCTTACTTCTCAATTTCTTCTGTTTATGTCTCCACTGCTTATGTTTTTAGATTAGCCTGTCCATCCAAGGTCCAGCCACAATTTCCCTCAGTTGAGTTTTGGGAAGACCAACGCCATAGCTTTTGTCTCCTGTTCTCAAACTCCGTACCATTGCCATGATTCCAAAAGCCTCTCCTCAGCTGTTGTTGCAGAGAGATCCCAAGTCTGAGCTCAGTTAGGTGCCATTGTTAACATGGGTGCTCCCAGGTTGGGTGGGTGGATGGAATTAATAATGTTTGCTGCTCCAATGAATCCCTGCTGGAAATACTGAGATGTGGACGTCAGGTCATGTTTGGATTGGGGTTTGGTTTCCTTGACAAATGGCAATACACGCTACTGACTTCACCGTTACCACTGGAAGTGTCCCCAATTTGTATAATTCCATGTCAAAAACCCACATTCATTTGCCTAACAGGTTGGGGGACTCAGCATTTCTATAGACTATCCGCTTTATTGACTGCATTGTGGGAAGTGAAATGACCATGTTCTTGAAAGTGAACTAATTGAAATTGCCATGCACATTCAATAGGTTGTCTAGATCGTGATAATAGTAACACCTATACCTCATTACTAGGTGGCATGGTTTTTATTTCTGATTGTTAAATTTGAGGTGTATTGAACAATGAGTCAACTCTTGAGATTTTACTGTGTTGCAGCTGCACGTACTACTTCGGGTAGGCTGTGGTGCAATGGTATTCCTCTTTAATGCTTTGATGTGGACATTTTTTGCAAAAGCACTGCGATATTCTTCTTCAGCACGAGCATCTGTGACCACCATTGCTTCCAATTTTCTCTCATCAGTAAGTATAGTTGTCTGCTCCATTGCAGCATCTTAAGTTTTTGTGCAATGTTGTACTCACCCTTATAGAGCGGTTGCCTACGTGCCAAAATGTAATATGGCTGAATACTGTACATACAGTCCCTCCAAGACACTCAGGGGAGCAGTAGAATGGTGCACTTACACACGTCTAGCTGAGGTGCAGTGATTTTGACTTCATTTTAACACTAAACTTGTGAAGTGTAAAATTGGTGTTGAGCCCAATCCAAGGCCTGGGGTCTCCAGTTTTCTCTGGTATTAGGCGATGTCCCCTTTCTGAATTCAGGCTGCAGCAACTGTGCAAAGTAAAAATGCTGCAGTTAGTGTGAGCTAATTACCTGATTGATTGTGTCATTGGTAAATGGAGAGTTATCTACTGTTATTTGAACCAAGGCAGTGACATTTGATAGTTGTAAAGCAACAGGAAGATAGTTTAATGGCTGAAACCATTGTAGGAAATGTAATTAAATAGAAATGACAGGCTTTCAAAACTGCTGTCATCATCCCTTTCACAGAAACCAAAGCCAAACCCTGTGTCCTTGTAAAATACTGTCCCAGCTCCAATTGCCCTTTCCTTTGCAAAGTCTTTAAACATCTGGGAGTTGTTGCCTCCCAAATTCATGTCCTTCTATTCTTCTACACTCTCTGAATCTCTCCCAATCAGATATTCTCCCTTCCTACAGCAGTAAATGACCCTAACTGTTATTTCCTGTGACTGGTACATCATCAGCACTGTTGTATTTCTGTTTTATTTTTTCAAGAATAGTTTCGTTTATTTGATTACCCTCTCCTCCTAGTTTGCAGATTAAGCTTTTGCTTGTGTAATGCAATATAGGCCTAGATGGGAGATTAGGCAATCTCTTCTGAGCTCCCACCTGTCCCTGACCTATTTTGCTGCACCTGCTCCACCTCCTCTTAAACAGTATAAAATCCATCACATTTCAACTCCTCAAGTCATACAGACTTAAAACGTTAACTCTGTTTCTGTCTCCATAGATGCTGCCAGACCGGCGCTGAGTTTTTGCAGCATTTTCTGTTTTTATTTCAGATTTGCGGCATCTGTAGTGTTTTGCTTTTATCTTAGTTTATTTCCGGTCCTTCGGTAACATTGCTCATACTAACCACTAAAAACAGAATGTGTGAAAACAGAATGGTCTGGCTTTTCCTCCCTGTGCTGATGGTATGAATCAATGTTGTGCAACCTACTGTACTTCTGGATATTTTGTATCTGAAATTTCTTCAATTCAGTAATGGTGTATAGTTCTTGCATTTATATAGTGCTTTTAACATAGGAAAACATCCAGACACTTCACCAAGGTGCAATCTAAAAGAAAAATGGATGCTGAGCCAAGAAGGAAGATATTAGGACGGATACCAAAAACTAGGTCAAAGAGATGGGTTTTAAGGAAGATCTTCAAAGAGGAGAGAAGACCTCTATTGACTGACTTAAATACAAGAATAAGAATTTTGAATTTGAGGTACTGGGAGCCCTTGTAGGTCAGGGAGGACAGCAGTGATGTGTGAGCAGGACTTGTTTGAAACAGGATGCGAGTAGCAGAGTTTTAAATAAGCTGAAGTCTATGGAGGGTGAAGGATGGGAGGGCAGTTGAGCATTGGAGTAGTAGAGTCTGGAACTCCTGACATATGGAGGAGGATTAGGCACCAGACTGGTTGAGATAGAGACAGCGTGGGTAATTTTATTGAGTTGCAAGTAAGGAGGTGATCTTTGTGATGGAGAGAGTATGGGATAAGAAGTTCAGTGGGTGGTTGAATATAACACTTAAACATTTAACTGGAGGAAATTTTGGTTCATCCAAGACTGAATGACGGATGAGTGATCTGAAAGCAGTGGACAGGTAAAGGGAGATGTTGGGCTGCATTTTACATGCCCTCACCAGGAGTGTTTTCAGCGGTGGAGGCATGACACCACCTGCCCACCCATCCTCGAGCTCACCCCCATAATATACCTGAAATCAGCAGCCCATCCACCATATTTAAAAAGATAATCAAGGGTCAATTAGGCTTATTACCAAGCCAATTGACCTGATAATATGCTGCCCATGCTATAAAATCTTTGGCCTGGGCAGTCCGATTTTAAAAAATAGCTTCTTCAAAGGGTGGGAAGGAAGAGAGGGGTGGTTCTATCTTCAGGGACTATTCTTTGCAGACTGGGAGGCGGCCCCACTAAGATAGAACCCTCCCTTTCCTATCCGCCTGCTGTCTTAAACATACTACCCAGCCCCCTCCCTAACCTGCCCAAATCCCAGTGAGGGGCCAAAGTCCCACAGTGGCCTGTTTAGCCGCCCTGCAGGGATGGACCGGTGTGGAGCAGGTTGGCTCCAAGCTGACATTGTCTCCAGGGGCGAGCTGTGCACCGTGACCTGGCCCCCGCCAATAATCTTCAGCCTGTTAGCAGCATACTTGTGGAATCGGGTCCTATGTCTTCAGACGATATTGCCAAGAGGCAGCATGTGGATGAGGAAAAGCAGGGGACCAAAGATAGATCTTTGGGGGCCCCTGGAGTTAATGGTGCAGAAGTGGGAAGAAAAGCCATTTCTGGAGGTGTTATGGTTGCAATTGGGTATGTAAGAGTAGAACCAAGTGAAGGTACTCCTACTGAATTGGACAACAGTGAAGAAGCATTGGAGAAAGGAGGTGTGCTCAACTGTGTCAAAGGTTGAATAGAGGTCGAGGAAGTATAGTGCATCAAAGTCAGCAGATGGCATTTGTGACTGGTTAGGACCACTTTGGTGCCGCAGCTTTATTGGAGCAATTTAAACAGGAAGTAGCAAGAAAGATGGGTTCAGAATTGGAAGATGACACGTTTATAAATATTGGACAGGAATGATAAACTGGAGTTATAACAATTTATGTATGGAACAGGGGGCCGAGGGTTTTTGTTGAAGGAAGTGTCAATGTTGGCAGGGGACAATATCTGAGGAGATGGAGTTATGATGTCAGCTTTTATCAGGGCAAGGAAAAGAAGTTGGGTGGTCTACAGTTTAGTGGAAGTGGGGTCAAGGGAGAAGTAGTGGGTCCCTTTTTGCATTTAAAAGATATCTATCTCCTACATTTAATAAATGTAAATACTGTCTCTTTAGGAAATCATTCATTTAAACTGATTAGTAAAGAGGTTCATATTTTTCAGTTTTAGAGTAAAGCAGTTGAGTTTCTGGAAGCCATTACTGGCCTCAAACTATTCAGATTGTTTTTCCATTACAAAAGCACTGCTGAGTATTTTACATTGACCTACTAGAGGAAACATGTATTTTTATTTTTTCCAATGTAGTTTCTTTATTTCAGGCTTTTCTTGGAAAATTGCTCTTCAGAGAAGTTCATGAGCTGTTATGGTGGATTGGAATCACAATGACTTTATGTGGATTGCTGCTGCTTCACACAGTTAAAGAAACGAAGGACCAAAGTGATGCTTACAAAAAAGAGGAATAACTATATTTGGGGGTTCTGGAAATCACTGCTAGTTACGGGGTAACCAGAAATAAATGAACTGGAACTGTTGAGAGCATGCTGAAAGTCTCTCTCCTGGTTTTCTCTGTTCACAGCTATGGTCATCTGACATCATTTGCAGAAACAAGGTAGGGGCTTTTACCATTTAGGGTAATAAAGAGAAATGTAAGGTTCAAATGAGACAGACAGGACTGTCTTATTTTTCCTATCACTGGAAGAGCTTCCCTAAGAATGCCTACAGAATAAGAAAAGTTCCCTACATCAGGCCTGCCCTTTCCACTGTCCATGGGCATCTACTTGACCACTTAATTCCCTGGATAAATTCTGCAGAATTTCTTGAACACAGAAGCTATGGAGCAAAACTATGGGCTATCTATCCATCTCCACATGTCATGCTGGCTGGTTAATGTCTGCAGATACCATTTTCTTAGCTACAGCAGTACATGAACCACTGTGTCCCAGAGTATTCAGTTGTTCCTCCTGCTAACCTTACATACATGTGATCATCAGACCAACTCCTAACCAAATGTTTATTGAGTTCTGAAGCAACTAATATTTAAGTGCTCTGATGCTTGAAACCATTCCTGTCAAATAAAGGACAAAAGCAAAAGGTTTCCTGTTCATGAAACGCTGAACAAGCATCAATTCAAAAACACTTCGACCAAATAATAAAAAGACAAGAAAATTAAAGTTAGAACTATGCAAGTAGAGATTTATACCTGGGTCTCGTTCACTTTCATGCTGTGACATTGACAGTGAGTGATGGAACCCCTGCTGAATATAGTCAATGGATGTTTGAGCAGTTTCTCTGGGAGTCCTGCCAATCATACAGTAGGAGACTGAGGGCATTCCAACATTTGGAGTTGGTTAAATCACTACCAAATTTGAGGCTTCTAGTTCCATATAGATTAAGAAATATTCTAATTTTGATTATATTTCTGTAACTTGAGGTGAGTTAGTTTCTGTGTACACACAAACTGGATTCAATCCATGTTAGAATCTTCCTGTAAAAGATTGTTAGGGGGGGAAACAAAAGTCTAATGAATAAATCTGAGGAAAGCTTCAAGAGCACAAAATAAAAATGCATACACCACCATTCCAGATCCTTGTGTGGTAGCTGACCATGTGGAACTGTCTGCGGTGTGATCCCTTTAACGCTCATTAGTTCACCAGTGTAGCATGATGAAAACATCTGTTAATCCTGTGTTAGGAAATCATGTTTTTGGTCTTGTTTTACAGATGTAGGGCTTCGTTTAGTAAATTGTTGCACCAGAAAACACGCCTCATATCCACATTTTGTATATCATCGTTTAGCAATGCTTGAACAATGTAACACATTCCTCCCCACAGTGAATGTATGGAAATAACAAGAGAGCTGAACGACAGTTAAAAATTTGACTAAATAAATTTGATATAAAACATCCTTATCAAAATGTTGTGCAAGTTATGAACCCTCGAAAGTTCACTATTTTCTACTGAAATCACAAACATCCTCACCTGCTCCACAATAGAGCGTAATGTTATGTATTGGAACAGAAGCTTTGTGTTGAGATGAATGATTTAGTCACAGCACTGCTCATTAACTTAATTGCTATATGCAAAGATTTGGGATGGTTATATAAATTATAAGTAATCAAGTACACTACCTGCTAATTCAAATGTACACAGATTCACTCTGTTCATATTTACAGATGGATGATATAATTTATCTCTCTTGCACAGCGGTATTAAATTTTTCCAAGTAATGAGTAATCTTTGAAGTATCTGCAATTTTTGTGCAAACTTACAACTAAGCAACTTATGGTAGTCCAGTTATTAGGAATCCTTTAAGTATTACCAATACAAGTACACGGAACTCGTGAATCACTTTATCAAGTTAGAAATTATCCATTCAGCTGCTTCTGTTTTCATCCTTCTTACTTACTAAATCAGATCTCTCAGATCCAGACCTCCTGCAGCTCCCTGTTTGAATCTCCCCAATCAGGTTTCTTACCCGCCACAGTTACAAAGTCACAAACATGTAGACTTTGAGACAGTCGACCATATGATCCTCCAACAATGCACCTCCTTCATTGTCAAGGTTGGTGAGACTAACCACTCTTGCTTTGTTTCTTCCTTATCTAATTGTAGCCAGTACATCTCTAGCAATGGATTCTTTTTCCACCTCTGTGGCATTACCTCCAGAGTTCCCAACACATTTAAAATTCTCATCCTTTTATTTAAATTCTTTCATGAACTTGCCAATCCTTATCTCTACACCCCCCGCTTCCCTCCCTAACCAACTCTGCCATTCCTCTTATTCTGGCCTTGCCCTTTCACCAACCCCAGCCCTTCTCTTGTTCACCATTAACGGCCATGCTTTCAGCTCTGAAATTCCCTGATTAAAACCCTCCAACTTTCCACTTCTGTCCCTTAAGGGCTTTCTTAAAATCCAGCAGAGGTTGTCTAGCATGTCTAGCTGTGAACATATGGACATAAAAGTGGAGTCAAAAACCCACACTAACAAGTTTGAAGCCAAAAGCTGCTGGCGTAGGTGTTCACCCGACTCAAAAAATTAGCATGCAGGAGAGTAATTAAAAGTTATCCTTTAAGTCAAACAAGAAAACACATATAGGGAAGTCTTGTGTGTTTGATGTTTTGTATTTATTGAAAAACAGATTGACAGTGTGTCTGATTGTAAGTTCACTTGCTGTCTAAGAAATAAAGCAACATGAATTTGGGCTGCATTTTACAGTGCACGTTTAGTCTTCAGAAAGATTGAAGTGCACACATAAAAAATTTGGCAACCGTTTGACACCACTTCTGGCCTACAATTACAACATTGGATTATACCATTTTATAATTAGATAATGCATAGTATGTTCAAACCCCAATATCTAGGACAGGATCCAAAATCTGTAACGTGCTATCTGATGTATTTGAAGTTACTTTGCAGTAATATTGATTTGATAGTATTTACAGCACATAAACTGGCCACTCAGCCCAACAGATCCACATTGGTGTTTCTCCTCCACATGAGCCTCATCTCATGTTTCTTTGTCAAATGTCCCCAACCTATCTCTATATTCCTTTCTCCCTCCTGTGCCGATGATGTTGATTGGCCAGAAAATTGGGGAGCACTCCCTTGCTCTTCTTCAAAATAAGGCCACGGGATCTTTTGCGTCCACATCCGAGGGCAAGTTTAACCTCCTCCAAAAGAGCTAAATCAGTAATATAGAAATCAAAGGAAGTCAGAAGTCAGTAATATAGAAATCAAAGGAAGTCAGAAGCCAGAACTGCATCATGTTCTGGTCAGACAATGAGGTAAATGTTTGACTTTGTCACATGGACAGTACTGTAATCTGGTGGAGCACATCCCCAGCCTGTTACAGAACATGCTGCATTTTTATTTCAACGAATATCAAGAGGTCTACTCCATCAGGTTACACCCATGCAGTGTTGTCAAGAATGGACTCATATATTAAATACTGTGCCCAGAGAAATGCATGAGGCATTCAAGGCCAGGACATTCAGTTCAGTGAAGAACAGCAAAGCTGATCCTCATTGTCAGTAGTCTTAGGTTTGAGGAAAGGCTAGAGAAACTTGTTCTTTTTAGATTTTTTTCATTCTTTCATGGGATTTGGGTGACACTGGCAGTTCCAGAGTTTGACTCAGTGACAGTGAAGGAACTGAGATATAGTTCCAAGTCAGGTTTGTGTGCAGTTTAGGGAGAAACTTGCAGGTGGTGGTGTTGTCATGTGTCTGCTGTGCTTGTCTTTCTAGGTGGTAGAGGTCACAGGTTCGGAAGGTGCTGCCAAACGAGGCTTGGTGAGTTGCTGCAGTGCATCTTGTAAATGGTACACACTGCTGCCACTGTAGTGGTGGAAGGAGTGAATGTTTAAAATGGCGGATGGGCTGCTGATCAAGCAGGCTGCTTTGTCCTGGATGGTGTCAAGCTTCTTGAGTGTTGTTGGAGCTGCATTCAACCAGGCAAGTGGCCTGGTGGAAATCAAACAGAATATTTTGTGTGACTGCTGCTTAAAGTACTGTCAACAATACCTTCCATCACTTTGCTGATGATTGAAAGTAGACAGATGGGGTGGTAATTGGCCAGGTTGGATTTGTCCTTTTTAGACGGGATGTAGCTGGGCAATTTTTCACATTGCCGGGTAAATGCTGATGTGTAGCTGTACTGGAACAGCTTGGCTATAACCGCGGCTAATTCTAGAGCACAAATCTCCAGGATGTTGTCAGGGCGCTTAGCCTTTGCAATATCCAGTGCCTTCAGCCATTTCTCGATATCACGTGGAGTGAATCGATTTGGCTGAAGACTGACATCTATGATGCTGGGGACCTCAGGAAGAGGCTGAGATGGATTATGCACTTGGTACTTTTGGCTGAAGATGGTTGCAAATGCTTCAGCAGTGACTTTTGCACTGATGTGCTGGCCTCTTCCATCATTAAGGATGGGGATATTTGTGGAGCCTTCTCCTGCAGTTAGTAGTTTAATTGTCCACCACCATTCATGACTGGATGTGGCAGGACTGCAGAGCTTAAATCTGATCCATTGGTTGGGAGATTGCTTAGTTTCATCTACCAGATGCTGCTTTCGCTGCTTGGCATGCAAGTAGTCCTGTGTTGTTGCTACAACGGGTTGACACCTCATTTCTAGTTATGCCTGGCGCTGCTCCGGGCATGTTCATTAAACCAGGGTTGATCCCTTGACTTGATGGTAATGGTAGAGTAAGGGATATACCAGGTCATGAAGTTACAGATTGTGGTTGAATACAATTCTGATGATGTCCCACAGCTTCAAAACAAAGCAACCTAAACATAACTTTACATAGTTATGTAAGATAGTGAGAGTTCTGACAATGCTTTTTCAAAGACGATCAGGGGATTTCTCCCCAGTGTCTTGACCAATATTTATCCCCCAGTCAACGCCACCCTTTGTGGCAAATATGCTTTACTCACTGATGTTATCCTGTGCTCTGAACTACTAACATAAAATATATTGGCATCACTGCAGCCAAAATTGCGAGCAGATTTAATGCTAGCTCCAGCCTAAAGACTGCAGACAAAATTCTGGCCAAAATAAACATGGATGAATCCACTATATGTGAGACTTCAGCCTTTATATGGGGCTGGGAGAATTAAAGACTGGCTGGCATGCAGAAGAAATGAAGCCTTCCAGCTCAGTTAGTGATGTACCATTAAATCACTCCTTTGGTTAAGCCCCTCAGCAGTGAGGCTGGGAGCCAGCCACATAACTTCAGCAGGTTTCCATAATCAGAACTCTCTGGACTGTGAGGTCCAATTTGTTTCTATCACATTAATCTAACATCGTTCCGAATGTCATCAATCTCAATAACAGATCCAAGCACAGCCTTACAGGCATTGGGATGACATCCAGTTATTCTCAAAGCCGTCAAGTCCACTCTCATTCCTGAACGGGCAGACATTAACCCCATGGGCTTTCTGCCTGTGTGATGCTCAAAATATGTTAAAGCAGTTTCTTGTTTTTTTGACAAGCCTATTATAAAAGTTATTCCAAATATTTTTTAAGGCTTCCTAAAACTATAAAACTTAAACATTCCAGTGCTCATAAAAATCCATGGAGTAATTTTCAGCAAATGGGCTAAGTCAGGAATATTAACCAACTGGTGGGAAAAGATCAAATTTGCCCCAAGCAAAATGCTGCAGTTTGCATCACATGTTCATACAACGTTGAGCCATAGTCCAGATCTGTCAAGCGAAGATTTGTGAAGGTTATCAAGCCATTACAGAGAGCAGTACAGCAGTGATGGTTGCGTTGCTAGGACACTGGATAATTGAGAGTGGGGATTGAAGCTCCCCACTGATTCCAAGACTACATTTAAAATATCTCTGAATTGGGTTTGTGGAGCTTAAGCAATTAATTTGAATTAAGCCAAAGTGGCAAACTGCATGCAGATGTTCACCAGATTCAATGCACAAGAACACAAGAGATAGGAGCAGGAGTAGGCCATATGGCCTGTAGAGCCTGCTCCGCCATTCAACACGATCATGGCTGATCTTGGGCTTCAACTCCACTTTCCTGGCAGCTCCCCATACCCCTTGATTCCCTGAGACGCCAAGGGCTGGATTTTACAGGTTCCCACACGCCCGGCTAAAAAGTCGGCGGGAAGCCTGCCCATGATGCCAAAGGCTGCCCTGCTGTGATTTAACACTGGGAGCAGCGTTAATTGCTGTAAGGTGAGACCTCTGTCCTTTTCTCAGGCAGAAGCCCCGCCTTAGAGAGCCACCAGCCAATCAGATGGCCGAGAGATCTGCAGTCCCAGCAGCGGGCCAAGTGGGAGCAGGACTACAGGCAGTCCCATCACACCAAGGCGCCCACGTAAGTCTGGAGTCAGGGCCTCAGTGAGGAGGGTGGGGGGCAGGTGCAAGACGCCAGGAGGGAGGGTTAAAGGGGGAGATGGCCTTGAAAAGGGCAGGAGGGGGAGGTGGTGCCTCTATGGGCCCCAGGGGGCCCACAAAGGAGATCGCCCCCCCTCCTTTGTCTGATCCAGCCCACATAGCTGCTGGGTTTCCTGCATGGTATAGGCAGTTAAAATACTGGCAGTGGCGGGATGAGGCCCTTGAGTGGCCATTAATTGGCCACTTAAAGACCTCAATTGGCCCAAGGGCAGACAGGCCGCCCGACACCTCCCCCGGATGCCTGCCTGTAAACTTTCGGACAGGTTGGGGGCAGGCAGGTAGACGACATGCAGTCCATCCACTGCATCTGATGTCCCCCATCCTGCCTTCAAATGCCCCAGTGGGGGAGCATAAAATCCACCCCAAAAATCTATCTCAGCCTTAAATGTATCCAACGATTGAGCATCCACAGCCCTCTGGGGTTGGGAATTCCAAAGATTCACAACCCTTTGAGTGGAATTTATCCTCATCTCAGTCCTAAATGATCGGCCTCCTTATCCTGAGACTGCCACCCCATGTTTTAGATTCCCTAGCCAGCGAAAACAACCTCTGTGTCTGTCTACCCTCTCAAGCCCCTTCAGAATCTTGTATTTAAAATCGTACGCCACATTTTGTCTCCTATAAACTAGATGCATCTCATAGTTTAACAAATGCAAATGTTTATATTCATAAAACAAAATGTGTACAGGGTGTCTCAAATGCCCTCCTGCTGTGTTGCACAGAGAACTCATTTATAACACGGCTTTCTCATCACCAGTTGGGGCACAGCATTACTCCTCTTGCATTAAACAATCTCTAACAAATGCATTTTTTTCTGCCATGTTGTAGGTGAGATTAATTATTTGCTTGAAGGCCGGATGTGTAGCCCTATTTGAGTTTCTTCTTAAAATTAGATTAATCACTATGGAAGAAGATAACCCCCACCTCCCCCATTCCAGGTATCAGACAAGTGAACCTTCTCTGAACTACTTCTAATGCATTTATATCCTTTCTTAAATAAGGAGACCAAAACTGTACACAGTACTCTAGATGTGGTCTTACCCCAATGCCCTGTACAACTATAGAAAAACATTCCTACTTTTATATTCCATTCCCCTTACAATAAATGACAACATTCCATTAGTCTTCCTAATTGTAGCATAAGGGTCTGGTACATAAAGGGTTAATGTGGGACTGAGTATAATACCACCCACTCAGTGATGTAAGAGAGCACATGACCCACACCAAGGGGTCAGTCTAGTGTTGGACAGAACCAAGTGTACCAGCAAGCATGGAGACAGATCCTAGTTTGTACCCTTTACTGTATATTTGTAAATAGTTATGAGTCAATAAAGACTTACAGTTTACCTACGTATGACTATGAAGACTTCTTCAGATCTACCGAACTATATCCAACACCCTACAACACTAATCACTTGCTGTACCTGCATACTAACTTTTCCTGGTTCATGTATCGGGGGACACAGATCCCCCTGTACCTCAAGAGTTCTGCGATCCATCTCTATTTAAATAACATGCTGCTTTTCTATTCTTCCTGCTTAGTTCTGGACTCTCTAGCCATGGGAAACTGCCTCTCAGCATCCACTGTGTTACGCCCTAAACACAGCAGCATTCTGTGTCAGCTTGACTCAGTTGCTGGTACTCCTGCATTTGAGTTTGAAGTCAGTGGTTTCAAGTCCAGATTCAAACATGGGCACATAACTCAGGCTGACATTTCAGTGCAGCATTGCTGGAGGTGTCAGCTTTTGGATAAAGCATTAAATGGAGACTGTTTGCAGATGAATGTAAGAACAACATACAAGTACATACTGTAACCCTTTTAGTTTAGCGAAGCACTCCACAGTGCTACACTGAAATATAATCGGAAAAAAATAGTCACTTGCGTAAAGAGAGATATATTAGAACAGGTGGCGTGGCGGGACAGTGCTGGGTTGGGGGGACAGGCTTAAGAAATAGAGGGAGAGGAGGCGGCAGAAGAGTTTATGGAGAAAATTCCAGTTTGTGGGGCCCAGGCACATGGACCAACGGTGTACTGAAGGGAGGGAGAAATGCACAAAATTACAGTCAGGAGAGGCGAGAATTGCTTTTGGGGGTGGTCCAGGGTTGCAGGGCTGTTAGATGCTATGGGAGGTGGGGGGGAGCGGGTGCGGGAAGGGGGATGTGAGGCCATGAACGGATTTAAATCCGAGGGTGAGAGTTTTATATTGGAGTTATTAGGGGACCGAGAGCCAATGTAGATCCCGAGGTCAGGAAGGATTGGTGCTTGGGACTTGGCATGGGTATGCTTTGGATGAGCTGACGTTTGTGGAGAGCGGGAAGCTGGATGGGAGAGCATTGGAATTGTTGAGCCTGGAAGTGACAAAAGCAAAGATGATGCAAAAGATCCAATGGGACTATTTGAAGAATAGGGAGTTCTCCCATTGGCTGGTTCAATGCCGTTTGCAGACAAATTGTCCTCCGTGTCTGTCTACAAAACCAGCAACTACATCAAAAACAATGAATTGGTTACGAGGCACTTTGGACATTGTGAGGTCATGAAAGGTACTATATAAATGCAAGTTTGTTATCACTTCCTTAGGGGGCTGCAATTTGCACAGCACAGACAAACACAGCTAAACTACCAGGATGTCTCAATCGCTTCCCCTGTGCATAGTGATCACCAACTAAGCACCATTAATTCAGCAATAATTCAACCTGCAAAGTTGACACTGCATTGCAGGGGCTTGCTGCTTTTCTCTATGTATGACACATTCTTCAATCAGTGAGAAGTACTTGTTTTCAATGGGGAAAGAAAGTTCCTTTAGGCATTTTGCATAATTCAGATTTGGAAAGCTATTGAGGTTATTTAATCAAATGTGCAGAACTGGTGTGGCTTCACCATTGAAGCAGCTTCAGCGCGTGAGTGTTCGAGCACCAGCCCAGTTCAAGAAGTATGTCTTCCAGTTTTTAAGGAAATGTCCCAAAACATTTAGACAATGCTTGCTCAAAGGGGTCACCATTGCCAAAATAAAGCAACCCAATGATTTTGCTCATTTAAACAAATGTATTGGCCCCGACTTTGCGGCTGCAGTGATGGCAAAACTGTTAGCATTCATCGTCATTACTCTGTGAAACTGGCAGCAACTTCTGGCATCCGGACATGCGCAGTCAAACCTGGCGATCCAGAAGTTGCTGTCAGTAATATTAATCTTCGCCGGAGGGTGCACTAGCGAAGTCCTCACAGATGGAAAGCATTTAGAAATCACTGATTTGACGTGAACTTCCACTTTTCGTGCAATTAGTCCCGCTGTAAAAACCCTTGAAAATGCTGTGTCGTTGAATGTGTCACTGAGCTTTTAACAGTGTAGTAAGTCATAACTACTGTTGAACAACCTCTCTGGCCCTGAAAAACTAATTTTACAATTGTGGGATGTATGTTAAAACTTTTCCATTGTGATGGAAAATGTTCCATAAATATTTTTTTTTAAGGTTTGCTTCTGATGGTTCAACTTCTCCCTTAAACCCTGTGTTCCAATCTTTTATTTCAGTCTCTATAAAATGATACAAAGTGAAAGATGATCAGTGTTTTTTTTTATTTCCTGGTTTTCTGTCTATGAGAATTCTTCAAGGTGATTGGCTGCTTAGCCTGTTGCAGAGATTCCCTTAATTTGGAGCAGAATTAAATTAATAGGAAATCCATCGCCATACTGATCACTGAATCATTGTGTGCAACTTTCTTTGAGGTCGGCAGCGGGCACAGTCATTTCACCGCTGACCACAAAATGCAGTCCATTAACAGGATGACACCATTCAAAAATGCCTGATGGCACTTGTCTGCAAAATTAATGTTCTCTTCCTGGCAATCTCCCTCCTCAACAAACAAAACCTGATTTGTAACTGTTTCTAAGGGAACAGAAATTGAAAATATCCAATTCCGCCTCCACCCACACACCCCTGCATTATACTCAATCCTATTGGCTGGAATATAGGAACAGGAGGGCATTTGTCCCCTTGAGTCTGTTCCACCATTCACTGAGATCATGGTTGATCTATGACCCAACTTCATATACCCGCATTTGCCCCATATCCCTTAATTCTGTTAATACTCTTATCTAACAAAAATTGATCGATCTCAGATTTAAAATAAACAATTGATCTGGTATCAATTGCCATTTGTGAAAGAGAGTTTCAAACTTCTACCATCCTTTGTGTGGAGAAATATTTCCTAATTTCACTCCTGAAAGGTCTGGCCCTAGTTATTAGACTATACCTCCAAGTCCAGGACTCCCCAATCAACACAAATGGCTTCTCCTCAACTGGTCCCTTTAATATCTTGAAAACTTTGATTAAGCCATCTTCTAAAATCCAAGAAATACAATCTTCCTCCTCCTCCAGGTACCCTGCTCTAGGAGAACATTGCCATCATAGTCTTCCATTGGGTTGGTCCATAATTAAGCTTAGCAGAGTACTGCAGTGGTTTGCTGTGGCCTTCTGCAGTATGGCTGACCAGGAAACCCTCCCACTCTTTACCCACTGCCATTAGGCATATTGGAAGGATTTACAGGCCGATAATCAACCTTTGGGCCACACCTTCCATGGCCATCTAGTTCTGAAGTGCGACTTGAAGCCAGAGCCTCTGGCCCAGAAGTAGGGACACTACCACTGCACCACAAGACATCCTTAATACAACTGTAGTTTGATTAATCTCTCCCCGTAGCGTGACCGTTGGAATTCAGGTATCATTCTGAAAAATCTACATTGCACTCCCTCCCAGGCCAATATATCCTTTTCTAAGGTGTAGTAGTGTCTAGAACTGCTCAGAGTACTGCAGATGAGGTCTGATCAAGGCTAAAATGAACGTTTAGCTGACTAATTACTGAGGCATTATATTCATACTTTTCTGCTGGTTCCATAACCAAAACTGTAAACATTTACATCTTTGTATTGCTTTGTTGAAATGACCAAACTATAGACAGTTATGCTTCACTTATACAGGGCATGGTGAGACCACATCTGAAGTACTGTGTACAGTATTGGTCTCCTTATTTAAGGAAAGGTGTAAATGCGTTGGAAGCAGTTCAGAGAAGGTTTACTAGACTAATACCTGGAGTGAGCAGGCTGTCTTATGAGGAAAGGTTGGACAGGCTAGGCTTCTATCTGCTGGTATTTAAAAGAATAAGAGGCAACTTGATTGAAACATAAGATCTTGAGGGGTCTTGGCACAGTGAATGTGGAGAAGATGTTTCCTCTCATGGGAGAATCTAGAACTAGGGGCCACTGTTTAAAAATAAGGGGTCGCCCATTTAGGCCCGAACTGAGGAAATTTTTTTTTACTCTGAGGGTTGAGAGACTTTGGAACTCTCTTCCTCAAAAAGTGGTCGAGGCAAAGTCCTTGAATATCTTTAAGGCAGAGCGAGATAGATTCTTGATAAGCAAGGGGGTGAAAGGTTATCGGGGGTAGGCAGGTGGAGTTGAGGTTAAAATCAGATCAGACATGATCTTATTGAATGGCGGAGCAGGCTCGAGGGGCCGAGTGGCCTCACTCCTGCTCCTAATTCGTATGTTCGTACATAACAGGAACAAGAGGAAACACTATCAATTTCTAACTGTCTTTGGTTTCAACTAACAGTATGCAGGAAACTCTGAATTCTTGAGGCCTGAATAAAAAATGTTGTGTGAATCAAGTTATTTGTTTACTGGTAACTGACTGTAACAAGGTTTTAAAAGATAAACCTCAGCAAAGCTCATTATCTTCAATTCGAGCACCAGCCTCCAAAAGGTTTGTCCTTGAATACTTCCCTGAACAAAGGCACTTTGCCAACTCTTCTTAAAAAGGATGTTGTTTAATTTATACAAGGTGCAGACATACTTCTGGGTTACACAAAACATAGTTGTATAAGGTCCACTTTATTATACCGTTAAAGGCATGAAACACTTCGGATTGGTTCCAGGTCATGTCTACTTAAGATACTAAGTAATGTAACAAAATTGGGATTCTTGGTTGTCGGTAAGAGTAGAAAGGGTCAAATTTGGTTCAGTTGTTTAAAGTACAAGTTGCCTATGAAAATAAAATAACACTTAATTAATAGTGTTTTGTCTTTGGTCATTGATACAGTAAAAATTCTTTTAAAATGTGAAATCTCGATGCATCATCCATTCAGCTAATAACTGGAAGTTCGAATTTCTCTTTAAACTGTTCCTGGCCGCTACAGAGATCATAACAGTGGAGCCACCCTTGAGGTTAGCCATCAGAATTGTGGGGCTGTGTACACAATTGATAAAGGGGGACTGCAAAATCTCGCAGGGCACATTGGTATAAATCCATTGGCTACTGGGAATGAACACTGTCAAGGAAGAGGTGATTAAAGTTTTGCAAAAATCTCTTTCAGAAAACGACTCAGTTCTAACTGGGCCCTCGCCTATAGAACTGGATGGAGCTTAGGCACAGAGCCCTGGATAATTCAGCAAAGGGTCAAGGCTTAGGTGGCTGGGCCCAGGAACCCAGACTGGCAGTTTCGCACAGTGACAATGGAGATCTCGGAGCTCATTTGCCTTTCTGTCCTGTCCAAACTCTCTGCATTAGGAGGCGGAAATGCAGATTGAAATAATATTTTTTTTAAAAATTCCACGCAAATAATGCTTAGAAACATTTCACGAACCAACATCTTCCAATGTTACTTTTCACCCACGGATATTTGTTTTGTTTGGAAAGCAAAAGAAATGTTATTAATACTAACACTGGATAATACTAAAGGATGATGCCAAGACATACAGAACGCATTCCTCATTAGCTGTTTTTACATACGTCACTCCGTTGGAATCTGTCACTGGTCCTGTGAGCGGTTTTATTTTTTAAAATTACGTTCAGCAAATTGAAAAAGCCTTTCATCCTGTTAGAGGGCAAGTGTGGTGTTTAAATAGCGACTCAGTGCTGTTGCTCAGTTAATCCTTCCGTGGCATCGTCCTTAGTCATTTCTAAGTCATTTGTGTTAACTGCTTGGGCCGTCTTCTTGCACTGAAGACCAGAGAATGGGTTGAACCATCCCAAGGAGAAGTTTCCATCAAACGCTGCCTTCATTCCTTCCCATCCCACTTTCTTCTCCCAGGTGGGCGTTTCATTTTTGAGACGCTCAATGCCCTAGAAACAATTATGACGACACAATGTAATGGCGGCAGCAAAATCAGTTCGATGTCAATAATATCCACCAGAATATTCATCCTGACTCATCAGGACAGATGCAAGAATGCCAAATTTCAAATAAAGCAACAATTTATACTGCCTGAAAAAAGGACGCTGATTCGGCCTCATGCGGTATAAACCGTTGCTCCCTTTGAAATTTGGCACTCTTGCATCTGTCCTGAGGAGCGCATGTCTCTTTTTTCAGTAATACTCTAGATCTATACTACCAAGCGACAATAAATTATGACAAAATTCCTTCACCGAGATTATACGTGGGAACCCACTACAAAGGGCTTTCTTCAGCTGAAGAACCTTTGGAAATTTTGAAATGTATTCCCCCAATGTTTCTGTGATCTTGGTGATGGAACGTTTCAAAAATTTCCATGGGAATGTCCTTACGGTCTTTCTGCAGGAGTTTTACTCTAGACAGTATCACAGTATCTTTACAGTGCAGAAGGAGGCCATTCAGCCCATCGAGTCTGCACTGGCTTTCTGAAGGAGCATTCCACCTCTTCCTACTCCCCTGCCTTATCCCCGTAACCTTGCACCTCTTTTTTCAGGTAGATGGACAAGGCAGACAAGAGAAAGCCCAAGCCCAATATTCTCTGTCTCTTATTATCCAAATAAACACACCTCTATGCTTGAGTGAAGATGTCACAGCAGTAAGAAAATCAACAGTATGGGCCACCAAATAAACAGAGACACCCAATCTCAGTCGAACTGGCTTTAAATTACCCATTCTGTGTAATCTGCTAGAGTAGGTCAGTTTTATATTGAAAAATAAGCCTCTTTACATAAATAAGCATAATAGTTAAAGGGAGCAATTCCTTTAAATCTTTACCAATTCCAACTTTTGTAGTAATGCTTTAATGTCTGAGAATCCATTGTGAAAGGCTTAAATGAGGGGCAAGTTGTGGTAAACAAATGCTAGTTTTAAGTCATAGAATCATAGAATGGTTACAGCATGGAAGGAGAGCACTCCACCCATTGAGTCCGTGCTGGCTCATCCCACTCACTGGCCAACTCCCTGTAACCCTGCTAATTTATTCCCTGAAGGTGCTTATCCAATTTCCTTTTGAAACCCACGATTAAATCTGAAGCATTGGATTCCTCTTACAGCGCTTCATAAATGCATCCACTTTCAGGCCAAAACTGAGAAAGAAATATAACCAATTTACCACGGCATTTTCCTTCTGGATTGGGGCTTCCGTAAAATTGGAATGGAACACTAGAATGTACATTTAA
Organism: Cetorhinus maximus; assembly: GCF_964194155.1. Lineage (NCBI taxonomy): Eukaryota > Metazoa > Chordata > Chondrichthyes > Lamniformes > Cetorhinidae > Cetorhinus > Cetorhinus maximus. The sequence goes on from NC_135881.1 coordinate 200,776,371, forward strand.
GAAGAGGTTATTCCTCATTGATGTGCTTGGGGCACTTCTGCAATCTATTGAATACCTGTTCCTTCCTCCAAACATCCGAGATGTGGACACGTCTGCATTTTACATCAAGGCCATCAGGACCTTAAAACTGAGAGACAGAAAGCACCCCGCCCCCCGCCAATTCCCTTTCTTTGGAATGCGATAATTATGTCAAGGATAAAGTGAACAACCAAACTCCAGAGGACAAGGAACATTTAGTTAAATGAAGCAGATGGATATTTCACACATGTAGAACATATACCTGGATCATTAAAGGTCAAATATCAGTAAAGGTTTTGTGCAGATACCATCGCTATTCCCATGATAGGCTGCAGTGTTAAAAGACAAGAACAAAAAGTTAAAAGTTAGTTGAAGAGGGAAAAGTAAGGAAAAGGTGAGAAACAGATAGTACAGTTTTTATTCAGTAGGCTGGGCCTATCAAAATGATGGTTAGGTTATACATCAGCATTAAAGCTTAGTAAAAATGAGCAATAGATCCATTAGACTGATCCAGTATTTCCTATTCTTTATCAGTGTGGCCAACAGCTCACCTAAAGTGCTTTCCTTAACTCTCCTCCTTTTGTTACCTCAATGATTCCATTACCCCACCTAAAATCACACAGGAGACCATTCAGCCCATTATGCCTGTTCCATCTCTTTAAAAGAGTTATCCAAGCCCCACACCACTGTTGTTTCCCCTTTTTCTCCTTTTTAACTGTGTATCCAATTTCCCTTTGAAGGTTACTGTTGAAACTCACCATGTGAAACAAACAAACCCTCCTAATCTCCCCTCTAGATGTTATGTCAATTAGCTTTAAATCTCCTTACTGGTCTGCCATTGGAAACCGGTTCTCCCATCCACTTGCAAAAACCACCTCATGATTTTGTACACCTGTATCGGATCTACCCTTAACCTAGAGAATTTTATAGTAATAAATTTCATCTCTTTCAATAGAAATGGGCCTGGAAGGACCAGTGTAACTGACAAGTGGGCCAAGGACATCTTCACCAAGTTTGACAGAGAGCGCAATCGTAAGATTTCCATTTAATTATTTTCTTGAACATAAGTGATTTAAAATTGTGTCCTTTTCTCAACTCCCCTGAGTCCAAGGGGCACAGACTTGAAAGGAAATGTGAGCAACTAGTTTAGCTGTCCATTGCCAGATCTGGCTGGACCACTTAAAACCGCGCACCATTCCAGGATCACCCTCAATTGCAAAGAAAATGCCCGGCTTCTTTTCTCTCCTGCAAGCTGTCTTCTTAAGCCCCTCTCCCTGTCTCCTCCACCCTCACCTCCAACAATAAAGTGTGAGGAGCTCCTGGACTCCTTCGTCACCAAGGCCCGGATTTTTCCGTTGGCATGTGGGGGTGGGCCCGACACGTAAAATGACGCGCGATGACGTCTGGCGTGCGTCCCAACATCATCGGGCCGTCTCGCGATGTTTCGTTCGGCGGGCGTGCACCAGAGTCGGCTGTGCGCCCGCCGCTAATTGAAAGGCCTATTAAGGCCATTAACGATGTAATTAATTTCGAGTTTATGCTGCCCGTCCAAACTTATGGTTGGCGGGGAAGCTAAATGGCCAAGTGACCTTTACGTTTTTTAGGAAACCTCATCCACGAGCGGGATGAGGTTTCCTAAAGCTTTTACGAATGAAATAAAAAGTTTTTCATGAAAATATAAACATGTCCCATCTCGTGTGACTCAGTCACATGAAGGGACATGTTTCAATAAATTTTTATTATATTTATTTATGTTTTTCAAAAGTGCTTCAACCTCCCTGAGGCAGCTCCATGCCTTAGGGAGATTGAACGCACGAAAGAGCGCTAGCCCCGACTCTCCCTCCTCCCCCCGCCCGCACAGGTAACACTAGCACTACTGCTCGCATCTTACGCTGGGCGGGCCTTAATTGGCCTGCCCGCGTAAAATGGCGGCGCGGAGCCGATCGCGGGCAGTAGGCGGCTTCGCAACCACCTCCGCCCACTCCCGCCCGATGCAGAAAACATTCTGGCCTAAGACTGACACAATCTGATCAGCTGCTCTGCCACGCCCCACCCTTCCTTGAAAGTAGCAGCCTCAAAAGGTTTTCACCAAGCTGGTTGGTGCGAGTGTCTCAGAAATATTCCACGGTACTTCCCATACACGCCTGATCAATTGTTTTCTCCAGGTAATTATCCAACCCTCTCAATTTGCTGCTGCAAATCAGCTTTCAACACATGTGGCTCAGAGGATAGCACTCTTACCTCTGAGTCCGATGACTGTGGGTTCAAGTTCCATCCGTGACTTATGAGCAAAAATCTAGGCTGATGCTCCAGTTCAGTACTCAGGGAATGCTGCACTGTCTTTTGGACGAGATGTCAAACTGAGATCCCATCTGCACTCTCAGTTGGATGTGAAAGATCCCATGGCCACTATTTCGAAAAACAGTGGGGGAGTTATCCCCAGTGACCTGGTCAATATTTATCCCTTAATGAACAGTACTAAAAAAGGTTATCTGGACATATTAACATTGCTGATTGTGGGAGCTTGCTGTGTGCAAATTGGTTGCTGAGCTTCCAACATTGCAACAATGACAACACTTCAGAAGTGTTTTGGGACATCCTGTAATTGTGAAAGGTACTATATAAATGCAAGTCTTTCTTTTTCAGTCCATTGCATTCATACACACTACGCGCTTTGTAAATAAATATTCACCCGCTGTCTTCCAACTGTAAGGCTATGGCCCTTTGTAGAATCTGGGACGATGTTAAATATTTTGATGATCATCTTGCCTCTATCCTGCAGGATCTTGAATATTTCTGTAAGATCAACTCCAGTCTAAAATGATCAACTTATGCAGCCTCTCGCAATGTGTAGCTGGGTGGTCTAACAACTTGTATATATGCATGAAACGTCTCAAAGGGTCATCACAAATGGAAATAAACAGGGAAGTAGACACCAAGCCCTGGAGCAAGAGGTAAAGAATTGGAATTGGTGGAAAATGAGGGTTGAGGAAGCTTTTAAAGGAAGAAGCTTCCAGACAATTGGGTCAAGACAGCTGAAGTCACTGTCAGCCTTGCGGAGTGGGATTGGGAATGTAAGGCTGGAGCAGGTTGTACAAAAAGAGTGGCTACACTTTGGATAAGTTGGGAGCTGTAGAATGGGGAAAACGTGGATGGAAATAGGTGATTTTTGGTGATGGATAAAGAATGTGGCATTAAAAAGCTCAGTGAAGGGTTAAACTGGACACCGAGGATTTGCACAGTCCGCTTTAGTCTAGAGTGAGTGGCTGGGGAGGGGAGATGCAATCAGTGGCATTAAAGTTTATAATGAGAATGAGAAACAAAGTTTTTCACCATCCCAATATTAAGTTGCAAGAAATTGCTGCAGGAGAAGCAGAGAACCATTTAAATGGGGTGGACAGCCTCAAAGATCAGTATTTATTGATGGTCTCAGCCGGGGCTATGCCGTCAACAATATGAAACGCAAGGAGACATGGACCATTACTGCCCTCCCACTCCAACCAGGGACTTTGGGAATCTTCTTGCTGTTAAATCAGAAACTACTTCAGAGCATCTCCTGGCAGTCCTGAGGACTAAGAACATAAGGAAAAGGAGGAGTAGGCCATATGACCCATTAAGCCTGCTCTGCCACTCAATAAGATCAAAGTTGAACTTTGACATCAACTCCAATGCCCTATCCCCATGTCCCATGATTCTTTTAGTGCCTAAAAATGATAAATCTCAAATTTTCAATATACTCAAAGACTGAACATCTACAGCTCTCTGGGGTAGACAATTCCAAAAATTCACAACCCTCTGAGTGAAGAAGTTTCTCCTCATCTCAGTCCAAAATGGCCACCCTTTATCATAAGGCTATGACCCTCAGATTTAGACTCTCCAGCCAGGGAAAACAGCCTCCCAGCATCTAGCTCTTTATGAATTTTATATGTTCCAATTAAATCACCTTTCATTCTCCTAAACTCCAGAGAATATAGGCACAGTTTACTCGATCTTTCCTCACAGGACAGCCCTCTCATCCTAGGAATCAATCAACCTTTGTTACAAACCCTTTAAGGCAAGTATATTCTTCCTTAGGTAAAACAGTGTTGCCCCATATAATTGCAACGCAATTTCCAAACTGTTAAACTCCAATCCCCTTGCAATAAAGACCAATGAACCATCTGCCTTCCTAATTGCACTTGCACTTTAACTTTCTGTGATTTGTGTCCAACGACCTAAATATTCCTTCGAATACTAGCATTTACTCATCTCTCGCCTTTTAAATAAATATTCTGCTTTTCCATTCTTTCTGCCAAAGTAGATAATTTGCTATTTCCACAACTTGTACTCCACCTGCTTCCTTCTTGCCCAATCACTTAACTGGCCTGTATCACTCTGCAGCCTGTCTGTGTCCTCCTCACGGCTCACTCTCCCTACCTTTGCCATCCATGAATTGACCCGGCATAATGCAAAGGAACCTTATGCAACACACACTTTCATTCCTGTTGCTGTTAACCACTGAGCAGGCTGACACATGAAAAGGCTTACACAAGTTATCATTTTCAAATGGTCGGTCTGGAGACCTGTCTAGTACTCTCCCCATTGGCAAACTGTGTTGCAAAATCGAATACTTATTTTAACCTTGCTACTAATTATGAAATGAAGCCTACGCAAATTGCAAAACCATTTGTGCAGAACTCCTTTTGCATCATTAAGTTCATACATTATCCAACATCTATTTTGCTGTGACATATATGACGCCACTTTAGAAATCCAAGCATAGTTCAATATTTTAGAAACTGGAATAGCAGTGGACACAGCAGGAAGGTGAACAATTTCCAAAAGTCAACCTACCTGTCGAAGATGTGCATACGGTGTAGGTTGCAGAGAAATATTTAGTAAGTATTATGAGTGGAGAGCATGGCTGTACCCTGATGTGATCCTCTCTTTTATACTGATGCAGCAGGAACAGAGGAAAACAGACAGGAGGTTTAAGATATCCAGGCACAGTTGGTGAAAATAATTTAGCATCGCAGTAGGAATGAAACCATTTGTTAGAAGTGACCTCTACATCTTGAGTTTGTTTGTAAGATTGTACCACAGTGAAATGGGACTCAATAATTTGCTTCTTACTGCTTGCCCTGAAGCTCTGATGTGAAATAGGGTGTCATTTTGGAGCATGCGAAGAAAGAAAGATGGGCTTGTTAAGGAGGAATGTTGACATTTTAAATGTTTGCACAAGGACAATGTCTAATGCATCATGAGCATTGCAAAAGTTTCAAACATCAGCAATGCCTTGAGGTGCAACAAAATGTCGAGGCTGTTTAAATTTGTAAGGAAGAGCAATGATGACCTCCAAGAGGGTAGGGCAATTGCTATCACAGTGCCATTGTGAGCAAGCTAGTTGTTGGGGGGGGGGGGGGGGGGAGTAGGGGAGCAGGGGTGCACAAATCATGATAAGGCGGTCTTATGGTTCTATAGCCAAACAAGTTATATAGTAACTGACTGACTGAGGTCTGTTTTAGTTGTGCTTTGACAACAGGTTGCATCATTTTCAGAAAGCAATGCAGTAAGCTGCCTATAATGTTGGCTAATGTTCAGTGGGCAGCACTCTCACCTCAGAGTCAGAAAGCTGCAGGTTCAAGTCCCAATCCAGGACTTGAGCACAGAAATCTAGGCTGACGCTTGTGTGTTCCTGAGGGATTTCTGCACTGTTGGAGGTGCCGACTTTCAGATGAGAAATTAAATTCCAGCCCCACTTGCCCTATCAGGTGGACATATAAGATCCCTATGGCACTATTTCGAAGAAGAGCCATTCTGGTGTCCTGGCCAATATTTATCCCAGTCACCATGACTGTTGTGAACCTATGTTTTATATCGAAAATTACTGAGAATTTACTGGCTGAAATTCCCTTACTGGATTTTAAAATGATTGAGGCAACATTTCAGTGACTTGAAACTGCAGTTTCAAGATGGTTGAAAATTTGCATCACTGCACAAGACAATTCCAAAGCCATTGAGTGGAGCCAGCCTATTTAGGAAAATTCCGTCAGAGACAATTACCCTGAAGAAGTGTGAATTAACCACATCACATGAGCGATTCACAGGACATCCAGACTCAACCTTGTGGGGAACAAACAATGGATGTAATCACTTCAGGCAAAGGACTTTGGCTGAGGGAAGAACTCACCCAGCTGTAACATAATCAAATTGAAGCCATGCATTTTGAATCCACTCGCCGTGACCATATTTGGGTCACTGGTCAGTTGATGGGAGAGGATCATGTGACATGTTAGCCAACTTTTTTTTGTTTTTTTTTAAGAAACTGTTTTCTCCAGATCAGACAGAAGCAGAAAAGATGAAGTGGCAAGGCCCCCGTGTGAGTCTCCCCCCACCTCTCTCTCTCTCCATCCAACTTGCAAGCTTGAGCCATTTGTTGTTTGATTATCCACGTGCCAAAGGTAGAGATTTTTTAAAAGAAATTATCCCAGGAGTTGCTGCCTCTGGAAGAAAAGATAGATTGACCGCTAATGTTTAAATTGCCTCACCGCCGAATCCTGAGGGGCCACCAAGCTCAATCTGGATCCAGCCAAGTCATCAGTCCGCCAGATCCATGTAACTTTAATCTTTAATGGACTCTAGAATATCACTTGATCTATCCTCCCATTTTGTAATCTATTTCTCGTGTGTGAATCTGAGTGCATGCGTGTGTGAAGGTTGGAGTGTTTTTATTATTTTTCTTAGACCGGTTAAGTACAATAAATACTATCCTCTTTTTTAAAACTTACAAAAAAAACCTGTCTGTTTGTGTCTTTTACAGTCTCAGCATGTAAACAGTGAAACTCACTGAATTGGCAAGCATATCCTTTTTTTTAAAAAAACAACCTGTTGTGGCCAAACAAGGAGTGGGAAAAGAGGGGAGCCATTCGATGACTCCTCATCTGATCAGAACAATGACTAAAAGATGATTAACTGGCCATGATCACATTCCTGTTTGTGGGAGTTTGCTGTGGGCAAATTGTCTGCATTTCCTACATTACAGCAGTGACTACACTTAAAAAAAGTACTTCATTGACTATACAGTGCTTTGGCCCTGTGGTCGTGAAAGGCGCTAGAGAAATGCAAGCCTTCCTTTTTACAATGCTACAGAGTGGCGAGGAAATTTCTTTTTGGCTTCCAGAATAATTGCATAAAATGTTCTGATTTTGAAATTATTCATCTCTCACAGAAGAACAGAATTCATAACAGGACAAAATACGAGTGGTCCACTGGAAGTGGCAGACTTGATGGATCAAATGACCAGTCCTCAATTGTCCTAATGCTATCTTGGAGCCAATGAGCTTTGTGACTGGCCCAGCCTACAGCCAAGAAGTTCAGCTGCACTATTTTCTTAAAAATAAACTTGCCCAGTACAGCCTACAAGTGATGTTCTGACATGAGATCATAGTTAACAATATCTGTGACTAACAGCAGTCTACCTTTGAGGAAAAAACTTGGGTTCTTGATTTTTGGGGAGAGAAGGGACAATTTCAACACTTTCCAATCCTCCTTCACAACCCAGCTCCTGTATATGCAGCTATGGTAGGCAGATATCCTATCTGAAAGCTGTGAAATAAAACAGGTAGATCTACAATGTCACATGAAAATTCTACACCTTCAGTAAAAGTCACCAACGGAATCTCTTTTTTTAAAAATAAGCCAAACCCTAGATGAGACAACTCCACATATGAAAAGGAGACAGATGCAATAAGTAATCGTTAACAGATATTGCGGTGTAGCTATACAAAGGAAAACAAGCCTCCACAACTCTCTGGGGTAGAGAATTCCAGACATTCTCTACCCTCTAAGAGAAGGAATTCCTATGCATCTCAGTTTTAAATGAGTGCCCCTTATTCTGGAACTATGTCCCCTCGTTTGAGATTCCCCCACTAGTGGAAACATCTTCTCAACATCTAACCTGTCAAGCCCCCTCAGAATCTTGTACGTTTCAATAAGATCACCCCTCGTTCTTCTAAACGTGAATGAATAAAGGCCTAACCTGTTTAGTAGTTCTTGATAAGTCAACCCCTTCATTCCAGGGATCAGCCTAATGAATCTCTTTTGAACTGCCTCCAATGCCAGTATATCCTTTCTTAAATACGGGGACCAAAACCATACACAGTACTCCAGGTGCGGCCTCACCAACACCCTGTACAGTTGTAACAAGACTTCCCTATTTTTAAGGTCCAATCCCCTAGTAATACAGGCCAAAATTCCATTTGCCTTCTTAATTACTTGCTGCACCTGCATACTAACTTTTTGCGTTTCATGCACAAGAACACCCAGGTCCCTCTGTGCTGCACTTTTCTTTGGAGTCCCCCTTCATTTAAATAATAGTCTGCCTTTTGATTTTTCCTACCAAAGTGCATGTATGTTTCAGATGTTGGTCCTTCTGGGTCAGCATTGATAAGGGCAAATTGTTGCAAAGTCAGCTTGTCCATGGCCAGGCCAAGATGGTAGATGTGACAAACACTGCTGGCAGCCGTTGCATTTCATTGCCAGCATTTCTATTTGAAATTACCAACGTGCCTCTCCTTCCCCAAGCAACAAAGCACCACGCTGTGGGCATTTATCAGAGGGCATTGGCCCTCCAATGTTGAAGGCAGACCCCTTTAGGGCTTAGGGTACAGGTTTATGGGGCATTGGTTGAAAATAACTTAAGCTACAGCCACCTTGACACAAGCAGAAAGCATCATGAGTAAACCAATACAGACACCAGATACAGCAGGTGTCAAAAACAGAGTAAGCTGGCAGAACAAGTTAAGGTAGCTAGTGTAGAATTGCATCCCTCTAGACAATAGACCTGTAGTTAAGAGTATTATATGACTAACGAGCATCCAAGTTTAGAAGGTTTAAGCAAGGTTACCATGGCTACAGGAGTGGGAAAAGTACTGAACGGAGCAACTTTGAAGAGTTATTGTCGATACCACAACTAGCCAAGTTCTGCTATTTTTAGACAAAGCGAATAACACAATGGTGCTTTGGACACAAACACATCCTATGGCCAAAAGGAGGTAACAGAAAAGGCACAAAAAGTGAGTACACCGGTGAAAGGCAGTTTGATGAAACTGAAGAAACCAAAATTTAAATTCGGAGCCTACAATGTTTCATCCGGCAGGCTGGTTACAGGTAGGTAGTGTTTAATATGATTGATGAATCGATACAAGGCAGGGGACAAAAAAAATCTGCTAGCCTTATATTTCTTAAGGCATTAAAATCACTGACACTAGACTCTTGGAACTATTAACTAGCAAGATTAGCCAGAGCAGCAACAATGACAAGATGCACCCTGGCCACCCAAAGTCAACAGATCCCCAATAGATAGAGGAACAAGCAGTGGTAAGCAGCTAGAGGTCAGTTGTATAGCAGTGATCTGTTCAACCTTTAATGGAATAGAAGTGCCTTTACTTTTCATTAGTTCCCTAGTTTGCTTTTTTCACTGAACTATATCGAACAGATTAGCCTTGATTGCTGGTGTGACTGAAATGGTCTTAAATGTTAAGGGTCTCGGTTTCTTAATACAAAATTCCTGACACAAAAGCTGTCTTTGGTTGATGCTTTGGCAAACTGTCAACCAGTTTTGGAATATTAGTATAGCAGTAAGATATATACCTTAATTAAAAACTTTCAAAAAGGGTGCAACTCTGCATGTTGTGCACAAATTCTTCTGGGTGCAACAAAGATTTGCACCAGTGACACCACAGGTCAGGATAGAGGCCTGTAGGCAGCACTTAGTCAGCAGCTCAAGGATTGGGGTGAGGGGCAGCTGAGAGTTTGGTACACCATGTCAATGCCTCACTCCCCACATCTGCAGATGTCTCTGACCAGCAGTTCAAAAAGTGGATAGTTTCCTAAAGCAATTTGTTCCTCACCCCCTTCGCAATTTCTTCATTTATATAAATAATCTAGTCAGCTCTGGTTATTTGAAAAAGGATGCAAAACAGTGAGGTTAAGCTTTGCACTCATGGAAGACGCTCAATCTTTCTTAATCCTGTTAGCACAGCAAGCCATTTAGGCCAATTAACACTAGCTAAATCCAAACACTGCACAAATTCTTTGAAAAATGTTTTATTTAATTATTCAATAATAGCACCCAAATAACACACAGTTTTCAGATTGCATCTGAAGCAAACGTTTAGACAAACACAAATTTCCCAAGCCCCATGTTAAATGTAATTTCTTCCCCACCCCAACATACAGAGGACACAAGATTATCAGAAATAATGATCTAACTGCGTTTTTTTGGCAATGCTGTAATATAACACAAAACTTTAAACCAGTTTGATTTTATTTCTACAAAGCAAATTTAATTAGCAGCTTTAATGCAAGATTAAAAGCCTCTGATGAGTTTTGTTGACTTGATATTAAACAATGCCATACTACCAAGAGCTACACAAATATTCCTTTTCGATATTCCAGCATTGCAGGGGACAACATCCTTTATTAACAATTTTAAACATTTCCTTTTTTAAAAACAAACCCAATTGTTCACTTGAGTTCAGTTTGCACATTAAGATTTAACCTCATCATAACCCATTTCTAGAATTGCTAAACTCCTAAAACAACTAATTTCTTGGATCTTGAGTTTTAAAAGCCAGAATTCTCTCATTTAAAAAAAGAACTTGAAAATGTCTACCTTTGTTATGCACAAAATTTTTATTGCATTTAGAGTGAGAGAGAAGTAGAAGATTGAATTTCCCTAAAACCCCATTGATACACGAAGACAGTAATGATGATAATCTACTGAGCTACTCCTTTAATCCTGGCCAGTTTTAAAACAAAAACACCACATTAATTTGGGGGGGGTGGCCCCCTTTTCGAAAAGGTATACATATGCTGGGGTATAGCTCCACAGGTAATGGCTGCCCTCTGACAAGTAGCCATTTTTAAACGCGAGCCCAGAGTGCATGAGTACACTATCCAACACTGGCAGGGGCTTTACTGCAGGGCTCAACAAAAAAATAAGTGACAAGGAGCCAGCCTAATTTTCTTCTTTCCTATCTGGGGAGCTCCAGAGACCACTTTGGCTGAGGTTGACTAACTTACCACAGATCAGGCACCGAGTAAGAGATAGTCTTCACCAGTCTAGTTCAATGCCAGCCTGTGCAATGCACTTAGAAACAGCCATCGGAAAGCTCTTTTTAAAAAAATTTGCAGGATTCAAATTTTGCAAGTTTTTTGCAGCCCTGATTTTCACCCATGCATAATATCCATAAACCTGACGAAATGCATTAACTTTCAACCCAATTAAAAAGCTCCGGGGATATGAATAATGAAACAAACTGAATGAAACAGAAGCCGCTGAACAAAAGAATGCTTGATGTCGTCCTAACCACCAGCTCATCCTGAATAAAACCCTCATTAATTTCAGTCTGTACTAGGCACCATCAGATTGTGAACATGATAACATTGCTACAGGATGGCTACAAAAGTTTGCTCTTGGCAGGGCTCATTCAGGAAGCAAGGCAAACGCCATTTCCTTGGATTCCGTGTCAGAAGCCATTTCACCAATCCCAGTTTGTATAACTGGACACCAGGCTTGTCTGAGTCATGCTCGTGGACAGATGTGACAAGGGACAAGATTTCCAATAGCGTTAACTTCACAAATATTGTGGATGCTGGGTCAATTGAAATTTTCAAGACAGAGATTGATACGTTTTTGTTGGATAAGGGGTTTGGAACTGAGGTGTGTAAAATGGATATGAGGTACAGATATGCCATGAGCTACCTGAATGGTAGGATGAGAGGCTGAATGGCCTACTCACGTTCCAAATCAAGGGAGGAAAACAAAGACAGCTTGGCGGAAAAGAACATAGAAAAAGTACATAAAATGTTTTTAAAAAAAGGTCAAATGAGAGGTAGAGGGAAAGATTAAAAAACTTTTGTTTTAAAAAAAAAACTCATGTTTTTAATGCAGCTTCTGCACATCTACAAAAGCCATTTTGTTTGTGGTGTTTGGAAGACTGAATTTACCTGCTGAAAATTGTAAACAGATGAGCAAATTTGCACAGGCCTGAAAAGCATCAAGCAATAAGTAGTCTATCATTATGGAGGGAGTAGGTAGGGTTGACAGCTAAAGTTCTGAATGTATTCACTCAGTTATGTTGCCTTAACATGGTCAAGGAGGAAGATGAGGATAGGGCAGACAGAAGGAGTATAAAAATTAACACCCAATAAAAATTTAGTAATTTTAAAAAACACAAAAGAAATGCATTAATGATGTCATGTTGGCAGTCCATGTAATGATGATTTTGGCGCTTTACAAACATGGATGACCATGTAAATAAGGAACTTCAACTTATTTAATTGATTCATATCAGCAAATGTGTATGTTTACAGGACACAATGTGAAATCAATTTAAGTGGGGAAGAGCAACTCCAAACGGCATGTACCAATATCAGAGGGTATGGCCTTGCATCAAAAGCTTTTTTTTTTACAATTTAAAATTAATGACCTTCATTCTACAGGCTTTGCTGCGTTAACTGCCCTTTTAAAAGGCTAAGTGACTTCCCTTTTAAACACAGAGCATCTCTTCTTTGGTTTAATATGGACCACCCTAGAAGCCCAACTTTGGGAGGGCAAGGCCAAGGCACACCACCCTCCAAATATGGATTAAATGAACCAGAATGTTAAAAAAAATCACATTGGAGCAAATACAGAAGAAAATAAGAACAGGAAGTTAGGTTCTTGAAGGCTATGGGGTAGTGGGCAGTAAAATAAAAGCAAGCAGGGCTTCATCCCATCTGTAGTTAGCATCTTAGCCGTGCCCCATAGTACTTAATAATTACTGTAATGACACCACGTTAATAAAGGCATCAGCTTATACTTTAGTTATTGTTACAGAATGTCAAGGTATAAATCAATAAAGGCAAATCAAAAAAAGTCTTAGAAAGAGAATTAATCCAGCCCCTATTTTGAATCTTGAAGCTTCAGAAGGATGCCTGATCCTTAACAGTACTTTCAGTCAGTTGATTTTCTTCAATTTCCTTTATTTTAATTTTACAGCTACATCTGCAGTCTTTAGAAGCCTGCTTTATATCATACAATATCCAGTATAGCAGTGTAGGAGAGAAGGAAGTTCGGCATTTTACAGTTTTACTGTCCTATTATTTCGCAGAACAGAGAAGGCTGGAATAAAGTTGAACAATGGAGTGCACCTTTTCATCATCCATGCTTTAAAAAAAAACCACGTGGATCAGGAAGAATACCATCTTGTAAATAACTTATAGAGCAAGTTACGACTGGTACTTGTACAAGTAGTTGCTATTAAAGTAACCAGTTTGGATTGGATTGCTGGCCTAGGATGACTCAGACCACATACTGGTACGGGTCTACCTTCCCTTGATCTGGAGTCGCGAATGGGCTTAGCCATTCTATTGAAAATGGATGACCGAACACAGCTTTCATATTCATCCATTTTGTTTTTTTAGCCCATCTTCTCTCTTCCTTTTTCAACTGCTCTATTCCCTGGAAACAGAAATAGAACAGCTTAAATCATGTAGGTAAGATTGGGGGGGGGCGGGGAAAGGAAGGAGGACTTTTGTCTACCCACTACAAACAGAACACCAGACATACATCAATCAGCAAAGGTCACGGATATTTCAATTTAACATCCAATGATACTTTCGATTAATTTTAAAAACCCCAAATAGTTGTAGTTTACGGTATAATTTTCAACGCTTCCCCCTGCCCACCCCGCTCGTTTCCAGGCACTGCTCTTCTCCTTTGCCTTTTATCAAGTGGGCAGGCCGATGACCTGTTCCTCCTCCCCCCCCACCAGGCTTCGGCCAAATCCCCCTTCAGAAACTGGAAAAAGCAACGCAGGTAGGCTTCAAATTAACCCAACCATTCAAAAGGAACGCCTCTCCAGGTGGCTGGCTGGGACTTCGCCGCAAGGGGAAAACAATAAGGGCAACCCCCATTTCAACTATGATGCGGTACAGCCGGGCACTGAGATGCTATGCCATCAATCCAACTGTTGATCACATTTTTAAATACACATCTTTATAGAAATGATGGATTTTTCTCCTGTATTTCATCCAAGTCAATATCGTCAGTAAGTATAGCACAAACATGCCATTTACAGCATTATATAGAAAACTACTGGGAAAGAGTCTCCTATATTTTAGTATGGTTCTATTAAACTGGTACAGTGAGTGCAATAAAGCACAGAAATTTGGCAAAATGACCCTGGAACATCAAATGGCTGACTGACGCACATATCCAACAATTTGCATTTGTGGACTGCCTTAACTATTGACTCCATCTAGGCCCCTCAATTTTATACACCACAATTAAATTATTAACAGGAAGGGATGCAGCAGGGACAGCTTAAAAGATGGTCTCAATCTCAGTAAAGGAGTCTATAAGCTTCTCCATTTGTTGGAGGTGAGGGTGAAAAGGCAGGGGAGAGGAGTTTAAAGAGGCAGCTGCTGGTAGAGAAACACAGTAGGAGGTGGGGCTTTGCATTACAGAAGATACCTTTGCAATATAGAATGATCCTGGAGTAGTAAGCAGCTCTGACATTGTAGAACAGGGTCTAATAGTGCCTGATGTGGTCCACCTAGATAGGGCAGGATCTCTCTTGAGAAAGGTGGAGTAGGGCTTGGGCGGGTGATAGAGAATGCAAATTTTAAAAGGCATGCCGAGGATTGGAAATAGGTGAGGTGTTGCAAAAATAAGTCACAGCAAGTTATAAATTTATTGATAGATGCTGTTTGAAATGCTGAATAAAACTGACATCTTAAGCATTGTGGCCGCTTGTAAATGTACTCTTAAACCCTCCCACTAATTCTCAAGCTGTGGGGAAAAGACCAGCCTAATTTCTGAGGATATGCCAGTATTGTAGAGGAAATTAAAACAAAAATACAAAACAAATGATAGTGAGAAGACAGCATCAGAAGCAAAACAGCAAGGTGGAAACAACTGGCAACCATTAAACAAATGACACACACAAATAAATCCACACAGTTTATATGTCTATATTTCACTCTCAATTGCCATGCTCTTCATCATCCCCACCTCCCAAAAAATATGGGCTATTTATCTAACAATGATTGTTCTCAACTGAGTTTGAGCGGAGTGGGGATTAAAACTGGTTTTACCAAACTATTGTCATTACCTATCTACTTTCTTCATTGTCCATTCATCTCCCTACAGGAACTGCACATTAATGACATATCCTCCAGCAAGACCCGGGACCATGTGGTCCAGAGATATTTCACAGTGGGCAGCACTGCTGTAAATTAGGTTGGAAGGAGTGGCATTTTCAGCTAGGCACCTGTCTGTTCCTTCATCACATCCTAGTATGTATGCACTTAGACAGCAGCTTTAGCATCTAGAAACAACTCAAAAGGCAAATTAAATGGTATGACAGCTAATTACAAGGCGTCAACCTCATTCCCAAAAACAAGTCACCTCCTCCTGCTTGCACTGCTGGGCTAATCTCCCCTTCATTTTGCTCAACGTTGTGCAAAGAAAACATTTTGAAGGGAGATGGGTTTGCTATCACTATAGTGCTCCAAAAAGCTGGCTGAACCTTTATCTTCAGAAATATAGACTGGAATTGCACATGGAAAATATTGGACAGGAAGAGGCCAGCTGGACAATCTCATCTGCCCCGTAAACAGATATCATGCCGTAAACATTATGATTCACTCGCTGTAATGTAATCCCCTGGAAGGGGGAAAAATCCCAGATTGATATATAAAAAGAAAAGCCCATAGCTAATCAGGGGAAAAAATCTGGCAATTTCCTCCCCGTTTCTCTTGAAGTGGTCCATTACTACTAGAAAGTGGCTTAAATTCCATTAACTAACCTAAATTGATTGATTAGCCTTTAAAGAAATTAAATTGGTGGTATATTTCATTAACAGATATAACATCTTAAAATCCTCTTAATGGACTATAATCCAAGTTTAAAAAAATGCCACTGGGTTGTGCAGTGAGTTAGATTCAAACCTTTCTAGAATCTGGATTCAAAACCAGATTTATAGCATCAGAGACTCCTGTGCTGTTGACTATTGAGGTCCCACAAGAAATGCATTTGTGAAGTCTCCATCTGAGTGGGAATGGACCTATAGCAAAAAAGCTCCCTTAGTTCAACATTAATTCATAATGCCACTTAGATAGGCCCAAGGATGGGATGGCTGAGGGGGGTGAAGTGGAAAGCATGTTACAAACTACAGTGTGGATGCTTCTTGGAAGTTTGGGATCAAGCATGTTGTTGGGGCAGAGTGAAGGGAGCTTTCTCCTGGATCTGGCTGTGCTTAATGCTACCCAGGAATTCTTGTAATGCAGCACGCACACCCCTCAGCCGGATGAACTAAAAAAAAAATCCATTTCTAGATAAATTTAATGATGTGATCTTTCAGCCACCTTAGTGTAGTTTTGGAATGCGCCTTTATCAATGACACTGATTTTAAAAACTTGGGGATTTTAATGTTCATTTCAAGCAAAACAATTGGTGAAATATTATCTGACCAATCGTTTTTTTGCAAGTCAGCTGTGAACCAATTAGTTTAGGTAGGCCATTACTACTAGTATTTAAGCAGTTTGATAACAATGAGGTCATCTGCAGGCCAGAAGATCGAAGCGGCACTTTTTTTCTGAAAGCTTGACCAATATGTTGGGAGCACAACATTAAGAGAAAACCGGTCTAATATTTATTTCTAAACCTGTCTAATATTCACTTGTGCTTTGCCAAGTATCTTTTTGTAGAGCACTGAAACGCTGTCATCAGGTAGGACCACACGAAACAACTGTAGCTGACATTCAACTGTGATTCTAATCCTATAACAAATTAGCAACGTATAACCAGGGTCTCGACCAAGTTATGAAAGTCTATGAACCTATTTGGAATTCTTTGCCAATAACTAACTGTGGTTGTGGTGTGTTACAGCTCATCCAGTGAGTCAGAGTTACTCAGGCAACATACACTTTTACATGCATGTTGTAGTCTGGCTAAGGGGACTGATGGGAGAGGCTCCAATTTCTTTTTATCACATGGCTGACCAGGAATCTCTCCCGCTCTTACCGCCTGCTGTTGGTGTGTGTTGGAAGGATTTACAGGTTGATACTCAACCTGTTTGGCTGTGTTATGAACACATCTTCCTTGGCCATCAAGTCCTGAGGCAGGACTCAAACCCAGAGCCTCTGGCTCAGAGGCACGGACACTGCCCACTGCACCACAAGACCTCCTCATAACTAACTGTACACACCACCAACGTGTGCTTTAAGCTGTGTGTGTGGCTGTGCAGAAATCTAAAATGTACCATGCAGGGAATAAACAGGCCTCTTGGAACAAAAATTACCGTTAAGATTTGCAAGAAACAGGTTGTGCACAGCAAAGAGGAATTAGAAGGAATACTGCACGGCACTAAGCATTAATCTGTTTTGATACTTCGTTTATATCGTCAGGTACTATTTTCAGTAGCTTCCTCATCAACTTAATAAAATCTAGGAAGATTCTCCCCCAGTTGCTTAATGGGTAAGTACAGCATGTGATGTGGCCCTGAGCCACATACACAGTAAAGAATCTTGTTCTATCACCTGAAGTTGTGCCCTCAGGTAGGGTTATAGTGGGAAGCGCAGGTTTGGGTTGGGATGGGGTGGAGAAGGAAAGAGAAAGGAGTATTGGCTGAGGATATAACCTCATTGCTTTCTAGTGGCTCACGCTGCAAAAAGGGTCACATTCAGCTGTGATGCTGTCATTTCTCAGAACATGGAAGGGCATGGGATGCTCAACATAAAATTCAAATGAGAAGAATAATGGCCACTTGATCAAAGTGGTGGAGTGTTGTCTGTAAAACCACAGCTAGCATGAATTATCGGATAAAGGAGAGGTTTGGGACAGGGCGAGTCAATGGAAGGCTTGTTCTACCCTGATTCTTATTCAGGGGAAAAACGCTACTAATTATTGTGAAGTATTGATAGCATTTGTTTATTTCTTTTTGTCGCTTCTCCAAATATTTAAAGCCCCATAATTAGCGAACGTCAAAGACCCCATGGCATGATTCGAAGTGGAGCAGGGGTGTACTCTCAGTGTACAGGCCAAATGAATCTCTCAAAATCACCACCACCATCAAAACAGATTAACTGGTCATTTATCTCACTGATGTTTGTGGGGTCTTCCTGTGCACAAGGCGGCTGCTGTGCTTGCTAAGGTAGCAACAACTGCTGTGAATCGCTTTGAGACATTGAGGAGATAAAAGGCATTAGATAAATGCAAGTTTATTCCTCCTTTCCTTCCCACATCATCAGCTCAGACACCAGATCAGTGGCTTCCCTCCAGACCTCTGAAAACACTGCTCCACAACTCACTCTAGGACACACACCTTCTCCCTAAGAGAAAGCACCTTACCTATACTTGGTGCCTGCCCCTTGATGACAGACGGGGAATTTGCAGCACACAACCGGATGGGCAGCTGCATAACTCACAGTCTATTTGCTTTTGGGAGTATGATGCTGGTATGTGTATATGTGATGAATATTCTTGAAAGGACATTCAATGACAGATATGGAGTGAAATGGTTAACTACTCACCGTTTCATCTGAGCAGATAGAATGTACTTGGGTGCCAAACATCACAGCAGTGAAAATCAGGAAGAGAAGACCCTCAAAGCACAGAAGAATGAGTAGTATCACTGTGGATGGTGGCGAGAATGAACTGCATTCTAGGAAGGTAGAAGGCAAAACAAACTATCAAACACAAATGCAAATGCTTCACAATAATTAGTGGCATTTTTCCACTGAATGAGAATCAGGGTAGAACAAAGGCTTGATTGAACAAAAATAAATTGCCATTTTATGCGACACTATATCGATCGAAGGTCTAGAGATTCAGGGAAAGACGTTATCGAATATTGTGAAGTATTGATAGCATTAGTTATTTCTTTTAGAATAATTTATATAGTGTTGAAAAACCACCTCTGCCAGTTGTAGAGGGGTAAATGGTTCTGTGAATTTTAATTTCCTTTGGAACAGGCACAGCGCAACACATCAGTAATAACTGCTTTCAATTTAACCACATGTAACGCTCCTCGATTAAAAAGCAAAGATGACATTTTCATCCGATTGCACATTGGGAGAATAAAGCATCTCTAACAGGAAACTGAAAGAACGTTCGACATCCAAACCTTTAAAACATTCTTTCAGCACATTTTATAATGGCTATTTGGTGCATTCTTAATAAATTTTCACTGACTGGGAGCACTGTAAGTAATTGCATGCCCAATGGTGCAGCCATACTGAAATAAAAACATAAAACACTAAGTACTCAGGGAGATCAGGCAGCATCTGTGGGCAGAGAGAGAAACAATTAACCTTTCAGGTTCCCGTGAACTGGAAACTTTTACAGATGTAACAGATTTTAAGCAAGTACAGAGGCAGGGAAAGGGTGGGGGTGGGGGCAAATGGGAGGAAGCACAAGTGAAAGGGGAAGTCTGCGATAGGATGGAAGGCAGGAGGGGTCAAATGACAAAAGGGATGATGGTGCAAGGCAGGAAAAGTAAAGGATCAAAAAGATGATCTGGAAGATATGCTTAAAACTGTTACATCTGTCGCATTTGGCAGTATTTTTTTCCATTCGTTCTTGGGATATGGGCGTCACTGGCTAGGCCAGCATTTATTGCCCATCCCTAATTGCCCTTGTTTAGAGGGCATTTAAGAGTCAACCATATTGCTGTGGGTCACATGTCGGTCGGCAGGTTTCCTTCCCTAAAGGACACGAGTGAGCCAGACGGGTTTTTATGACAATTGGCAATGGGCGTTTCATGGTCATCATTAGACTTTTATTCCCAGACTTTTTTCATTGAATTCAAATTCCACCATCTGCCGTGGTGGGATTCGAACCCAGGTCCCCAGAGCATTACTCTGGGTAATGCTTCATTAACTTAGGTCTCTGGATTAACAATCCAGTCACAATACCACTACGCCACCACCTCCCCCCCACACAAGACATGGAACATTAACTATGTCTCTCTCTCCACAGATGTTGCCTGATCTAATGAGCGTTTCAGCATTTTTTGCTTATAATTGCAGATTTTCACCTCATACTGAACACAGATAGGCCATAATATATTCACTGTCTCAATGATTCAGGATATACCTGGGGGGTGGGGGGAGGCGTGCGCATCTCCACACTAAACCCCTGCAGTTTTGCTCCATGTATCTACAGAAGGAATGCACCTCCAGTAGTAAATCTGTATCTTAAAGCAGGAACTGACTAGCAAATAACCAAATCAGTGCTATCATTAAGATAGCATCAGAAGAAGGATAAGGAGGGGGGGGTCTGATTTTCACTTAAAACCTTCATTCTCTGCTTTCGAACAGACGACTTAACAAAAAAACTGCATATTTTGCAAAGGCAGAAAAAACAGCAAGTAAACCAACAGCTGCTGGTTGAGGGAACAGACAGTTTATGCTTCAGATTTTGGATTTGATCTACATCATAATCATTCGTTTTTGAAAATAAATAAATGCATTTCCTACAGCATTAATGAGAAACGTCAGGTTTCAACTTATGGATGCAATTATATTATTTGAGCAACTTGAGCAGTATTGGCTCTGCAAAGTAAAAATGGCAGGGTTTTTCAGGAAGTAGAGGGCAATAAATCTGTGAAATACAAGACTGCATTTCCCACCTCCACCGCATCCCACACCGTGACCACCTCCTAAACCAGCAGCTTCACTTTGCGGAGTGCAGTAAAAAAAAACCCAGTATTTAATGACTGCTGAAAACAGTCCAATTCCAGTTGGGGTTAAGACATGTTATCAGGGCGGAATTAAAAGCTTTAATCTCCCTGAAGCGTATGCTTTAACTAAACATTGTAACTCAGAGTGCGGACATTCTTCATCTTGTTTGGTATTATCTTTGAATCTTTGAACCTTCTTTTCCCAGTTGCAAGCACCCTATAGTTACGCATAAAGTATTTCCACAACAGGAGAACACAAACTATAGTCTTCCACTGAAAGGATCCTTTGTGGATACCCTCACACTCAAAGTTAGATTCTAGTTAAAAAAAGAAAAATGAACTGAATTAAGGTCTGTATTTCTACTTACTTGTCCACTCCTCTTCAAAGCAATACAGAAAGTGAAAGCAAACCATGATAAGGGCATGTAGTGATATCAGAGCTATATACATCTGAAATATAGAACACAAGACATTTTTTCAGTAATTTAGTTAAATCTGAATTAAAACTAGAAATTAGACATTGGTGCCACGTAAACTGTCAATAGTGCACAAAAATGAGTTGAGAGCAGAGCCCAGGTACAGTACTGTGTACTGAGGTGAGTACGGTATTTTTAAAATAAATTATTTAATTGTATTGCTTTTATAATTTGTATTTTATGTTGCAAGTTATTTCAGCTAGGAATGCACAGTGCTGCACATGTATAGTACAGTATTTCAACTTGTACATTATTTTTTCTTGGGCAAGAAATGTCCAAATGAACCTAACTCTGGCTTTAACGTTGATTCCCACGTGAACCTACGATTCACTTAAAGTCGCGATTGTCAGGAATGCAACAACTTTAAGTGAGGACAAAACAAAAACAGAATTACCTGGAAAAACTCAGTAGGTCTGGCAGCATCGGTGGAGAAGAAATCAGTTGACGTTTCGAGTCCTCACGACCCTTCGGCAGAACTGAAGTATGACTTCAGTTCTGCCGAAGGGTCGTGAGGACTTGAAATGTCAACTGATTTCTTCTCCACCGATGCTGCCAGACCTGCTGAGTTTTTCCAGGTAATTCTGTTTTTGTTTTGGATTTCCAGCATCCGCAGCAGCTTTTAGCTTTTTGTTTTTATAACTTTAAGTGAGGAATCACTGTAAAGGCACAAGTCCGCAGAACAAAACTAAATGTCTCAAGTGATGCCACAAAATAAAGTTAAGGTCAGCTAACAGAATAAAATGATGAAATAATGTTAGCGCAAAAGAATTTGATCTTGAAAAACACATATTCAATAGTCTGCAACAAGCTTAATAGCTTACAGGACTTGAGCATTGCTGATAAAAAGACATGTTATTAAATCTTTTGCACTCTTCAGGATAAGCTTCATGAAGTTTTTATTTAGTTGAAAAAGCTGCAAAGTGTGAACATGTTCCTTCCGTCTGCAAAGGGTAGGGGCCCTGTCCGTGAATACATGTGACTTCTAGCATGTATAAGTGAGCCACACTGTGAGCCCAACTGACAAGCTTGTGGAAGTCATTCCCTGGTTCATTCCCCAGGGCAAAGCCTTGACCACAGTCGACCTGCCCAGTTTGAAACTGAACAAAGCTGGGCAGTTAAGTGTTCCAAGCTGCATTCTCCAAGGCAATGCCTCCACCAGAGTCCATTTGCCAACCAGTCAGCACACTCTTCTCATGCAGTATAAATTGTTGTTCCCCTGTCACTGTTGATAATTTCTTGCGAGATATCCTGATGAACGCAAGACAAAACGCTTTGATGGTATGTCTCTTTTTTTCAGCAATATGTAAGTTCTGTATGACCAAACGACTATTTTTAACTGCTTACAACACAAGCAGCACTGGATTAGCCTGCATTGTCTTTATGTTGAAATGGAATCAAGGTTGAAGCAATTCAGCACTGGTATAAAAAGTTAACTATACAAACATTACTGGATTATGTTTGTGAAACGTGAAATTTTCCATGCTCATATAGCATGAAAGCAAGATTAGTATCCCAGTCATTACTATAAAAAATATACTCTAGCTTTCATTAAAAATACAATCTTTTTCAAAGCAGTAAGAGTTCATTAAGTTGGCAATTAGGCTGTGAAGTTACACCAAGTATGATGTACATAAAATGACAGATTGCAGATTTCTGGCATTTGCAGTTATTTCTTCATCTAAATACATGGCTGAAGAGATCAACTTGTTATTTCATTCCCACAGCCTTAATAATCAATATAGATGCAATATAGGTGTTAGCATCAGGAGAATTGCAACCAAAAAATTGAAGGGAAGTTGGATTTCTGATTTTGTAACATCCGTGGCATTCAGGTACAATCCCGTGTATCTTAGGAGTTAACAGGAAATCTCGGACATTGACTGATGACCTTTCAATGCACTCATGGAATTATCCAGGTGTACAGTTATCCTGCTACATAGTTTATAGATCAATACAAATTAAATCTGGCACCTTAGAGAGGGGGTGCGTGCGTAGTTTCAAGAGTTCTGTCTCTTCAGTGGTTACAATGCTGCATCATTACTAGTCACAACTGCACCAATTTTAACTAGGAGAAATTCTCAAGGAAATTACTCAGTTTCTCCAACTGGAGAAACACCTAGTTTAGTACAAATAAGGCAGATGGGGCCTTGCAGTATGGACATGCCCCCACCCATAAGACAACTATTGTTTTTTTTAAATTATTCATTCACAGGATGTGGGCTTCACTGGCTGGGCCAGCATTATTTGCCCATTCCTAGTTGTCCTTGAGAAGGTGGCGATGAGCTGCCTTCTTGAACCGCAGTAGTCCATGTGGTGTAGGTACACCTGCAGTGCTGTTAGGAAGGGAGTTCCAGGATTTTGACCCAGTGACAGTGAAGGAAAGGCAATAATATATCTTCAAGTCAGGATGGTGATGTTTCCATGTATCTGCTGCCCTTGTCCTAGATGGTAGTGGTTGTGCGTTTGGAAGGTGCTGTCTAAGGAGCCTTGGTGATTTTCTGCAGTGCATCTTGTAATGGTACACACTGCTGCTACTGTGCGTTGGTGGTGAAGGCAGTGAACGTTTGTGGATGTGGTGCCAATCAAATGGGCTGCTTTGTCCTGGACAGTCTCAAGCTTTTTGAGTGCTGTGGGAGCTGCATTCATCCAGGCAAGTGGGGATTATTCCATCACACTCCTGACTTGTGCCTTGTAGATGGTGGACAGGCTTTGGGGAGTCAGTTGGTGAGTTACTTGCTGCAGGATTCCTAGCCTCTGACCTGCGCTTGTAGCCTCAGCATTTACATGGCTTGTCCAGTTCAGTTTCTGGTCAATGGTAAGCCCCAGGACGTCGACAGTGGGGGATTCACTGATGATAAAACCATTGAATGTCAAGGGGCAATGGTTAGGTTCTCTCTTGTTGGAGGTGATCATTGCCTGGCACTTGTGTGGCATGAATGTTACTTGCCACTTGTCAGCCCAAGCCTGGATATTGTCCAGGTCTTGCTGCATTTGGACATGGACTGCTTCAGTATCCGAAGAGTCGTGAATGATGGTGATCATTGTGCAATCATGAGCGAATATCCCCACTTCTGACCTCATGATGAAAAGAAGGTCATTGTTGAAGCGGCTGAAGATGATTGAGCCTAGAACATTACCCTGAGGAATTCCTGCAGTGATGCCCTGGTTCTCATGAAAGATCATTGACCTGAAACAATGTTTCTCTCCACAGATGCTGCCTGACCTGCTGAGTTTTCCCAGCACTTTTTGCTTTTATTTCCGACTTCCAGCATCTGCTGTATTCTGCTTTTCTACTAGGATCCCGCCCGTTAGCATGAAAAGCAGTAGAACAACTTCACAGCCCATGAAATGTGCAGTGCTGAATGTTTCATACTAATAGGAATCTTGGAGGGAAGTGCATCCCTGCATTTGGTAGCCTGCACAACTGTGTATGTTAGTGCAGCTCAGGGTAGATGAAGCAACTTTGCAGAGTTCACAATGTTGTTATAATTTGCTGCTCATTCACTGAGCAAAGGTGGAATCTGGAACCAGTCCTTCCTTAACATAGGTTTATTCACAAAACCCTGAGAACACACGCACAGACTCCCTTTTCTTCCCCCTACATGGCAGGGGACCAGTTCTTACATACTTAAGAATAACACCCCAACTTTTCCCCAGTTAGCAACAGCTGCTCTCACAACTAGAGCATGCACTTCATTATGACGGGATTGCAACCATCACATGCCATTAAAATTAGGAGGTAAAACCCAAACTCAGCACAGCCTATGTTTGAAGAACATTTTTGGCGGCTTTTAAGTATTGAAAACAGACACTATTAGCAGTACTTACTGTAAACAACACAAAGTACTTCTGGTTATTCTCTCCCACACAGTTGTTAACCCAGGGGCAGTGGTGGTCCATCTTTCGAATACATCTCTTGCATACACTAGAAGGCGATTTTGAACAGTTGAAAGAACACCAGTCATTTATCAGAATTTCTTACAGCAACTACTCAATAGCCAATGTGTTAGGTCACCATTTTTCAACGCTAGTGTATTCCACCTCAAATAAATTTTTTTTTGCTCTCTTCCCCACATCTTCTAGAGGCCATCCCAATTTATTGTTGATTCTCCTCATTCTTTTTCCTACATGCTCAGCTAGTGTTCACCAGATTAGGTGCTTCCAGATTGGTAGGCAGGCTGGGTTGCTCAAAACAAAACTGTTGTATCCTAAGCCATCGGCATGGCTTACTGACAGGAGGGAAAAGCCTAAAATAATAGGCTGTTGTTGGTGAGCGGCTGCGGGAAAAAAAAAAATCTAAGTTTTTGTGTGCACTCAGGTGTAACTAAATTTTGCAGACTTGAATCCTCTCCAATTATCTAGACTACTTTTGCTTCAAAGCATCTCAGTGACACGGGGGCCAGTTAGCTGGGTTTCTAATGTGTGCTTCAGAATAATGCCTACGGCATGGGTTCGATTCCCGTTCCAGCTGAGGTAAACTGGGACCTGCCTCCTTGCTCTACCCAGAGAGTGGAAGGCAATGGCAAAGCTACACTGATAAAAGAAATTGCCAAGAAAACAGGTCAGGATGAGGCATCAGTAGACTATGAGCCTAGGACCTGCCTTCAGGCAGAGCACACATGAATGAATGAATCTCCAACATGCTCACTCCCTTTTTCATTAAGGTTACATTTGACACAATAATGTGTATGATATCCAAACCTCAATTTCCAAATTCTTTGTAGTAACTTTTCTAAGTCAAGGATCACAAAACAAATTAACTTTTGGTGTCGAGCCAAATGGAAATAACACCACAGCAAAATGTTTTAAGGGTTTTCCTGAGTGCTATCACTTACAAAAAGATGAGCAATACCTATTGCTAAGCTGATAAAACCAGATGTGGCACAGCTTCAGCAAATCTATTTTGTACAGGTCAGATGTTCTGCCTTGCTCAACATCTTGATATTACTAGTGTTTCTTGAGAGGTTTAAAAAAAAAATCTGTTCCTCATATATTTTGCTGTGTGAATTTAAAAAAGCAATTTTATCACTGCTCTGTAATAAGATCTTATGAAACTTGTTCCTCAGAAGTGTTGACCTTAAATTGACTCAAGCAATCTTATTCCACCCATTTCAAAATGCTAAACATACACACAGCTTTTCATTTGAACACTAGAAGAGAAACTAATGTTTGGAGTTCAGCATTTTTCTGTTTCCAGATTAGGGAGTGTCCAATATATTACTCTATCACACAAAAGAGCAAATAACATTGTGTGATATGGTGACTGGCCTACAATTGTTTTTTTGTTTAGTGCTGTGACTAAAGTTCACACCATTAACAAGTGGCCTATTTCTTGGCTGCGAATAATGGATTTTTTAAACTACAAGCATAAAAATAGAGCTCCAAGAGTTCTAAATATTTACAAAGAGGAGTTTTGGATCATGAAGAGGGGGAACAAACCAAAATTATTTGAACTTATCCCAACTTTCATCAAGCCTTAAGGACTTTTAATGCTACATTTGGTGTCATTTGTATGCACCAAGTACATCAAATAAAGGTGAATTTCCTGAGCCTTCTTGTTTACTTTCTACCTTAGCAGAATATGTTGTATGCAATGATGAAACTAGGGAGACTGCACCGCTACAATGAGTAGCTTTAACCAAGGATTTCTGCTTCGAGGTTTTTTTTTTGCACTGCTAAGTTTGCATGCAAAAATGTAACCCTGAAAGGGGATTTAGAGAAGATTTGGTTTCACACTGTTTCTGAGGTTGTTACCTGCAATGGTGTGCTCTCTCTGGCTTGATGCTGCAGCACTTCGGGCATTTGTACACCACTTGGCCTGGCTTCAACTGTAAACTTTCAATGAATTCTTTAGTGGCATTTCCTTTTGGTACTGCACCCTGCCAAACAATGAATGTAGCACAACAGCAGATTAGCACAAGCAAACTGGTATGTTGCTGGATTCCAGCTTTGAACACTACAGTAATTCTCTATACAGCGCTGTAACACTGCAAGTGCTACAGCGTATTAAAAACAGCCAGGGAGTGAAATTGCTGCTGGCTGAAAACAGATTAAAGCCACTTACAAAATGAGCATGCCTCAAAACTTCAATGCATATAAAGCAAATCTAGAAGATTATTTTCCTCCTCAACTGAAAGATTAATTTTTGAAAGAGTAGCATGCAGTATCCGTAAAACTGTATTAAGCTTCAAACTCCACAAGGCCCATGATCTAAAGGTCACAGTTGACATATTTAGGCTTTATCTCAAGGTTTCCCTAGTGTTTCTCTCAGAAAGCTTATGCTCACAACAAACCAGAAGCTACCTCTTCCTGCCCAAATTAAGGGTGGGGGGGGAAGGGAGGGGAAAAAATGGAACATAACATGCCATTTATCTTCCAAATTGCCTGCTGTACCTGATCCTTTGTTTTTTGTGCAAGCATACTCTCTGAACATTGACATATAAAAGTTCCACGCTGTTTTAAAAACATATTCTGCTTTTCTATTCTTACTATCAAAGTGAATACCCTCACACTTCTCCACATTACGCTCCATTTGCCACATTATTGTCCACAATGAGGACTTAAGAGAAAAAGGATCATAGGTTCAGAGAACCTAATTTTCAGAACAGGCAAAAATGGAAGGGAATCCGATAAGGTCTGGGCCTTGCTAAACAGAACTGTCTGGGGACCAAAGCAAGAGATAGTATGCACATGACATTTATTTCAATGCCGGCAAAGGTTGTGGTTTAAAGTTTCAAAGAAGAGTCCTATCAGATTGTTCTTGTGCACTCGCTTTAAGCAATGTGTACATGGAAGCCTAAATCCCTTTGCTCCTCCACATCATCTCTTCTCACCATTTAGAGAATATTCTGATTTGCCTTCCTTCCTCGACATTGAAGTGGATAATCTCTCACTTCCTAGCACTGAACTCCACTGGCTACAGTTTTGCCCATTCACTTACTTGGCCTAAGTCCTTTGCTACTTCCTGCTTCCATGACACAATTTACCATCCTTCCTAACTTACTGTCATCTGCAAGATTGGATATTTAATTCTTCATTCCCTCACCTAAGTAATTGATATATTGCTTTGAGGGGTTTCACCAAGTGCTTTTGAAAGGGCCCAACTTAAGCACTCAATGAAAATGCAGCATACACAGTAGTGCTGAACCCTACAATAATGAAGCAGTCTGCATCTACATGCATCAAGGCCTGGACAACATTCTGGCTTCTGCTGATAAATGGCAAGTAATATTCATGCCACACAAATAAGGGGCAATGACCATGTACAAGAGTCTCTGCATCTCCCCTTGATGACTAATGGCAATACCATCCCTGAATCCCCACCATCAATATCCTAAGGGCTACCATTAACCAGAAACTTAACTGGATCAGCCACAAGAATACTGTCAGAGACAAGATAGCCTTTGACGAGGGATTCGCCTCATGACTTCCCAGAGCTTTCCCACCATCTCCTCAAGTCAGGAGTGTGATGGAATGCTTTCCACTTGATTGGATGAATGCAGTTGCAACAACACTCAAGAAACTTGACAACATCTGGGACAAAGCAGCCCGCTTGATTGGCACTGCATCGATCACCTTAAACATTCACTCCCTCCATCAGTGCACAGTGGCTGCAATTTGTACCATCTACAAGATGCGCCGCAGCAATTCCCCAAAATTTCTGAGTGCACCTATCAAAACCACAAATACTGCCTAAAAGGAGAAAATCAGCAGTTGCATGGAATTAGTACACTGAGGAAATAATTGGCAAAAGAAGCAAAAATGAAATGAGAAAAAAACTTTTTCACACAGCAAGTGGTTAAGGTCTGGAATGCACGGTCTGAGAGTGTGTAGGAGGCCGGTTCAACATTCAAAGGGGATGAGACTGTTATTTGAGAAGGAGGAGGTGGGAGAATGGCACCAAGACTAAGTGAATTGCTCATTTGGAGAGCCAGTGCAGACACAATGGGCCGAATGGCCACCTCCTGTGCTGTAAAAATTCCATGATTCTGTGAACAATCACCACCAGCAGGTTTCTCTCCAAGTCACACATCATCCTGACTTGGAAATATATCTCCATTCCTTCACTGTCGCTGGATCGAAATCTTGGAACTCCCTCCCTAACAGCACTGTGGGCGTACCTACACCACAAGGACTGCAGTGGTTCGAGACAGCAACTCACCACCACCTTCTCAAGGGCAATTCAGGATGGGCAGTAACTGCTGGCCTTGCCACATCCCATGAATGAACAAATAAAAAATTCAAAAAAGGTCTCAGATACAATTCCTGGTCTGGTGTTAAGTTGATAACCTAATTGCGTTCAATAATGCATATCAAGAAGCACGCATGGACACAAGGTGACAAGAGGATTATGTTCAACTGCTGTGTTACTGACTGAATAGCTCATGGGATAAGGTGAAGAATGGTCACCTTGACAGCTGATAACCACTGAGAATGTATCCCTACATAAAACACTGTTCACAAGAAAGGAAAATTAGCGGCGGTAGCAGCACGTGTAAATAAATGTGAGGAGTTGGTAGGGTGGGGGGGAAGAGAGGAAAAAGTCAGATATTGTTTGCAAAAATATTAAGCTCTCTTAAATCAGTTTGAGGCGGATGCGATCTAGTAAGAAAATACCAATTTTAGAAGGTGTATTGAGTAGTCTTTATTGATTCCAAAATACCGATTTATCTAGTAACTTCAAATTAAATTAACTAGTAGAGGCGGCACTTTATGCTCAGAAAATTCAGAAGAAACTGTTTTCTTGTATTGTACCCGGTTTTAAGTAAATGTTGGATAAACTGCCTGCTTACTCTGCACTGAATGCAACGACCTTTTTAAAAAAAATGGATAGAACAGCTAAATGTCACATTGTCAGTCTCCTATACGCAAGACTTCCAAAAGCAATATGCTGTTGGCCTAGATACTGTAGCTACGCTTTGCTTGAATAATAATCAATCTCACGGATTCAAACCCTGTGAAGTGCTGTATTCAGCAGCTCCACGAAAGCCATAGTTATTATTTAACGGAGTTCCAATATTCCAAATGACTCTTTACACAAAGAATCTTGTTTATCTGGTTATCAGATTGTTGAAATGCCGTAGCCTGATAAACTACGAATGGTCAAAGGGAAATGAGATGATTCTCTTGCAACTGTTGGGTTATATGTGAGAATCAAGCAGAACTGCAAGATGGAGATGCAACAGACTTTAGCACGAGTAACTGTGGCCATTCTTAAGCTTTGCCTCTTCCTGGCCCTGCTACCATCTTTACCTCATCAGCCTTCAACTGCTGGACTCTCAGCTAACTTTACTGAAAGCTGCACAGATACAGCAACAGACAAAGTGCTAGTTAAAATAAGCTTGGATATGATCTAATGATCCTTAGGATCCTCTTACGACCTAGGCAACCCTGTTTGAAAATTAATACTTTCTAATTATCCCTAATGGGATGGCCTGGGTCTAAAAACAATTGCCATAACCCTCAAGGTTAGCCAATTTGAATTTAATCCCTTTCCAAAAGTTTTTCAGCCTTTAATAGCCCAAGCTTCTCTAATTTACAATGTTGACAGCTACAACTGCACATACTAATACAATTGCAAAATATATTTACAGGTATAATTTATAAACTTGCATACTTTAAATTATATAAGTCACATCGACTGTAACTTTAATCATGCCTTTCCACTCTAATTACCCAACAAGCATGAGACCACGAGGAAAGTGACACATTTCAATAACTACAGGCCACCATTTGCAGAGTTAAGCAACTGCCTTACAAGGGGCACAAATTGCTTTATATCACACCCACCGGGGGTAGAATGCCATTTATGTGAAATTGCTGAGGTGACAAAGTGGTGTTCACAGGAGTTAAGGCATCTTAAGTTATCTGCAAAAACTCAAATTTAACATGCAACTCACGATCAAAGCTTCTCATACATGCCATAAGCACAGAGTGGGTTTACCCTTAGCTGTGTTATATAAACATTTGTCAGTCAGGGGTAGGGTTAACCCTTAGCATTGTTGATAAACTCCCAGGAACTTTAAAATTGAGGCATTGAATGGAAAACAACATTGTGATGACGCATTACACAGGTCAACATCAATAACTGCTCTCTTATACGGAGTTCTTGATGTCAATCAAGCCATCAGTTGTGGCGGGTTCAGGGGTGGGGAGAGGTGCGGCAGCAGCTGCTTAAAAGGAGTCATCTTACGCTCAGATTCAGCAAGAGGAGTTTGGCAACAGCATTGGTGACCTGGGAGAAGGACATGGATGGTGGCTGGGAAGAGAGAAAGTTAATACATAATGTCAAAAGAAAGGATACAAAATAGTTAAACCACAAATCCCCAAGAAGCATTATTTCCTGTTATTTTGGCACACAGAACAGATAAATAAAGTGAATCAACAGCATAAAAATGTTGCCTCAGACTTTACTCAGCTCCCAGGAGATCCTTTAAAATCTCTTTGTTCTTAGCTGTTTCCTATCAATCACACAGCCATCTCAGAACACTCTTTCATATGATAAATCCCCAGTGTTATGCACATCATACAAAAATAGCCATTTACAGACCGAACACAATTCCTTTCTATAGTGAAGCAGCCAAAGAACGACTATCACTTGCTTCTTGTTGTCCATTTATTCTTCTCTTCTAAAGACGCAGATACCGTGTTGGGTTCTGTTTCCACAGGAGCTGAGCACCCTCTGCTATGAGGTTGTTACACGTGCGTGACCCTTAAAACATAGCATTTCGACAGCACCTTTAACAAATGAGGACAAGCAAGCCATTCACCCAGATAGAGGGGAGGCTGATGGGAGGGGATGGTGGGGAGGGGAGGAGACAAAAGGAGAAATATAAGGCAGGTCCATTTGTGACACATTCAAAATCGGTACAGGTCATGGATTAGCCTTCAGAAGAAGGGCCAATCGCCAGCTTTCCTCCAGGATAAGAGCGAGATAGATAGGTTCTTGATTGGTAAGGGGATCAAGGGTTACGGGGAGAAGGCAGGAGAATGGGATTGAGAAACTTAGCCATGATTGAATGGCGGAGCAGACTCGATGGGCCGAATGGCCTAATTTCTGCTCCTATGTCTTATGGTCTCATAACCCAGTGACCCCAAGGCCAACTGGCAACATCTTCATCTCGGCCCCAAATGAGATCAGTTAATTTGCAGAGATTATGGAACAAACTGGAGACTTTCCTACACAGCTCAGCTGAGACTCACTAGGCACTGGGGAAGATACCCTTTCACTAACGTTGCAGCAGTACAGATCCACAATAGAAAGAGAAATCGCCAATATGCTTTCTCTAACTTAACTAGGCACTTCACTTTGCTGAATTTTATCATCCCTGTGGTTGTTTATCTCTTTCAGTTGGAATACATCTTTATAATGGCTACTGTTAGAGACTGCACAATAAATATTTACTCTCACATTCCCTCGGGCAAATGGAAAAACCTGCTAGTTTAAAGGAGCACTGCAGCTTCAGTCTGCAAGAACTGCAACAGATACATTACTTAAATAAATATTGAAAAACCAATATTTGAGTTTTGTTTGCATGCAATTTAACAGGCACTGTAATCTTTTGAGGGGCACGAGATTGCTTAGATAAAATATGACAAACACAAACTGAGCGGCAATTATACCACAGATTTCTAAACAGCAGAGATCAGCGAAGTAATCTTACATCTCATGAAAGGATGGGAATGAAATAATCTCTCTACAAATCTAGGTTTCTGCTCTTCGAAACTGTTCTCACCACAAACCCTGTACCCTTGCCATTGATACCATTCCTGACTCACTTGCACCCACAGCTTCCTATTCAACTCCAAGGTGAGTATTTGGCTCCATATCTCCTCTAACTCAGACTTTGACCTCCCTGTCTCAGCCCATTTGCTTGTAAAACCCTTATTCATGCCCTTGTCAACAGCAGGCATGATTGCTCCAACACTCTCCACCCTCCATAAACTTCAGCTCAGCCTAAACTCTGCTGCCGAGAACAACTTGCCCATCACCTCTAAGCTTGGTGACCTACATTTTGAGGCTCCTGCTCCCTCGGCACCTCCAGTTTAAAACTTTCATTCTTATGTTTAATTCCTTTCATGACCTTGCACCTTTCTACCTCTCAGCTTTCTCCAGCCTAAATATTCTCAAACACTCTTTGCTCTCTGGCTTCAGCCTCAAGTGCATTTCATCCACCACAGTTGCCGCTTCATGGGCAACTCAGTACAATCCCCATCTTATACCACTTTGCTTCTACACCTCATCTCCTCCTTTAAACATCCTGAAATTCCACCTCTTTGGCCATACCCTTCTAATACCTCCTGGCTTGGCTCAGCACCCCTTTTAGTCTGATTGTGTCTGCAAGATGTCGAGGGCATTTTTCTACACTGAAGAAACAAATGCATGCTGTATTTGTTGGCAAACATTAATGCAGCTGGGATAAATACTTGCACAATGCTTATTGATGAGCTTTGATATCATTGGATTTAACCTGGTTATAGAAAAGGATAAAGAACAATCAATGGAAGATGGAGTACTGACTCCAGGTGAGTTGAAAAGGGATCCCGCCCAGGTAGATTGTAAACCAACACTGGCAGGTAAAACAGCAAATGAGCAACGGAAGACCTTCAAGATAATTCAGGTACAGAGATAAAAGTATTTATGCTAAAGTTTCACTGGTTAGGCCTTGACTGGAGTAGTGTGTCCAATTCTGGACACTATACTTTAGAATGTCAAAGCCTTGGAGAGAGGATGCAGAGGTGGTTTACGAGAATGATATCGGGATGAAAGACTTCAGTTATGTGGGCAGCAGAAGAACTGCAACTGTTCGCCTTAGCGCAGAGAATGATTAAGAGAGTGGTGGGAGAGTGGGGGGGTGGGGGAGGGGATTGAATACAGGAATTCAAAATTATGAAGGATTTTGATAGTTTAGATAGGGAGAAACTGTTCCCACTAGAAGGAGGGTCAAGAACCAGAGGACACAGAGTTAAAGTGATTGGTCAAAGAACCAGAAGGGACAGGAGGGGAAATATTTTTATGCATGATCAGGAATACGCTGCTTAACAGGATAGTGGAAGCAGATTCGAATCCTCCAAAAGAGAATGGGAGGGATATGTGAAAAAGAAAACAACTGCAGGGTGATTGAGAAAGAGCAGGGAAGGGAGGCTAACTGGGCTTCAATGGGCTGAATGGTCTCCTGTGCTGTATCATTCTATGACCATGTAAAAGGTTTGTTTGGATACCATGTCAGGCATCTGGTTAAGAGGTTTCTATTCTTTCCCTGTATATTTTCTTCTTTCTCTTCCTGAAGGCACTGACTCTTGCTGCTGTACTTTTTCCAGAGGTACAGACAGTTCACTGGTCCCTTGCCCAGGAAGAGAGGCAGCAGCCTATTTGATAACGGATATTATCATGAATGAATAACCGAGTTCCCGTCAGGTCTCACCCCAGATGCATTCCTGAGCAGCGGTCTTGGATAGAGATCAGGATCAGCCACAGAACCAGCTGATTTTCTTCCCCCCTCCTCTGTGCTCCAAGGATATGAAGTCAACCATAATGAGCCATGCCCCAAGTTAGCCAACAGCACCAACCAGAAATTGTGCCAGTGGTTTTCTGGTCTGTATGATTCAGTACCGCACAATGTGGCATATTTTGCTACAAAGCCAGAAACAAGAGAGAATCTAACAAGACCTCCAACAGGAGAGAATCCAACCATCGTCTCCTGACATTCAATGGCACTAGCATCGCTGAATCCCACACTAACAACATCCTGGGGTGTATCGTTAACCAAAAACTGAACCAGCCATATAAATACTGTGGCTACAAGAGCAGGCTGGGAATCCTGTGGCGAGTAACTCACCTCCTGATTCCCCAAAGCCCCGTCCACCATCTACAAGGCACAGGTCAGGAGTGTGATGGAACACTCCCCACTTGCCTGGATGAGTGCAGCTCCAACAACAAACAAGAAGCTTGACACCATCCAGGACAAAGTAGCCCACTTGATTGGCACCCCATTCACAAACATTCACTCCCTCCACCACCGACGCACAGTGGCAGCAGTGTGTACCATCTACAAGATGCACTGCAGGAACTCACCAGGCTCCTTAGACAACACCTTCCAAACCCACGACGGCTACCATTTAGAAGGACAAGGGTAACAGATAAATGGGAACACCACCACCTGGGAGTTCCCCTCCAAGCCACTCACTATGCTGACTTGGAAATATATTGCCATTCCTTCACTTTCGTGGGTCAAAATTCTGGCCCCCCTTGTACACAAAATACACAACATGGACTGCAGCGGTTCAAGAAGGCAGCTCACCACCACCTTCTCAAGGGCAATTAAGGATGGGCAATAAATGCTGGCCCGGCCAGCGACACCCACATCCCATGAATAAATAAAAAGCAATGGCTAGTCGAGATTTGCTCTGTACACCAATTTAGTCGACCAGCTTCTCACATACTCTTAATGGTTATGGGGTCAAACTGACAACAGTCAGAGATTAAAATAGCACCGGATATACGCAATTATTTTCTTGACATTAATGAAGATAATTAAAAGTGTGACTTACAGGATCTGTCAGCATTGCTCGAGAGTGAGAGGCCAAAGCAAGGAAAGCCAGTGTATTGAAGATGATCCCATTAATGATACTGTACAATAAGTCTTTTGCTGGGACGAGCATTACAAAAATAACCACAAACTCTGCGTAGAAAATCAGCATCCAGGTTACAATGGCGCAGGCCAGACCACAGCCATCTTTGATGAACCAGATCCTATCCATGGAGTTGTCACTGGAAGGGGGCAGACACTGGTCCGCTTGCAGGTACTCGGCTCGCCGTTCAATATCCCTGTTTCGACTAGATGATAACATGATGTAATATGTTGTCCATAATTAAACCTGTTCAAGCAGAAAAGAAGAAAGCACCTTCAATTTTCTTTTTTCCACAGCCTTTAAAAAGACATGCAACTCAAATACTGGATCCCCATAGGATCCCGACAATACCTTAGCGTAAACATCAACGGTCGCCGAACTGCATTGAGTAAACGTCACTCATTGTTCTAGGATTTTTTTTTATATAAAAAGCACAATGCAACCCAATTTGAGATAGGATACATGTTCACTCACCCAATATGTACATTGGAGAACTAACACAATTGCATCAGAAAGAGTAAGGGCAGCAATAAAATTAAAATCCTTGGACGAGGGGCTTATAGGCTAGAGAAACCAGGATTGTTCGCCCAAGAGCAGAAAAGGGCTGTGGGAAATTTAACAGAGGCCATGAAGGGATTTGATACTAAATAAGGAATAACTGCTTCTAGGGCAGCAGGGTCAGTAATTGGTTAAAAAAATCTAGGCGGTGCATTAGAAGAAAGCTTTTTCACATAGCGAGTTACTACGATCCGGAATGCACTACCTGAAAGGGTGGGGCAAGCAGAGTCAACAGTAACTTGCAAAAGGAACCACACAGATACTTGAAAAGGAGAAATGTGCAGGGCTAGGCGTCTAATTGGATTGTTCCTTCAAAGTCAGTACAGGCATGATGGACCAAATGGGCTTTTTCTGTGCTGTATAATTGTGATCAAGAGCAGTGAAATTCTCCAAATTGACCACTGACATTATAATATGGTTCGAGATCAACAGCGGAGTTTGTATTTTTGTTCCAATGTAATTTTCTTTGCAGCTTTACTCTCTTCAGGCCGTGCATTGCTCTTTAATTGAAGAGCATGAAATCATGATATAGAACCTTTAGACTTGTCCGAGCTTAAAAAAACATGACAACGATGCTGATATTTAAAACAAATTGCAGCATTTCACCCTACTACCATATATGAAGTTTCCCTTCCTATTACAGGACATTTTACTTTCTTGAATAAACCAGCACCTCATCAGGCTAGAACATTTCCAATCAATACTGTAGGTATTATAACCCCTTTCTCAAAGCATTGCTACTTCAAGTTTCAAAACTTAAACGGATTAATAAGGGTTTGTCCAAGACAGTACATAAGCTCAATATTTATATTTAAACATTGCCTACAGTATGTCACTAAGCTGTCAAACAAAGATCAACAAGACAGAGTAGATGTTACTTTGTGAGTACAATGCAAAAGCTTTCTGCACATTTTTCATAACTATGTTAAAAGTTGCACCGTTTCTTGTTCAGTTTACACAGTTACTTTTTCCAAGGAAAAATATCCATCTACATAAGTCCACATTTTGCCCCAGAAACATCTGCCATTAACCAAATGGGCCCAGAATTCTAAGCCTAAAATGCAAACACCAGTTCAAACTTCAAACATCAGTGTTGCTCCTCAAAAAATTTGGGCAGGCGATGTTTAAAAATGGTTTAAAGTGTTCACTTGTTTTGTAAGGACAGTTCAATCTAAGGTAGTCATCCAATATTTATAGTTGAAATATTAAAAGGTAAATTGTGATCTATCATTAATTTACAGATAAGCATTTTACAGAGGCCTACGTAAACCAGCTGTATGGTGGAGGTGGTGAAAATTCCTAGAACAGATTGGAGCCCAATACTGTGAATTATATATACTGAAGTACAAAATATCAGCACTGACCCCAAGTGTTTGAAGCAACACAGGGAGAGCAGGTTAAATGCTTAGCATTAATAGACAGTTTTAGCTGGGCCATTATACAGTGGGGACAAGTACATCTATTGTGTGCTCTTACACACAACTGCATTGAAATTGCCAGACCAGTTTTTTTCTTCAGATTTCAATTAGCCAATACAGATGAGAAGTACAAACAGCCAAACTACATCAAGGCAATTTACATTCTCCAATCTTGTATATGGTAAATATAAAATTACAAATATCAGTTTACATTACAAGAGTAGTGACATCTTGTAATTTATGCACTGAAGGAACAATTACCTCTCAAAATTTAAGATTTAAAAGGAAACTGAGGTTACACCTCCCTCTCAGATTGTGATTTGTATGACTTATAACATAAAAGGAAAAACTAAAACCCAACTGTTAGATTTAGCAATCAAACTCAAATTCAATGCTACAGGGACAAAACAGTAGTTGTCATAATGAAGTTAATCAGTTAATGAGTACTTTCACAGTATAGGTATACAACAATGTGACAAAGATGATCAAAATTTAACTTCATTAAAACAGGCAAGGGTGTTATTGAGTTCTTCAACAACC
Source organism: Cetorhinus maximus (assembly GCF_964194155.1). NCBI lineage: Eukaryota > Metazoa > Chordata > Chondrichthyes > Lamniformes > Cetorhinidae > Cetorhinus > Cetorhinus maximus. The sequence continues at coordinate 200,814,723 of NC_135881.1, forward strand.
CCATTGTAACAGCAAGAGATAGGGAGAGAGCAGAGTGCTGGATTTACCATCTTTAAAAACAAATCTCTATAAATTGACCTTTAAATTTGCAAATACAATGTTAGATTTATACAACAAATGTTTGTGACATGCAGGGCATCGCGCAAAATATTATGAAATGAACTGAACTTTCCATTTTAATTATCCAAATGGGAAGGTTTGACAAATGATTACTAAACACACTACTTCAAAAGGAAAATATACAGGAACGGTCAGGGATTTGCTTTCATTTCTAGCAAATCCTGATAATGGTTGTTACACCCTAGGACACCAGCTGCAGCAACCGTTACCATGGTTTTGTTAGTCTTGTATCTTGCCAGTCCTTTGTGACATATCCATATCTTTTTTTCCAGGTATTGGCTACACTCTAGTCACTCTGCTTTCCTATCAGATTGTTTGTTCCAACTGCATGCTAATGAATTACTTTTAACTACACTGAAGTTCATGTTTAAATGTCACATATTGGTGTCCATCTTTGATGGAAACTACAGTGCAACTGAATCACCACAAAGAGGAAACACCACTACAAAAATAAAACTTCAGCGGATGCTGAAAATCTGAAATAACAATGAAGAAAAACGCTGCAATTACTCAGCAGGTCGGGCAGCATCTTGTGGAGAAAGAAACTGAGTTAATGATGAAGGGTCATCGACTCCGAATGTTAACTCTGTTCCTCCCTCCACAAAATGCTGTCTGACGTGCTGAGCACTTTTTTTTTTGTTCTGTCAAAGAGAATATTACTTTGACGTGCACAATGTCATCTCCATCATGTATATTTTATCAAACGAGAACACAGCTTTAAACTTCTAACATTCGCACCGGGTCAATTTTAAACTTAAGCACTAGAATCTCTCCAGTATTGAAAATATATGTATGTGTGTGTGTGTATATATAGTATATATATTATATATCCTATACACACACATATATATATATATATATAAAAATAATGTACACTGCAACTGTTATGGTTCATTCCAGAAAGTTACCACCAACAGCAGAATACAAAACAGTAATAAAACAGGTGTGTTGAGCTCCACTCAGTGGAATTTAAGGTTTAATAAAACTCGTTAGTCTAATAGGTTTAAGGGTTTTAAGGTCTTAAATGAGCCCCTTGAAGATATTGAGGAGGAGCGAAGACACTCACCAGTTAAACTTCTGCTTCTTCTCGGGCCTATCCTATCCTTCCTCGCCCCTCCACATACACACAACAAGCGAAGCCAGGGTCCCTCAGTCAGACACAGGGGAGCCGCCACCGCTCCTCAGGCGGCTCGGAGCCTCAGGCCGCATGAAGACCGAGGCCCGGCCTCCCCTCCGGGGGGCTTGGCAGCAAACCCCGAACCCGGGGAGACACCCACACCCCCTCGCTCTCTGCTTTCCCACGATGTCCCTCAGCTTCCCACCCGACCGGAGCGGGAGCCCCTGCGGCACCGCCCGTTACCCTGGACGCTGAAAGGAGGGAGGGGAAACAGGAAGCGGAAATGGCGGGAAAGGTAGGGGAGAGGGGAGGGGGAGGGGTGGGGGAAAAGTGAAAACGAAACAGGAAATGACGTAGGCTTCCGGTCCCCGTAACGTCAGAAACGGTCACCAGGCGCCTCAACAGCAACAACATCCGTTTAGCCAGGCGGCGTTATAATTCACGTTAATCACATTTACCGGCGGATGCAGTGGGTGGCAATCCCATCAGCCTGCGCTGATTTAAAATTTTTCCTGTTGGGAAGGATGACTGTTGGCCGGTGCATGACGTCAGGCGCGTTCGGTAGGGAACCGCGCATGCGGATGGGGCGATGGTGACGTCACATGTGGGTCGCGGGGTAATGACGTGATTGGAAGATGGCCACCGTCGTGCTGAGTGAGGCGGAGAAAGTCTATGTGATGCACGGAGTGCAGGTAGGAGCTCGCCCAATTCACCTCAACTCCAGGCCAGCTCGACTCAGCAACCTACTGAAGCTGGAGCGCCATCGACTCGAATCTCCCGTCCACACTCAGTCAGCAAAAACTTGTATTTATATAGCGCCTGTCATGTAGCGAAATATCCCATTGGCGCTTCAAAGTGTTATTGTTAGATCGGTAGGTAGGTAGGTAACTAGCCTAGTCCACGAGGGACCCACTCTTATTAGAGGGAAAATTGCTTATATAGTCTGAGGGGCACCACTCCACATCAAGCATGGGGCAGGGCGAGGAGGCAGGTTCCAAGTTTAGTTCAGCTGGAAGGGGAATTGAACCCTTGCTATTGACATTATTCTGAACCACACCCTAGCCATCTAGCCAACTGACCTAAGTGGCCCCTGTGTTATTGTTATGTCATTCCAAAATGATTTGGGGTCTATATTGTTTTGTGTGCAGGTCTTATCCATAATGCCATGTTGCACACTCCTGCACAGTTATGGTTCTGACACACATGGAGTGATGTGTGCGGTTCAACACAATGAAAGCTTCAAAATTTGTGTCAAAAGTGTTGTGGTTCTGTGAACCGCAAGATGTAAGTTGTCAAAACAAGAACTTGACACTGAAGCACATAAGGTCAGGTGGTCAAGCTTTGTCCAAGAGTTAGGTTTTATGAAGTGCCTTCAAGAAGCAGAGAGGGGCGGAAAGATTTACTGAGGGAATTCCTGAGTTTAAGATGAAGGCATGTCTGCCAGTGTTGGAACACTTAAACCTGCAACATAACTTTGTGTTCCCTGCAGACCCTGACTGTCTGAATGCTTTCAGCACTTTTTTTTTTCTTCCAATCTTCCACTCATCTCACTTGTAATGGTCTCATCTTGTTCTGGTTTTGTCTCTGGTCCTTGGTAGTTTTCACTGTTGTCTTGTGTCACTTTGTTTGCCTGTAGCCTGACCCTTAAGCCCTCTTAAGTCTAGCAATGGAAACAGGAGAGAACTTGTATTTATCAAATTGACTTTATCACATCTCTCAGGAAAGTCTCAACAAAGTTTTGGGTATGATTAACTGCTTCTAAGTACAGATACTGACTGAATTAGAATTCTAATGATCTCCAATTTTCCATCTTCCATAAACTTGAGTTTATCCAAAACTGCTGCTTATGTCTTAACTGTCATCAAATCCTGTTCACCCAATACCCTTGTGCTTATTGACCTAAGTTGGCTCACGGTTCAGCCAAGCTTTGATTTTAAAATTCTCATCCTTATTTTCAAACCTCTCCATGGCATCACCCCTCCCTATCTCTGTAATCTTCTCTAGTCTCGTAGCCCTCAGATTTCTTTACTTGTCCAATTTGGCCTCTTGCATATCCCTGATTTTAATCACCCCAGCATTGGCAGTCATGCCTTCAGTTCCCTGAGACCTTGATTCTGGAATTTGGCCTCTGAGCCCCCACACTCCTCCCTCTCCTACTTTAAGATGCTCCTTAAAATCTGTGTCTTTGACCAAGGTGCCAGTGGTAATATCTCCTTATGTGGCTTGATGTTAAAATCATGAATGCAACAGTCTTCTCAAAGGCAGAGTTCCCACGTTTGTTAGCACGAACCAAACAGAGGCAGCTGCAGTGGCTCGGGCACGTCCGCAGGATGGAAGACAGTCACATACCCAAGGATTCCTGTACGGTGAGTGAGCAGGCGCCAGACGATCAGTGGGGCAACCAAGGCTCCCATTTTGAGGATGCTTTCAAATGTGGCACGAAGGCCCTAAACATAAGTGACTCCCAGGTGCGATAGTCTAGCTTGCGAAAGAGGGAAATGGTGACACCACCAATGGTCTGGCGTGCACCACCACGATGACCTGTGGTTACAGCAGCTGGGCAACCAGTGCCAAAAACAGCAACCCACAATGTCAATTGGCAGCTTTGTGTGCGGCACTTATGGCAGAACCTGCCTCTCAAGGATTGGCCTTCACAGCCGTCAGCAAAAGTGCGCCAAATGAGGACTCCCCCACCGCCCACCTAAACGTATTGTTTGCTGCGAGTTCATCTCTCGTATATGGAAGGCTGCCAACACACAGCTTGGAGTCAAGTTTTGTTTGATAATGCATCTGTGAACTGGTTTGGAATGTTTTCCTATATTAAAGGTGCTGTATAAATGCAAGTTGCTGTGAGTTAACCACATTCTGAGATTTAAGCATATCATTTAGGGTGACACTTGCAGGTAGTATTGAGGAATGCTGCATTGTTGGAGGTGTTTAACTGAAGATGAGGCATTAAACCAAGGACATTTTTTTGTCTAGAATTAGATGTTTTTCAGAGATCCCATTTGCTGGGATGTTTAGCTGCCAATCATGCACAGTTTGTAGCCAGGTCTCTGTAATGGCTGCTACAACATCATATCCTTCAAACTGAATTTGTACTTCTATCTCAACTTGTTTTATTTCTTGTGCCAAGTGTATTCATGTACAAAATTGCCCTTGTGGTTTGTGGTTCTTTTTCTCACACTGTTTGATTTGTATGTGGACTTTTCCTGCCTGACTCACCTCGCCCCACCCCAACTAGTTTAAGTCCTTCCTCACCGCATTACTTAACCTTTTGCATCAGGATGCCTATGTCTCCTCCATTTCATGTGTAGGCCATTCCGTTTGTACACCTTCCTCTGGTCCCAAAAGTGTTTTCAGTACGCCAGGAATTTGAAACCCTTCATTTTACATCATCCTTTCTGCGTTGAACTGACAATTCTGATCAGATATATGGTTAACCCAACAGATATTTAACACTTTTAAAGTTATTGTTTATCGAGTTATTTCCGTTCCTTCACTCTGTGCTGAGTCCTATGCTCCAATCAGCAAATCTGAGTATTCGGTCAAATTCCCAGAAAAAATTTCCAGGGGGAGTTTGTCCATTCTCAAAGCCAACCTGAAAACTGATGAACTGATCATTCCCCTCATCCCTGTTTGCGGAATTTTGAGCATAATAGTTGCCATATCTTCCTACGTAAATAAGTCACCGCACTAGTTCATTGCATGTAAAGTGTTTCACGATGTTTCTGAGGGATGCAATGAGGTGGTAAAAAATGAAAAATCGTCCTTTGACTGCTGCAAGCTTCTCCAGTCTAAATATAACATGCATCTCTTCTGGAGGAGACATAGGCATCTCTTTAATCCATCCACCATTGGTGGCTGTGCCTTGAGTTGACTAGGCCCTAAGCTTTGGAATACCCTCCCTCTACCTTGCTTCCCTCCATTAAGACATTCCTCCAAACTACCTGTTTGACCAAGGCTTTGGCCATTTGACCTAATAAACTCTTTTGTGGCTTGGTGTTATATTTTATTTTATAATGCTTCTGTGAAGTGTCTTGGGGCGTTTCCTATTTTAAAGGACTACATAAATAGAAGTTATTGACTTGATCAGTTGATCTTTTGTCCCTGCCCTTCTCTCTCTCTCTCTCTCTCTCTCTCTCTCTCTCTCTCTCTCTCTCTCTCAGAAATTAGTGTCACATGTATACCTACACGACTATCCTTGCTACCTCCCCTGCTGACTGCCCAGGACAGTTATTCTGTGAGAAGTGCAGTCAAAGTGCATATTTTTGTTAAGAAGCCAAATACCTAAGAGAGGTGCTGATCTCTTCTAATGGACTATTCTTGTATGTTGCTGTTAGCATAGTGGTAAATGATCATGCGATTTGTATGCTATCTTACCCCAAAAAAAACCTTGACCAGTTGATTATCCAAAGCCCTCATTTTAGAGGAGCAGAACTTCAGGTTTTAGAACAAATGCTTTTGTTTTGTCCCAGAAAGCAACCTAAAATTGCTTGATTAACACTGACTGGTTACATTTCCCCATCCCTGTAATGGGTTTGACTCCTAGCAGCCAGAGCCATGACCTGAGACCTCTACTCCTCCACCACAAGTTCAGCTGCTGTCCCTTTTCCTACTTGCTCGCTAGATATCTGCATAGGGCCAAGGAGAAAGTATCCAATCTGTGCCCATAGTCAGTGAAGAAGGTACACCCTCCGATCCTGCAACTACCACAAAGGCCTGTTGAGGAGGAGAAGTTACACTCTCCGATCCCATAGCGACCTCAGAGACTCAGGCTTCCTTTAACCGGTTTTATTCAAGCATATGCAAGGGAGCCGCAATCATTCCTAAGAATGAAGATCCTGCTCCCAGATTGATTACATTTCATTACTTTTGTACTTTTTCTTATCATAATACATTTGAATACATCCGATCGGTAACCAACACACCGGCCCCATGCTAACTCTATCCTATTGAGTACATAAACAGGTGATTTTGCTAACCAATTATTCTAAAGGATGCATAAATAATTATATTATCCAATCAAAATTAAAACACGTACACAAAGACCTTGGTTCCCACAACTCAAGACTGTGTGTTTGTGTTTCATCAAAGCCCCCTCTTTGTCCATTGTTCATCTTCTCATATCTAAGCTAAAACCATCTGACCCTTCCCTATGTGAGAGGGGGGTACACTTAATCTAATTTATGTCATACTTTTGTCTCCAGTCTTGACACAAGGCTGTGCAATGTTCATCTGGTGATCTTCAATTCTTAATATGTTTAGCAGCCATGTCTGCCTGGAGATTTGAGGGGTTTTTCAGTAAATTCTTACTGTATTCTCTTTTAGCATTTTTAATTTCCCCCTTAGCAGTCAGTAATCTTTAGATAGATGCAGACTCACAGAAGACTAGGGTAGTTGCATATGCCGGTTTAGTTTTCAACAGGGCTGTCCATGGAGATCTCTAGCAGAATAATAGAGAGCACGGGGGCTTTCAAACTCTCCCAGCCTACAGGGATGAACAAAGCTACAAAAAAGTGTCATTTTCATTAAGAAAAAAAATACACTCCTATTTAAATCGGGATATATATAATATATATTGTTTCATTATATATTTCAGACTGGAAGGTCCAAATGTTCTGAAGCTTGAATTTAACACTAGGCATGGTGAAAATAAAACATTAGTGACCTATTATAGTTGAACTACAAGAAGGCAGTCTGCTACCCTTACCTGGCCTGGCCTATATGTGACTCCAGACCCATCAAAGCCCCCTCTTTGTCCATTGTTCATCTTCTCATATCTAAGCTAAAACCAATGCGGTTGACTCTTAACTGCTCTCTGAAATGGCCTAGCGTGCTACTCAGTTGTATAAAACCATTACAGAAAAGTGCACTGTAGGTGGACCTACACTGCACAAAACTGTAGGAGTTCAAGAAGGTGGTTCACTGCTGCCTCCTCCAGTGCAATTGGAGATGAGCAATAAACGCTGGCCTAGCCAGTGGCACTCATACCAAGAATGAATTAAAAAAATTAAGGCCAAGTTAAGAGCCCATCTTATTCATCATGATTTTTTTGAATATTGAGAATTGGAGCAGCTTCTATCCTGTTGTGGCTACTTGAGTCAACCTCAGGACTACACTCAAGCCCATTTTAATGAATAATTGAGAAAAGAATAAAATGCTTAAGAGAATAAAGATTCCATTTACAAATTGTTATGATCTCAGCTGAGGTTACCCCTGGACAAGCCTGATCCTAGAGTGGAACCCAGCTTGATAGATCCTAACTTACTTGTTTGTTTAGATAGGTGGAAAGAGGCTACTGAACAGAGATATAGGAGTCAGCTGATGAATTTTTAACAAAAGAATAAAACATTTATTAACAAGAAAAGATGAATTATATTACAATACTCCTTCACCCACACCTATACTTTACAGATATATACATATTTGTAAGGATAACACAAGTTACAAAAGCTCTTTTATACTCTAATGTTCACAGCAAATATACAGTCCATGTAAACCAATAAGCACCCTGTGGTCAGACACATCACACTCTGAAACCAAGTGAAAGATACCACCTCAATCAATTACTATGGATCACTCTGCAACTCTCCCTGCACCCCCACCCCCCAGACGCTTGTCACACCATGAGCCAACTGGTGTCTCAGCAGTCAGTCTTTCACACGAGGGTTTCCAATCTCCACTCTCCAAGACCTCGCCTTGGAGTCTTCTCCCAAACTGACGATTTCTCTCAGATGGCTTCCGCAAGGGTTCGCCTCCAGGGTTTCGAACTCTCCTTCCGATTTCCTCTTCCCTGGGTCGCCACATGTGTTCAAGCTGTCTTCCATGCACTCTCTCTCTGACTCAGCCATCACATGCCTATAGCAAAGACTTACAGACCTTCAGTTGTATCTTTGGAGCTTCTTGCCTCTTGCAAGCTGTTCTCGCTTTAAATCTGCCTTTTGCACTCTTGTTTCTTTAAATCTGAAGTTTGGAGCCTTTCTCTCTGCCTCTCACTCTTAACTTCACTTAACAGGACCTTTTCCAGGTTCCTGTCCTTCCTTTGACGAGAAGGTCTGCTTGAGACTTTCCCCCTTTTCTGTCTCACTCCTTTAGCCTTGGGACGTTTTGGTTCTTTTGAGAAATCTGCAGCTCCCTCTCCCAGTGCCCAATCTTTCTGGTGTCTTGGCTTCAAACTGAACTTAAAACTGCTGTTTCTTTAGTTTTTCTGTGTATGTCTGTGGGAGGGACCTGCCTCTCCAGACCCCTGTTGCAAGGCAACAGTCCAACCCCCTCTCCTTGTTCGTTTAACCTAGCTGCAACAGTCGTTAAAAAAAAACTCATAAAAATGCAGGCACCTTTTTAAAGTGAAACTAAAACTCAATTTGACTTTTCTTAACACAGATGCAGAAATACAAATTAAACTTAAACTTTAAAGCTAAAACTCATTCTTAGCACCTACAAATACCAATATAACTGACTTAAATTATTCCTATTTCCTAACGAAATGCTTTTCCAATGATATCTGCCCCAGTTAAATAATTAAGTGTTAAATGAATAAAATGTTTGAATTGCATAAGTCCGGAGTTATTAAGTGTTGTGGTGGTGGTGTTTCAATTCACTCAGAGTCTGAGCTGCTGTGTCAACATACTCTTTTATGTGCATGTTGTAGCTTGGAGCTATGGATAGTGATGGTCGAGGCTCCAACTTACTTTCCGTCACCTGGCTGACCAGGAATCTCTCCCACTCTTACTGCATGCCATTGGCTGGAAGGATTTGCAAGTTGAAAACCTGTTCGTCTGCGTTATGAACACGCCTTCCTTGGTTGTCAAGTCCTGGGATGAGACATGAACCCAGAGCTTCTGGCTCAGAGGCAGAGATGCTACCCTCTGCGCCACAAGACCTTCCATTAAGTTTTTGTATTGTTACGGCTGATGAGTTTTAACCTTTTCCTTTGCTGGTAAATAAGTAAAGCTGCTGTTTACAAGCACTTTTCTAGGTGTTGCCTGAGTATTGCCTAATAACTAATTCAGTGATGTTTCCGAGTCTTTTCATCTCATTGGGAGCTAGAGCTCTGGCATTTTTGACAGTGTGTGGGGCAAGTAATTTCAGGTAATCAATTTATCTGAGAGTTTATAAAGATAAAGCAAGCTCCTTGGCATATAATTGAAAAGTTATGCCTGCCTTTCAATTCAGACTTGGGCATGTAGCCATAAACATATTGTTCCATTTGTTTCTATAATATGCATGATTCTTTTTCAGCTGGGAATTGATGTCTTAAGTGACTTTTTCCAATTTCCATCCTTCAGGATGATCTGCGAATTGATGGCCGTGGGTGTGAAGATTATAGACATATTGAAATAGAAACAGATGTGGTGTCAAACACAAGTGGATCTGCCAGAGTGAAGATTGTAAGGACTGTTTAATGTTGCCTTTATTCTAAATCAAAGTAATTTTTTGGAAAGTTTATCGCAATACTTTATTTGAACTTCAATTTTGATTCCATTTAGTTCTCCCCCCCCCCCCCCGCCCCCAGCATTAAACGAGTTAACTGTTCTTAAACATGAGGATATTCAACACTATCGGTGGTGGTGTGTTACAGTTCTCTCAGGGAGTCTGAGTTGTTATGGCAACAGACTCTTTTACATGCATGTTATAATCTGGAACTGTAGATAGTGATGGGAGAGGCTCCAACTTTCTTTCCATCACATGGCTGACCAGGAACCTCTCCCGCTCTTAACTGTCTGCCATTGGCGTGTGTTGGAAGGATTTACAAGTTGATACTCAACCTGTTTGGCTGCATTATGAATGCAACTTCCTCGGCCATCAGCTCCCGGAGTGGGACTTGAACCTGAAGCTTCTGGCTCACGTAACGACGCCATCCACTGTGTCACAAGGCCAAACATTCAACACTATCAGTGGATCTTAATTTATCCATAGTACGTTTTGAACCTCTATATAAGTGTAGAGTTACAGCCCACTGTAATTCTAAGATAAATTTATCTTGGAATGTATATGGGGTGATTTAATTATTCAAATACAGCCCCCACCACTTACCTTGTCCATGCTTAGCACAGGCAACTACTTATATCGGGGAAGTGGCAGGTTAGGCTTATATCCACTGGAATTTAGAGCAGTAAGAGGTGACTTGATTGAAACCTTGAAAATCCTGAGGGGTCTTGACAGGATGGTTGTGGAGAGGATGTTTCCTCTTGTGGGAGAATCTAGAACTAGGGGCCATAGTTTAAAAATAAGGGGTCATTCACTTAAAGAAGAGATGAAAATTTTTTTCTCTGAGGGTAGTGAGTCTTTGGAACACTTTTCCTCAAAAGGCAGTGGAAGCAGAGCCTTTGAGTATTTTTAAAGCAGAGCTGGATAAATTATTGATAAACAAGGGGGTGAAAGATTAACTGGGGTAGGCAGGTATGTGGAGTGGAGGTTACAATCAGATCAGCCATAATCTTATTGAATGGCTGAGCAGGCTTGAGGGGCCGAGTGGCCTACTTCACCTAATTTGTATGTTTGTGTGTATGTTCATATGTTCATTGTCCTAGGAGCCAATTACAAAGGTGCTGCTGCCTATAATATATTAAATGCACCGGCTGTTTTAGGCATTTCAATGAGGTACTTGCTATGTATTCACCAATTTAAAAGGCTCTGCAAAGTTTTTTGATCTGTTTGCATCTCATTAAAGTGAGAGTGATGCCATGCACAATGTAACTGCTAATAATTAGCAGAGACAGAAAGAAATATTGTTTCTCTTTCAAATATGTACCCTTTTTACCATGCACTGTGTATATTGGACCAAACGTTTGAACATCACATATATATTCAGTGGGGACAATTGAGCATTAATATTTGTACCATTAGAAGATAATACGTAGGCCTGCTCGCTGAATGATGTAATAATGCAAATAATAATGGGCTATAGGTTCACTGATACAAACGTACTGAAATAGACTTGTAAATATAATGATTTTAATGGAAGTTTGATATGCAGAAGATGACTTGTATTTGTACATGACAATTTCTCAAAGCCTTTTAAATTAAGGAGGCAAAAACGTAACAAAAGTAATGTTGTACTTGCTTTTTGATAGCAGGGCAAAAGTTTTCACCGTGATCCCATCTTGTGATGTTTTCACTCTTCCTTTGTCAGTGACCAGCTGCTGGTCGCAGGGTTCTTTCCCCTCTTTGTTTCTGAGCCAGTTGGTGTTGCGAATGTGTCTGAATCATCCAACCTTCTGTATTAGCAATGAGGCACCCGTTCTGTCGATGGGCTTACTCATTGTGAGTGGCCCACTGGTGCAAGCAGTAACACACCGCTCTCGAAGGAAAGAGGAAGGAAAAGCTGATGGGAATGTGAATTTGGCTCTGATTCACCACTTAGCCAGATTTATCCCATCTTGTGGAAATATTTGAAATGGTTTCATGTTTGGCCTTTTGATAAGAATGATGCGTAGCTTGGGGGCAGGGCTGAAAGAGGGAAGACTGAAAAGCAGAGGGTAGGAAGGAAAGGATTACACTAACCCTCTGAGGCCTTGTACAGTTCTTTAGCTTGCATCTTCCCATTTCAGTATTCTGAAGCAGTGTCCCATCAAGTCCTCTTTACACCGAACAATTTTAACGTTTTTCATGTTACAAGTAGACCATATAGTAAATTACAACTCTATCTGTGCTTCCTAATAGATTTTATGTCAAGGAGTTCACTTTAGGACATGTATTTAAAGGCTGCTTACCTACAAATGCAGTGACATGATGGCCTATGCGCACACATTCCAAAGACAATTTCAGGGAATTCTGCACCAACTGTGAAGAGGATCCAGGCAGGATTGGCATCTTGATTCTTGAACTTGACACCAGTATGTATTCTCATCCTGGGCCAATAATCTGAAAGTTATGTCTGACTCCTATTGGGCGGGTTCCTTTAAGCAATATAGTCGCTTGACGCTTATTTGTGAAAGATGCGAATCTGACTGTTGGCTTGGCTCAGAGGCTGTGGCAAGAGAAATCTGAGCTGGAGGAATATTTCCAACAAAGCTGTGAATTAGCAATGAGCTGTAAGTGTGGATATAATCAGTTTGCCCGTCTGCAATCTGTTCTAATGCTAAAAGTGTGCTGAGGTAGTGGATCAGCAGACAAAGATTAACAGCAACCCTATACGTCTGGCCAACGGATGTCCATGTAGTGAAGAGAACTTGGACAATGACAGGCATAGGAGATAGGTCACAGATCAGCCATGATTTCATTGAATGTCTGAACAGGTTCAAGGGGCTGAATGGCCTACTCCTGTTCCTGTGAGTTGAGTTGATGCTAGTCCCTTTTGAAGAGCTTTTAGACATATCTTTGTAGCATCTCACGCAAGTAGAACTTTGCTGAATATACACATGGGCTATTCATCAGATATTTTATTCAGACAGCTATTGTTGTGTAAATTAAGTCCAGGAGGAAGAAGTAGTGAAGGCATGTTTTTCATGCTGAAGAACTGTCTCCAATTGCTCATATCAGAGGGGGCAAAATCTTCCCTGAATGGTATTTTCACTCACCAAAAGTACACCACAAGCCCCAGACCATAGTACACATCCCATCAACCTGACCAGTAAGACCCATTGCAGGGGGCACCTCATTTCTCCACTTGACATCTCAGGATTCCATTGAATGGATAATCAATCTAGACATCCCATTATAAACTTTTCTCTCTCATATGAAAGTGGTGGTATCAAACCACCTTAACAGAAGTGGTTCATCTTGTCTTCAAGTATGCTGTACAACAGCCAGTGATGCAAATTCCGTCCAACACTGAACTCAGCGTGTTAGAGCATGTTCCCTGAATTACAATTTTCAAGAACCACGTTAAAGCAGCTAGAAGAATGACTGTGTACAGATTCTTTTATGATACAGACCAATCTGTTACGTAGAGCTATAGTCGTCCCTTGTATGAGCACAGCAGAGTAAAACCCTGCATGTGCAAACTCAATAATAATTGGCTTCTTCAGTTGGACGCCGGAGAAAATGATGATCAAAATAGCTTTCCTTTACAACCGTGCAACCACACTGAAACCAGCCAATTAAAACAGTTCCTTCATTCAGCTATGACAGTGAGGATAGACCTAACCCTGTGCTGCTTTGAGTAAATGTCCTGCTTTTGATTGCCTTCCAGGGTGCCACATGGGCTTAATTTGTAGGAACTCTGTCTTGCATGTCCTTGCCTTGCTGTGCACTAAATACGAGTTTGTTTCACAATCATGAATGTTGCAAATTAGGTGGTTTTTAAACATAATTGTTACTTTTCATGAGCAAGAATGAAGAAAAGAGAGACACACATTGATTGCCACGAACCACAGAAAAAGCAGCACAAACTCCAACGTCTGTGTTATTTTAAAAAAAAAGAGAGATTGGGCTGATACCAAAGCATAAATCTAATTTCAGAAATATGCTGTTATAAAAATCTGCTTTAAATATTTGAATTAGTGTTTACAGTGCCTGATGCTGTCTATACATAGTGCAGGTTTCATTTGTCTTAGCAAGGCTGAAGCAAACAAGCTTACATGAGAATGATTTAACTTTCCATCTCACCAAATATTGATAAAACTTTGGACGTCTGTTAGGAAGCAAGTTTAGAAATTAAAATCCTGTCAACGTAATATAAATAGATAAGCGTATTGTTTATTCAGTATCATATACAGGAGCTTGTTGAAATCAATTTGGTCTTTTTAAAAAAAACTCCCAAGATGTTCCCTCTGAACCATGAAATGTACGCTTTTCAATGTTGGAATGGGTCCAGTGTTAGTGGGTTGTAGCTGAATGTACCGACCTTAGTCTGTGACCAGCATCCACCTCACACTCTGTTAATTTGGTCAGCATTATTCTAAGCTTTGATGCAGTTCAACACTTTGAGTATAAACAGGTTCTTTTTTAAACTGGGCCAGAGTCAGGCATAGAATGATGTAGCATAGAAGGAGGCCATTTGGCCCACTGTGCCTGTGTTGGACACACAATGTTGAACTCACCCCCAGGATTTACTTTAGGTTTGCGTTTGTTTACGTGACAGTCATTACATTTCAACGCGTAATTCATTGGGCAAAGCACTTTTCACCCACTGCATTAGGAAAGATCCGTTCATAAATGTGAACATTATTGGCAGACGGTTAGCAGGAGTAACCTGTAAAGGCTGGCAGCTGGTTAAATTAAACCAATTTCTTGCCTTTCCAGGGTTCCTGTACGGACTTGAATCAAATAAGAACCTGCGATGAGGCAGGAACTGGTTGAGGGGTGAGGCAGAAAGCACGAAGTAAACTCCACCACCATCGAGCACGTTTCTGCATATTAGAAAATGAATATGTGCTCTCAAAAAAGTGTGTGTGAAGTGTCTGAGTGTCATGCTTTCAGGGGTTCTTGAAACAAACCTGTAGCATTCTGAATCCGAGGTGCGAGGTAAACTGCCCTTTGACAAAAGGGTATTTTAATCTTCGTGGATTAAGATGAGCTAGAGGCAGGCAAAGTTATGGTAGTGGAAATAGATCATTTATTTTGCCAGCCTGAGGTTTATTTTGGGGTAAAAGAGGACAGATACTGTGTTTACACATGTCGGGGTCAGCTTGAGCAAGTAGTCGGAGAAGGCTGATGAAGTCCAGGACCAGGGTGCAGGGTTTTTTTCTTTTGGAAGGAGCTGACTCATGTGCTTTCAGACTTGCTATTGTTAAATTTATAGAAGGTTTTGACTCATCTATGACTGGCTGGTAGCTAAACAGTAGGGACTGCATTGTGGTCCTTAGCTGAGCGTCATCACTGGAGAAGTCATTACTGAAGATGCACTGGGACAAGCAGAAGTATCAGGTATGACGCTCCTTCAGTCTACTGATGATTCCAGCACCCCCAAGTTGGAACTCTTTCGAGTTATCAACAGTCACAGATTGCAACTCTTTCGAGTACAATCACAGTTCTTGGTTACCCCCAAGTTGAACAAGAAGATTGACCAAAATGGGTTGGATTAAAAGTTAAGCATGTTAATCACATTGGTTAATTGTTACTAGGGCCCTATTGGTGATACTCCTTAACATGACCATCAGAGTTGATTTACTGGGGAAGTAACTAACCTGTTTATCTATGTGTATTTTCACAGGGTCACACGGATATTCTGGTGGGCGTTAAAGCTGAAATGGGCACACCCAAACTGGAGAGACCAAATGAAGGCTTTTTGGAATTTTTTGTGGACTGGTAAGATGCGCCTCGAGTAAAAGTTTGAAAGGGATAAAGGGAGGTTAATGCTAGACCCCGAGCAAACACCATAATAATCCACTTCATTTGTATTGAAAATCATCACCGGTCTGGACAGAGCAGATGGGAATGAAACTATTTCCGCTCATGAAATGATTGGGACGAGAGGGCAGAGTTTTGAAGTAATTGGCAAGATGAGCAAAAGGGACATGAGGAAAAACTTTTTCACACAACCAGTGAAACGGAATGCACTACCTGCGTGTGTTGTGGAGGCAGGTTCGATCAAAGCATTCAAAAGGAAATTAGACTGTTATTTGAAAAGGAAGAATTTGCAGGGTCATGGGGAGAAGGCAGGAGAACGGCACTAATGAGTTGCTATTTCGGAGAGCTGGTGCAGAGACCATGGGCTGAATGGCCTCCATCTACGCTTATAACGATTCTGCAAGGAGCTGTCTGAAAAAATGGGAGAAGCAGGAGGGGGAGGAAAAAAAGCCCTCATCCACGTACAATCATTTGTTACCACTGGACTTCTCTATTCAGATACACTCCTGGCCAGCCTCCCATCTGGCAGCATCTGTAATCTTGAGGCCATCCAAAGCTCTGCTGTCAATGCCCTAACTCCTACCAAATCCTGTTCCCCTATCATCCCACTGTTCACTGACCCGTATTAGCTCTCGGCTAAACAGTACCTCAATTTTTAAAATACGCAAGCTTGTTTTCAAATTCACCCATGGCCTTGCCTCTCCCTAATCTCCTCCAGCTCCAAAACCCTGTGAGATAACTGCACTGCTGCACATCTGGCCCCTTGAGCATCCTGGATTTGAATTGCTTCACCATTAGCAGCTGTGTCTTCAGTTGCCAAGACCCTAAGCTCCGGAATTCCCTCTAAAACTCTCCATCTCTGTACCCTTCTCTCTCCTTTTAAGATGCCTCTCCATCTCTTTAACCAAGCTTTTGGTTATCAGTCCTAATATGTTCTTATGTGGATCGGTCTCAAACGTTCCTGAGGAGCACCTTTTTATTCTGTCAAAGGCACTGTGTATAAATACAAGTTGTCGGATAATGGCTTAAAGGATTTGGAAGAATTAAACAGCGCTTGCATTATACAGTGCACATATGTGAATTGTAATTCCATGAATAAACCACTGGATGGTAATAGTGGAGCACTTTCCATTGCTGGTTTGTTTCACTGCCAAGTGAGACTAAAATGAAGATTGGGATCAGCTGAAGTTCTCTCACTTTTTTTAAATTAGAAAGTTGACTTATGAAACAAATTGCAATATTTTCATCGCATCTGCACACCATGTTGATGAGTTATTTTAAATGTGTCTTTGCTCGTTAGTTCTGCCAATGCAACTCCTGAGTTTGAAGGGCGTGGAGGAGACGACCTTGGCACAGAAATCGCCAACACCCTATACAGAGTGTTTGATAACAGCAGTACTTTGGAGTTGAAGACACTGTGTATTACTCCCAGGGAACACTGCTGGATCCTCTATGTAGATGTACTGGTATGTTTTCTTCAGAAAGCCAAAAGATATGTTCATAAAATATAGGAAAATCAAATGTGAATGGTTAGGTGATGTCAGATTTGATATTTAAAGACTGCAGAAAAGGAACACACTGTATAACTAAGTTTGCCAGGAGTCGAACAGTTTTGATATTGGCCTTGTCTCTTTTTAAGATCAGAAATGGCCTGGTTAACGAGATGACACCTCAAGTACTGATTGAAATGGCATTGAGATTAGACTCTCCGAGAACTAGCCTGTGCCCTGCTTCGTGTAATACGTTTATTGCAATCTCCAGGAGTGTACACAACAGCTGCCAAGTGGTAGCATAACCCGTGACCCACCCCTGAATGTGTGTACACTTGATCCACAGTCCTGCCTCAAAACGGTCAAAAAAGCCAGTGTAGCACATTGCCTGACTGGGTAAAACACAATGGGTTCAGCAAGAAAGCTGAAAGAGAGATTAGCTCACAGCCCTGACTCCCTGGGTAAACCTCTGTGTTCCCATGGTAACTGATTCTATTAAAAGATGTTTCCTGTAATCCAAGCTAATGGTTTTGCAGAAAAAAATACACTTCTGTCTCAAAGAACCAGGGACAACCAGCTGGAGAATTGATACTGTACATATATAAACAGTGCAACAAGCAATAAACCATTATAATAACCATAAAGCTGTCACATCCAACCACTAGAATTAATTTTCTGAAGTAATATTTGAATAAAAGGAATAACACAGCCAGCAAATTATGGAACCTTTTAAAATATGTGGACTATACTGGGCGAAGCCCCAATATCAACATACTCGGGGTTATCACTGACAGACTTAACTGGATCATCCTTTCAAATACTGTGGTTATGAGAGCAGGCCAGAGGCTGGGAATTCTGCAGCTAGCAACTCATCTCCTGACTCCCCAGACCCTGTCCACCATCTATCTACAAGGCACAAGTCAGAAGTGCGATAGAAAACTCTCCACTCGCCTGGATGAGTGCAGTTCCAATAATGCTCAAGAAGCTCAGCACCATCCAAGACAAAGCAGCCTTCCTGACTGGCACCCCATCCACCACGTTAAACATTCATTCCCTCCACTACCGACGCACAGTGGCAGCAGTGTGTACCATCTACAGGATGCACTGTAGGAACTCACCAAGGTTCCTTCGACAGCACCTTCCAAACCTGGGACCTCTGCCACCTAGAAGAACATGGACAGCAGATGCATGGGAATACTACCTGTAAGATCCCCTCCAAGTCACACAGCATCCTTGGAACTGTATCACCGTTCCTCTACTGTTGCTGGGTCAAAATCTTGCAAACCCTTCCAAACAGTACTGTCGGTGCATCTACACCACATAGACTGCAGCGATTCAAAAAGGCAGCTCACCACCACTTTCTCAAGGGCAATTAGGGATGGGCAACAAATGGTGGTCTTGACAGCGACTCACTCATCCCCTGTAAAAATAGAGAAAGGATAACATACAAGTTAGGAGCAGGAGTAGGCCACTCGGCCCTTCGAGCCTGCTCCGCCATTCAATAAATCACGGCTGATCTGACTGTAACCTCCTGCCCACCCCAGATATCCTTTCACCCCCTTATTTATCAAGAAGGTAGGGTACGGTCGGAGTGAAATGTTTATCTCTGGATGAAAAGGCTAAAACTGTACACCAGCGCTGGGCTAGACCTAGACTGAGTGGTGGTATGTTTGTGAATCTAGCAATTTTTTGATCAGCAAAAACCACAACAAACTTGCAACTTTTTCATTAAAATGCTTCAGGTGCAGGTTTGCTCTTCCTTTAAAGTACGGAATTTGGAGATCAACCATTTTAGTCACAAAACTTTGCAGTCAGTCCTGCACTTTTTTGTTTGGTTGACCATTTTTAAATAGTTCTTCAATGAATGTACTTGAAAAGGTAGCCTTTATTTCTGCAGTGGATTACAGAGTACTGACAATGTGTACAATGTTTCGTGTGTGAATATGGTTAGTTTGACTTGGTTATTATAAATATCAAGCTCAGGCATACAAATGGCACTAGACGAGAATTCATATTTATCCACTTTTACTGTGATGTGCGCGGTTTTCCTAACCTTTGCTTTGCCCTGCTTTTTGGTTCATTTGTGCGGTACATTAACTTTTTGCAATATTGTTCATTGGTTCCTCCATTAAAGGCAAATATGCCATCATTTTAATTAAGGTTTTTTTCTCTCTCCCCTCCCCCCCCCCCTCCCCCCCACCCCCTGCCCCACCTATACAACCTGATGATGTGCCTTGCATGGCTTTCCTGGGACTGCATTTTAAAAGGGCTAGACTGTAATGTACAACTTTTTGTTAACTTTAAGCTGTCCGTTTTTTCAGTTGTTGGAGTGTGGTGGAAATCTTTTTGATGCAATCTCCATTGCAGTTAAAGCAGCACTTCATAATACGAGGTAAGGAATTGGTTTCATGTACTTGGGCCTTAAGCATGTTGCCAAAAGCAACTTGCCATTAGTGTATGCTGAAGTAACCTTCTGCACTTTGAGTTACCAGTTATTATTAAACATAATCGCACTTGTAATGAGCAATGTGATTTTTGCTGTATTTTTGGAATGTAATCAAAACCTGCTGAAGAATGATTATACTCATATAATATAAAAATATTCATCAAGGGCACCATACTAATCCTTAACCAGTTTACCTTAACTCTCATCTGGGTTTTTTTTATTCTTCCATGAGATGTGGGCATCACGAGGAAGGCCAACATTTGTTGCCGATCCCTAATTGCCCTTGAACTGAGTGGATTGCTAGGCCATTCCACAGGGCAGTTAAGAGGCAACCACATTGCCGTCAGAAAAAACAAAACAAAAATAAAAATAGCTGGAAAAACTCAGGTCTGGCAACACCTGCGGAGAGGAATACAGTCAACGTTTCGAGTCCGTATGACTCTTCATCAGAACTAAGAAATATAGAAATGAGGTGAAATATAAACTGGTTGAGGGGGGTGGGACAGGTGGAGCTGGATAAAGGGCCAATGATAGGTGGAGGCAAAGAAGAGATTGCCAAAGATGTCATAGACAAAAGGACAAAGGAGTGTTGACGGTGGTGATATTATCTAAGGGATGTGCTAATGGTGACATTAAGGGTAGAAAGCAGGATGAGCAAGTGATAGCCCTAGTGGGGGTGGGGTGGGGTGAAGGGATCGAAATAGGCTAAAAGTTAGAGATAAAACAATGGATGGAAATACATTTAAAAATAATGGAAATAGGTGGGAAAAGAAAAATATATATATAAAAAAAAATTTTAAATGATAAATTATTGGAAAAGGGGGGATCGGAAAAGGGGTGGGGATGGAGGAGAGAGTTCATGATCTGAAGTTGTTGAACTCAATATTAAGTCCGGAAGGCTGTAAAGTGCCTAGTCGGAAGATGAGGTGCTGTTCCTCCAGTTTGGGTTGAGCTTCACTGGAACATTGCAGTAGGCCAAGCACAGACATGTGGGCATGAGAGCAGGGTGGTGTGTTGAAATGGAAAGCGACAGGGAGGTCTGGGTCATGCTTGTGGACAGACCGAAGGTGTTCTGCAAAGCGGTCACCCAGTCTGCGTTTGGTCTCTCCAATGTAGAGGAGACCGCATTGGGAGCAGCGAATGCAGTAGACCAAATTGAGGGAAGTGCAAGTGAAATGCTGCTTCACTTGAAAGGAGTGTTTGGGCCCTTGGACAGTGAGGAGAGGAGAAGTAAAGGGGCAGGTGTTGCACCTTCTGCGGTTGCATGGGAAGGTGCCGTGGGAGGGGGTTGAGGTGTAGGGGGTGATGGAGGAGTGATCCAGGGTGTCCCGGAGGGAACAATCCCTGCGGAATGCCGCCGGGGTGGGGTGGTGAAGGGAAGATGTGTTTGGTTGTGGTGTCATGTTGGAGTTGGCGGAAATGGTGGAGGATGATCCTTTGAATGCGGAGGCTGGTGGGGTGATAAGTGAGGACAAGAGGGACCCTATCATGTTTCTGGGAGGGAGGAGAAGGCATGAGGGCAGATACGCGGGAGATGGGCCGGACACGGTTGAGGGCCCTGTCAACCACCGTGGGTGGAAAACCTCGGTTAAGGAAGAAGGAAGACATGTCAGAGGAACTGTTTTTGAAAGTGGCATCATCAGAACAGATGCGACGGAGGCGAAGGAACTGAGAGAATGGGATGGAGTTCTTACAGGAAGCGGGGTGTGAGGAGCTGTAATCGAGGTAGCTGTGGGAGTCGGTAGGCTTGTAATGAATATTGGTGGACAGTCTATCACCAGAAAGTGAAACAGAGAGGTCAAGGAAAGGAAGTGTCAGTGATGGACCATGTGAAAATGATGTAAGGGTGGAAATTGGAAGCAAAATTAATAAATTTTTCCAGGTCCAGACAAGAGCATGAAGCAGCACCGAAGTAATCATTGAATGTACCGGAGAAAGAGTTGTGGGAGGGAGCCTGAGTAGGACTGGAACAAGGAATGTTCCACATACCCCATAAAGAGACAGGCATAGCTGGGGCCCATGCAGGTACCCATAGACACACCTTTTATTTGGAGGAAGTGAAACTGTGCTGTCAGTCTGTAGCCACGTGTAGGCCAGACCAGGTAAGGGCGGCAGATTTCCTTCACTAAAGGAAATTGGTGAACATTCAATGATAGTCTCAGTAACGATGACCATGAAACTAGCTTTCAATTTCAGATTTATTAATTGAATTTAAATTCCACCAGCTGCCATGGTGGGATTTGAACACCTGTCCTAACAGCAATAGCCTCGGCTCCTGGATTACTAGTCCAGTGACACTACCATTACATTGTCTCCCATGGGTTTGCCACCCAGTTTTATGTCTGCAAGTTAATTTGGTCTAAATTTGGCATTTGAATTTTCTTGCATCACCCATTTGGGATTATGTTAGCATTACGCTATTGACCCCCCATTAGGATCAGCACAAACTGCTGATTGAATTAATTAACTGGTTTTGTTTTGTTAAATCGTCAAGAGAAACTTCAAATCACAAAGCCAAGGATTGGTTGTTCACTCCCCGCTTCATCTTACCCTTTCAGAATAACCTATACCTTCCTCCCTAATGCATGTGTTTAGCTGATTTTCTCTGATATAGCCATGCTTACAAACTGGCAGCATTTAAGTCGGCCGTCCTTTTATTTGTACAAAATGTTTTAAAATTAGTAACCACAGGGTTAATTGACAAAATAAATAAGAGGTTACAAAGAGGTTACAATTTAGGTATGTCACAGTGTGGCTGAAAAAAGAGACATGTCACAGCTTTTCATCTTGCACTCATCAGGGCACTTCGCAAGAATACCAATATGAGGGGAAAACAACAATTTATACTGTATGTGAAGAGAGTGCTAATTGGTTGGCAAGTGGACTCTGATTGGTAGAGGCGTTTGCTACATTTAAATCTGCAGCTGCATGTAACAATTTCCTTATGTCTTAACGGGCTCCATCCTGCACTCAAATTCACCTTTGAAATGGAGCAGTCAGTTGAACCCCCCTCCTTTGACGCGCTAGTTGAGAAATCTGCCATGGGGCTCTCTACCATGTTCTACCGCAAGTCTACCTTCACTGATCAGTAGACGCGTTGGGATTCTTACAATTCCACACGCTATAAGATTGGTCTTATTGGCAGCCTTGTCAATAGGGCCCAAGCCATTTGCTCACCATGCAAGCTTGATGCTGAAATAGGGCACAGCAAAGGCATCTTGTAGGATAATGGCCACCCTGATCAGAGCATTTTGCACTGTGTATCATGCAAACTCATGAACGGGCCTTATGCTGTCACTTTCGGCCCTGAAAAGTGCCCAGTCTACCTCAGATTACCCTGGAAGGGCAAGGTATCTCAAAAATTTGAGCAACAGGTGAAGTTGGCTGTTTCACGCTGCTACTATGCAGTAGCAACACGAGCGGTATTCACCTCTAACAGGATGCTGCCATCAAGCCAAACAGACGTTCTGCCTATCACACAAATGAGTCACGTAGTATATGAATTTCAGCACAAGTGAGATGCTAGGTATGTAGGCCCAAAGGCTAGCGGAGCGTATCAAACAGCATCTCCCAGCCGCTGTTCGCAACAGCCAAGGTACAGACTGTACCCAAACAGCCCGTGCTTACAAAACTCAAAACACAGTGTCCAACATTAGACGTGATTCTGCGATTGGACAGCATTTGCTAAATAATCCTCAGTGTGCTAAGAATTATGCTGATAACCAATTTAAGATTGTTAGTTGGGCTCGCAGTGTGGGCCATTTGCATATACTGGAAGCTACACGTATTAATGCACAGGGCCCTGTTCTTTGAAGACAGAAAGAACATGTACACCCTGTGCCTGTTTCAGCTAAACAAAATAAATGACAGCCGTTTGCTGACTCATTCCTCAAGGCAATGCCTTGACCAATCGGGGTCAAGCCGTTTGGTTTAAATTTCAAACAATGCTTGGCAGTTAACTGTCCCCATCACTGTTGCATTCTCCATGGTAATGCCTCTATCAATCAGAGCCCATTTGCCAACGAATCAGCACTCTCTTCATATGCAGTGTAAATTGTTGTTTTCCCCTTATATTGGTATTCTGGCGAAGTGCCCTGATGTGTGCAAGACAAAAAGCTTCAATATGTCTCTTTTCGCAGCAATACTCAAGTTCTGTACTGCCAAACGACTATATGTAACAGTAATTCAACATCAGCTGCTTGCTGATTATAAATTTACAGTGTCTGATATCATTAGGAATCTGAGAGATTAATTTAGGATTAGATTCCGTAGATAGCTAATAAGTTAACAGCATTTGATGCCATCTACTGAATAGTTTAAAGTTTGTATGCTGGTAGCTAGCAATGTTTCCAGCCTTTTAAAAAGCTGTGCTAATGAGCCGGTGCGGATGAACTGGTTGCCTGCTCTTTCTCTGGAAGGTTTGTGTTAATCTGCTGAAATGTCAGTGATGAACGTCCACCTGGAGATTCACTGTCCATTCCTCCTGGACACTTGGCTTCTCCACGCTGGTAGCACTATCTTAAATCTCACCTCTCTTATTCTCGGGCAGCCATGTACTACTTAGTGACAAATGTGTACCTGGCTACTGGTAGCTTTACAATCTTAACTTACAACTCTTCTGTCAGAGTTGGAATTTACGATTTGGCAGAGACTTGTCTAAGTATGCTAGGAAAGGAACTGCCTTAGGTCACTGGTGCAAAGACGTTGGCTGAAAGGTGATTGTTTTAAACAAAGAGGAGATACGGCTTAACCACTTTATTTTCTGTCTTTCCAAGAATTCCAAAGGTCCGAGTACTGGAAGATGATGAAGGTTCCAAGGAAATTGAGCTCTCAGATGATCCATTTGACTGCATTCGTCTCAATGTGGAAAATGTACCTTGCATCATCACTTTAAGCAAAGTAAGATAAATCTACTTGTTTTTATGTGTAAATATCTTACTCAAAACTTAAATAAAAGTATTTGACCTCTTACTCTTAATGCATAGAGGATTTCATTCACATGACAACTATTATCTTCATGCTAAAGTTTTTATATGAATTAAAATGACATTAAAAACAACTTTTATGGAGCCACTTAACAATAACTGACACTTTAAAAAAAAATGTTTTATAAATGCTTTTGGCCCATTGGGTACTGCAGTAGATTTTTTTTCTACAGAGGTAGGTGGTTTGTAGATGTTTTGATAACCTTCAGTTGTAACCTTTGTGGGGTTATAATGTGGTTTTAATGTGTTGAACCTGTTGCTGTAGTTTTTTTTTTAGTGTGCCTTCCCTTTAAGAGGATGCTGATGCGTCGGCAAGGCTTGCTTTGAATGATTTTGGGATCGAAAGCGTAAGGGAGCTTGTTCTGGGTGTTTAAAAGCCTGAACAGTTTGAATATATGGGGCCCTGCATATATAAGCGGTCTCTTTTTTTTAAAACTTGTGTAAGGGTTGCAGCATTGCAAAATTTATTGAGCAGAAGTACTTCCACCCATTTAACCCTTTGTGCCTGTCCTGCCATTCAATTAGAATAAGCTGCAGTGTTAACTTGTTCTGTCATTTTATAATTTGCCTTTTTGTGCAGCAAATTCCTCATTGTGATCAGGTCGCTAAACATCATCAAATTTGAGTAATTTTGGCTGAGTCCATTATATAGTGAGGGTGAATGGCACACCTGTGAAGAATGGTGACAGAAGTGTGCCTAAGCATTAGCATCAGGAGATGCCGGTCACATTTTTAAACATGTATATGAGGTGCCATACACATGAAAAGCCACTAGATGTCGTCACCACACTCCGAACCCAACTTCACGGTTTGCGAACACTGGTTCACTTAGCAACACCTAATGACCAAAACATACATTCCTATGCCAGGTTTTCATTTTCAATGCAGAAGAGGTATAGAAAGCGCGTTTAAGATCTAAAATTCTCTTGTTGAAAAAGGACTGCATCAAAATGGCTTTGCTGTGTTTGGAAATATGTTTACTTGCATTACTGTATTTTCAAAGAAAGAGTTTGGTTTATTTTGTAAAAGAGCTTTCTCCAGACTTGGTTTGATAAAAAGAGCACAACTCGTGCGGAGAGAGTTATCTATAGTGATTCAGTTCTGTGCATTAAAGCGAGAGATATTACATAGTATTACAAAGTGTTTGCAGCACAGAAACAGGCCCAGGCTCCTCAAAGTGCTTGAACATAAGAAATAGGAACAGGCCTTTCAAGCTTCCTTCACCATTCGATAAGATCATGATTGATCAAATCCGCTTTCTCGCCTTAACCCTCCATTGCATTATCGCCCAAGAATCTATTGATCACAGTCTGGAATATACTCATCAACTGAAAATCAACAACCCTCAGTGGAAGAGAATTTCAAAGATTCACAACTCTGAGTGAAGAAATTTCTCCTCGTCTCAGTCCGAAATGGCTAACCCCTTATCCTGAAGCTGGGCTACCCATTTTTAGATTCTCCTGTCAGGGGAAACAATCCCTCACTAAATGGATTACTGATGTTGCTTGTCTTCCACAGATCGGTTACAGGCATGTAGTCGATGCCACCTCACAGGAGGAAGCTTGCCGTATGGCCAGCCTGTTGGTCTCTGTCACCAGAAAAGGGACCATCACTTCCTTCAGGAAAGTTGGAGGAGGCAGTTTGGATCCAGCAAGCGTCTTTGAAATGTTAGAGGTATGGATTGATGACTTAATTGAACGATTGGATAGCCTCTGTTCCGGTTCAGCTCAATCCCTTGGTAGTCACCTTTCATTTCTCCCACCTTTTGTGTTGCCCTGGGCTTTAAATGCAGTTAGTTAAACATTGCCACAGAATCATCGTGTCTGCACCAGCTCTCCGAATGAACATTATGTTTTCGTGCCATTATCCTGCCTTTTCCCTGTACCCTAGCACATTGAATAGAAACATGAATAGAAACAAATAATCATCTAATGCCCTCTTGAATGCCTCGACTGAACCTGCCTCCACCACACTCCTTCCAGGCTGTGCATTCTAGACTTGAACCACTCGCTGTGTGAAAAAGTTTTTTCTCACATCACATTTGCTTCTTTTGCAAATCACTTTAAATCTGTGCCCTCTCGTTCTCTATTCTTTATGAGCAGGAACAGTTTCTCCCTATCCAGCCCCCTCATGATTTTGGACATCTTTATCAAATCTCCTCTTAGCCTTCTCCTCTCCAAGGAGAACAGTCCCAACCTCTCCAATCTATCCTTATAACTGAAGTTTCTCATCCCTGGAACCATTCTTGTAAACCTCTTCTGGACTCTCTCCAATGTGTTCACATTCTTCCTATAATGTGGCACCCAGAACTGTACTCAGCTAGTCCTCCAGCTGAGGTCTAGCTAGTGTTCGATACAAGTTCAGCATAGCCTCTCTGCTCTTGTACTGTATGCCCATATTAAGAAAGCCCAGGATACTATATGCTTTATTAACTGCTCTCGCCACCTGCCCTGCCACCTTCAAAAATCTGTGCACATATACACCCAAGTCTTTCTGCTCCTGCACCCCCTTAAGAATTGTACCCCTTATTTTATGTTGCCTCTCCATGTTCTTCCTGCCAAAATGCATCACCTCACACTTCCCCGCATTGAACTTCATCTGTCACCTACCTGAGAGTGACTGTCCTTGACATCAAAGCAGCACTTCACTGAGTGTGGCATCAAGGAGCCCTAGCAAAACTGCAGTCAATGGGAATCAGGGTTGGAGTCATACCTAGCACAATGGAAGATGGTTGTGGTTGTTGGAGGTCAATCATCTCAGTCCCAGGATAACACTGCAAGAGTTCCTCAGGGTAGTGTCCTAGGCCCAACCAGCTTCTGCTGCTTCATCAATGACCTTCCTTCTATCATAAGGTCAGAAGTGGGGATGTTTGCTGATGATTGCACAATGTTCAGCACCATTCGCAACTCCTCAAATACTGAAGTAGTCTATGTCCAAATGCAGCAAGACCTGGACAATATCTAGGCTTGGGCTGACAAGTGCCAGGCAATGACTATCTCCAACAAGGGAAGATCTAAGCATTGCCCCATGACATTCAATGGAATTAGCATTGCTGAATCCCCTACTATCAACAGCCTGGGAGTTACCATTGTCCAGAAACTGAACTGGACTAGCCATATAAATACTGTGGCTACAACACCAGGTCAGAGGCTAGGAATCCTGTGGCGAATAACTCACCACCTGACCCCCCCAAAAATCTACTAGGCACAAGTAGGAGTGTGATGGAATACACCTCACTTGCCTGGATGAGTGCAGCTCCAACAACACTCAAGAAGCTTGACACCATCCAGGACAAAGCAGCCCACTTGATTGGCACCACATCCACAAATATTCACTCCCTCCACCACAGATGAACAGCGGCAGCAGTGTGCACCATCTACAAGACACACTGCAGAAACTCACCAAGGCTGCTTAGGCAGCACCTTCCAAACCCACGAACGCTACCATCTAGAAGGACAAGGGCAGCAGATACATGGGAACACCACCAGCTGGAAGTTCCCCTCCAAGCCACTCACCATCCTGACTTGAATATATATCTCCGTTCCTTCACTGTCGCTGGGTCAAATTCCTGGAACTCCCTTCCTAACAGCACTGTGGGTGTACCTACAGCACAGGAACTGCAGTAGCTCAAGAAGGCAGCTCACCACCACCTTCTCGAGGGCAATTAGGGATGGGCAATAAATGCTGGCCTAGCCAGTGACGCCCACATCCAGTAAATAAATAAAAAGAGTAAATAAAACTCCTCCAACTTGTCTATGTCCTTTTAAAGTTCTATATTGTCTTCCTCACCTCACAGTTTACAATGCTTCCAAGTTTCGTATCATCCGCAAACTTTGAAATTGTCCCCTGCACACCAAGATCTGGATCATTAATATATATCAGGAAAAGCAAGGGCCCCGATACCGACCCCTGGGGAACTCCACTACAAACCTTCCTCCAGCCCAAAAAATATCCATTGACCATTACCCTCTGTTTCCTATTATTCAGCCGATATTGCATCCACGTTGCTACTGTCCTTTTTATTCCATGAGCTATAACTTTTCTCAAGTCTGTTGTGTGGCACTGTATCGAATGCCCTTTGAAAATCCATGTACACTACATCAACAGCATTACCCTCATTCAACCCTCTCTGTTACCTCATCGAAGAACTCCAAGTCAGTTAAACACAATTTCCCCTTTAGAAATTCATGCTGGATCTTCCTAATCAACCCACATTTTTCCAAATGACTACCAATTCTATTTCGAGTAATTGTTTCTAGAAGCTTCCCTACCACCAAAGTTAAACTGACTGGCCTGTAATTGCTGGGCTTATCCTTACAACGTATTTTGAGCAAGGATGTAATGTTTGCAATTCTCCAGTCCTCTGGCACCCCGAGTTTAGGGATGACTGAAAGATTATGGCCAGTGCCCCTGCAATTTCCGCTCTTACTTCCTTAAATATCCTTGGGTGCATCTCATCTGGCCCTAGCGCCTTGTCGCCTTTGTGTACCAACAGTTTATCCACACTTCCTCCTTATCAATTTTGAACGTTTTTAGTGACAGAGTTTCCTCCCCTGTCACCGTGGCCTTGCTAGCATCTGCTTCCTTGGTAAAGACAGATGCAAAGTATTCATTTAATTCATTCACCTCAGCCATGTCCCCTGCCTCCATGTGTAATTCCCCTTTTTGGTCCCTAATTGCCCCAACTCCTCCTTTTATCACCCTCTTACTATTTGTGTGCTGATAAAAGACTTTGGGATTCCCCTTTATGTTGTCCGCCGGTCTTTTTTCATAATCCCACTTTGCTTCTCTTATTTGCTTAATCACCTCTCCTCTGACCCTTCTGTATTCCACTTGGTTCTCGATTGTATTTTCCAACTGACACCTGTCATAAGCACATTCATTCTTCTTTATCTTAATTTGCCAATGAAATCCTGCTATGCAACATGAATGCAGTTGGCTATTTGGGTTTGGTTTGTGCATAAGTATGGATGAAATCACCCCGTCAGCTTCAGTTATATCATTCGCCATTCCCCAACTGAAGGGCTGATCAGTCTACCATCATGTCTGCTCCGACTGGTTTCTCAGTGGTGTGTGAGAATGTTATGGGTGTGAAAATAACTCGCTTTCATTCTGCAGTTCTTTGGAGACCAGGAGTTTGCTAAATCCCAGCTGTGAATCTGTGTCTCACCAATATGCAACCTGTCAGATTACACACTTACTTTAACAGGCTGGCTGGCTGGCTGTAGCTGCAGATTTCAATCTGTCATCAAAAGAGCTAAGTGTTTGTAACACCCGGGTGCTGCATCTGTACACAGGACAAATGTAATTTTCTGCTGCCTCTCCTCAAAGGAGCTCCCACCGTGAATGTTTCAGACTTCCAAATGAGTGAGATGTTGCTTGCCTGTTTCACGTTAACATAGCTCGAATCTTAACGCGGTGAATTAAAAATGGGGCATAATTTGTTACCAGTGCACAGTACTGTTAGCAATGCTGGGTAGCCCTTTTTTCCTGTTACTGAATGCCTTTGATAGCATCAGTTGTGATGGCAAACAAGAAGAAATACACTCTGCTGCTTCTGTATACATCACTGGGAGTTGTAATGGTGAAATTGCTATTCCACTTGACAGCTGAAGACTTCCAGCTGTTGTTTTGTACAGCGTAACATTTTGTTCTAACTTGAGTGCTCAATTTGCCAGCTCTTGTTTCCAGGCAGAGCAACATTATTTTCGCTGTCACTTTGATTTGGACACATGTGTCTGGAGGCTAATATAATTTGGTTTCCTGCATAATTTGCAAATTAATATTGCACTACAGTGCAATATTTCCACCCTTGAAATTATAACCACCTGCACAATTTAAAAAGGTCCCATTGTCAAAGTCGCAGCCTTTAAGCTCCCTGAGCAGGGCTGCCTGTGAGCTTGTACACTGGAAGCAAGTGCATGTTTTTATTTGCTTTCTATGAAAGCAAATGGGAAGCGAGGGTTGCAGATCTCCTTAAAGTTGCTCCCTTAAGCTGCTGTGCTCTGAATTACACCCCCCCCCACCCTCCCAACTCTATTGAACATAGATTTGCAGGACTGTTACTAACGAAACATTATTGTGCTCTAGCTGTATCATGTTTTAGTTAACTCAATACCTGTAAGGACATACTGCCAGTTCTTTAACTAGTATTCCCATTGGAGAAAGTTCAGGCTGTTTGTGGGCAGGAGCTTAGGCTTGTGTTGGGGTTGCAGGGTGGGGATCACTGTGAAGATGTTATTTTTCAAATATTTTTGGAATATGGTGGTATTCGGTACAGAAGGGTGTGTATGTGTGCGAGTAATTAAACTGGGGGAAGGTTAGTAAAGGCAACTTGTCTGTGGGAGCAGAGAGCTGAAAGGTAAAGGTGCTAGGTGAGAGGCTATGGTGAAGTTGAATGTACAAGTAAATAGGTAGGGTTTTAAAATTTGCTAGGTACGGATGACTTTTCAGCTGTTAAATTTCAAAGGGAGATTAGAAGTGATGAGGGACTTTTACAGCTTACAAAGTTTCCATAGGTAAACAAGGGAAGCTTATTAAATTTTATTTAACCTGAAAGTGGAGGCAATAGGAAAACATGGAAGATTTTTTTTGGAAAAATTGAATTCAAAGACCTGCTTAGAACAATGGGGTCTAAGATCAATGGGGAAAAGGATATTTGAGCAAAGATGTTTAGTTGAGTTGTGTTGGCTGTGTGGGGGAGATGTCCTGAGACCAGCTGTGTGCTGAGAAAAGTTGTGAATTTGAAGCAGCCATCCAATTTCAAGTCACAGAAGTCTTTGTTTTCAGAGAACAGTCTGTTCCTGAACTTACTTTGGTTTTATTCCACAGCAGGGTGTTAGGAACTAGAGATAGTTTTAAGAAAGTTGTGTGTATGTGTTAGGAATAAGGTATATCTTTAAGTTTAAATTTAATTTGTGTTTCTGTATTGGTGGTTTTAGTTTCACTTTAAAAGATGCCTGCATCCTAATGAGGTTTTATGACTCTTGAAGGAGGTGAAAACAAACACAAGGTAGAAAAAACTGTGCTGTTGTTTAGCAACAGAGGTCCAGAGAGAGGGACCCACAGAGACAGAGAAAAACAGAAAAGTAGGTTTTTAGTTCAGTTGGAGCCAGGAGGAGCTGGACAGGAGAGGGAACTGCAAAAAGCAGATTTCCCATAAGAACAGGAGAAGGTCCCAGAAACCAGTGAGTGAGACAGAAAAAAGTCCCAAGAAGACCTTCTAGTCAAAGGAAAAGAATGGAAATCTGGAAAAGGTCCTGTTAAGTGAACTTAAAAGTGAGGAGCAGAGAAGAAGGCTCCAAGCTTAAAGCGAGAAAGCTGCAGGATGCAGACTTAAAGCAAAATAGGTTTGTGAGAAGCCAGAAGATCCAAGGAATCAGCCAAAGATCTGTAACCCTTTCCCTTGGGCATGTGAAACAGTGGCGTTCTGATGGCATGGCTGAGCATTTGAGAGAGTGCATGGAAGGCAATCCAGGGGAGAGGAACATCGGAAGAGAGTTTGAAACCCTGGAGGTGGACCCTTGTGGAAGGCATCCAAGAGAGCGCCATTTGGGAGAAGATTCCAAAGCGGGCTCTTTGAGAGTGGAGATTGAAAGCTCTTGTGTGAAAGATGAAATTCAGTGATACTGGTTGGCTCATGGTTTGGCAAGCGTCTGGGGGGAGTTGATGAGAGATCCATAGAGTCTGTTTGAGGTAGCATCTGTCACTTAGTTTCAGAGTGTGGTGTCTTTGACCACAGGTTGCCTGTTGGTTTACATGGACTGTGTACTTATTAGGAATATTAGAATGTAAGATAGAATTTGTAACTTGTGTTATCTTTATGAATCTGTATATATCTATAAAGGTATAGTTGTGGGTGAAGGAGTATTGTAATATAGTCCATCTTTTCTTGTTTAATAAATGTTTTATTCATTCGTTCAAGTTAGGATCTATCAAGCCAGGTCCCACCCTGGGATCTGACTTGTCCAGTAGTAACATCAGCTGGGATCATAACAAAAGTGGAAGAGAGTGAGAAGTCGCGTGGTATACTTTATTAAAGTAGCAGCAGTTTTTGCCTTGGGTAATATTACTGGATTTTTATGGTTAAAATCTATCAGGGACCTGTTGCCAAGTAGTTTACTCGTGTGTCCTCACCAAGTGGGTCTTTTTGGGGATTGTTTTGTAAGACTGTTTCAACTATATAATTTTCACCTTGTGGGTTTAAGTTGTTTTGCTTCTTGTTAATACATTTTTAAATTTTAAAGTCCTAAAAATGTTACTGGGATTCAATGCTTCTGAGATTAGTAGTTTTCCCCTCATTTTCAGAATACAAAAAAAAAAGTTATGATCAGTAAGACAAGTTTCCCTCAGGGATTTGACTTGCTCAGCAAATAACATCAGCCACAGTCGTAACAAATTTGGGGGCTCTTTGCGAGATTTAAAATTCCCTGAAATATTTGGAGTTTGTGAATCCAAAGGATACGAGTACGAGGAGAGTACTGAACTCGGGAGTTTTGTATTGAGGGATGTTAAAGTGGCTGGACTGCAGTTGCTAAAACTTTTCTGGGAGTGGGAGGTATGACTGTGGAGTATTTAAAATCTCTGACTAAAACACAGTTGAGAGAGTTAGCAGGTAAAGTGCAGGTGGGAATAAAATGGTTAAAGCGGCATTTAAATTTGGAAGAGACACCTGAAACTAGTGTGTCACAGACGGAGGTAGTGAGGCTTCAGTTGCAAATGAAGCAGCTTGATATAGAAAGAGATAGGGAAAGGCTTGAATAGGAGGAAAGAGAGAAAGAAAGAAGGATGAAAATAATTGAATTGGAAGAGAAATGAAAACACTCGATTTAGAAAGAAAGGAGAAAGAGAAAGAAAGGGACAGATTGAAAGACAAATGAAAAAGTTTCAATGAGAAAAGGGAGCAAGAGAAAGAAAAAAAGCGCAAGAAATGGAAATGCGAAAGTTTGGGCATCAGAGAGAGAAGGAGGTCAGACAGCATTCCCTGGCTAGGGAAAAACTTAGAATAAAGAAAGAAAGGAGAAATAGTGATTGAGATGGCAACTTTGATTCCTTTGAGGAATTTGATTTAACTAAAAATCTTCAGTTAGTGCTTAAATTTACAGAGGGTGGAGTTGAAAGATATTTCACCTCATTTGAGATGATAGCTACGAAATTGAATTGGCCAAGAGATGCTTGGACTATAATGTGAAGTGTTTTGTCAGGTGTATGCTAGCTTCTCAGAGGAACAATCTGCAGACTACAAGGTATTAAAAAAGGCAATACTAAATGCTTATGAGCTTGTCCCTGAAGTTTTTTTTTTACTGTTTTAGCACCAAATATTTGAAAACAGGAATACTTTAGCCATTGTCTGATCTTCACTCTCCTCCCCACCCCAACAATGGAACTGCCTCCTTTGTAATATATGAAATCTTTGTTGCAAACTCGTTCAAGCACAGTGTCTGGGTGATGCAGTGTTTTGGAGCAACAGTACCTGTTTTCATAGAATGATGCACTGCAGGGTCCATTTACTGTGCTCCAGACCTCTGCCCTATGATGTTCAAGGACAGAGGGAAGAAATCTTAGGGGACAATTTCCTGGGTGCCCCTTAATAGTTGGGTTCGAGCACCTTTGTTGAAGGTCGGGGGAAGATTAAAGAAAAGAGAGGGATCCCATGCCCACAGAAGAGATCGGTGCAGTCAGGAATACCTGACTCTCAGGAATACTTGTCTCTGGAATTACATTTTTGTTTTATGCCCGTTCTTATATAGTGAAATCTCAATCTGGAGAATGTGTGTTGGGGGAAGGTGGCAGAAAGGGTGAAAATGTTGGGAAGATAAGTTAATCCAAACCAATTTTTCAAATATTCCTAGAGTTGTCTCGATATTTATAGATCAGGAAATGCGCTACCTGTCCACCTTCTCCATCTTTGTAAATGGTAAAAACAATAAAAGAATTCCCCTGGAATTCCCCCATGTCCTTGTTGATCAGATTTTCAATGTCCTGTGGTCTGAGATTTATAGTTGTCTTTAAAACACGATTAGGATTAAGGGAAGGGTTTCCATGCAAGTCCAGGTGACAGGAGGCTCCAATGCCAACTTGGAAAATTGCTCCTAAATTACAACACTTTTTTTCATTCCAGAATGAAGTTGACCTTTTTTTTTCTGCTCTCTCTCTCTCTCTCTCTCTCAGACAGGAAACCGAGTTGGGAAAGCGTTGCATGAATCATTACAGACCACCCTGGAGAAAGAAGAAAGTTTAGGAAAGAAACGCCAAAAAGTTGGATTTCTTGGTTGACTTTTGCAGTATAAATACTTCATACTAATAAAGATTTATTTAAAATACTGTATGTGTGGCTGGAGAGAATTTGTTGGGAAGTTTATATACTTTCCCTGAAATAAATTACACACAAAAACAAATGGGAAATTGCATCCATTTCGTACTGCAATTTGGAGGCAAGTTGGTCCCCGTAAATGAAAAGTCTCATTAAGTGCACTTGCCTCAGGTTTACTAGACATCTTGCTTATGAAACGGGTTGTCAGACTAATTCTCACTGCTGTGACATTGCTTACCACACTTGTCATCCTTGTGGACTGTTGTGCCAGGTTTTGCATCATAAGGGTAATTTTGGGATTTGGAATCAGTCCCACTCAAACCTAGATTGAAAATCCCTAAACTATCAAATCACAGGATTCGTCCATAACAATATTTTCATTGCCTCTGTCGGTGCCATCTTCTTAAACCGTATCCTCGAGTGAAAGGATACTGTTCCAATTCACAATGCCATTCAATCCAGACTCCCCTTCCCTGACTAAATGATCTTTCTGCCCTCTGTCATAACATCCAATGAGGACATTCTTTGAGTAATGAAGGCTACATCTGATGTCTGTGGAGAATGTGCCACATGAATAATGGTCTTTTGTACTGTTCAACATATTCTATAATTTCACTGCCCAAATTATACCAGTTTATATAGAAAGCATCCAATGTCCCTTGGCAGGAAGAATAGAAAAGCAGCATGTTATCAAAATGGAGAGAGACTGCAGAACTCTGAGGTACAGAGGGTTCTGGGTGTCCTGGTACATGAATCACAAAATGTTAGCATACAGCTACAGCAAGTGATTAAGTGGGCAAATAGAATGTTGTTGTTTATTGCAAGAGGAATGAAATATAAAAGCAGGGATGTTTTGTTGGCAGTTGTACAGGAAATTGGTGAGACCACATCCAGAGTGGTGCGCACAGTTTTGGTCTCCTTATTTAAAGAAGGGCATAATTGCATTAGAAGCAGTTCAGAGAAGATTGACTCGACCCATTCCTGGGAAGGAGTTATGAGGAAAGTTTGGACTGTTGGGCTTGTATCCATTGGACTTTAGAAGAATGAGAGGCGGTCTTATACGCTTCAATAAGACTTGAGGGGACTTGACAGGGTGGATGCTGAAAGGATGTTTCCCCTTGTGGGAGAGACTAGAACTAGGGGGAACACAGTTTAAAAACAAGGGGCTTCCCATTTAAAATGTAAATGAGAACTTTTTTCTCTGGGAAAGTTATTAGTCTGTGGAACACTCCTCCTCAGCAGTGGAGACGGGGTCATTAAATATTTTTAAGGCACAGGTAGATAGATTCTTGACAAACAGGGGAGTCAAAGGGCATTGAGGCCACAATCAGATCAGCCATGATCTTATTGAATGTTGGAGCAGGCTCAAGGGGCCGGATGGCTGACTTCTGCTCTCAAATTGTATGTTCATACGTGTCTCAAAAATTTCAGCCAGTTTGAACACGATAATTCTTTTGGTTTGAGTGTTGCCAGGCGTATTCATAAGTGGACCTTGTGCACCTTACTATCTAGAAGGTGTCTTTATCATCCAATACCTAGTTAAACAATAGCGTGAGCCAGGTCCAGTAAAATGGAACCCTTGAATCTATTGGCTACGGTAATCTCATATGTGCCATCATGTGTATTTATCTGTTTTACAGAAGACAGGCTGAAAGTCATTTGTAAGATACGGCACAATTGTAAGCCAATAAACTGGCTTTATTCTACATAATGTACATAAATAAATGGAACATAGATTATTCAATTCCCTACCAGTATTTCAAAAAGGCAACCAAAGCGCCATTCAGCTGCTGCTAAAAGCAAGAATTCACTTTCAAGTGAAACCCAAGCTAACTGGGCAAATCTTCCTTTGTTACAGGCTGAATATATTCATGTGTCCAGCCTAGCATCTCCATTTCAGTGAGAGTTCTCCCTAAATCTGTGTGAACCTTGCTGATTTAGTGAACCCCATTCCATTCATGTGAACTGAAAATGAAGAACAAATGCTTTAAATGGACTCCTCCGGTCTTCCTGTTATTTAATAGCTACAGTGGCATGCACAAATTAATAAGTTTATGGCTCTCTTATCTCACTTTGAGTTGTTCATTAATACTTTCAGTCACCAATCTTTGTAGATACAGCCACAAAAATATTTGTGGAAGAGTGAAGATCAGTTTAAACCCTCAAATTCATTTTGAGTGTTGGAGCTGTACTCATCCAGGCAAGTGGAGAGTATTCTTCTGCAGGCTTTGCAGGGTCGAGGTGAGTTATTCGCCGCAGGATTCCTAGCCTCTGACCTGTCTCTTGTAGCCACAGTATTTATATGGCTAGCCCAGTTCAGTTTCTGGTTAATGGTAACCCCCAGGACGTTGATAGTGCGGGATTCAGGGATGGTAATGCCATTGAATGTCATGGGGCAATGGTTAGATTCTCTCTTGTTGGAGATTAGCCCAAGCCTGGATATTGTCCAGGTCTTGTTGCATTTGGACAAGGACTGCTTCAGTATCTGAGGAGTCATGAATGGTGCTGAACATTGTGCAATTAACAGCAAACTGTAAACTCATGTAACCTCTTGACAAAGATGATAGCCTGGGCTCCCTTCCAGTGTGAGGTCTAATTTTGAACTGCCTCTGATAAGTCAGCTCCAGAACGTCAGAATTTAAGTTATTCTCAATTCTCCATAACAAACAGCACATTTTTAATAAACTGGAAAAGAGAAAACTGAGGGGTGATCTGATAGATGTTTTAAGATTATGAAGAATTTGATAGGGTAGACAGAAGTATCGTTTAGTATTCACAATCAGTGCTGTGTGACAAATAAGTAGAACTGCTGCCATTGAATAAGTACTGTAATAATCACAAAACAAAAACAGAATTACCTGGAAAAACTCAGCAGGTCTGGCAGCATCGGTGGAGAAGAAATCAGTTGACGTTTCGAGTCCTCACGACCCTTCGGCAGAACTGAAGTATAGTTTGGAGAGAGGTGAAATATAAGCTGGTCTAAGGTGGGGGGCGGGGGGAGAGAGAAGTTGAGGGTGGGGTGGTTGTGGGGATAAGCAAGCAGTGATAGGAGCAGATAATCAAAAGATGTCTCAGACAAAAGGATCAAAGAGGTGTTGAAGGTGGTGATATTATCTAAGAAAAGTGCTAATTAAGAATGGATGGCAGGATACTCAAGGTACAGCTCTAGTGGGGGTGGGGTGGAAAGACTAACAAAGTTTTAGTTTTAGATTTAAAAATAATGGAAATAGGTGGGAAAAGAAGAATCTATATTAATTATTGAAAAAAAAGGGGGAGGGGGAAGAAACGGGGTGGGGATGGGGGGAGGGGGAGTTTAAGATCTAAAGTTGTTGAATTCAATATTCAGCCCGGAAGGCTGTAAAGTGCCTAGTCGGAAGATGAGGTGCTGTTCCTCCAGTTTGCGTTGGGCTTCACTGGAACAATGCAGCAAGCCAAGGACAGACATGTGGGCAAGAGAACAGGGTGGAGTGTTAAAATGGCAAGCGACAGGGAGGTTTGGGTCTTTCTTGCGGACAGACCGCAGGTGTTCTGCAAAGCGGTCGCCCAGTTTGCGTTTGGTCTCTCCAATGTAGAGGAGACCGCATTGGGAGCAACGAATGCAGTAGACTAAGTTAGGGGAAATGCAAGTGAAATGCTGCTTCACTTGAAAGGAGTGTTTGGGCCCTTGGACGGTGAGGAGAGAGGAAGTGAAGGGGCAGGTGTTGCATCTTCTGCGTGGGCATGGGGAGGTGCCATAGGTGGGGGTTGAGGAGTAGGGGGTGATGGAGGAGTGGACCAGGGTGTCCCGGAGGGAACGATCCCTACGGAATGCCGCCGGGGGGGTGAAGGGAAGATGTGTTTGGTGGTGGCATCATGCTGGAGTTGGCGG
The DNA here is from genome assembly GCF_964194155.1 of Cetorhinus maximus. Taxonomy (NCBI): domain Eukaryota; kingdom Metazoa; phylum Chordata; class Chondrichthyes; order Lamniformes; family Cetorhinidae; genus Cetorhinus; species Cetorhinus maximus. The sequence goes on from NC_135881.1 coordinate 200,853,299, forward strand.
AAATGGCGGAGGATGATCCTTTGAATGCGGAGGCTGGTGGGGTGATAAGTGAGGACAAGGGGGACCCTATCATGTTTCTGGGAAGGAGGAGAAGGCGTGAGGGCGGATGCGCGGGATATGGGCCGGACACGGTGAGGGCCCTGTCAACGACCGTGGGTGGAAAACCTCGGTTAAGGAAGAAGGAGGACATGCCAGAGGAGCTGTTTTTGAAGGTAGCGTCATCAGAACAGATGCGACGGAGGCGAAGGAACTGAGAGAATGGGATGGAGTCCTTACAGGAAGCGGGGTGTGAGAAACTGTAGTCGAGGTAGCTGTGGGAGTCGGTAGGCTTGTAATGGATATTGGTGGACAGTCTATCACCAGAAATTGAGACAGCGAGGTCAAGGAAGGGAAGAGAAGTGTCAGAGATGGACCATGTGAAAATGATGGAGGGATGGAGATTGGAAGCAAAATTAATAAATTTTTCCAGGTCCCGACGAGAGCATGAAGCAGCACCGAAGTAATCATCGATGTACCGGAGAAAGAGTTGTGGGAGGGGGCCGGAGTAGGACTGGAACAAGGAATGTTCCACATACCCCATAAAGAGACAGGCATAGCTGGGGCCCATGCGGGTACCCATAGCCACACCTTTTATTTGGAGGAAGTGAGAGGAGTTAAAGGAGAAATTGTTCAGTGTGAGAACAAGGTCAGCCAGACGGAGGAGAGTAGTGGTGGATGGGGATTGTTGGGGCCTCTGTTCAAGGAAGAAGCTAAGGGCCCTCAGACCATCCTGGTGGGGGATGGAGGAAGCATGGTGAAGAGGAAGCAGTTGGGGCCAGGGAACTGGAAATTGTTGATGTGACGTAAGGTGTCAGAGGAATCACAGATGTAGGTGGGAAGGGACTGGACAAGGCGAGAGAGAAGGGAGTCAAGATAACGAGAAATGAGTTCCATGGGGGATGTTCCTTCTGTTACAGATTTGATATGTCTTCAGTTACCTTGTCAGCTGTGCAGAGCATTATATTGCTGTGCGTTATTAACAGCTAGATTTTTTTTATTTGTTCACGGGATGTGGACATCGCTGGCTAGGCCAGCATTTATTGCCCATCCCTAATTGCCCTTGAGAAGGTGGTGGTGAGTTGTCTTCTTGAACCGCTGCAGTCCATGTGGTGTAGGTACACCCACAGCACTGTTAGGGAATTCCAGGATTTTGACCCAACGACAGTAAAGGAACGGCGAGTATTTCCAAGTCAGGATGGTGAGTGGCTTGGAGGGGAACTTCCAGGTGGTGGTGTTCCCATGTATCTGCTGCCCTTGTCCTTCTAGATGGTAGTGGTCATGGGTTTGGAGGGTGCTGCCTAAGGAGCCTTGGTATTATACAAACAATAAGGATCACTGAAAGGGAAGATTATCATGCAGCTGCTAGGGTTAACACCAACAGTGGTGGCCCAAAGATTAGTTGCTTCTCCACCATTTTTTGACAGTGATGTATGCCCTGGGGGGAAAAAAGAGGAAAGAAAAATTAAAATTTGAAACCAAATGCAATATTTGTTATTGCTTTTTCTAGGGCTGTCATATGTTGGAACAGTGTGTGGAACTTTTAAGGATAGCTGCCATATCCATAAAGGAAGCTGGATTTATTTCTCCCTACCATCCCTGTCCACAGCCTCTAAAGAATAAGCATTCTAATCTGTATTTGTAATGTTTTGTTTCATACATTATCTAATGCATCTGGGATCTATTATAGTCTGTATGAGGGAGTGATGGGTGTAGGAAAATATTGGCCAATGCATCCCCTATAGCCAGCCAGCTGAAATTAAGACTCGAGCCACAAATAGGTGCTGCAGTGTGGTTTTATGCTGGGATATGTCAATGGCGACAAATGATATTAACCCTGACCGCCTGAGGGCTGTGGTACCTTTTCTGCAGCAAGATTGTAAATTGGGTTACCATTTAAAGTTTTAATTTCCAATTTTGAAACGGACAAGGATGATTTTGGAAGCGTTTTAGAGGGTCTTTGCAAGCTTGGCACTTCACAAGTCGGATCATTATGGAGTAACACTCGAAGCAGCCAAACTACTGTCGAGTGACATGGAGGAAACCGTAGAGTACAAGGCAACCACGCATTTTGCTATATTGAATCACAATTATCATTTATCCACCCACTGTGCAAGTGTGTTGGTGTCTTCCTGAATTTTGGTGTAGCTTTACACATTGTTAGCCCTACCCTCCGATTTGGTATCGTCCGCAAATTTCAACCACGTTTTTCCAATCCCTAAATCCAATTTACTTATGTACCTGACAGACGTATGGTGATCCCACCATGATAGCAGGACGTTGCTGCAGGGGTTCTCAGTGTTGTGCCCTCGGCCCAATCATCATGTTTGCTATCAATAAACAGTCACTGTCTCTATTGCGAATAAACTCCGTAATGGGGGTGTGTATGATACTTCTAGTTCACTGATGAGGATTGTCCATGGAACCTGTTTGCGACTGTATCACTTGTGAACAACGATGTTATGGCCAATGATACAAAAATTAATGTTTCCCATTTAGACTTCACGCCTGATCTCTCGCTTTCTAGCAGATTTTAAATAAACATTGCTATGTCGAAGGAAGCAAGCTCTCCTCTGACTGCAAAAGCGCTAGAAAAATAAAATCCATGTTTTTTGCAGTTATAATTTCTTGTGTTTTGTCGTGAGCCTTCGGGTGGTTAATTAACACGAGTGTGAAGAACCTTTCACCTTTGGGGAGAATGCTCACAGGTGTGGCTGCTTAGTCATTTTTGCAGGATAAGAACAGCTTAAAAATACTTTAAGAATATAAGAAATAGGAGCAGGGGTAGGTCATACAGTCCTCAAGTCCCTTCTGCCATTCAATAAGATCATGGGTGATCTTCGATCTCAACTCCACCATCTCCCTCTTATCCCCAGATCCCTTGATTCCCTTAATGCCCAAAAATCTAGTAATCTTAGCCTTGAGTATATTCAATGACTGATCCTGGGATAGAGAATTCCTAAGATCCATTCTTTTGAGTTAAGAAATTTCTCCTCATCTCAATCCAAAATGGCCAATGTTTCATTCTGAGATTGCGACTCCATGTTCTAGATTCCCTGGACAGGAGAAACAACCCCTCAGTATTTACCCTGTCAAGAGCTCAAGGCCCTATAATGCTCTTCAGAATAGTTTTAAATTACAAATGTCACCATGGAGCAGAATCCTGCCTGTGGGTTTGCTGTTGAATACTCTGGGCCTACGTATTTTTAAAATTCCTGTTCAAGAGAAGTGGTTATCTAAGATGATGTTTTAGAATGATACGCAACAGAAGGAGGCCATTTGGTCCATCGTCTGTGCTGGTTCCTTTAAAGAACTGTCCTATTAGTCCCATTTCCCTACTCTTTTCCCTAGTGCCCTGCAAATGTTTCCAACTCAGGTGTTTATTCAGCTCCCTTTTGGAGTTATTCTTGAATTTGTTTCCATCACCCTTTCAGGCAGCGCATTCCAGATCACAAGAACTTGCTGTGTCATTTTTTTTCCCCTCATGTCACCTCTGCTTTGTTTGCCCATCACTTTATTCCCTGGTTACCAACCCTTCTGTCAATGGAAACAGTTTCTCCTTATTTACTCCACCACAACCCTTCGATCTCTATCAAATCTTACCCTTAATCTCTCTTCGAAGGAGAACTAGCCCAGCTTTCTCTAGTTTCTCCATGTAACTGAAACCCCTTATTTCTGGCACCATTCGAGTATATTTCTGCTGCATTAATGTACTCCCTAAAGGATGGTCTTTTTGCAGTAAAGACACTTCTCCGCCTGAGCAGTGGGAGACACTTTACTGAGTTCCTTATCCCAACTGGGTAATTGAAAGAGACACTTGCATTTATTTAGGGCTTTTCATGGCCACCAGATGTCTCAAAATGCTTTACAGTCAATGAAGTACCTTTGGTGTGTAGTCACTGTTGTAATGTAGGAATGTTGACAGCCAATTTGCACACAGCAAGCTCCCACAAACAGCAATGTGATAATGACCAGATAATCTTGCCCCCTCCCCCTCAGCTGATGAATCAGTACTCCTCCATGTTGAATACCAACTGGAAGAAGCACTGAGTGTGGCAAGGGCACAGACTGTACTCGGGGTATGGGAACTTCAATGACCATCACCAAAAGTGGCTTAGTAGCGTCATTACTGACCAAGCTGGCTGAGTCTTAATGGGCATAGCTGCTGGACTGGGTCTGCAACAGATGGCAAGAAAACCAAGAAGAGGGAAAAACCTACTTGACCTCATCCTCACCAATCTGTCTGTAGCAGATGCATTTGTCCATGACAGTATTGGTAGAAATGACCACTGCACAATTCTTGGGGAGACGAAGTCCCACCTTCAAAGTGAGGGTGCCCCTCACATCATGTTGTGTGGCACTACCATTGTGCTAAATGGGATAGATCTGAACAGACCCAGCAACTCAAAACTGGGCATCCATGAGGTGCTGTGGGCCACCAGCTGCAGAATTGTACACAACCACAATCTATAACCTCATGGCCCAGCATACCCCCTGCTCTACCATTACCAGCAGGCTGAGGATCAACCTTGGTTCAATGAAGAGTGCAGGAGGGCATTCCAGGAGTAGCACCAGGCATACCTAAAAATGAGGTGTCAACCTGGTAAAGCTACAACACAGGACTACATGCATGCCAAACAGCAGAAGCAGCATGCAATAGAGCTAAGCGACCCCACAACCAACAAATCAGATCTAAGCTCTGCAGTCCTGCTACATCCAGCTATGAATGGTGGTGGACAATAAAACAACTAACAGGAGGAGGAGGCTCCACAAGTGTCCCCATTCTCAATGATGGAGCAGCCCAGCACATTAGTGCAAAAGATAAGGCTGAAGCACTTGCAACAATCTTCAGCCAGAAGTGCCAAGTGGATGATCATCTCAGCCTCCTCCAGAGGTTCCCTGTATCACAGATACCTGTCTTCAGCCAATTCGATTCACTTCACTTGATATCAAGAAATGGCTGAAGGCACTGGATACTGCAAAGGCTATGGGCCCTGACAATATTTCGGCAATAGTACTGAAGACTTGTACTCTAAAACTTGCCGCGCTCTGAGCAAAGCTGTTTCAGCACAGCTACAACACTGGCACTACCTGGCAATGTGGAAGCCCAGGTATGTCCTGCCCACAAAAAGCAGGACAAATTCAACACAGCCAATTACTGTCCCATCAGTCTACTCTTGATCATCAGTAAATTGATGGAAGCAGTACTTGCTTAGCAATAATCTGCTCACTGATGCTCAGTTTGGCTTCCACCAGGGTCACTCAGCTCCTGACCTCATTACAGCCAAATATGGACACAAGAGCTGAACTCAAGAGGTGAGGTGATTGTCCTTGACATCAAGGCAGCCTTTCACCGAGTGTGGCATTAAGGAGCCCTAGCAAAACGGAAGTCAATGGGAATTGGGGGAAAAGTCAACACTGGTTAGAGTCATACCTAGCACAAAGGAAGATGATTGTAGTTGTTGGAGGTCAATCATCTCAGCTCTGGGACATCGCTGCAGGAGTTCTTCAGGGTAGCTTCCTAGGCCCAACCATCTTCAGCTGCTTCATCAATGACCTTCCTTCCATCATAAGGTCAGAAGTGAAGATGTTCACTGATGATTGCATATAATGTTCAGTATCATTTGTAACTCCTCAGATACTGAAGCAGTCTGTGTCCATAGGTAGCAAGACCTGGACAATATTCAGGCTTGGGCTGATAAGTGGCAAGTAACAGGCAATGTGCCAGGCAATGACCATCTCCAACAAGAGAGATTCTAACCATATCCTCTTGACAATCAATAGCATTACCATTGTTGAATCCCCCACTATCAATATCCTGGTGGTTACCATTGACCAGAAACTGAACTGGACTAGCCATATAAATACTGTGGCTACAAGAGTAGGGTCAGAGGCTGGGAATCCTGCAGACAGTAGGTCACCTCCTGACTCCCCAAAGCCTGTCCACCATTGACATGGCTCAAGTCAAAAGTGTGATGGAATACTGTTCACATGCCTGGATGAGTGCAGCTCTAGCAACACTCAAGAAGCTTGACACTATCCAGGACAAAGCAGCCTGCTTGATTGGCATCCTATGCACCACCTTCAACATTCACTCCCTGTACCACCGACACAAAAGTGGCAGCAGTGTGTACCGTCTACAAGATACACTGTAGCAACTCACCAAGGTTCCTTTGACAGCACCTTCCAAACCCGCGATCACTATCACATAGCGGTTCAAGAAGGCAGCTTATCACCTTATTCTCAAGGGTAATTAGGGATGGGCAATAAATGCTGGCCTAGTCAGTGATGCCAACTTACTCTGAAAGAATTTTTAAAAATCTTTTTTTGTGTTGTTAATTGAGAGATAATCTTTGCCAGGACACTAAGGAGAACTCCCCCTTTCTTCAAAGTAGTGTCATAGGATCATTTACATTCACCAAAGCCGACCCACATGGCCTTGGTTTAGCATCGCATCTGAAAGACAACACTTCTGACAATGCAGCACTCCCTCAGCACTACACTGGAGTGCCAGCTTCGAATTTTGTGCTTAAGTGCCGCAGTGGAATTTGATCCTGGAATTCAGAGGCAAGAGCCATGGGTTCACCACAATTATGGCAGAACAGGAAGATGAAGGTGGGTGATTTCCCTTTTGGAAGGAAAGAACCCTCTAGGAGGCTCCGCCCCACCAAGTGACACTTGGGAAGTGGCAGAAATCTAAGTGGAGGGCACTTGATCCATTCTTTCAGTCAAGCTATGACCTCTGCGGACCAGCTGAAGAAAAGGGGGAGGAAAAATTAGAGAGTGAAACAAACTCAGGGGTTAAAAAAAAAGACTTAGTTGGGGTTGGGGTGGGGTGCGGAGAGACGTGAACTACCCGGTCAAACTTGCCTTTTAAAATGTGGGTGTCAAAGAGTCTAGTTACATAATCCCACATGACTGCAGACTAATCTTGTTTCCCAGACAGGACAGGTACACGGTTACAAGGTACACAAGATAGTTACAAGATATTCTATCACATCGATCAAGGTGATTCTGCAAGGAGGGGGAGTGGGGGGGGCAGGTGAAATTTGCTCACAAACAATTGATTTATTCTTAAACAGAACTTTTTTTCTTTACAAGAAACGAAATTTTCTGGCCAGCGGAGGATGGACATTACAGTCATGTAAGAACAGACTGAAGTAATCAGGACGTCCATTTTATTGCTTTGCTCCTCACTTTCTGTTACAGAAGAGGTGCCACATCTCAAGTTGGCTGAGGACCAGTGGCATGCAGCTGTTGGAAAAACAGGCGGATACTTTTCTCGAACATTCTGGAGCCCACTGCCTGCACTCCACAGCTGGGATGACTCGGCATCACGCCCCCATCAAATCCTCTATGGGCTAACAATAGCACTCAAAATATTTGGGACCTTTAAGACGAGACCCCTTCTAGTGGCGAAACTAATTTGGGAAGGGGTTTCTGGGGGTTGAATGCTTGGAAGTGTAATAATGCTTGCAAAGATCCAGCTATTGCAGTAGACTGTTTAGAACAAATACTTTCAATAGACTGTTTACAAGCGACATTTCTCCACCCTGAATAAACCAAACCAAAACAGATCACAGAAAAACTCCTAATTTGGAATAAAACCAATGAAATGTTGGAAACAGTCAGCAGGTAAAGCAGCATCTGCGGGAAGAGAAACGGAGTTAATATTTCAGGTTTAAAGTTCAGGTTATTTCATCAGAATTAACTTGCAAGGATGTGGGGAGAAAGCAGGAGATCGGGGATGAAACTAGGCAGCTCTGTCAAAGAGCCAGCCCAGGAACGATGGGCCGAATGCCCCCCTTCTGGGCGGTAAGATTTTGTTAGAGGTGAACAGTTTTTGTAAGTTCGATTCCCGGTCTGGGCTAACCCCACCGATCTCAGGAATTAATCTCAGTGCCTTCGATCAGGGTGGGCACAGTCCTGCCCAAGGTTACTAACTCCTGATTGCTGTCCAGGGACCCTTGTGGGTAAGTGTGGTGTGGATTTTGGGTGTTGGCAAGATTAGGCTTACCCGATGCCAAAAGTCTGTTCACGTTGCCACATTTATAAGGGTGAGGATTGTAGAGGTTTGGAAGTATTTGATAGGGTAAAATAGAGAGGCAACCTTTCCACTGGTGGGGGACTCTAGAACAAGGGGATGTCAGCTTAAAATTGGAGCCAAGCCTTCCAGGCGAGAAGTCAGGAAACACTTCTTCATGCAAAAGGGTGGGTAGAAGTGTGGAAGTCTCTCCCCCAGAAAGCAGTGGATGCTGGAGCTCAATTGATAATTTTGAATCTGAAATCAAGAGAATTTTGCCAGACAAGAGTCATAGAGTCATAGAGGTCTACAGCACTGAAAAAGGCCCTTCGGCCCATCGAGTCTGCGCCGGTCAAACAAGTACCTAACTATTCTAATCCCATTTTCCAGCACTAGGCCCATAGCCTTGTATGCCATGGCATCGCAAGTGCACATCCAAATACTTCTTAAATGTTATGAGGGTTTCTGCCTCTACCACCCTTTCAGGCAGAGAGTTCCAGATTCCCACCACCCTGTGGGTGAAAAAGTTCTTCCTCACATCCCCTCTAAACCTCCTTCCCCTTACCTTAAATATATGCCCCCTGGTTATTGATCCCTCCACCAAAGGGAAAAGTTCCTTTCTGTCTACCCTATCTATGCCCCTCATAATTTTATACACCTCAATCATGTCCCCCCTCAATCTCCTCTGCTCCAAGGAAAATAACCCCAGTCTATCCAATCTCTCCTCATAACTAAAACTCTCCAGCCCAGGCAACATCCTGGTAAATCTCCTCTGCACTCTCTCTAATGCAATCACATCCTTCCGATAATGCGGATTTCCAGAGCTGCACTCAATACTCTAGCTGTGGCCTAACCAGCGTTTTATACAGTTCCAGCATAACCTCCCTGCTCTTATATTCCATGCCTCGGCTAATAAAGGCAAGTATCCCATATGCCTTCTTAACCACCTTATCTACCTGTCCCGCTACCTTAAGGGACCGGTGGACATGCACATCAAGGTCCCTCTGATCCTAAGGAATCTGGAGCTGAGGAGGGGGTGTGGTTGAATTTAACATACAAATGGCTTTCGATTCATGGGGCACTGGTACCGGTACTGGGGAAAATGGAAGCTATACCGTTGGGACAGGTTTTCACCTGAACCGTGCTGGGATCAATGCTCTGGTGAGTCATATAACTAGAGTGATACAAGGCTTTATATTAAGTAGTGGGGAGAAGGGATCATGAGAGGAGATGTAGTAAATCAGAGAGCAACAATGAGGTAATAGAGCAGAGTAGTAATTTTGATAATGATATCCAGAGTGTGGCAGGAAGTGACAGAGAGTACAAACTTAAGAGTGCGCCAGCAGATAAGGCCAGAGATTGCAAAAATGGTAAAAAGGCAGAGTTAAAGGCTCTGTATCTGAATGCGTGCAGCATTCTTATTAAAATTGGCTAGTAGTTAGCACAGATAGAAATAAATATGTATGACCCGATAGCCATCAACAGAGACATGGCCGCAGGGTGACCAAGGCTGGGACCAGAATATTAAAGGGTATGTGACATGCAAACATACGAACAAGGAGCAGGAGGCCATTTGGTCCCTTGAGCCTGGTCAACCATTTAATAAGTTCATGGCTGATCTGATAGTAACCTCAAATCTGCATCCCGCCTACCCCTGATAATCTATCATCCCCTTGCTTACCAAGAATCTATCCATCTGTGTCTTAAAAAGATTCAAAGATTCTGCTCCTACCACCTTTACAGGAAGAGAGTTCCAATGACTCACAACCCTCTGAAAGAAAAAATTTCACCTCATCTCTGTTTTAAATGGGTGGCCTCTTACTTTTAAACAATGACCCCCAGTTCTAGATTATCCACAAGAGGAAACATCTTCTCCACACCAGCCCTGTCAAGACCCCTCAGCATCTTATATGTTTCAATCAAGTCACCTCTTACTTTTCTAAACTCCAGTGGATACAAGCCCACACTGTCCAACATTTCCTCAAAGGACAACCCACCCATTCCAGGTATTAGACTGGTAAACCTACAGTGCGCTTGCACAGGAACAGGAGAGTGAGCACATCCTGAGTGGGGCACAGCCAGAGTGGGTATTCGGAATTTGGTGCAAAGCGGGAATTCAGTGCATAGGGGATGAGGTGCTCTTTGCATTTTTCCTTGCTACAACTTCTTAAATCTTCAGAGCGTGCTGCAGCAGGAGAGGCTGCAAGGGAAAGGAATCACTGGTAAGTAGTGGGTAAGGTATTTACTACTTTAATCGCTAATAGTTTAAGGTCTTTTTGTGGTTTACAGTTTGTATATTCTACAGTAACGAGGATCAGGAAAAGAAGGCCCTAGAGTAATTGACTTAAAAGGTTTAATTTAAAGGGATAAGTCATGGCAGGAGAGCTCAAAGCCGTGGTGTGCTCCTCATGCTCCATGTGGGAAGCCGGGAACATTTCCAGTGCCCGGGACCAGCATGTATGCAGGATGTGTGTCCAGCTGCAGCTCCTGGAAGCTCGGGTTTCAGAGCTGGAATGGCGGCTGGGGACACTGTGGAGCATCCGCGAGTCTGAGAGCATTGTGGATAGCACGTTTAGAGAGGTGGTCACACCGCAGATGAAAGGACTTGAGGAAGGTAGGGAATGGGTGACCACCAGGCAGACCAAGAGAAACAGGCAGGTAGTTCAGGAGTCCCCTGGGGTCCCGCTCGCAAATCGATATTCCATTTTGAAGGCTGATGAGGGCGCTGGTTCCTCCAGGGAGTGCAGACAGAGCCAAGCTTCTGGCACCATAAGCAGCCTGTCTCTACAGGAGGGGAGGAAGGGAGGAAGAGCAATAGTAATAGGGGATTCTATAGTTAGGGGAACAGATAGGCACTACTGTGACCATCAACGTGACTCCAGGATGGTGTGTTGCCTCCCTGGTGCCAGGGAGGCCACTGAACGGCTGCAGGGCATCCTGAAGGGGGAGGGTGTCAAGGCAGAGGTCATGGTACATGTTGGTACCAATGACATAGGTAGAAAGAGGGATGAAGTCTTGCATCAAGAATTCAGGGAGTTAGACAGTAGACTAAAAAGCAAGACCTCTCGGGTTGTAATCTCTGGATTACCCCCAGTGTCACGTGATAGCAAGCTCAGAAATAGGAGAATAGCACAGATGAATATGTGGCTTAAGAGTTGGTGCAGGAGGGAGGGTTTTAGATTTCTGGATCACTGGGACAATTTCTGGGGAAGGTGGGACCTGTACAAGCGGGACGGTCTACATCTGATCCAGAGCGGGACTAACATCCTTGCAGGTGGATTTGCTAGTGCTGTTGGGAGGAGTTTAAACTAATTTGGCAGGGGGAGGGGACACAGAATGTTAGCAGAGTAGGGACACATCATAATACAGTAAAACAATCAAATCAGAGGAAGTACAGCTGCAATAAGCTTCAAGGGAGTAAGGCAAGGCTGGATGGCCTCTACTTTAGTGCCAGGAGTATTACAGGTAAAATGGATGAGTTAAGGGTGAGGATTGACAGGTGGAATTGTGTTTTAGTAGCCATCACTGAGACGTGGTTGAGGGAAGGGCAGGATTGGCAGCTCAACATTCCGGGATATAGAATCTTCAGGCGAGAGAGGGGAGGGGGTAAAAGAGGGGGAGGCATTGCATTATTAGTTAAGGAGTCAGTTACTGCAGTAAGGAGAGATGATATCTTGGAGGGGGCATCGAATGAAGCTTTGTGGGTAGAGCTTAGGAATAAAAAAGGGGCAAAGGTGTTTATTATAGACCCCCAGATAGTCAGCGGGAAATTGAGGAGCAAATATGTGCATAATTTGTGGAGGTGTGTAAAAACAATAACAATAGGGTAATTATATTAGGTGATTTCAACTTTCCCAACATTAATTGGGATAGACATAGTGTCAAGGGCTTGGATGGAGTGGATTTCTTGAAATGTGTACAGGAGAACTTTTTAGGTCAATATGTAGAGGGTCCAACAAGGGATGGTGCATTGCTGGACCTAATTCTGGGGAATGAAGCCGAACAGGTGGCTGAGGTGGTGGTGGGGGAGCATTTTAGTGATAGCGACCACAACATGGTACAGTTTAAGTTTGTTATGGACAAAGAAATCGACAAGTTGCAAAAAAATGTTTTGGATTGGGGGAGAGTGGATTTTAGTAAAATAAGGCAGGATCTGGCCAAGATAGACTGGGAACAGCTACTTGTGGGGAAATCTACAGAAGAGCAGTGGGGGGCGTTCAAAAAGGAAATGGGGAGGGTACAGGATCAACATGTTCCCTCTAGGGTGATAGGAAGGAGTAACAAGCCCAGAGAACCATGGATGACCAGAGATATTCAGGATACAATGAGAAGGAAAAGAGAGGCTTTTAGCAGGTACAAGGGAAGCAAACCAGCAGAGGCATTAGTGGAGTACAGACAGTGCAGGGTGGAGCTTAAGAAAGCAGTTAGGAGAGCAAAGAGAGGATATGAGAAAGCCCTGGCTGGTAAAAGTAGGGAAAATCCAAAGATATTCTATAAGTATATCAATGGGAAGAGGATAACCAGGGAAAGAGTAGGGCCCATAAGGGACCAAGAGGGCAATCTATGGATGGAGCCAGGGGACATCGCTAGAATGTTGAATGAACACTTCATGTCTGTCTTCACCCAAGAGAATGAGGATGAAGGTATCGAACTCGGGGAAAGAGACTGCGAGGTTCTTGAGCAAATTGATATAGGGAGTGACAAAGTACTGGAGGTGTTGGCTGGCTTAAAAGTGGACAAATCTCCAGTTCTGGATGATTTGTGTCCCAGACTGCTGAGGGAGGCAAGGGAGGAGATCGCAGGGGCTCTGACCCGAATTGTTAATTCCTCTCTGGCCATGGGGGAAGTGCTAGAGGACTGGAGAACAGCTAATGTGGTTCCACTATTTAAGAAGGGTTGTAGAGATAAGCCAGGGAACTACAGGCCAGTGAGTCTCATGTCAGTGGTAGGGAAACTATTGGAGAAATTTCTGAAGGAGAGAATCTATCTCCACTTGGAGAGGCAAGGCTTGATCAGGGATCGTCAGCATGGCTTTGTCAGAGGGAGGTCATGCCTAATAAATTTGATTGAATTTTTTGAGGGGGTGACCAGGTGTGTAGATGAGGGTAGTGCAGTTGATGTAGTTTATATGGATTTCAGCAAAGCCTTTGACAAGGTCCCACATGGGAGACTTCTAAAGAAGGCAAAGGCACATGGGATACAGGGTAATTTGATAAGGTGGATTCAAAATTGGCTTAGTTATAGCAGGCAGAGCGTGATGACAGAAGGATGCTTTAGTGACTGGAAGCCAGTGTCCAGTGACGTACCACAGGGATCTGTGCTGGGTTCCCTATTATTTATCATTTAGAAAAACAACATAGATAACTATGTGGGGGGTAGGATTAGTAAGTTTGCAGATGACACAAAGATTGGCCGGGTGGTTAACAGTGAGGTTGAGTGTCTTGGGCTACAGGAAGATATAGACGGGATGGTCAAATGGGCAGATAAGTGGCAGATGGAATTTAATCCTGAAAAGTGTGAGGTGATACACTTTGGAAGGAGTAATTTGACAAGGAAATATGCAATGAACGGCATGACACTAGGGAGTTGTGAGGAACAAAGGGACCTTGGCGTGTGTGTCCATAGATCTCTGAAGGCAGAGGGGCATGTTAGTGGGGTGGTGAAAAAGGCATATGGGACACTTGCCTTTATCAATTGAGGCATAGATTACAAATGTAGGGAGGTCATATTGGAGTTGTATAGAACCTTGGTGAGGCCACAGCTGGAGTACTGTGTGCATTTCTGGTCGCCACATTATAGGAAGGATGTGATTGCACTGGAGGGGGTGCAGAGGAGATTCACCAGGATGCTGTCTGGGGTGAAACATTTAAGTTATGAAGAGAGGTTGGATAGACTTGGGTTGTTTTCGTCAGAGCAGAGAAGACTGAGGGGCGACTTGATTGAGGTATACAAGATTATGAGGGTCATGGACAAGGTGGATAGGGAGCAGCTGTTCCCCTTAGTTGAAGGGTCAGTCACGAGGGGGCATAAGTTCAAGGTGAGGGGCAGGAGGTTTAGGGGGGATGTGAGGAAAAACTTTTTTACCCAGAGCGTGGTGACGGCCTGGAATGCACAGCCTGGGAGGGTGGTGGAGGCAGGTTGCCTCACATCCTTTAAAAAGTACCTGGATGAGCACTTGGCACGTCATAACATCCCAAGGCTATGGGCCAAGTGCTGGTAAATGGGATTAGGTAGGTAGGCCAGGTGTTTCTCACGTGTCGGTGCAGGCTCATTGGGCTGAAGGTCCTCTTCTGCACTGTGATTCTGTGATTCTGTGAACCTTTTCTGAACTGCTTCAAATGCATTTACATCCTTCCTTAAATAAGGCAACCAATACTGTACACAGTACTCAGGATGTGGTTTCACTAGTGCCCTGAATAACTGAAGCATAACCTCCCTACTTTTCTATTCGATTCCCCTCACAATAAATGATAACATTCTATTAGCTTTCCTAATTACTTGCTGTACCTGCATACTAGCCTTTTGCGATTCATGCACTAAGACACTCAGATCCCCTGCATCTCAGAGCTTTGCAATCTCCCACCATTTAGATAACATATTTCTCTTTTATTCTTCCTGCCAAAATGGACAATTTCACATTTTCCCACATTATACTCAATTTGCTAGGCCTTTGCCCACTCACTTAACCTATCTATATCTTTTCCTAGCCTCCTTATGTCCTCTTCACAACATACTTTCCTCTACTTCATACTTTCCTACCTATCTTTGTGTCATGAGCAAATTTGGCAACCATCCCTTGATCCAAGTCATTTATATAAATTGTAAACAGTTAGGGTCCCAGCACTGATCCTTGTGGCATACCGCTCATTACATCTTGCCAAATTGAAAAAAACCCATTTATGCCTACTCTCTGCTTCCCGTTAGCCAGCCAATCTTCTATCCATGCCAATATGTACCCCCTATGCCATGAGCTTTTATTTTACGCAATAACCTCTGATGTGGCACTTTATCAAATACCTTCTGGAAATCTAAGTACAGTACATCCACAGGTTCCCCTTTATCCACAGCACATGTTACTTCCTCAAAGAACTCAAAAAATTGGTTAAACATGATTTCCCTTTCACAAAACCATGTTGACTCTGCCTGATTACCTTGAACTTATCCAAGTGCTCTGCTATAACTTGTTTAATAATGGCTTCTAACCTTTTCCCTCTGACAGATGTTAAGCTAACTGGCCTGTAGTTTCCCACTTTCTGTCTCCCTCCCTTTTGAAATAGTGGGGTTACATTTGCTATCTTCCAATCTAATGGGACCTTCACCGAATCTAGGGAGTTTTGGAAAATTAAAACCAATGCATCAGCTATCTCACTAGCGAGGAAAAGATGGTGGGGTAGCTTTGTTAATTAAGGATGACATTAGTACAGTAGTGAGAAATGAACTTATCTTGAAAGAGCAAGATGTAGAGTCAGTTTAGGTAGAGGTTAGAAATAGGAAAGATAAGAGGTCACTTGTGGGAATAGTTAATAGGCTGCCTAACAGTAGTTACACAGCAGGACAGAGTATACAGGGAGAAATAAATGAGCCATGAAAGGGGTATTGAAATAATCATGGGTGACTTTAATCTACATGTAGATTGGACAAAACAGATTGGCAAAGGTAGCCTGGAAAATAAGTTGATAGAATATATGCGCAACAATTTCTTAGAGTAGTACATTCTAGAGCCTATCAGGGAGCAGGCTATTCTAGACCTGGTAATGAGCAATGAGACAGGTTTAATCAATTACCTCACAGTAAAGGAGCCTTTGGGTGACATAACATGACTATAACATGATAGAATTTCATGTTCAGGTTGAAAGGGTGAAGCGTGGGTCTAAGATTAGTGTTTTAAACCTGAATAAGGGCAATTATAAAGATATCAAAGTAGAGCTAGCTAAAGTGAACTGGGAAACTAGGTTAAAAGGTAGGACAGTAGAGATGCAATGGCAGACTTTTAAGGAGATGTTTAATAACTCTCAGCAAAGATTTATCCCAGTAAGAAAAACTCTTTGAGAAAGATGCATCATCTATGGCTGAATAAAGAAATTAAGGATTGTATTAAATTGAAAGAAGCATTGTACAAATCTGCAAAGATTAGTGGTAGGTCAGAAGATTGGTCAGGTTTCAAAAACCTGCAAAAAATGACTAAAAAAAAAGAAAAAAGAGGGAGAAAGTTGAGTATGAGAGAAAGCTAGCTAGTAATATAAGATAGATAGTAAGAATTTCCACAAGTATTTAAATAGGAAAAGAGTAACTAGAACTAGTGTTGCTCCTCTAGAGAGTGACTCTGGGGAATTGATAATGGAAAGCAAGGAAATGGCGGAGGCATTGAACAGGTATTTTGTGTCTGTCTTCACTGTAGACGACTTCGAAAACTTACCAAAGATACTTGAAAATCGAAAGGTGAATGAGAAAGAGGAACTTATAACAATCACCATCATTAGGGAAAAGATGTTGGGTAAACTATTAGACCTAAAGGCTGACAAGTCCCCAGGGCCAGATGGTCTGCACCCTAGAGTCTTAAAAGAGGTGGCTGCAGAGATTATAGATGCATTAGTTATAATTTTCCAAAATCCCTTAGATTCTTAAAGGGTCCCAGTGGATGGGAAAATAGCTAATGTAACACCATTATTCAAGGAAGTTGGGGGGGGGGGGGGAGACAGAAAGCAAGGAAACTATAGGCCAATTAAGCTAACATCTGTCATAGGGAAATTGCTGGAATCCATTATTAAGGAGGCTGTGGCAGGATGCTTAGAAAATCATAATGTGATTGGGCTGAGTCAACATGGTTTTGTGAAAGGAAAATCGTGTTTAACTAATTTACTAACATTTTTTGAGGAAGTAACAAACAAGATGGATAAAGGGAAACTTGTAGATGTGGTGTATTTGGATTTTCAAAAGGCACGTATGAGTAAAGGTTTGGTTAGCTAACAGGAAGCAGAAAGTAGGAATAAATGGGTCTTTTTCAGGTTGGCAAGCTGTAACGAATGGAGTGCCAAAGGGATCAGTGCTGGGGCCTCAACTATTTAAAATCTACATCAATGATTTGGATGAAGAGACCAAATGTACGGTAGCTAAATTTGCCAACAAGACCAATATAGGTAGGAAACTAAGTTCTTAAGAGGAGGTCGAGAGTCTGTAAAGAGATATATATTCCCACCTATTTCTATTATTATTTTAAAAATTTATTTCCATTCATTGCTTTATCCCCACCTTTTAGTCTATTTTGATCTTTTCTCCCACACCGTCCCCTCCCCCCACCCCACCCCCACTAGGGCCATCTGTGACTTGCTGATCCTGCTTTCTACTCTTAATGTCCCCATTAGCACCTCCTTTAGCCAATATCACCACCGTCAACACCCCTTCGACCTTTTGTTTATGACATCTTTTGCAATCTGTCCTTTGCCTCCATCTATCACTGGCCTTCAATCCAGCTTCATCAGTCCCACCCCCCCTTAAACAGTATATATTTCACCACATTTCTACTTCTCTTTAGTTCTGAAGAAGAGTCATACAGACTCGAAAGGTTAACTCTGTCTCTCTCTCCACAGATGCTGTCAGACCTGCTGAGTTTTTCCAGCAATTTCTGTTTTTGTTAAAGATCCTGAGGGGACATGATGGGGTGGATACCGGGAGGATGTTTCCACTTGTTGGGGAGGTTAGAACTGGGGGACACAGTTTAAGAATAAGAAGTCCCCCTTTCAAGACAGAGATGAGGACTACCTGGAATTCTCTTCTCCAGAGAGCATTGGAGGCTGGGTCATTGAATTTAAGCAAGTCAGAGTTAGACTGCTTTTTGATAGACCAGGGAGTCAAGGGTTTTGGGAGGCAGACAAGAAAGTGGAACTGAGACCAAAACCAGATCAGCCATGATCTTATTGAATGGTGGAGCAGGCTCGAAGGGCCGAATGGCCTACTCCTGCTCCTAAGTCCTATGTTCCTAGATCAACCCTGATCTCACTGAAAACTGGTAGAACAGGTTCGAGGGGCTGAATGGTCTACTCTTTCCATATGTTCCTAGAACAGAAAGACTTGCATTTATATAGCGTTTGATCACTCCTCCCCTGCCTCCATCTGATTGCCCAACTTCTCAGTACCATTCTGCTCCCTCAGGAATAATGACTACAAGTTAATTTATATCCACCTCCACCATCCCCCCCCGACCTTGTTGTCTATCGTGGGATCTTGACACTTCTAAGATCCCGATCATTCACAGGACCTTCACTAATCATTTCTTTGCCCTCCTTACACCTTAATAAGCCCCTCCAGTTTATTGACCTTTTTTTTTAAAATTCAGATTTGCAACTTGCTGTTTCGTGAATTGGATTCAGTAGATCTGCCTCTCAGACTTTATGTCCTCGATTGTCTGAGACCACCCCCGACCCCCCACTGCTTGCACCTCCCCTGCCCCCCAACCTCATCTCAAAACTTTGCAGTTTTTGCCTCTGTATCTCCTGCTTCCTTTCCACCACTGAACTGAACCAAACATCGACATTCCCTGTGAAACATCCCAAATGTGCGCTTGGATTGGGATCGTTGCCCAGCTGCTTATGGTGCAGTCCTTATCCAGTGGTTTGTTTTTCTTTTAAAGACGATTATGGAGAGATGGTAACTCATGTGAGACGTTCCCGACACAGGTGGGGATGCGTCTGGGGAGGATGTGCCTGGCAGCCAGCTGTGTGAACTGGAGAGCTGGAATCATTTCTCTTTGGATGGGTTAGCTGACCATCAGGTTTTGATTACTGTGTGTTTTTTTTTTATCGCAGTTTCTCGGATAAATCAGGGTAGGACTGCTCCCAGTCCTTCCACTTGCATTGTACACCATGCAGCTGAGAGGAACCTCCCTCGTGCTCTTGGTCCTGTATCTCCTGCAGACGACCCATGAGCAGGCGCCCAATACCAAGCCAAGGAAGAATGCGGCCCTAAAGAAAGGTACACCGGTGATCTAGTCCTTTTGCTTAGAGCAGGGGTGGGCTCCCTCGATTGCCCAGTGCCGGTTACGGTTACTGACCCACACAGAGGTCGACGGACTCAAGCCCTGGGTCTGTGCTGACCTCCGCTGGGGCGGTAACAAGGAAGGCAACAGCTGACTTCAGCCCAGGGGCAGAATTGCGATGCCCACCAGAGTCAAATAGCTGCTGTCATTCACCGCAGGGACTCGCAGCAAGTGAGAGATGCGAGCTTCAGTAGGGGACTAGTTGAGGAGGGGGAAGAGGAGGCTGTGGAGCAGCTATTTTCAGGACAGGAGGGAGAGTAGAGAAATAAATGTGGGATTTAATAGAATTGAAATTGATGCAGGAGATGCATGTCAAAGGACTGTGTGATAAAATTTCACATCTCTACCTGTTTGTTCACGAAACCAGGACATTTATATAGGAATTCATTGGCAGTGGAAGGGTCTCCTGTGCTTAAAGTTCTCTTGTCTCTCTATACATTACAGACAAATATGTTCATTTGATCTGTAAACTGTACTAACATGTGTACTGGTTGTGGTCATGCCACTCTGAACTGCATTTTTCTTATTAGTAATCATGCTGTCACTTGTTCTCAATTATGAATTTATATAATCTCCATGAAACAGATAGAACACTTCATGGGAAAGGGCAAGTGAACCTATAGCAGAAAAGAGATTATAACAGGATCCATTGACTTAGAGCAGCACATTGAGGCAGTGATGATGTGGGATCTTTTACATCCATCTGCGGGAGCAGATGGGGCTTCGGTTTAACTTCTCTTCTGAAAAATTGTACCTCCAACAGTGCAGTGCTCCCTCAGCAACGCACTGGAGTGTCAGCCTTGATCGATGTGCTCAAGTCTCTGGGTTTTTGTGGAGTTAATCAGCACAATACAAGCTCTCATTGGCTGCAATTATGTGCTACACACAATGTCATTTATAAATGGAGCACTGAGTGGATATTCATTCCAAGGAAGAGTGGAGTGTGGTGGTGATCTGTTGCCAATCTGTTGCACAGTACAGAGCCGCACAGACCTTGGGGGTCAACGGACTATGTGGACCTCCTCTGTGGTGGTAACGGGGAAAAGGCAACAACCAGCTTCACCTGCCCCCCCCCCCCCCCCCCGACCCCGGCTGTGGAAGCGCAGGGACAGAATTGCGATGCCCACCAGAGTCAAATAGCTGCTAGCATTCATCGGAGGGACTCGCAGCGAGTCAGGGATGCAAACTTCGGGAAGGGACTGGGGGAGGGCGGCTGCGGAGCTGGACACCAGGGCGATGTGCCATTTCCTGGGCAGAAGGAAGGGAGGAGGAATAAACTGATGGCTGGTTGACACACCCAAAGAGAAATGATTCCAGGTCTCCAGGTCACACTGCTGGCTGCCGGACATCCCGTCCCCTGACTCAACCTCACCCGAGTAAGAAATATCACGCGTCAGGGGTAAAATTCAGGCAGCCTCAGTAAAGGACCAGTCACTGACTGATATTATTTTCAGAATACTTTAAAATGGTTCTCCCTTTGTATGTGTCTGCCTCAATATTGAAACTCCAAGAGATATAATGACAATGCTGCATGGCCCCTACTCAAAACTCTCCAGGAGGATATGTGTAAGAACCTTCAACAAGAAAGGCTTGCATTTATGTTGCGCCTTTCCATTTAAACTCATCGGTATATCGCCAAATGCAAAATCTGCTGTTCACCAGCACAATCGGTCAGCGTCTTAGCTGGTAATTTTAAAATATATATATATATATATATATATACATTTAAGAGTGGTAACTTGGTAAATTTTGATTAATGCGGATCAAAATGTAAAAAAAATTAAGCGTATTAATCAGCATGTCAAGCCCACCATCTGTGAGTGACCCAATTTTAAATAACTGAATAAAATAAATTATTCAGAACCACCGACTGGTTAGATTGGTGAACTCAGTTTCTTAGTCAATTTAAATTAAAAAAAATATATATATTCAAAAGCTTTTAAAAGGTGTCTATTAGTGTCTTTGTGCTTAAAGGAACCAGCTCAATTTTTGGAGCCGATTTGTAGGCCCACAATGAGTGGAAGCAGCAGGAACCTGTCCTGGGGATTGATTCGTGCTGGGGGTGGCATGGCATTTTTAGGGGGGCGGGGCTGTCTTCCAGCATGATATTTTTTAAAACGTGCGCAATGGGTCACGGAAAAGCAATTTACATTGAACACAATTTGTGCTTGAAATTCTGTGACCTTTTGCACTGGTTTTGCCTTAAAACCAGCGCGACCGAGCAGAGTCTCTGGGCCACAATGTTTGTCTTCAAAGAATATTGAGAGCAATAAATTGGCACTATTGCTGAAAAAAAGAGACATGCTGTCGAAGTTTTTCATCTTGTACTCATCAGGACAGATGCAAGAATGCCAAATTTTAAAGGGAGCAACATCGACAGCATGTCTCTTTTTTCAGCAGTGCTTAACTTCTGTACTACCAAATTGGTATTAGTTGTGTTTTGTGGGTGAACAATTCCTTGATCTCCCTGGCTGGTTTTGTCATCACTTTTAGATTGATTTTATTCATACTCAGCGTTTTGTGGCCTGACCACTCACTTCATTTTCTTCACCTTTGTTCAGCAGTGGTGACACTAAGTATGATTGAAGACATCAAGAAGCAGATTGCTCACATCTTGGAGGAGGTGAGCCTACTGAAGGAGAACCAGGCACTGCACACAGGTAATAGGGGGGGTGGGGATGGAATATAAACGTCGGGAAGCCTTGCTACAACTGTATGGGGGCATTGGTGAGACCACAGCTGGAGTACTGTGGACAGTTTTGGCCTCCTTACGTAAGGAAGGATATCCTCCCATTGGGGAGTTGGAGTTATCGGGGTGGGTGTTGGAGGGTTGGCGGGGGAGTCAGAGGGTCGGTTGGGCCGGAGGGTCAGGGTTCTCAGAGGGTAGGGGTGGAGTCAGAGGGTCAGGGTGGGGAGGTGCTCGGAGGACAGTTGGGGGGTGGTCAGTTTTATAGTTACCCAGGAGTTAGATATAGTGTTTTTCAATCTAACATTTCCTGGGTAACTATCCAGGAAGTGAGGTAAGCAAGTCGGAACCATCCAAAGTCTCCGACTCTAACTCAGAGTTGGAGACTTGTTCTGGATGCAGGGGGCTTGCCCATCGGAAGTTGAAACTTCCCGGGCAATTCTCACAGAGTACTTGTGGACAAGGGGTCGCATAGCACATCCTCTGGGGTATGTCTGGTCTCCGACCATTGGGAGACAAGAAGATCTGGGCCATTATCTCTGTTTCTCCCTCCACAGATGCTGCCAGACCCGCTGAGTGTTTTCCAGCATTTTCTGTTTTCATTCCTAGTAGAAGCTTGGTGGGAGTCTGCTGGATAGATCATGGCTGGGACAACGTGCTCCTGTGTTTGCCAGCTGGTCATGTAGCATTGGAGACCTCCACCTGCCCCTTCAAGAGTATTCTTGTAAGGGGAGGCACTGGAAAATGTGAATGTGGGGGTAGTGGGTTGAGGAGCATTGATTTGGATATTCTTGGTGGTCAAAATGTGCTCTTCTGGTACAGGCCTGACAATGAAGCCTGGGGTCTACATTGCCCAAGGCTTTCCCATGATTGCCTCCAGTGCCCCTTCCCCCCTCCACCTTACTACTCACCCAACCAACTGCCAGTGTCTGTTCCCACGGGTCCCCGGCTGCTGTTTCCGCTCAACAAATTCCTCCTGAACTGCACCCTCAGTACTGCCAAAAAGGACCTAACTGGGTTCAGGCAGGTCTCTCTGGGGGAATTTATGGAAATAAGGCCAGGCTGACATTAAAGGCCAGGCCTCCACATGTCCGGGTTTCCACCAGCCCCCACCCACCGGCACTCACACCACCCCACCCCTTTTCCCCCACTTTAAAATCGGGGCATCGATGGCTGGGTTGGCACAGAACGAGAATGGCCACTTGGACAAAGTATGAGAAAGCCCAGCAACTCAGAGAACCGTATTCCTGAAGGGGCCAACACCTTCAGTCGAGGAGGAAGACAGGAGAGATCATTTACTGAAAGATGAACAAAGATGTTCCTCTGGTCAGTCGATATTGCTTTCAGTTCAGTCAGGTTTTACCAGGCTGTCCCATGATCTTAACCTCACGAAAAAAAAAACCTCCCAGTGTTCCAACTCAGATGAGAATCCATTCTTTACAGTCTGAAGTATCCAATTGGATTCTTACATAAGAACAGAAGAAATGGGCAGGAGTAGGCCATTCAGTCCCTCAACCTTGCTCCACTAGTCAATAAGATCATGGCTGATCTGAATGTGGCCTTAATTCCACTTTCCTGCCAATCTCCGTCACCCTTGACTTCCTTGTCAAATCAAGAATCTGTCTAACTCAGCCTTGAACATATTCAATGATCCAGCCTCCACTTCTCGCTGGGGAAGAGAATTCCAAAGACTAACGACCCTCTGAGAGAAGAAAATCACACCTCATCTTCATCTTAAGTGGAAGACCCTCTTATTCTGAAACCGTGTCCCCTTGTTCTATATTCCCCCACGAAGGGAAACATCCTCTCAGTATCTACTCTGTCAGGCCCCCTTCAGAATCTTACATGTTTCAATGAGATCTCTTCTGACTCTGTCGTTGGATGTGGTAACCTGGTGGCTGTTGGTAGTGTGGCAGCAACTTGGACTCAAACGTCATGGTGGCAAGTAATAAAACTGAATTCAATAATTCTAATAACTCCTGAGGTGGCAGCAGAAAAGTAATTAATAAAATGTGCCAGACTATTGCAAAAAACTCAATTAGTTGACGAAAGTCCTTCAGGGAAAGGAAGCTGCCACCTAAAGTTGGTTTCACATGATGGGGTTGACTTTCAATGACCTTAAGGCAACTAGACATGGCACAATATATGTAGGTTTGCTAGTAGTGGGCCGCAAACAAAACAAGCCCTCAGTCCAAATTAACTCAAGTCACGTGAAGTGTTGGGAAATGTGTGGCTGCAGTATCAGTAACTCATTCCAACCCCTATATTCCCTGTCCAGTGTGCCTGAGAGGTATGAAAGTTTACAAGAAGTGCTTCCTGTTGATGGCCGGACAGAAGAGCTTCCACGAGGCGGCCGACGACTGCATCTTGCACGGGGGCACCCTCAGCACGCCGCACAACCACGACGAGAACGACGCCCTGTACGACTACGCCAGGACGACCTTGGGAGAAGACCACAACATCTGGGTCGGCGTGACCGACATCTCGGTTGAGGGAGACTGGATGGACGTATCCAGCAAGAGCGCCAACTACACCAACTGGGAGATGGAAATCACCAAGCAGCCCGATGGTGGTACGAAGGCCAACTGTGTGGCGCTGTCGGGTCCATCCATTGGCAAATGGTTTGACGAGTCCTGTAGTCTTCAGAAGAATTACTTCTGTCAATTTAATATTCCTTAAGCGTTTTGGTGTTTCTTCTCACGTATAGCCTGACTGGTTTAGTTATGCTACTGATGCTTAATGAGTTGCTGTTTCAGAGAAGATGTCTTGTGAGTGGTGCAGATTATCATTGACTTTCAACTCCCTCAGGTTGTATCCGTTCTGGATCTTCCATCAGGATTTTTGGAGAAGATAGGGAAGGGTAGGGAGCTTGATCCTGTGATGCCATCAGTGCCATTCACGCACGCAGCTACCGCTGGATGCAGCCTGAAGGAACCCTCACCCCTGTCCCTTGTGTTTCCCTGGGGAAGGGGGTCCACCTGGTGCCTCAGTGTGTAGTGTAGCGGAGATCAGGATCTGAGCGGAGTAGGGGTGGGTGTGGGGTGGGGAGGGTGGGCCTCCCTTGAATGGCCCTCCCACCTCTCAGTGCCAGTGCGCCTCGATGCTCCAGCACACATACAGCCCTCAATGCTGCCCTCGGTGTGGAATGTTTGTAAACTCAGGAGTTCACGGCTTGCTTGGCTTTGAGGCTAGTCCAGTTTCCTTGCAGTGCACGGTTGTAGACACACTATGCATGCTACTGTTCTGTCCAGAAATAAAATCCATTCATACAAAAAATGAAGTTGCTGTATCTTATTCCCGTCCAGTTTTCTTCCATTTCAGGGAGCCTTTTAAACATCTTCGTTCAGAGCGCTGGGGGCACGGGAATATCTCCATGACTATCGGCCAAACGACCCTTTACATCCCACTAGTAGAAGCTGGGATGCAGGTCACAAGTGCAACAGGTGGAGGTGCTCCCCTCTCCCCCCGACCCTCCTCCCTCATGGACTCCCCTTCCCCCGCCATGGGCATTTGCTTAAGGAACTAAATACGCCACAATACACAAGATAACTTTAGTTTTCTCTACTTAACGAGGTTCCTCATAAGCAAAGGTTACAATCGCAGTTTCTTAAAGGTTGCCCTCTGTCCTCATGTTCCAGTGATGCTCAACACAATCTCGAAGAACAATGTCTCATCTTTTGAGTCGGTGCCAATATTCATTTCAATAATTTCAGATCATAGCCACTAGTCCCATTTCTTGGAAAGCGGATGCTAATAATGGTTTTTGCTGTTGCTATTCACACCCATCTTTTGTTTTGTGACCTATCCCATCACCACCCCCCTTTTGCCTTGCAGCATCAACCCCTATCATAGACTTACCCTTTCGTTCTTTCCTTCCTTCCCTCCTCCCCACCCCCTTTCCCTGCCCCTGTACTTCCTTAAAACCTGTTACATTTCCAACTTCTTCCAGTTCTGATAAAAGGTCACAGACCTCCACAGATGGTGCCTGGTCTGCTGCATGTTTCTGGCATTTTCTGTTCGTATTTAATATCGTGTCATCTCAAACTCCAACAACAATTCTTACTGGCACAATGGAGACACAGCACTTAGTAAGGACACATAATTATGAGTAGGAGTCAGCCATACAGCCCCTTGAGCCTGCTCTGCCATGATCATGGCCGATCTGATCTTGGCCTTGACTCCACTTTCTTGCCTGTTTCCCCATAACCCTTGACTCTCCTATAGTTCATGAACCTGTCTAACTCGGCCTTGAATATATTCATTGATTCAGCTTCCACTGCTTCTGGGATAGAGAATTCAAAGATTATTTTTTTTCTTTATTCTTTAATGGGATGTGGGTGTCACTGACAAGGTCAGCTTTTGTTACCCATCCTTAATTGCCCTTGAACTAAATGGTTCGCTAGGCCATTTTGGAGGGGCAGTTAAGAGTCAACCCCATTGCTGCGGACTTGGAGTCACATTAGGCCAGACCAGGTAAGGACAGCAGATTTCCTTCCCTAAAGGACATTAATGGACCAGATGGGTTTTTACAACAATCGATGATAGTTTCAGTGAAAAAATTACCACTCTCGATTCTGTAAGCTTCGAATAACAAAGGACTTTATTTACGAGCATTTGCTGGGGGGACACAGCCTGATTCTTCACTGGCCCTCTATCCAGCTCTACTGGTCCCACCCCACCTTAAACCAGCTTATATTTCACCTCTTTTCCATTTTCCTTAGTTCTGTTGAAGATTCATACGGACTCGAAATGTTAACTGTGTTCCTCTCCGCAGATGCTGTCAGACCTGCTGAGTTTTTCCAGGTATTTTTATTTTTGTTCTGATTCTCCAGGGTGTCTCTCTGATACAAAGGCTGCGTAGCATATTTATATCTTTTAGTTATCACATTTCACTGTACTGCCTAGTACAACCTCCAATTACATACCTAACGAGCAGAATTATTCAGGCTGCAGATGTCCTCTGTTACTTCACTGGGAGGCTAGGAAATGTTTTGGATCTAATACCTCCCAGTCTGTGCTCTTATTGCCCTAACATTTGTTTACCCATCCTGTGAAGGTCATTAAGTTTTATGGCTTGTGATAGTTAGTTGGGTTCCTGCAGTACTGGCTATATACCCATCATGCCTATGTGTTGGTTATATTTCCCATCATGCTTAGAAAGAGCTCTTATAACTACATTTGTCTATTGTACAACTATTAATACATGTCCTAATATCAATCTTAGTATGAAGTGTTACCCCACTTCAATGCTCACCATTTCTGAGACTAGCATTATATTCCATATTTATTAATTGAATTTAAATTCCACCAGCTACTGTGGTGGGATTTAAACCCTTGAACCCAGGGCCTCTAGAGTCCAGTGATATTACCACTATACCAACCCCTCCCCTCATTAATGATCCTCTCAGAGAAGAAATTCATCCTCAGTTCCATCATAAATGGGCGATCCCTTAATCTGAAATGATACCCCCAGTTCTAGACTCCTCCCACTTGCTTCGGGAATTGAGAAATGAATAAACCCTCCCTCAAACCATCCCTTCCTCCAAATTTGGCCTCTCCTCCATCCACACCACCAGTGGTGATCATGTCTTCAACTGCTTGGGGCCTGAGCTCTACCCACACCAACAATAAGCAGGTCTATGAGGTGCAGGTCCACGTGGGGAGACTAGGGAAGGAGGACCCAGAATCTATTCACCTGGCAGAAAAGGAATTCCAAGCCAGGATAGATCAGAACTTGAATCGACTTGATAAACTGACCAGCAAAGACCCTCCAAACGACGGCAGAACACCAAACTCGAGTAGTTAAATTCTCTCCCTAAACCTCTCCATTTCTTGACCTCACTCTCAAGATCCTCCATGATAGACACCCTCTTGGACCCAGCTTTTGGCTGCCTCTCAAAGAGTATCTCGGTGTTTGTTTCAGTGTCTGTTTCCCCCACTGTGACGCGTCTTTGAGATGTCTTTTCCCGTTAAAAGGCACTATGCAAATATAAACTGTTGATGTAAAATGGAGTAGGTGAACTGAGCAACTGCATTTGTGAGGTTTGGTTTCAAGCAAATGAAAACTGAGAGAAGGCATCATTAGAAATTTTCAAAATCCAGAATCTACCTGCGAAATTGCCGGTTCACCGCTTTTAAGTCACAAACTAGCTAAAAAATAGCTTGTAAACATGTGCCCAATTCTTTAGGCAGCTTTACAACCGAGAAATAGGCCATTCAGCCCAACATGACCATGGCAGTGTTTCTGCTGAACACTAGCTTCCCCTCGCTTCATCTAACCTCATTGACATATTAGAAGGACGTAAGAAATAGGAGCAGGAGTAGTCCATTCGGCCCCTCAAGCCTGCTCTGCCATTCAATAAGATCACGGCTGATCTTCTACTCAATACTGCTTTCCCACCGCTTCCCCATATCCCTTAATTCCCTTAGTGCCCAAATATCTACCGATCTCTGTCCTGGACATACCCAATGCTCTGGCATCCACAACCCCATAGGATAGAGAATTCTAAAGATTCACAATCTTCTGGATGAAGAAGTTTCTCCTCATCTCAGTTCTAAATGGCTGACCCCTTATGGCTCCTAGTTCTGGACTCTTCAACTTCCCAGCATCCACACTCTCAAGCCTGCTAAGAATTTTATACATTACAATGTGATCACCTCTCATTCCACTAAATTCTAGGGAATCGAGGCCTATTCTACTCAATCTCTCCTCATAGGACAGGCCTCTCCTCCCAGGAACCAATCCAGTGAACCTTTGTTGCAAATATAACGTTTTTAGTTAAGGAGACTGAAACTAACATTGTTCTGCATGTGCAGTCTGACCAAAGCCCTATATAATTGCAGCAAGACTGTTAATGTGGCATATATGGATTTTCAAAAGGTATTTGATACAGTGCTACACAACAGACTTGTGAGCAAAATTCTAACTCATGGAATAAAAGGGAAATTAGGCATTTGGATAAGAAATTGACTGAGTGACAGGAAACAGAGACTAGCGATAAATTGTTGTTTTTCAGATTGGAGGAAGGTTTGTAGTGGAATTCCCCAGGGGTCAGTGTTGGGACCCTTGTTCTTCCTGATATATATTAACGACCTAGACTGTGGTGCTCAGGGCATGATTTCAAAATTTGCAGATGATACGAAGATTGGAAATGTTAGCAACTGTGATGAGGATAGTCGTGAACTTCAAAAAGACATAGAGATGGTGGTGGATTGGGCAGACAAGTGGCAGATGAAGTTCAATGCAAGGAATGTGTGGTGATTCATTTTAGCCAAAGGAATATGGAGAGACAGTATAAAATAAAGGAAGAAACTCTAAAGGATGTGCAGAAACAGAGGGACCTCAGTGTACATAAGTCATTGAAGATGGCAGGGCATGTTGAGAGTGCAGTTAATAAAGTATATAGTATCTTCAGCTTTATTAATAAGGACATTGAGTTCAAGAGTAAGGAGGTCATGTTGAATTTGTATAGGACACTTGTTAGGCCTCATCTGGAGTACTCGTCCAGTTCTGGGCACCATGGTTGAGATGTGAAGACATTGGAGAGAGTACAGAGGAGATTCACGAGAATGATTCTGGAAATAAAGAACTGTAGCTATGAGGATAGATTGGAGAGTTTGGGACTGTTTTCCTTCAAGAAAAGAAGGCTGAGAGGAGACTTGATAGAGGTATTGAAGACTCTGAGGGGTATGGACAGGGTATGTAGTGAGAAACTGTTCCCACTCAAGAGAACATCAAGAACTAGAGGGCACAGATTCAAAATAATTGGCAAAAGGAGTAATAGTGATATGAGGAAAAATGTTTTCATCCAGAGGGCGGTTGGAGTCTGGAACAAACTTCCTGAGAGGATGGTGGAGGCAGGTTCGATCGAGGTATTCAAGTGGGAATTGGATTGCTATCTGAAAATAGACAATGTGCAAGGTTACGGGGTTAAGGCAGGGGAATGGGACTAGGTAGAATGCTCTTTCAGAGAGCCAGTGCAGACTCGATGGGCCGAATGGCCTCCTTCTGCACTGTAAAGATTCTGTGATTCTGTGACTTCCTTAATCTTCTACTGCAACCTTTTTGTATTAAAGATTAACCCATAATTTACCTCTCTAATTGCTTGCTTTACCTATATGTTAACTTTGTGTGTGTGGTGTGCATGAACACCAAACATCCTCTGAACATCAACATTTGCCACGCAGTCTCTCATCTTTTAAAGAATATTCTGCTTTTCCAATCTTTCTACCTAAGTGGATAATTTCATGTTTCCCCACATTATGCCACCTTCTTGCCAGATCATATAACTGGCCAATATCCTTTCACTTCCTTTCTCCCTCAACTGCTTATCCAATTTCCCCTTAGCTGTACTATTTGTCTCAACTATTCTGTTTGGTCATGAGGTCCACATTCTAAACACTCTCTGGATAAAGAAGTTTCTCCTGAATGCCCTATTGGATTTCTTAGTGTCTAATCTTGTATATATGACCCCTGGTTCTGGTTCCCTGCAAGGTGGACAATCTTCTCTCTGTCTATCCTATCAAACCTTTCATCACGGATAACCTCTCAGTTCTAGCATCAGTCTAGTAAACCCTTTTTTGTGCCTTCTCCAGTGTCTCTATATCCTTTCTTTAAATATGGAGACCAAAGCTGTTCATAGTATTTCAAGTGTGGTCTAACCAAAATTCCATAAACGTTTAACGTAACTTCCCTGCTTTTCAACTCTATCCCAATAGAAATGAACTCCGGAGATTTGTTTACTTCTTTATTTGCCTCTGTTGCTGTTTTAAGTGATCTGTACCCTCCCCTGTCCCTTAACTCACTTACCTTATTTTCCAAAGCGTATGTGACCTCTTTATTCTTCTGACCAAAATGCACCACCTCACACTTATCTCGATTGAAATCCACATGCTGATTCTGCAAGTGCATTACTGTCTTCCTATATTTTGTGGCAACCCTTCTCTGTATCAACTATAGGCTGCCAATTTGGTGTTGTCCACAAATTTTGAATTTGTTCTTCCCATTCCCGAGTCAAAATTGTTTACGGAAATTGTGAACAACCACGGTGATCCCAGTATTGATCCTTGTGGAATATCACTTTCACCGGTCTGAATACCCACCTAGTGCTCTGTCCTTTGGTTTGTATAAGCTTATGATCCATTCTTGTCCCCTAGCTGACTCCACGTGTCCTGACCTTAGTCATGATGTGGCTCCTTGTCTATCAAAGGCCTTGCATTGAGCCATTAGGAACAAGCTGAGGAACATCGTCAAAACTGTGAGGCGTTTGAGCTAAATCTGACCTGATGAGCGACTGTACCTAAGAGCTGTTGTTAACTTTGATTGTCATCTGACAGAGTGCACATGGCAGAGGCGCTTAGAGGACAGATTCTTCAATCAATGGAAAATTGCCATCTAAGCAACAAACTCAATGGACTAAATGACCCTATTTTTGTTCCCATCAAATTCCTGTGGGAGGCATCTGTAACTTCTCGAGCTTTTCTCAGGACACGTTTTGTCTTTGAATAAGTAAAGCCTAAAAATTATAAGATGTAACTAATTTTTCTTTTGGTTATTTGGGTGCCTGACACTCAGCTAATTAATAATAAGCATGCAGCATTTTAGTTTTAAACAATCGCTTGGTATTACAGAACGTGAAGATTGGTGAAAAGAGAGACATGTTGCTGAAGCTTTTCGTCTTGCACTCATCAGGACAAATGCAAGAGTGTCAAAGTTCAAACCATAATGACAATTTATACTACAGGAGACAAGGGTGCTGATTGGTTGGCAAGTCAACTCTGATTTTTTAAACTTCATTCATGGGAAGGGGACATCACCAGAATTTATTGCCCATCCCTAATCGCCCTTGAGAGCTGAGCAACTTGCTAGGCCATTCCAGAGGGCATTTAAGAGTCAACCGCATTGCTGTGGGTCTGGAGTTACATGTTGCCAGACCAGGTAAGGACGGCAGATTTCCTTCCCTAAAGGGCATTAATGAACGAGATGGGTTTTTACAACAAACATTATTAGACTTTTAATACCAGGTTTTTCTTTTATTGAATTCAAACTTCACCATCTGCTGTGGTAGGATTTGAACCTAGGTCCCACAGAGCATTACCCTGGGTCCCTGGATTAATAGCCTAGCGACAATACCACCACCTCCCTTGATTGGCTGAGGCGTTGCCATGGAGAAGGCAACGGGAGCCATAGGCGCCCCCATGCTCATGGGAAATTCAAAAAAGGTGCAAGGCTTGAACATATTCCTTTTGTTGGCAGAGAATGGGTCCCTGCATCTACAAGCTTAAATAAGGCACATTACTAGCTCGACAGATTATCTTACCAAAGTGTCACGAAAGTACAATAATTCTCATATTATTGCGATTTATATAAAAGTAGGTTAATGATGGTGTTTGGATTGTGTGTGTGTGTGTGTGTGTGTGTGATTTAATTGAATTGGAGACAGTTGGTTTGGAGGCTTTGACTCTTCGAAAGCAGCTAGGTTTGAAATGCTAAATACGTAAACAGGGCTGAAGTTTTAGAATGTCAGGTGAGGAGAATTTACATTTTTGGATAAATCAGGGTAGTTTGAATTTCAAAGAGACGGTAAGATGTTACACCTAGCCAGAGAAGCTAGGCCAGGCAGTGTGTTTATTTTTCCCAAAGGTTACTGATAATATTAGCACCACGATAAGATTTATATCATGAGAAAGGTAAAGTTCCAAAGACACACGGGGACAATGGGATTTATATTAAAAGGGAGGAATATGTATAAAGGGGAGTGAGGCTATGTGTCAGAGAAGGCATTGTCAGATCTACCAGAAGTGTGAAAAGCCTCCATTATTTGTGCATTAAGCTGCTGTCTACAGAAACAAAAGCTGGGAAAAGCCACTTTGAATTCTACTGTCCAGGGTATTGTGGTGTTTTGCCTGAATCTGTTTAAAATCTATTTTTTTTTACTGTTGCCTTAACAGGGGTGGAAGCCAGATTAATTAGGGGTTTTAGGAGTTACTATAGTAGTAATTTGTAGACCTATGTATGTGCTTGAAATCTTTTCTTTTGTTAATAAATGTTTAATTTAGTCTTCTAAAAAAATCTCTGAAGTCCTAGTGGACTTGTTACTACTGAATTCAGGGCACACATCTTGAACTAAAATACAAATTGCAAAACCATTGTGACTGCGCGATCAGCTTTCCCTAGTGGATTTGATCCACCTGGCACACATCATCTGCCACATCATAACACAAAGTTTATCATCTCGAACCTTTGTCAGTTCTGACGAAAGGCCATCAACTTGAAACGTTAACTCTGTTTCCCCCTCCTCTAAAGACTTTCAGATTTGCTGAGCATTTCCAGCACTTTCTGTATTT
Source organism: Cetorhinus maximus (assembly GCF_964194155.1). Taxonomy (NCBI): domain Eukaryota; kingdom Metazoa; phylum Chordata; class Chondrichthyes; order Lamniformes; family Cetorhinidae; genus Cetorhinus; species Cetorhinus maximus. The sequence continues at coordinate 200,886,422 of NC_135881.1, forward strand.
ATCCCCATAAGACAAATGAAGAAATTGTAAGATCAATAAGAACTCTTAAAAAGTGACATCCAGAAAAGAAAATGTCAGCATTTCTACCATTTAATCAGACCTGAAAAGCTACAGAGATTTCTTCTAGAGGGCAAAGTGGAGGGCAGCAGAAAGAGGGGTCAACCTAGGCATAGTTAGACGATGGGTGTCACAGAGCAGTTGTGGATGAGCTGCAGTGGGTGTGTGAGGATGGGGCAAGACAGAGGAGCTTGGCATACCATGACAGCAGATCGCCTGGTAGGAGTAACCACAGGCAAGTAGACAGACAGATCCCTATTTGGTCATTCCCAGCAAACTTTGACACAGATTGGCAAGAAACCAAAGCTGAGCGACGCCATGCATGTGTACAGCCCTCTTTGGAATTTAAGCAGTTAAAACTAGGATCCCTACCAACATAAAGCACTTCAGCTAACTTGACCCTATCTGAAGACAGTATAGCAATCCCAGAGACAGATCAACCAATTCAGGTTCCATTGATGAGCTAGGCTTGCTGACCAATCATCAATAATGCTTCGGAATATATACAAAGTATTATCAGTAACGATTGCAGAAAACCTCTCTGTAGGGCAACAAGAACTTTCACTTATATACAGCAGCTTTAACATACTAGGATGTCCCCAAGCACTTCTCTGGAGCGATAATCTCACAAATTTTGACACCCAGCCACATAAGGAGGTATCAGGGCAAGTGAACAAAAGCTTAGTTAAAAGCAAAAAAACTGCGGATGCTGGAAATCCAAAACAAAAACAAAAATACCTGGAAAAACTCAGCAGGTCTGGCAGCATCTGCGGAGAGGAGCACAGTTAATGTTTCGAGTCCGAATGACCCTTCAACAGAACTGTCAGAACATCAATTCTGTTGAAGGGTCATTCGGACTCGAAACGTTAACTGTGTTCCTCTCCACAGATGCTGCCAGACCTGCTGAGTTTTTCCAGGTATTTTTGTTTTTGTAAAAGCTTAGTTAAAGAGTTTTCAGGAGCATTTTAAAGGAGGAGGAGAGGTAGAGAGGCAGAGAGGTTTATGGAGGGAATTCCAGGACTTACGCTCAGGTAGCTGAAGGCACAGCCACCAATGATGGAGTGATTAAAGTACGTTTATTAGTCATAGGAGAAGCAGGCCATTCAGCCCATTGTGCCTGCGGCAGCTCTTTGGTAGAGCTATCCAACTAGACCCACTCCCCTGCTCTTTCCCCAGGGCTCTGCAAAGTTTCTGCTTTCAAATAATTACCCAATTCCCTTTTGAAAGTTACTGTTGACTCTGTTCCCACCACCCTTTCTGATAGTGCATTTCAATTCACAACAACTCACTGAATAAAAAATGTGTTTCCTCATGTTACTCTGATATTTTTTTAACCAATCACCTTAAATCTGCATCCTCTGATTAACCCTTCTGCCAATGGGAACAGCTTCTCCTCATTTATTGTATCAGAACCCGTCACGATTTTCAAACCTCGATCAAATCTCCTCTTATCCCTCTCTCCTCTGAGGAGACTCTCCACATAACTGGAGTGTCTCCTCCCTGGTGCCATTCCATTAAACCTCTTCTGCATCCTCTCCCTAAGGCTTTGATATCCTTCGTACAGTGTGATGCCCAGGACCGAACAGAATATTCCAGTTGAGGCCTAACCAATGACTTGTAAAGGTTGAGCGTCGGGAGAATTGTAAACTGTTTTTATGCCGCCAGGTTTCCGATCTTCTGGCTCCGGCTCGATCCTCCGCTCCTGCCTGCCATGAAACCCGCCATGGGCAGGCTGGGAAAAATTCCTCCCCCACCTCCTCCCTTAGTGTGAGGATTACTGATTTGAATCTACGACCTGGAGACAGTTTAGGGTGAATCAGATTCGGTAAGTGTGCGCCTACCAAAATGGAAAGGTACAGTGTCAAATCAGGTTGACATACACATCACGCCCCCTCCTATGAATAGTTGGTTGGTAGTACAGAACTTGAACATTGCTGAAAAAAAGAGACGTGCTGTCGAAGTTTTTCCTCTTGCACTCATCAGGCTAGCTCGCAAGAACTTTCCAACAGTGACAAAACAGTAACATTCTCCACCAATCAGAGTCCACTTGCCAACCAATTAGCACTCTCTTCTCAGGCAGTATAAATTGTTGTTCCCACCTACGGTTGGTAATTTCTTGTGAGCTATCCTGATGATTGCAAGATGGGAAGCTTTGACCATGTCTCTTTTTTTCAAGCAATACCCCCCCTATGAACTTTAACTCATCCAAAAATTGGCTTCCCCCTAAATTATCCTACATCAATTTGATGGAATTGTAGAACCTTACATCACAGAGGGAGGCCATTTGGTCCATTGTGTCTGTGCCAGCTTTTTGGAAGAGCAGTCCAATTTGGTATAGGCATCCTACCGTGCTCAGTGAAACAGCTAATTTTAAGTGTGCAAAGTGTTGATTAATCAAATTAATAGTTTTTCCTGCAACACAACCAATGATAATTATTGCCTTTGTTGTTGTCTCCCTCAGGGAATCAGTGAATATATATTGCCGTTCCTTCATTGTCGCTGGGTCAAAATCCTGGAACTCTCTCCCCATCGCTGTGGGTGTACCTACACCGCAGGGACTGAAGCGGTTCAAGAAGGTGGCTCACCATGACCTTCTCAAGGGTAATTAGGGATGGGCAATAAATGCTGGCCTAGCCAGCGATGCCCACATCCCGTAAATTAATTTTAAAAATGTCTCCTCTCCAGTGTGCACCCTTCATATATTGTAACTGATGCAAAGCAAATCTTAGAAGAAATGATACAAACAGAAAATGCTGGAAATACTCAGCAGGTCAGGCAGCCTCTGCGGAGAGAGGAAGAGAGTTAATATTTCAGGTCGGTCACCTTTCATCAGCAGTTCTGACGGTGGGTCACAAACTTGAAATGTTAACTCTGGTTCTCTCTAAAGCAAAAGAATAATGCGTAGCGTAGAATGTTACAGCCCCCATCAGTGGGTTTGAAGACTGCTGGGGGGGGGGCCAAAAAAATGTAGTGCATGGCCTGTCCACCACCTACCCCAGCCTGTCTCCTGTTTTATGGGGTGGGAGTGATGGAGACATCGGTGGCCACTTAAGTGCGTCACTCCGCCCCTGCTTTTACCCACTGCAAAGGGAGGCCTGTGCCAGGTTGCTAGCCCTGCAGCTTTTACTGGGTGAGCTGGTGTGGGACAAAGAGAGAGGGGGGGACCTCCTTTAAAGGTCCTCTGTGCCCATCAGAGGGGCTACCCCCCCACAAGATCATACCCACCCTTTAACCCAGCCCTCCCCCACCCCCTCCCCAGCCTCTCAACCCAGCCCCCAACCCCCTCACCCCACTCCTTGCTGGAGTCTGCCAACCTCACCAATAGCCCAGACTGACCTTCAGTCTAGTCTCCATTAACTCCGCTTCTTTGTGGACTGCCTGCAGTCCCAGAAGTGGCCACCACTCAAACCTGGCGCTGCTGGGACTATGGAGCTGCTGGCCAATCGGGTGGTCAGCTCTCTAAGATGGGACTTCCTCCCCAGATGGGGGCGCAATCCTCACCCTTAGCCGATGAATGCCTCGCCAAACATGAAATGGCTGCGGGGCAGTCAGCATCGGTGGGGATGTGCTCCCCACCAACTCTTCACGCATGGGGGTGGGAAACCCTGCCAATCGAAAATTCCCATTTTAGTCATCGCGATCTGCCCTAGGGGAGGTCTTCTGCTCATTTCTCCACCCCTCACATTCCTGCACTTTCCCCTTTCAGTTGTTCATAAGAGCCTCCCATTTTCAAATTAAATGAAAAACATGACTGGGGAAAAGGCTACATAAGGTGGTTTCCCCACTGCCTTCCTCACGTGTCCTTAAAATAAACACAAGTCCTCTTCCTGAAGGATCTTCTGCCTGTAAGCAGCTGGTGTCCGCCGAGGTTTTAGCCCTTCCACCATCACCACAGAAAACCTGTTGGCTCCACTGTTGGCCATGGCTCATAACCCTGAGCACAGAACCCCACACCTGGGTATGCAGTGCATAGTATAATGGTCCATTACTTGTCAACAGCTTATCCTCTGGCTTGGGAGATTTGCTAGTGTAAGAAAAGTGGTTTTCAAACAATGGAGCTTCCCACCCAGAGTAACTGGAAAGTCCAAGTGACTCAGAGTTCCCGAACTTCTCCGTTCACTCTAATGCTGACTCAGTGGCAAGTCACCACCTTTGGCCCAAGGTCAAGATGCATAAGGAGCACAGGCAACAGATGGACCTGAGTCACAGGACAGATCATGTGGATTTATCTCATCTGTTTGAGTTCTGAGTGACGTTTGTGTTCTGATGCTCCACCCATTCTAGGTATTCTGGAAATCCTGAGTGCTGACAAGATGAGTTTCTTCATCGGAGACCTATTTCTGTTCAAGCTTGTAAGTACTAAATGCCCTCTAAATTTTAGATTGCCAGTAAACCTTTCACCCCCCTTTGCTTATCAAGAATCTATCAACCTTAGCCTTAAAAATATTCAAAGGCTCTGCTTCCAGCGCCTTTAGAGGGACATCCAAAGACTCACTTTTTCCTCGGAGAAAACATTTCTCCTCATCTCTGCCTTAAATGGGTGACCTCTTATTTTTAAACAGCGACCCCTAGTTCTAGATTCGCCCACAAGAGGAAACATCCTCCCCACATCCAGCCTGCCAAGACTGCTCAGGGTCTTAAAGGTTTCAATCAAGTTGCCTCTTGCACATCTAAACTCCAACCTAAAACAAAAACAGAATTACCTGGAAAAACTCAGCAGGTCTGGCAGCATCGGCAGAGAAGAAAAGAGTTGACGTTTCGAGTCCTCATGACCCTTCAACAGAACACAGTCAACGTCAACTCTTTTCTTCTCCGCCAATGCTGCCAGACCTGCTGAGTTTTTCCAGGTAATTCTATTTTTGTTTTGGACTTCCAGCACCCACAGTAGTTTTTTGTTTTTAAACTCCAACCTAGCCTGTTCAGCCTTTTCTCACAAGACAACCCACCAGTTCCTGGTATTAGTCTAGTAAACCATCTCTGAACTGCTTCTAATGCATTGGACAATAGTCCAACCAAGTAGCTTAATGGGTTGCAAAACACATTGGAGGTGTGTTGAGGCCATGGAAAGTGTTGTCACGATACAATTTGAGTCACGAGCCCCACGCTTTTTCAGCCTTTCCTCATGGTGCATGGGATGTGAAGGCCAAGGGGACAAGGCGAAGTTAATGGAGTCTGGTCCTTGAGAGGAACAAAAGCGATTAAGAAATGAATGCATGGTGAATAAAAAAAAATCTTTATTAAAATGTTTCAAACAACAACTGCAATTTTGTGGTTTCAAATATTTGCGTTTTCAGATTTGTAGTTACAAAAACTTGACGGTAGTGAGCCGCACCTGACCATTCGCTGACTCACAAATTCAAGCATATTTACACATCCAGCCTCAAAACAAGTGCTTTGTACCATAAATAAATTACATATTGCCCCAAGTTCACTTACATCCACATCCCGTCCACTTATTTTACATAATCTATTTACACGCGTTTGATTAAAGTGGGGATTTGGCTGTAGCGAATTATGCCTGGGGAGCAGCAGGCAGCACAACATCCAACAGTGCAAGCTATCACTCGAAGATCCAGGGCTGTGAGATGTCACCTGTATCTGGAGAGCAGAGTGAAAGCCGAACACCCCAAAACCAAAATTTACACCATCTGTTTGGAGCGCATCAGTGCTTACATGGCACTCATTTGAAATTTCTCTCCGTGCTAATTCTACCAGAGACATTACCTGGTTTCATTAGTGTTGCAGACCAAGGTGTTTCAATTGGGTTAAGTGCTCCTGCCCTGGTAACTCTCTGTACTGAGCTCAGGGCCAAAAGTGTCTGCCTGGCTTTGGTTTTCCATTCGGGATGTTGTGGCTAGGAGTCTTGTAACATAGTGAAATTCTTATGCAGACATTCTGTGCCAAGGACTGTACAGCCTTGCTTAAGTGCCCACAAGTGCTTGGTGGGCTGCCATTAACAACCACCCAACCTAGTACTTGGGGAACAGAGTGAGGTACTAGGCGCCCAATGTACAAAATACAGAAATCAATAACACAATAGGAACTTTCCATTTTTCTATTAGCAGTGCCAACAAGTACAGGGTATACATAATAACCTAAAACACACAACAGCAAATTCAAGTACATTCAACTAACGAATTACACACTCCACAAAACACGAGTCACTTTGAAAGAAGTCTATTTAATTTTGTACCAGCTTTCAAACAAGTATAGGCAATTTTTGGAACCAAAAGAATAATTTTGTTTTAAAATGAAAAGAATTTAAAAAGTTATTTTTATTCTAACCTGCCTCCTGTACAACGTGCTAACCGTGGAAAACTATTCCGCTTTTAAGAGACAGGAGCCCATTGTAACAAGCCAGTTGCCAACAAAGCCCCATGTGAACTGGAAGCAGCTGCGAACTGGTAATAAGCTGTAGACCACAAAGGATCTTTGGCATCTCCCTGTTAGTGAGAGACAATTGATTATCGATAGCTTGAGAGGCTCCACTCCGCAAGCAAGGAGCATGGTGAGGAGGGAGGCCTTCAAGAACTACATGCAATGAAAGCATGAACGCAGTGCCTAGTTCAGTGGCTCATCTGCCACTGCATCATCACTTTAAGGAACGTGGTGTTAGGGCCGGATTTTCCATCTCGGATCATAAGGAGAATGGAACACGAGGGGATAAAAATGCCAATCTCTGAACACAGTGCTACTTTCAATTGACCTGACTCGCAATGGTTGTGACCCAGGATACCATGGAGGGGAGGTCTAAAAGGAGATGGACTTTACAGGTTTAAAATGGTTCTCTCTTTATTTCCAAACTAAAGAAAGATAATCATCAGTCTTGAATGTGGAAGAATAGACCATGGAAACTCTGAAGGGGTGAGGTTCTGGCCGATTGTCAATGCTTGTGGAACTAGACCCCAACTCAGTAAGAAGCAAAGTTGTGGAGGGCAAAATATTATGTTAAAACAAAAAATGACCCAAAACTTTGCTATGTTCAGAGGGTTCAAACCAGGGAAGCACTGCCCATCAAAAATGGAATCAATTTGTTTGTACAGAGTAGATGTTATGCACATACAAACACACACACACAGTTGTAAAAATCAGAAAGATTTGCTATGAACTGGAACCTTTCTCACTATTCCCAAGAAAAGTGACCATCTCCCCGTTGCTCTTCTCCACATCTCGCTTCTGGACCGAAAATGTGTACAGGTCATTGGACACCATAGGCACGGCCTCTGGACTGGCATCCTTGGACATGGCGCTGCGGGGAGGGGGGAGGTTAGGTGGGGCGATGGGACCATTGAAGGATCGATACACGTCCACCTCCGGGATGGACAACATTCCCGGCTTATTGAAGTAATCGGCATAGATACGGTCCTCGTCGATCACAGCGTAGATGTGCGAGTCATTGTCCTGCCTCCCCTTCGCAAACTTCCGCCTCCGAGCCAACATTCGGCTATTCACACCAGGATTGTAAATGCTGAGGTTAGGCTGATGCGGTTGCCTTTTCCTGTGTGGGGTTCAGAGTAAAAGGGCTTAATATTTGAGAAGCCTCCGATCACCTCAGCACGAACGTTAAGAATTGAAAAACACAGGGCGCGACCAATTGGAACTGCACAGAGATACAAATCTATCTCTTGCAGTTGAATGCCCTACCAATATTGGAGGTGACATTTTGAGAAGTGTAGTTACCGGTTTGACTCGGGAGGAATTTGAACACAAAAAAAGAAGGGGGGTAGGGTGGGAGGTGGAACTGTTCAAATTCTGGATACTGACTTTAACTTGTCTACTTCTGGGTTTCACTGAAACAAGGGCATGTCCGCCAATCCACCCAAAGGAAATGGGTTGGCAATTTAAATACATTAATTTGATCTGATTTAACCTGCTTTCCAGTTTTTACTGGTTCGCAGGAAACCTGGCAGCTGAAGGGAGGCGAGGACAGCTTCAGGGAAGGTAGGTGCCTTTTACAGCACTGCTTGTGGACCAGGAGGAGCAGTAGTAGTGCTTCCTCCCAGCACCCAAACACTCAGAACAATCAGCCACCCAACACGGCCAGCCCCCACCAAACCAATTCAAAAACCCCCTACGGCCGTGGATCACACCCTGAAGGGTCAGATGCACCCTCCTTAGCTATCCCCCACCCCTGGGTCAGAGATCAGTCCTGCAGCCTGCTCCAGAGGGCCTCTTGCTCAACTGGACTCCAAGCCCGTTGACTATTGAACCGGGAAACCTGTCAGGGATTGTGGGGAAACCGGGACTTTCCCATCTGAAATTCTATCCCCTCCCCACCCCCCGACCCCACCCGCCACATACCAACAAAACCCCAGGCAGTCTGCAGACCTAGATTTTTAGCCACTCTCTCAGATCAAGAGTTTCATGAACGCTGCTTTAGTGTCAACTGAATTTAGTATTTAATTCTGGAAAAGAAAGCACAAAAATCTGAAACATAAAGTTAGCTAGACACCAGAAAGGGTAAACAAAACAAGGTAAGAAAATGTTCCTTGAATCTTTGTGAAATATAATCTTACCAGGGAGACAAAGACGATTAACGAAATATTTTCTGCATCTCACGGTGACTTTGGAAAAACCCCCAAATGCATCAAATATTTCTCGGAACTGCACTAGTAATTTGAATACACAGTATTTCTGTCATTTCCCCCATGCTCTCCCTGCTATGAGTAGCCTCGGGCAGAAAACAATACGAAAATAAAACGTGGGCAGAACACAACAGAAAGCTGCCACAGGCTCAGACACATTGGAAAAGCTATTGTGGTGATAAATCGATGCTCGTCATCAGTTACAGAGCATGAGAGCCCGAAACAGGGTAAAGGATTAAAGCAACTGCAGTTGGAGGAGTCGGCAGAGAGATTAACGCATCAGTCGTGTCGAACTGAGGGGCCAAAAACGGGGGAGTCACCCGACGTTGTTTATGGCAACACTTGATCTTGTTACGCGCTGGGTGGACCAGTTCAACAGGATGAGTCTTCATGCATTAATTGAGGGCAATTACATTGGAAGAATAGGAGAACAAGGTAAATTGATAGCAACAGATGCCAACTTGAGTGGATTATCCCAACAATCAAGCAGATGGTAGAATTAAATCAACAGTTAAGCTGTGGTGACACATTAAGCACGGAAAAAACCCACAGTGACTAGATATAACATGATTATTAATATTATTCTAGTCAATCTGCTGCTGAATCACAGGCACTAAGGGCTGGATCTTGCTTGCGGACAGACCGAAGGTGTTCTGCAAAGCGATCACCCAGTGTGCGTTTGGTCTCACACCTTCCTCTCCCTCCCAGAACCATGATAGGGTCCCCCTTGTCCTCACTTATCACCCCACCAGCCTCCGCATTCAAAGGATCATCCTCCGCCATTTCTGCCAACTCCAGCATGATGCCACCACCAAACACATCTTCCCTTCACCCCCCCGGCGGCATTCCGCAGGGATCGTTCCCGCCGGGACACCCTGGTCCAGTCCTCCATCACCCCCTAACACCTCAACCCCCTCCCACGGCACCTTCCCATGCAACCGCAGAAGGTGCAACACCTGCCCCTTTACTTCCCCTCTCCTCACCGTCCAAGGGCCCAAACACTCCTTTCAAGTGAAGCAGCATTTCACTTGCACTTCCCTCAATTTAGTCTACTGCATTCGTTGCTCCCAATGCGGTTTCCTCTACATTGGAGAGACCAAACGCAGACTGGGTAACCGCTTTGCAGAACACCTTCGGTCTGTCCGCAAGCATGACCCAGAACTCCCTGTCGCTTGCCATTTCAACACTCCACCCTGCTCTCATGCCCACATGTCTGTCCTTGGCCTGCTGCATTGTTCCAGTGAAGCTCAACGCAAACTGGAGGAACAGCACCTCATCTTCCGACAAGGCACTTTACAGCCTTCCGGACTGAATATTGAGTTCAACAATTTTAGATCATGAACTCTCCTCCATCCCCACCCCCTTTCCGATCCCCCTTTTTTTTCCCCAATAATTTATATAGATTTTTCTTTTCCCACCTATTTCCATTATTTTTAAATGTATTTCCATCCATTGTTTTATCTCTACCTTTTAGCCTTTTTCGATTCCTTCACCCCACCCCACCCCCACTAGGGCTATCTGTACCTTGCTCGTCCTGCTTTCTACCCTTAATTAGCACATTCCTTAGATAATATCACCACCTTCAACATCTCTTTGTCCTTTTGTCTGTGACATCTTTTGGTTATCTCCACCTATCACTGGCCCTCTATCCAGCTCTACTTGTCTCCTCCCCCCCAACCTTAAACCAGCTTATATTTCACCTCTCTTGTATTTTTACTTGGTTCTGTTGAAGAGTCATACGGACTCGAAACGTTAACTGTGTTCCTCTCCGCAGATGCTGCCAGACCTGCTGAATTTTTCCAGGTATCTTTATTTTTGTTTTGGATTTCCAGCATCCGCAGTTTTTTGCTTTTACCTTTTTGTAATCTTTTTAAATGTACATGTTCCAATTGTCACCAGAGCTCATCCCCATAATGCAGAAGGTGGACAGGCACCGAAATCAGCAGCACACTCACCTTATGTAACTAAATAAGTAAGGGTCAATTGAGCTTGTCAACAAGCCAATTGACCCTAATAATGCGCTTCCCACGCCATAATATGGTTGGCGTGGGCAGGCGGGCAGGAGTGGGTAGCCCGTTTTTTAAAAATGTTTTTAAAAGGGTAGGAACGGAGGGAGGGGTACTATCTTCAGGGGGTGCCCTTTGCACATCGGAGGCAGATAGTTAATGCCCCATTCCTTGCTACCTGCCTGCCCTCCAAAACCCATCACCTCTCCCTGCCACCCCTCCCTCCCTAAGCTGGCCAAACCCTCAACTGCCAAATACCCCGGGCTTACCTCACTCCGGGGATCCATTGGGCTTTCTTCTGGGGGGCTGGTTGCAGTTCCGGCAGTGCCCACTGCACAGCTCTTGGCGCTGCTGGAGCTGCCGGCCCATCCGAATGGCTGGCAACTCCTGAGGGCGGGACTTGCTCCCCAGTGAGGGGCAGAAGTACCACTGTTAGTCCGCCCACAGCATCTTATGGCTGTGGGGTAGGCTCACATGGAGCAAGGTGCCTTCCAGCCAACTTTGCTTCCGGGGAGGTGCTGGGGGGGGGTGAGGTGAAGGGTGGCAGCTGTCTGCCACCCCCATCACCCCCCAACCAATAAAATACAATCCTACGTTAGATAAGGTTGTTATAAGGACAGGACATATTTGCACTACAGAATATTAAAGGTGCAGTAATAAGTAGTCCATTGTAATCTTTTTAAATGTACATGTTCCAATTGTGAGGTCAGTTAGGGAGACATTTCCTTTCAGCAGAGAACTCAACAGAGATCAGAAGGAAACTAAGGCTTTTCATTAAAAAGCAGGAAATGTTTTATGTATGAAAACAGTTTACTGTACCACCAGCAGATCTCCCATGGCATTGCTCATAAGACCAGACGATACAACGATTGAAAAGGGTTGAAGTTTTACACATTTCGTTATGATGTTAAAGGCACAAAATCTAATTATGAAGCAAAGACAAAGCCAGACTATTCACAGTTAGCGTTCGTTCAAGGAGGTTTGCAAATTGTACGCTGTTCATCAGCTTCGTGTTCGGGTTTGGAGCACCCAATGTTAAGTAAGTTTTATTTTAAAAAAAATTGTTCTTATAGAATCATAGCATGGTCAAGGGTCCATTGAGTCCGCATCGGCTCTCTGGAAGAGGAACTTAGCTAGTCCTACTCTGCCACCCTTTCTCTGTAGCCATGCAAATTTTCTCCCTCCAGGTGCTTATCCAACTCCCTTTTTAAGTCCACCATTTCAGACAGTGCATTCCAGATTATAACCACTCACTCAGTAAAAACGTTTTCCCTCATGTCACTTTTGACTCTTTTGCCAATCATTCATGATCTCTGCTTCTTGACCTTTCTGCCATTGGGATCTCTTTCTCCCTATCTGCTCAGTCCAGACTCTTCATGGTTTGATGCAACTCTAATAAGTGTCTCAGCCTTCTCTTCGAGAACAACCTCAGCTTCTCCAATCTATCTATCTATCCACATAACTGAAGTCCCTCACCCCTGGGGCCACTCTCATGAACCTTTTCTGCACTCAGTCTAAAGCCTTCGGAAAGTTTTGTTTATGTATTTAAAAAGTGTGACATCTTGATTTCGTTGACAGCAAGTTAACATATTATTGATGGATCTCCTGTGTTGCAGCTCACAGTGGTGTGGGTTTTATGCTGTTTGATAAGGGCATTGTCCCATTGTAAAGCACAATGTATTATTCTGATGCTGAGTTGAAACTATGTCCAAGACAGCAAAGTATAAATGCGGTTAAATGCTGGTTGGAGTCATACCCAGCACAAAGGATGATGGTTGTGTTTGTAGGAGGTCAATCATCTCAGTTCTAGGACATCACTGCAGGTGTTCCTCAGGGTAGTGTCCTAGGCCCAACCATCTTCAGCTGCTCCATCAATGACCTTCCTTCCATCATAAGGTCAGAGGTGGGGATGTTCGCTGATGATTGCACAATGTTCAGCACCATTCACGACTCCTCAGACACTGAAGCAGCCCATGTCCAAATGCAGCAAGACCTGGACAATATCCAGGCTTGGGCTGACAAGTGGCAATTAACATTCACACCACACAAGTGCCAGGCAATGACCATCTCCAGCAAGAGAGAATCTAACCATCGCCCCTTGACATTCAATGACATTACCATTGCTGAATCTCCCACTATCAACATCCTGGAGGTTACCATTGACCAGAAACTGAACTGGAATAATCATATAAATACTGTGGCTACAGGAGCAGGTCAGAGGCTAGGAATCATGCAGCGAGTAATTCACCTCCTTACTCCCCAAATCCTGTCCACCATCTACAAGGCACAAGTCAGGAGTGTGATGGAATACTCTCCACTTGCCTGGATGAGTGCAACTCCAACAACACTCAAGAAGCTTGACACCATCCAGAACAAAGCAGCCCGCTTGATTGGCGCCACATCCACAAACATTCACACCCCCCACCACCCACGCAAGGTGGCAGTAGTGTGTACCATCTACAAGATGCACTACAGCAACTCACTAAGCCTCCTTTGACAGCACCTTTCAAAACCATGACTGCCATCATCTAGAAGGATAAGGGCAGCAGATAGATGGGAACACCACCATGTGGAAGTCTCCCTCCAAGCCACTGGCCATCCTGACTTGGAAATATATCGCTGCTCCTTCACTGCCGTTAGGTCAAAATCCTGGAACTCCCTCCCTAACCGTGGGTATAGCTACACCACATGGACTGCAGTGGTTCAAGGAGGCAGCTCACCACCACCTTCTCAAGGGCAATTAGGGATGGGCAATAAACGCTGGCCTAACCAGCGACACCCACATCCCGTGAATGAATAAAAAAACACTAGACGAGGGTCAGCTATAATTGTTCTCTGAAATAGTGGCATCTTTTCTTTATATGTAGAGAGGCTGGTTCCCATGGCTGGAGTGTCCAGAACTATGCTTCAGAGTCTCCGGACAACGGGGTCGGCCATTTAGGACTGGGATTAGGAGAAATGACTTTACTCAGACGGCTGTGAATTTTTGGAATTCTCTACCCTGCAGGGTATGGATGCTCAATCACTGAGCATATTCAAGGCAGAGGGTCATTAGATTTTTGTGCATTATGGAGTAAAGAGATTTGGGAGCAGGCGGGAAATGGAGTTGAGGTGGAAGATCAGCCATGAATGGCAGAGCAGGCTCGAGGGGCCGAATGATCTACTCCGGATCCTAATTCTTATATAAAGATTTAACTGGTTAAAAAGTCAGTTGAGTTGGTGTCAATTAAGGTACTTTCAATTCTTAGAAGTCTTAAAAGCAATATAATGAAGAGGAAGTGCAAACTTAATGTGCACATCAAGTATTAGTTTTCCTGACAAGCTGTGTAACAGCTGGAGAGAAAGTACTAGGCGAGTTTTGAAAGGAGGCAGTTGAAATCGTGATGTTTTGATTATTGGGAGATTTGAGTGTCCAGCTGGACCCTCTGTCAACGATGTCCCCCAGCTGGTTAGAACTCCTGGCAAACCTTCTGTGGTTGCTGTTGGAAGAAAGCCAAAATACAGAGTCTTCACCATCCACCATATTCAATCCCAATAAATCTGTCTGGGAAACGTTCCAGCTCAGATGGACTGGACCTGTTGTTTTTTTTCTGGAACTTCTTGTGATCCGGAATGAACCGCTTGAAAGGGGCGGTGGAAGCAGTAACTTTCCAAAGGGAACTGGATAAGTTCTTGAAGGCAAAAAAAAAGAAGAAACATTTACAGGGCTATGGGGAAGGAGCAGAGCTAGCTCTACCAAAGAGTCGAGGTTTGCAGGATACCCTGAATGACCTCCTTCGGTGTTCGACGATTCTATGATTTGGGTACATTGGCCCACACCCCCCCCGATTGTCGCTTCTGCACAAGGCACAGGGTTGCCCCTAATGACAGTGGTAGCATTCCAGAGCAGGTTTACTGGCTAGAAAGTTGAAATATAATGTGTTTTTTTTTTAAAAAAAAGGCTTGTTATCAAAAATCTATAGCTGGATTGTAGCAATTTGGTTCATTCACCTGGATGAACTTTCACTCATTCATCCAAAAGCTTGAGTCCTTACTAAACTGCAATTTGCAAAATATTATTAAATTTATACCAGCGTTAGAATAAATTAAACCTTTAGCAACTGGAAGGCAGATTAACACAAGTTGGGAAACGGAATTGGTCACACAGAGTAAGAGAGAACCGGGCAGTGACAAACTTACAGTTACCCAAGATTGTACACAGAGTGATCAAAGGAGCGATTACGTGCAGAGTAATAAGCACAGAATAGCAGTCATACAGATGATAACGGGCACTAGGGAGTGATAATGCAGGCAATAAAAAGTCCAAGTGAACAAGTGTAAGAAAGAAAATGATCGAACCAGGGAATCAGAAAGTGGGATGTCTCTGACCAATTTATGGTTATCACCAAAATGAGGTTATGGCCTTGAATTCACTTCAACACAAGTAGTGTACAGGGGATTTTTAAAACTGTGTATATCATTCATTTTATGAACCTTTTACGCTCATCTTTTTCCCAGCAACTGCCAGTGAACCCAAACTTAAGTGCACTTAAACATATTACAAAATTCTAGTAATTTCTAGAATTCTAGGCAAGGCAACGTGTCAAAAAAATAATCTCCCATTTATTGGAGGCCCATTTTTAAAGCTATCAGTTGGGTGAACTGCACGTTTGTAAACATTTCAAAATGCAGATTTTGGTTTGTAATATTGTAAGGGACGTTTCTCTCTCACGATTAGAAAAGATTCCAGGTTCCCAAGCAGAATTAATAAATACTACAGAACACAGGAAATATCGGACTTTGGATTTTGAGATTGTTCTAATCCCAGCCATACCTCAAAGTTTCTCAAACAGAGGAACTGGAAACTTTAGATATATTTTGAAGCCACTGAACCCTTGACAGGCAAAAGAGAAAGTCCCAAGTTCAAGGTCCAGACATCCACCCAAATTCATCCTGTTTAGTAAGCGAAGTTCAAGAAGCCTCTAATGGTGTGCTCCATGGTGATCGCAGTACTCCAAAGCCAAGAAGTATTTACAGTACGGAAACAGGCCATTCAACCCAACAGAGTCCATGCTGCTGTTTATGCTCCACACAAATATCCTCCTAAACCTTCTTAGTCTAACTCCACAAGCATACCCTTCTATCCCTTTCTCCCTCACGTGCTTGATCTTGCCTTTCCTGGAATGCACCAATGCGATTCCCCTCCACTACTCCCTGTGGCAGCGACTTCCACATTCTAACCACCTCCCTGGGGAAAGAAGTATCTTCTGAATCCACGATTGAATTTATTAGCGACCAGCCTACACGAGTGGCCCCCAGTTCTGGTTCTATTCCACAAACTGGTCTTGTCCAGCTCAGTTCTCTTGTCAGCCCATCACTGTACAGCATTCAGGCGGTTGCAGTGAACTGGGTGCTGACTGTCTCAACCCAGTTGAACAAGATACCATCGAGATGAAGGGTCTCTGGGTAGGAGGAGGAAGAGGTGGGGCAAAGGAATAGTATTGAAGGAACGTACCGTCGTTTCATGCAGAAGACTATCACAGCAATAATGATGAACAGGGCGAGACCTCCAGCAACAGCAGCAGCAATAATTATAGTGTCCGTCATATCTGTTTTATTTAAGAAAAAGCAAATGGTATTACTCTTCAACTGGCATATTGGTAGAGTACATTGTTACTACCCCCATTTCTATGTCATGAGTCTTACGCACTGACAAATTAGGGCTTACCACAGTAAACTATTGCCTAGCTGGCTTCAGAATTGACCAAGAGTAGGTTCCTGGCAGGAGGTGGCCATTCAGCCCCTCGAGCCTGTTTCGTCATTCAATGATATCAAGGCTGATCTGTATCTTAACTCCAAGCACCTGCAAAGGCCTACATCCCTTCATGCCCCAATGCTGTCCAACACTGAAGACCACAGAGCTTCAAAAACAACAGCTCACCTTGCAGGTTGAAACCTAAAAGAAAATAGAACTTAGAGATGATCTCATTGAATGGCAGGGTGGGCTCAAAGGGCTGAATGGCCTACTCCTGCTCCTATTCCTTATGTCACATATTTGGTAGTAACAAATATTCAAATGGAAGTTTTGAAGATTGAAGGGTTCAACAGCAGTTGGATAGTGGGTCATTTGGCTCTGTGATAAAGCCCAAGAGCTTACAGAATATTAAAAGATTTGCTGGAGTTGATCAGAGTGGGAGATTACCCATTATTGGGGCCAGTTGCTATCACAGAAATTGTTGAAAATTTCAATAGTGGCTGCTAACGTCTTCTTCTCGAGTCCTCTGCCCGAAGGTAGGTCCACCCCACAGCACTACGACCTCCATCATGGCCGCAGGTCATGGTTAGGGCAAAGAGGCAGGTCCCAGGTGGAATGGGGATCGAGACCCGTGACTGTCGGCAACAATCTGATCTACGGCGGCCATCCAGCCAACTGAGAACAACTAGCCTCCCAAGCAGTCAGAGTTGCTGTGGCGACATACACTTTTACATGCATGTTGTAGCCCAGAGCTATGGATAGTGATGGTAGAGGAACTTTCTTCCCATTGCATGGCTGACCAGGAATCTGTCCTACTCTTACCCCCTGCGTTTGGCGTGTGTTGGGAAAACTTACAGGGTTGATACTCAACCTGTCACATTATGAACACAGATCCTGGGGTGGGGTTGAACACAGAACTCCTGGCTCAGAGGCAGGGATGCTACCCATTGCGCCATAAGCTCTTCCTAGCCGACATCCCAACCTGTGGAAAAGCTATCATAAAATCACTGTACAAGTGATAAATAATAAAGGTCTGTGACCACGACTACTGCTCCAAGGCAAAAGTTGAATTGCTTTTTATTACATTAAGTTTCAGGCTTTTTATTGCTGTTTGGAATGACGTTTGGCAATTAAGTTTGTTATCTGTGAAAACTGAAATAAAATTTTTTAAAAAAGAAACACACAAAAACATGTGATGCAATGGGGTTGCAAGAGGACACACCATACCCAATACTAATTCAGGTTTATTACTGAGGGGAAAAATAAAGTCAACAAAAAGTGCATTAATGGGATTGATGGGGCAATTGCTGCAAAATATATTTCAAAGGGAGGTCAGTGGGCATGCCCCTGAATGCACTTTAATTTCTGATGCTATTGAGAGTGCATTTTGCCTTAAACTGAAGTGTTGTGTGAGTCCTACATACATTACAACAGTAACTACACTTTAAAAAATTCTTCATTGGTTGTAGAACACCTTGGGACCTCATGGGTGGCCTCATAGTCTTTACTTTGTCGGCTTTTTCTGCATCTTTGCTATGCTTTCACTTTTTGATACAAAATTTCTAAATGTTATGCCCTGCGATTGAAACTTACCCCAATTATGCGTCTTTACATGTGCCTGCACCAAAACCTATATTCTGTAACCATTACATTAATCTCATTTAGGTTTGGAATCAAAAAGCCTGAGAGAGTTTACATGGTGTTAGAAGCATTGGGCCACACTCACTGACCTGGATCTTCAGAATAAAATGGTGACTTTTAATTCAGCGCTCAATTCCGCCATTTGGTAGACAGCTAAACAACTTTGGTGCTGCGTTCGTTTCGTCACAACATTTTACTCCGATCAGCAAATACAAAATGCTCAAAGCTTCTTATAGATGTTAGTGACTGTGATTTGAATGCTAGTTAGAAATTTGGTTGGGACAACTACTTTTAAAAAAACACGTGCACATGCTCCTTAGATCCACCTTTGGGACATATCTGTTGTGCCTTGCTGGTAGACCTCTTTGCACCCTGGTTGGGTTCTCCAGGGTGCTGGCAAGTGACTCATCATTGTTTCATGGGATGTGGCAAGACTGGCGTTTGTTGCCATTCTCTGATTGCCCTTGAACTGAGGGCGGTTAAGAGTCAATCACGTTGCTGTGGATCTGGAGCCGCATCAAGGCCAGACCAGGTAAGGATGACAGATTTCCCTCCGTTTGGGTCTTTATGACGATCAATGATAGTTGTAGACTCATTCTAGCTTTATATTCCAGAATGATTAATTGTATTTAAATTTCTGCCATGATGGGATTACACCACGGCATTAGGCTTGGCCTCTGGGTTACTAGCCCAGTGACAGTACCACTACACTATCATCTCTCTCATATCCCAGAAGCTGACATTCATCAACTACAGTGGTGTACAGTGAAAGGCGTTCAAGTCACTGGCATTATACCTGCAAGATAGCCCCTCTGTTCTGACGTGAATAACCTGTGACTCCTGACTTGTTCTGCCATCAGGACATTGCTGCTTTGTGGAGGTTTATCAGAATCAATCTGGTTTAAATTTTGCAATGTTTCTTTTCAGCTTTTGTTCAACCTCATATCTGATCAAATTATTCCACTTAAAGCAAAGCAATACTGTAGGAACAATAATATTACAAATGCCTTTTTGTAGACTTACTGATTAGGTTGCAGTAATCAAGGATAACCAACATGTGGATTTGAAAAAAATATACAAAACACACTGGATTTAATAGAAGCGCTACTGTACTGGGCACTGGTGACACCACATCTGGAGTACTATGTGCAATATTGGTCTCCTTATTTAAGGAAAGATGTAAATTCGTTAACAGTTTAGAGAAGGTTTACTAGACTAATACCAGGAATAGGTGGGTTGTCTTATGAGGAAAGGTTGGACAGGTTAAGCTTGTATCCACTGGAGTTAAGACTAAGAGGTGACTTGATCGAAACCTTTAAGATCCTGAGGGGTCTTGGCAGGGTGGATGTGGAGAGGATGTTTCCACTTGTGGGAGAATCTAGAACTAGGGGTCACGGTTTAAAAATAAGGGGTTGCTCATTTAAGACAGAGATGAGGAGAATTTCTTTCTCTGAGGGTTGAGTGTCTTTGGAACTCTCTTCCTCAAAAGGCAGCGGAAGCTGAACATTTTTAAGGCAGAGCTAGGGTAGATTATTGACTAGCAAGGGGCTGAAAGATTATCGGGGGTAGGTGGGAGGTTACAATCAGATCAGCCTTGATCTTATTGAATGGCGGAGCAGGCTTGAGGGGCTGAGTGGCCTCACTCCTCCTCCATGTTTGTATGTACCTTCGAGTCAATTCACTGCTCTTTTTCTGAATGTTGTAAAGTTACAACCTTACTCTCCACTGACCTACAAATACAAAGACAGCCACCCTCCGAGCGTCATCAGTGACTGCGTGCAGGGCAGTTACTATGGAAGAAATATTTTATTTATTTTGATGCAATGAAGTCAGGTTTGGGGGTCGAATTCAAGAAAGAAAGAAACACTTGCATTTATATAGCACTCTTCACGACTACTAAACATCTCAAAGCGTTTTACAGTCAATGAAGTACTTGCAAAGTGTAGTCACTGTTATAATATAGGAAACGAAAGAACCAATTTGCGCACAGCAAACTCCCTCAGAGTCATGTGATATCGAACAGATAATCTGTTTTTTTGCAATGTTGATTGAGGGATAAATATTGGCCAGGACATAGGGGATAAATCCCCTGCTTTTCTTCAAAATAGTGTCACAGGATCTTTTGCATACACCTGAGGAGGTAGATTTGTGGGGGGGGGGGGGTCTCAGTTTAGCATCTCATCTGATGTGCAATATTCCCTCAGTACGGCACTGAAATATCAGCCCAGAAGTGGGTCCTTGGGACTCAAAGAGGCAAGGCTGCTGCTAAATGAGCCCCAGCTGACACACAAATTAGGCTGACTGCTTCTTACCTTCATATTCCAACACACGCACTTCAAACATAAGGTTTAGCTGTCCACTGGAAGACTCGCAGTTGGACACGTTCAGCCAGAATGTGTGGGTCAGAGAGTCGAGCGTTTGCGGCAGGCGGTCAGTTTCCCTGAAACCCAACAAGGTGGCGCCCTCCCGTTGCTCTATGATGCCAATCACCACGTGGCTATGCTCACAGTGGGGAACAGAGTGATTCACAAAAGTAAGTTCAGCCACATGGTCTGGGGGCACGGAGATATTCCACGATGCTGTTAACTTGTTTGGCATTCCAGGTCCCCAGTTAGGAGTTAGGAGAAGCACTGGGGAATCGACATCTGGGATGACGTTCATAATATAGTCCTCTGCCGAAAGAAGACAAAGACAAACAAATGAATTTAAATGGAAAGAGGGTGATTGATGGTGAAATCTGATCATCCCCATTTTGTAAAATACACCGACAAGCATTACCATTACTGCAACACTCCTGAAGCAAGATGTCGTCTCAAAACACTTAATAACAAAGGGTGGAGAAAGCAGTGGAAATCAAGCAGGCAAGAACAAAAGGAAGTAGACAGGTCTGGAATAGAAGAGAGCCCTGGTGAATAAATTCACAATTCAATCGTGGCCAATTACCTGCCATTTCAAGTGGGTCAATATCGAGAAGCCATAGGTACAAAATCATTGCGAGGGTGTTGCCAGGACTGGGGAAGTGCAGCTATGTGGGAAGATTGGATAGGCTGGGGTTGTTCTCCTTGGAACACAGAAGGTTGAGGGGAGATTTGATTGAGATGTACGACATTGTGAGGGGCCTAGATAGAGTCGTTGGGAAGGGCCTATTTACTTTAGCAGAGAGGTCAGTGACCAGCGAGCATTGGATTGAAAGCATTTGGTAGAAAGATTAGAGGGGAAATGAGGAAAATTATTTCAGCCAGAGGGTAGCAGGGGTCTGGAACTCACTGCCTGAAAGGGTAGTAAGAGGCAGAAACCCTCAACTCATTAGGTGTCTAATATGCACCTCAAGTACTGTAACTTCCAAGGCTACGGACCAAATGCTGGGAAGTGGGATTGAGCTGGGTTGCTCGCTTTTCGGCCAGTGCAGACGCGATGGGCCAAGTGGCCTCTTTCTGTGCCACAAACCTTCTACGATTCTATGATTGGCAAAAGACCTAACGAGAGGAGGAGGAGAAATGTTTTCACTAACTCGTCGGGATCTGGAGTGTCCGCCCTGAAAAAGGTGGTGGAAGTTGATTCCATGAAAAATGTTTTTAAAGGAGTTGGACGGGTAGCTGAGGATCAGGAATTTACAGGATTACAGATGGCGGGGGTGGTGGTGGGGAACTTAGCACGATTGCTCTTTCAAAGAACCAGTTCAAGCACAATGGGCTGAATGGCCTCCTTCAGCGTGGTAATTTTCTATGATTTACTCTGGGCAATATACTAAAGCTGCTGAATCATTACAGATATCACAATTAGTTGCGTGAAATTGCTGCATTAATGTGTAACAGCTGGGACACAGGATTCGATCATGAATCTGTCTTTCATCCTCCATTAACATGGCAATGTTTTCTCTGAAAAAGAAGAGGACTTGGGTTGAATGCACAGTCAAAGAGAAACAAATCTTTATTTATAGTTTACCCTTATAACTAACAATGCAAATGCACAACTGAGTCCGTTTAGCATTATCTTTTTTACGTCGCGTACCCAAGTTAGTTTGACATCAAACTCAACTTAACACACAAAGCACAGCTAAACGTACTCATAAATCAGCCAGAGAGAAGTTTTCGAAACCTTTTTGTGTTGGCCCAGATAAGACAGGGTGACTTTGTGTCAGGTTAGAACTAGTTTATTTTTTGAGCGCAAAACAGAAAACGCTGGAGAAACTCAGCAGATCTGGCAGTATCTCCGGAGGAAGAAACACAGTTAACGTTTCAAGTCCGTATGACCCTTCTTCAGAAGATGCGCCTCCTGAAGACGCTACCTTCCAATCGACTCTTCTGGCATCTTTTTTCCTTAACCAAGGGTTCCCCCCCACTGTGGTTGACAGGATCCTCAATCGTGTCCGACCCATCTCCCGCACCTCTGCCCTCATCCTTTCTCCTCCCTCATAGAACCACGATGGGGTCCCCCTTGTCCTCACTTTTCACCCCACCAGCCTCTGCATTCAAAGGATAATCCTCTGCCATTTCTGCCAACATGATGCCACCACCAACAACATCCTCCCCTCACCCCACCCTGTCAGCATTCCATAGGGATCGTTCCCTCCATGACACCCTAGTCCACTCCTCCATGACCCCCAATTCCTCATCCCCTTCCCACGGCACCTTCCCACGTAACCGCAGAAGGTGCAACACCTGCCCCTTTACCTCCTCCCTCCTCTCCATCCAAAGCCCCAAACACTCCTTTCAAGTGAAGCAGTGTTTCACTTGCACCTCCTTCAATTTGGTCTACTGAATTCGCTGCTCCCAATGCGGTCTCCTCTACACTGGGAAGACTAAACGCAGACTGGGTGACCGCTTTGCAGAACACCTTTGGTCTGTCCGCAAGCATGACCTAGACCTCCCTGTCGCTTGCCATTTCAACACTCCACCCTGCTCTCATGCCCACATGTCTGTCCTTGGCCTGCTACAATGTTCCAGTGAAGCCCAACGCAAACTGGTGGGACAGCACCTCATCTTCTGACTAGGCACTTTACAGCCTTCCGGACTGAATATTGAGTTCAACAACTTCAGAACATTAACCTGACCCCCCCTTTTTAAAATCCAATTTTTTACTTTTTATATGTTTTTATCTTTTATTGATTGATTTTTATTTATTTATTCATTTAAAATGTTTTATTCATTTTATTTTTTTAAATATCCTTTTTCCCTAACCTCCCCCAGCAACAGGACTGTCACTTGTTTCTATGTTTTGCTTTCATAGAGCGCTGACTCTTGTTCTACTCTCTTACCTTTATGCCACTATCAGCACCTTCTTTACGCTTTAACGCTACCATTATAACTCCCTGTCTTGTGTCAATGACATCTTTGTCAAATCTCCCGAGCTCCCACCTATCCCTGACCACCTATTTTGCTCCACCCCCTCTTAAACGGTATAAAATCCATCACATTTCTACTTCTCTTTAGCTCTGAAGAGTCATATGGATTCGAAACATTAACTCTGTTTCTCTCTCCACAGATGCTGCCAGACCTGCTGAGTTTTTTTTTTCTCCAGCGTTTTCTGTTTTTATTCCTAAAAATAGGTCATTTGGTCATTATCTCATCAGGGTTTGTGGGAGCTTGCTGTGCGCAAAATTGGCTGCTGCATCACAACAGCGACTACACTTCAAAAGTTCCTTCATTGGCTGCAAAGCACTTTGGGACATCCCGGGACACTATGTAAACGCAAGTCTTTCTTACTTAAGCAATGTTTTACGAAAAACACAGCTGGGACACAGGGATGGCTTATTAATCTGCTTTCATCCTCCATCAACATTGCAGTTTTATCTTCGAAACAGCGTTGTAATATAATGACTCTAGTATGCCTTCTCTATCAAGGGCACTGCAAAAGATTGCTACCAATGGGTCCATTTACAGCAACAACGGATATCTATATAGCACCTTTAACACAATAGACCATTCCAAACCGCTTCACAGGAGCCTTGTAAAGTACAATTTGACACTGAACCACAAAAAGAGATTTTTAAAAATTCATTCATGCGTTGTGGGCATCGCTGGCTAGGCCAGCATTTACTGCCCATCCCTAATTGCCCTTGAGAAGGTGGTGGTGAGCTGCCTTCTTGAACAGCTGCAGTCCATGTGGTGTAGGTACACCCACAGTGCTGTTAGGGAGGGAATTCCAGGTTTTCGACCCAGCGACAGTGAAGGAACAGCAATATAGTTCCAAATCAGGATAGTGAGTGGCTTGGAGGGGATTGGTCAAAGAGGTAGGTTTTAAGGAGCAACTTAAAGGAAAAAAAGACAGAGGGGCAGAGAGGTTTAACGAGGGAATTCTAGAGCTCAGGGACCAGGGCCTAGACATGGCTGCTAATGGTGAAGCGCTCAAAATGCTCAAGAAACCATAATTAGAGGAGCGCAGATATCTCGGCGGGTTGTGGGGCTGGAGGAGATTACAGAGATAGGGAAGGACGAGGTCATGGAGGGATTTGAAAACAAGGGTGAGAAATTTAAAATCAAGGTGTTGCTTGGCCAGGAGCCAATGTAGGCTAGGGAGGAAGGGGATGATGGCTGAATGGGACTCGGTGCGAGCGAGGAGATGGGCAGCAGAGTTTTGGGGTGACCTCAGATTTACAGCGGGCAGGACATGGGAGGCGGGCAAGGAGTTTGTTGCAATAGACAAGTCTAGAGGTAACAAAGCCGTGGGTGAGGGTTTCAGCAGCAGATGAGCTGCGGCAGGGGGCGAAGTTGGGCAAATATTAGCATATTCCTACAGGAATAGACCCATTGATGCATGTTTTTGATGTGCCAGCCTGAAACCTTTGCACCACAACCAGCAAGAAAGTGTTCAGGTTGGCAAGATAGGAACCGCCAGCGATTCCTCAGCAACGATAATAAACTCGTATAAGTAAACTCGCATAAAATTCGTCTGATCAATTCACTTCTAAATAGAATACTGCAATATCCACATCTTTCAAACTAGTGACTGTACTGACATATTAGGGCTATGTGGAGCCATCTAGCAATCAGAAATGGGATTGAACACCATGGAGCAGAAATTGGTGCCTGCTTTCTGGGTGGAAGGTGTGGGCAAAAAGGAGAGATTTCGACGGGGGTGGGGTGGGTGGGTTGGGGGTGTGTGGGTGCCTGCAACATCTCAGGCACGATCATCTGCTGCGTTGCGGCGCCACCCTATTGGTTAAAAGTTGCATTGCAACATAAAGGGGACCTGCTGGATGGCTTTGAATATGTTAATGAGAGGCCTGTCTAACCAGGTTTTGCCGAAATATGCCGGCACTGCTTCACTCAGTTGTTTGGTTCCTAATGTGACCAAATTAGTGGTTCATGAAAAAAAAAAGAAAATAAGCAAAAAGAAAAAAAAAAGGCTTGCATTTATATAGCGCCTTTCACAACCTCCCAAAGCACCCTACAGCCAATTAAGTACTTTTTGAAGTGCAGTCACTGTTCTAATGCAAGAAATACAGCAGCCAATTTGCACACAGCAAGCTCTCACAAACAGCAATGTGATAATGACCAGATAATCTGATTTTGCAATGTTGATTGAAGATTAAATATTGTTCAGGACATGGGGGATAACTCCCCTACTCTTTCTTCAAAATAGTGGTGTGCAATCTTTTATGTCCAAGGGGACTCAGTATGATGTTTCATCTGAAAGACGGCACCTCCGACAGTGCAGCACTCTCCCAGTACTGCGCAGCATTTCTGTGCTCAAGTCTTTGGAGTGGGACATGAACCCACAACCTTCTCACTCAGAGGCAACAGTGCCACCCACTGAGCCATGATTGGCAGTAACAGTGGAAGAATTGCTGAAGGCCAAAGGTAGCTGCTGAAGGTAAGTGGATGGAGGGCTAGCAGGACTACCCCTGGTTCCACAGAATTCCCGAAGGCCACTACTGGCGCGTGATCACCCCCTTCCAACTCAACCATCTCCCCTTCCTTAGCAGCCAGCCAATGGCTAGTGATAGATAGGCAGCCCACCCAAGTTTGCCCCAGTCAACATAAGGACATAAGTTATAGGAGTAGGCCATTCGGCCCCTTGAGTCTGCTCTGCCATTCAATAAGATAGAGATGAGGAGAAAGAAAAAATCAGAATAGACCACAATAATGCTCCCTCTTGTCTATTTAGTCATGAAGATGAGAACATAAGATATAGGAACAGGCATAGGCCATTCGGCCCCTCAAGCTTTCTCCATCAGTCAATAAGATCATGATTGTTCTGATGTGACCTTAATTTTCCTCCACTTTCCTGTCTGATCCCATAACCTTTCGACTCCCTTGTAGATCAAAAATCTGTTTAGCTCAGCCTGGAATATATTCAATGATCCAGCCTCCACTGCTCTCTGGGGAAGAAAATTCCAAACACTAACGGCCCTCAGAAGAAATTCCTTCCTTATCTCCATCTTAAACGGGAGACCCCTTATTTTGAAACTGTGTTCCCTAGTTCTAGATTCCTCCAGGAGGGGGAACGTCCTCTCAGCATCTAGCCGTGGGCTGTCTCGGAGTGTCCAGTGAGCGGCCGCAGCTTACCGATAATTTACCGACAAGGCCCAAGGCCCATTTCTGGGTGAGCCTCCGGCCTGCTGGGAGTGCGCCATCCATTCCAGGGCTGATCACCGCATCTCGGCGCATTGTTAGCCCCAATGGCTCAGAGGAGAGCACAGCTGCATTTTGAGAAGGTGGTGCTGCATATTCTCCAAGGAGGAGGTTTGCAAATAGGCCACAAGCCTCCAGATGGTGTCCAAACAGAGATGGGAATGGAATGGGTCATAAGAGGCTGTAAGAAAACGCTACGGAAGCGATAATAACTTGCATTTATGTAGCGCCTTTCACGTAGTAAATTATCCCAAAGTGCTTCACAGCAGTGTGCAACACTGAGCCCTGGAAGTTATTTTCAGAGTATTTCTGAAATTGTGAGAGATTGGGAAGTGTTGATGTCCAAAGGGATGTTGGTGTCCTTGTTCATGAGTCACTGAAAGCTAACATGCAGGTACAGCAAGCAATTAGGAAGGTAAATGGTATGTTGGCCTTTATTGCAAGAGGATTTGAGTACATGAATAAAGATGTCTTGCTGCAATTGTATACAGCCTTGGTGAGGCTACACCTGGGGTATTGTGTACAGTTTTGGTCTCCCTACCCAAGAAAGGATATATTGACCATAGAGGTAGTGCATTGGAGGTTCAGCAGGCTGATTCCTGGGATGGCAGGATTGCCTTAGGCAGAGAGATTGAGGAAACTGGGCCTGTATTCTCTAGTGTTTAGAAGAATGAGGGGAGATCTCATTGAAGCGTACAAAATTCTTACTGGGCTTGACAGGAAGGATGTTTTCCCTGGCTGGTGAGTCTAGAAGCAGGAGACTCAGTCTCAGAATAAGAGGTAGGCCATTTAGGACCGAGATGCGGAAGAATTTCTTCCGAGGGTGGTGAATCTTTGGAATTCTCTAGCCCAGAGGACTGTAGAGGTTCAGTTATTGAGTATATTCAAGACAGAGATTGATAGATTTCCAGACATTAAAGATATCAAGAGGTATGAGGGTAGTGTGGGAAAATAGTGCTGAGTAGAAAATCAGCCATGATCTAATTGAATGGCAGAACAGGCTCAAGGGGCCAAATGGCCTACTCCTGCTCCTATTTCCTATGTATTAGGAACAGGTTGGCTAAAATGGTTGATTTTAATGAGTGGCTTATGTTATGGCACATCCAATGGTAAATGCTGAGTTGTCCAGATCCCAAAAGGAAACTTGAAACAACCGCCACAACTTGTTTTGCAATTTGTATAAATTTCGAGATGTGTGCCCTGAATTCAGTAGTAATAAGACCACCAAGTCTTATAGGTTTTTACAAAACTAGATTAAACATTTATTAATAGAAGAAATGACTTTAAATACATGCATACATCTACAAATTACTACTATGATAACGTCTAAATCCCCTATTTAATCTGATCCCCAGTTAAACTTTCGTTAAGGCAACAGTAAGACACACAGATTTTAAAAGACTCAGGCAAAGTAAACGATATTCTGGGCAGTTGAATTCAAAGTAAGTTCTCTTAGCTTCAGCCCCTGGAGGCAGCAGTTTTGTAGATACAGGCTGAAGGCGTTTCACACTTGTTGGATCTTAAACTGTCTTCCCTTACACACAGCCCCCACTCCTTTATACATATTTTCCCCTTTGAATGCAAATACTCATTGTTTCACTATGTCTTTGGGCTTCACCTTCCTGATAATAAAAATCGCTCACAGCGCTAAGTTTTACCAGTAATCTTTGGGGAAAATAAATAAACACACTATTTCTTACTACTTCTGCTGGCTAGGTATTCATTACACCCCCACTTTTGAATTCAAGCCACACTAGTTAGTTTAAAAATGCAAATTTCGCCCTTTACACTTCACATTCTAAAACTTGCCCATGCTTACCAAATTAACACTCCAACACACACACACGCACACACACTTCATTATGGACATTATTATAGCTTCCTGACACTTAAAATGGAGGAGAACAGGACAGAGGTTTGGGGAGGCAATTCCAGAGCTTAGAGCCCAGGTTAAATGGGAAGAAATGAAAGTAGTATCGAGTATATGCAACAGCAACAGTTAGAAAGAAACCAAAGGTTGGGTCAGTACTTCGTTCTGCAGAATACGGTGAGGAACTGGAGGAGGTGTAACATATTTACACACACTGAGGGAAAGGACAAACGGAACCCAAAACTATTAAACAGGTGGGTTTGAGGGAAATTACACAGTTTAAGCAATTATTTAACATCATGTGAAGTTTTTGAAGTTCTTCCGAAGTAAGATGTTAATGTTTTTCAGAAGCTGAAAAATGATATCGATGCATAAACACAATTGGGTCAAAACTCCTTAACCCAGTAGGAGTGGGGCAGGGAGAGGCCTTGGGAAGTCCAACGTTAGGGCAGGATGTGGAAATTTACACCCCAAAGGCAACAGCTCTTCCAATTTGTACAGGAGCCGGGGTCATTGGGAGCTTCTCTCCAGCTCAGATATGACCCCTGACATCGAGGGCGGGGGGGAGTTTTCAGGCTCAAAATTTTCTCAACTTCACCCTCTTAAGGCCCAGCATCCTATACTCACTGGGGTGAACCTCGCATACAGGCCTTTTTAGTGTCAGAGCTTGGGCTTGGTAGGGTCTCGATTTCCCATTAGAACGCTGGAGGGGCACGTCACGGACCCCCTCTGTAAAGATGCCTCTCCAGCAGCAGCCTAGGAGTTGTGGAGAGGCAGGCTAGAGAGCAGCTTAGATGCGCCTCATTTCCCACCCGACTCCATTGCACGGTCACCCAAGGTGGAATTGCATTGACGTGGGTGCCCATTGCTGCTATTTAAATGCAGTTAACCGACAGTACACAGTGGGGCCGGGGTCAATGGAAACCACATTCTGCTGGCAGAGCAGCATTGAAGATTTTTGGCCCAAAGAAGCTCAAAGACACACAGCTTCCCAAATGTTGTTGTTGGAATACAGGCCATGAACATACTGCCACCACTGGCAGATCTTGTTCTACCATGTGACTCACCTCCGAACCACATGGTTCATTTTTTTAAAAATTCATTCACAGGATGTGGGCATCGCTGGCTGGGCCAGCAATTATTGCCCATCCTAATTGCCCTTGAGAAGGTGGTAATGAGGCATCTTCTTCAACTGCTGCAGTCTCTCTGTGGTGTAGGTACACCCACAGTGCTGTTAGGGAGGCAGTTCTAGGATTTTGCCCCAGCGACAGTGAAGGAATGAGATATATTTCCAAGTCAGGTTGGTGGGTGGCTTGGAGGGGAACTTGCAGGGGGTGGCGTTCCCACGTATCTGCTGCCCTTGTCCTTCTAGATGGTAGTGGTCGCGGGTTTAGAAGATACTCGCGAAGGAATTCAAGGTTCTGGGCCCTGAACCCAGGGCCTGAGAACAATTATCAAGGCCGACACTCCAGTGCAGTACTGAGGGGGTGCTGCGCTGTCGGAGGTGCTATCTTTTGGATGAGCCATTAAACAGAGGCCCCGTCTGCGTGCTCAGGGTGGATGTAAAAGATCCCATGGCACCATTTTGAAGAGTAGCAGAGGAGTTATCCCTGCTGTCCTCAATGATACTTATCCCTCAATCAACATCACAAAATCAAAGTACCTGGTCAATTATCACATTGCTGTTTGTGGGAGCTTGCTGTGCACAAATTGGCTGCCACATTTCCCACATTACAACAGTACCTACACTTCAAAAAAAAAAAAGTACGTTATTGGCTGTAAAGCTCTTCAAGACATTCAGTGGCTGTGAAAAGCTTTAAGTAAATGAGAGACTTTCTTTAACCAGTTACCTGTAAGACGCGGAATGAACGATAGTGTGATGTCCAAGTCGCTGGGATCCCACCCTTCAGACGTCTTCAGCTCCAGTAACACATGGTCAGCCGTCTGGATCTTCTCCATGGCTCCATTTGGACAGAACTGGCCAACAATAGATCTGGCCCCATCCTGGCTGAATGTACTCATGTTGTACATCAAGCCACCGTCGCAGGTCTCGCCCGGAAGGAGCTGGCGCAGCTTCAACCGCTCGGAGGCCAACTCTATCGTCAAAGATGGCGGCTGTTTGAGTATCCATTTGAAGGTTTGCTGTGGAACTGGTAGCGTTGAAAGTGCCTCTGGCAAAGTCAAGCCCATGTCAGTCACAGGACAATCTTCTGTATCGTTACAGGCTTTGCGAGAAAGAAAGAAAAATCACAAAATGGTTACAGCACAGGAGGAGGCCATTCGGCCTATCATGCCCATGTCGGCTCTCTGCAACAGCAGCTCATTAGTCCGACTCCCCCCGCCTTTCCCCCATAGCCCTGAAATCTCTTCAGATATAATTATCCAATTCCCATCTGAAAGCCATGAATGAGCCTGCCTCTGCCATACTCTCGGGCAGTGCATCATAGATCCTCACCACTTGCTGCGTAAAAACGATTTTCCTCATGTCACCTTTGGTTCTTTTGGCAATCACCTTAAATTGGTGTCCCCCCCCCCCCCTTATTTGAGCCTTCTGAAATCTACACTGACAACCAACGATTTCAGACCACAATCTTTGCTCCCCGATTTGTTTCATTTTCTTTACATGCGCTGACCCCAACCTTGTTTTTGCTTTTGGACAGCACCTATCATTCTACCATTTACACCGCCTCTGGACACATCTTTTGCTTCTTTAATTGTCCCATTACCACTCCCTTTGGCACTCCCCCACCAACTATTTTGTCTCCTATCCTTTTGATCTGTTTCCACCCTCCCCCACCCTTCATTCCGCCTACTTAAGTCCTATTACAAGTCTAACTTTTGCCAGTTCAGGTGCGAGATCATTGACGGGAAACGTTAGTTCCATTTCCCTTCCTACAGATACTGCCTGCCGTGAGTATTCGCAGTATTTTCTGTTCTTATTCAGGGTGACCACTTGCTCGGTTTCAAATTAGTTCAGCCTTTAAAAAGTCAGACAAATTTTGCTGTTTTTCTCGTTCTTGAATAAAGAATTAAACGCTGGAGCGTGTGGCTGACCAGCTCCAGCATTCTGCCTGAACCCGCGTGTTGTGTCAACTCAGCTGTTTCTCCTGCCCCCCATCCACTTTGAAACTTTGGCCTAAGGCAGACCTGAGGAAGCCTTTGACAAGCCACAGAGAAACTATGAGGCTTGTAACTCAATTACCAAACCGTGTTGCTTTACCTGATCTCATTTT
The DNA here is from genome assembly GCF_964194155.1 of Cetorhinus maximus. Taxonomy (NCBI): domain Eukaryota; kingdom Metazoa; phylum Chordata; class Chondrichthyes; order Lamniformes; family Cetorhinidae; genus Cetorhinus; species Cetorhinus maximus. The sequence continues at coordinate 200,918,124 of NC_135881.1, forward strand.
GGCGGCTGCAGATACAGAGTTTACAAAGGGTCAATATGGGCTTTATTAATCGGGGCACAAGAGCAAAGAGTCCGAACGTGAACAAAACATTGATTGGCCCAAAGTTGGGGTGCCATGGGCTGAATTTTACGGAGGCGTTGGGAGTTGTAGTCAGCGAGAGGCCTGTGATGCCTCCTCTGGGAAGGCCTGCCAGTACTAAGTGCCACTCGGGCCTCGAGGTCGGCCTGGAGAGCTGCCCCTCAACCAGCCTGCTGCCAGAAGCCCACCTCTAGGCAGCTAAACAGCACCCCCACCCCCCACACCGCCCCCCTCCCCCACCAGTGTGGGGAACAGGGGGCTGATTCAAAAATTCCACTCCGCCACCTTTAATTGGAGACAAGGCCCTTAAAGAGCCAAATCATCACATTGGGAGCGGGTACACCGCCCAGCTCCCGAGCTCACCTCCTGTAAAACGGCCAACGCCAAGGACAGTATCGGGAAACTGGCAAGTCGGCCAGCACTGGTATTTTCAGGCCCCCTCACCCCACCGCCCCTTGCCCAGAGGGCCCTGAAAGTCTCGTCCCAGATCTTGGCCAAAGCTTGTAAATTTCGAGCTTATTCCAGTCGTTTCTGCCATAACTCCAAGCAAGCCTCAAAGTGGTGAAAACATGAGACCCAGGGACAGCAGCACATTTTTCAACAGACCTTGCGGTTTCAAGAAATAAAGACCACTCACAGATATTCTTGGTGGCTTCTATGCTGAGGTCTCGCGTGGCGTTGCACCCAAAGTGGAAACAGACGTACAGGTGGTCCCCGGGCTCCAGCTGCAACTCGGAGCTGCAGTTGGATCTCCAGTCAGGACACTCGCAGATGCAGAACGGAAATGAGGAATCTCCCCCAGCTTCCCGTAACTGCTTAATTTTCACCCAGACACCGTCCTCCTCTTTCAGTTTAATCTCGAATCTTTCTGCAGGATTGAAGGCAAAAGTTTTAGAAAAAAAAAACATCTCACAAGAGTGCCAGAATCAATTCGTTCCTTTTTTTTTGAAAAAGGAAACTTGATTTTGGATTTTCCTGGCTGATTTGTGTGGCAAAACCAAGAGCGCCGGGTGTAATATCGATGCACAAAGCTCCAGGAAGTTTGATCCCAAGTTTGTTTTAGGCTAGTCGCAACCGGTGCACTACAATCTTCTACATGGCTCAAGAGAAGTTCATTGGACTTGTAGCATAACAACAACAACAACTTGTATTTATACAGCGCCTTTCTTGCATCCCCGAGGTGCTTCACAGGGGACGTCATAAAACGAAAGCGGACGCTGAGCCACATAAGATGATATTATGTCAGGTGATCAAAAGCTTGGTCATAGAGGTAGATTATCAGGAGCTTCTTTAAGTGAGGAAAAGAGCTGGAGAGCGAGAGGAGGAGGAGAGCTGTAGGGAGGGAATTCCAGAACTTGGGTCCTAGGCAACCGAAGGCACGGTTGCCAAGGGCGACGGGTTGAAGCTGGCCAGAATTAGAGGAGTGCAGACATCTCGGAGGCTTGTGGGTTTGGAGGAGATTGCAGAAATGGAGAAGGGTGAGGACATGGAGGGATTTGAAAACCAGGATGAGATTTCTACAATCATAATGTTGCTTGCGGTGGGGGGGGTCAATGTAAATAAGAGAGCACAGGGGTGAGGGGTAAGTGAGGTTTGGTGCAACTTTTGGATGATCTCAGGTTTATGGAGGGTGGAACACGAGAGGTCAGCCAGGAGTCCATTAAAATAGTCACATCTGGAGGTAACAAAGGCATGAATAACAGCACACACAACTCCAACTTCAGATTTATCTAACTTATACCATTTTAACTGCTTAAACCGGGGTCTAAATATAAGATGAGGAAACAGCATTTTTTTTCATTCCAGGGATGTGGGCGTTGCTGGCTAGGCCAGCATTTATTGCTCATCCCTAATTGCCCTTGAGAATTGAGCTGCCTTCTTGAACCTCTGCAGTCCATGTGCTGTAGATATGCCCAGTGCTGTTAGGGAGGGAGTTCCAGGGTTTTGACCCAGTGACAGTGAAGGAGCGACGATATATTTCCAAGTCAGGATGGCAAATGACTTGGAGGGCAACTTCCAGGTGGTGGTGTTCCCGTGGATCTGCTACCCTTATCCTTCTAGATGGTAGAGGTTGTGGGTTTTGAAGGTGCTGTCTAAGGAGCCTTGGTGAGTTAACTAAGGTTAACTTAGGCTTAACTAAAAACAAAACATTGAGAAGGTCAGTTGGCTTGATGGTTGTGTAGCGAAGTCTGAATTTCTGGTTTGCTATACTTAAAATAATGATAATTGCTGATGTCCTTATATTAGTATCAATGCAGTTTTAGTCTGAATGATGCAGGTCCCCAAATCCACAGCCATTTCAGAATGCTGGACTCTTTCCAAAATGTTGATAAGACTCTGCTGGGATAATATGGACACACAGTTTCGCCTACATAAAGGCACTAAAAACACTGGTTTTGACATCAAAGTGCTTGAACTGTCAACTGTAGCTCAGTTGGTAGCACTCTAACCTCTGAGTTGGCAAGGCTGTGGGTTCAAATCCCTCTCCAGACTGACACTCTGGTGCTGTACTGAGGGAGTGCTGCACTGTCAGAATATTTCATCCCAAAGACAGGATCTAAACCAAGGCCCTGTCTGCCCTTACAGTGGATGTAAAAAAATCCCATTGGCCCTAAGCAGGACAGTTGTCAGAGGCGTTCTGGCTGACGTTTATCCTTCAAATAAACCTCATAAAAACAGATTAAAAGCAAAATACTGTGGATGTTGGAAATCAAATAAGAAAGGAAAATGCTGGAAAAACTCAGCAGGTCTGCTGCACCTGTGGAGAGAGAAACAGAGTTAATGTTCGGAGTCCGTATGACTCTTCTTCAGAGCTTAAGAGAAGTAGAAATAAGGTTGATTTTATGCTGTTTAAGAGGCAGGTGTAACAAGATCGAAGGTCAGGGGTAAGTGACAGCTAAGGAGAGATTGACAAAGATGTCAGAGACACAAGACAAAAGGGAGTGCTAATGGTAGTGGTAAAGAGTAAAGAAGGTGCTCAGAGTGGCATAAAGATGTTAATAGCAGAACTAGGGTCAGTGCTCTGTGAATGCACAACATGACAACAAGTGACAAATAGCCATAGGGGGAGAGTGGGGAGCAGTTTGGGGACAAAGGATAAAAAAAACTGAACAAATAAATAAAATAATAAAGAATGAATAAAAAGAAATGAATAAATAAATAGAAATTGGATTAAAAAAGGGGTGTAGATAGAGGATTGAGTTCATGACCTGAAGTTGTTGAACTCAATATTCAGTCCGGAAGGCTGTAAAGTGCCTAGTCGGAAGATGAGGTGCCGTTCCTCCAGTTTGCGTTGAGCTTCACTGAAACATTGCAGCAGGCCAAGGACGGACATGTGGGCATGAGAGTAGGGTGGTGTGTTGAAATGGCAAGCGACAGGGAGGTCTGGGTCATGCTTGCGGACAGACCGAAGGTGTTCCGCAAAGCGATCACCCAGTCTGCGTTTGGTCTCCGTGATGTAGAGGAGACCACATTGGAAGCAGCAAATGCACCTCCTTCAATTTGGTCTACTGTAAGTGAAATGCTGCTTCACCTGAAAGGAGCATTTGGGGCTTTAGACGGTGCCGTGGAAGGAGGTAAAGGGGCAGGTGTTTCACCTTCTGTGATTGCATGGGAAGGTGACGAGGAGTTGGGGATGTTGGAGGAGTGGACCAGGGTGTCACGGAGGGAACAGTCCCTACAGAATGCTGACAGGGCAGGTAAGGGAAAGGTATGTTTGGTGGTGGTATCATGCTGGAATTGGTGGAAATGGCAGAGGATGATCCTTTGAATACGGAGGCTGGAGGAGTGAAAAGCGACGACAAGGGGAACCCCATCATAGTTCCGGGAGGGAGCGGTAGGGGTGAGGGCAGAGGTGCGGGAGATGGGTCAGACACGGTTGAGGGCCCTGTCAACCTCCACTGGATGCCTCGTGTTTTTTGTTAAAAGTTGATGGTGGTGGTGGGTTACAGTACACGCAGGGGGCCCAAGCTCCTATGTTGTTGCCTGGAGCTATGGATAGTGATGGTAGAGGTTCCAATTTCTTTCCATCACATGGCTGAACAGGAATCTCTCCCACCCTTATCGCCTGCTGTTGGTGTGTGTTGGAAGGATTTGCAAGTTGATACTCAACCAGTTTGGCCACATTATGAACACACCTTCCTTGGCCATGAAGTCCTGGGGTGGGATTCGAACCTGGAGTTTCTGGTTCAGAACAGGGACACTACCCACTGCACCATTAGACCGCCACCTTTAAAAAGGTGCCATTACCTTTAATTGTCCACACCCAAGGGATAATTTTAAACATAACCACAGATCATTAGTATGGTGAAAGCTTACTTCATTCAAATTGCAGTCAGCAAGTTCTGTAGCACATTAAATATTTATTTCATTCTTGGTCCACAGGCAGAAATTATATTTAAAATGATAAAAGTGCCGTACTAGGATCAGCAGAATCAGATCATTAATTTCAACCTTGCAGGTGGTGGGGCTTCAAGTTTCTTTAATGATCTTTCCCAGCCTTACCTCTGTCGGGTAACCATGGTGACAGACTTTGGAAAACCCGGCAGGAAGAAGAATTGAAATTATTTGATGTGGCTGCTCCGATTTGCCTGACAGTCAGAAGCTGCCACCCTTTGCCCTGTTGTAGGGTCACTGGAACAGGCAGAGCCCACTTAGTCTCTCAAACCCGTTACCCATTCAATGAGATGGTGGATAATCTGCTTCATATACTCATCTTTGCCCAATGATCTTTAATTCCTTTGATAAGATTTTCGTTAACCAATCTCGGTTTTAAAATTAACAATTGACCTAAACATCAATTGCTATTTGCGGAAGAGAGTTCCAAACCTCTAGCACTCTTTCTGTGTAGAAGTGTTTCTTAACTTCACTCCTGGAAGGTCTGATTCTAATTTTTAGGCCATGTCCCCTAATCTTAGACACCTCAGCTGGCAGAAATAGTTTCTCTCTGTTTTCCTTAATGTCTTGAAATGTCTTCAACCAAATCACGCCTTAATCTTCCAAATTCCAGGGAATACAACCCTAATTTGTGAAATCTCTCCTCTAAATTAGTTAGTAAACTCACTGGGTTTTTATGACAATCGATGATAGTTTCATGGTCACTATTATGGAGACTAATTTTCAACTCCAGATTTTATCAAATTTAAATTCTACCAGCTGCCGTGATGGGATTTGAACCCATGTCCCCAGAGCATTAGCTTGGGCCTCTGGATTACTAGTCCAGAGAATCCTTGGAATCCAGGTATCATTTTGATAAATCTATGCTGCATTCCCTCCAAGGCCAATATATCCTTCCTAAGGTTGGTGCTCTAAGGTGTACATGGAGCCCCTAAATCTCTCTGGACCGCCAGTGTTTCTAGTTTCTCCCCATTTAGAAAGTGCCCTGTTCGATACTTTTTAAGTCCAAAGTGGATGAACTCACATTTGCCTCCATTGAATTCTAAATTTGACACAGCTTTGCCCGTTCACTTAATCTATCAACATCTCTTTATAATGTTACCCTTCTATCTACACTACTCACAAAAGGAACATAGGAGCAGGAGTAGGCCATTCAGCCCATCGAGCTTGCTCCGCCATTCAATACGATCATGGCCAATCATCCATTTCAATGCCTTTTACCCACACTATACCATATCCCTTAATGTCATTGATATTTAGAAATCTGTCAATCTCTGCTTTGAACATACTCAATGACTGAGCTTCCACAGCCCTCTTGGGGTAGAGAATCCCAAAGATTCACAACCCTCTGAGTGAAAACAATTCTCCTCATCTCGGTCCTAAGTGGTTTCCCCCTTATTTTGAAATCAAGTCCCCAATGGCACCGATCTTTGTGTTGTCAGCAAATTTGGATATGTGGCTTTCTATCCCATCATTTAAGTCATTAATAAATACAGTGATTAGTTGAGGCTCCAACACCAATCCTTACAGGATACCACTTGACACATCCTGCCAATTAGAGTACCTGCCCATTATCCCAACTCTCTGATTAGCAAAGAACCACAATATAATTGGACATACATACTTAAACCCTTTTTAAAGTTATCTTGATCAGTGGGATCAATTTGAGACATCTGCTGTGCCACAATTCTTTGACTTTGCATCTGAGGTTGGAGAAGGAATTGTAGACTTGCACAAACTGACTAAACTGGAATGTGATACTGAAGTTACAAGTGGATCTGGGTAGTGATCTGTTCATGTAGAATGCAATGTTACATCAGAACCAGTCAAGGCTAAACATGCAAAGAGAGTGAGTGGTCGCATTGCTCATTGTGGTCATGTATGACTGTTCATACTTGAAACATAACGTTACATCAGACATAAAAGGGGTGATTTTCCTTGCTGTTGCGGGTGGATCATTGATGCTGAAAAGGGGTGGGAAATTTCTTCCAGACAGGAAACTTTCGGGGACTGTCTCTGGCGCTTGAATACTTTGCATAAACTCCCCCGACTCCCAAGTTTCCTTGAACTTTGAGGCATCCCATGATGCACCAACTGAGTCACCACTGGCCTTATTCACCAGTAACCGTCAGTCCCAAGGGCGGGGGTTTCCTGGACTTACCCTGCTACTGCACTCGATGCAAGATATTCTGTCTGAATGAGATTCAGTTCTTAAAGGTGGAAATGAGATTTTCTCCGAGAGAGACAAGAGCCTTCAGGTCTTGTATTGAAGATTTCTAAAGTTTGGAGATTTTTTTTTTTTTGCATATTTCTTTTCTTTGAATTCTGTCTATGGATACCTACTCTCATCTCTGAGTGCTGCTCCAAGTGTACTGCACATGTTAGAAGAAGTTCACATCTTAAAATATTGGGTTGGCTTCATTCATTGAGCACAGCAGACTGTCTGGCCTGGAACGTAATTTAGTTACCATGACTTCCATCCAAAGGAGGGGAAGGGGCAGGTTCCACATTTTCAAAGCTACCAGATCTCCTGCCAATTAGAGTCAGGGTTTAGAGGAATGGCCATCTCCCTGTGGCAGTGCCTCCCGATCTATTCCCCAATGTGACCCCCCATTTTAAAGCTTCAGACTTCAAATGACCCCGGAGTGGAAATTGGGGGAGGGAGTTGTTGAGTGTTTGGGCATGGGAAGGTTGGAGCCGGGTGTTGAAACTGCAAGGTTTGCAAAAAAAAACCCATATCCTTTTACAGGCTGTGGCGGTAACAGCTATCAGGCCTCATAGATCAGATCATTCGGATATGCCCACCAACAGAAAAAACCCATAAACATTTAAAGACCATAGACATAGGAGCAGAAATTAGGCCATTCGGCTCACCCAGTCTGCTCCGCCATTCAATCACGGCTGATAAGTTTCTCAACCCCATTCTCCCGCCTTCTCCCCGTAACCTTTGATCCCCTTACCAATCAAGAACCTATCTATCTCGGTCTTAAATACACTCAATGACCTGGCCTCCACAGCCTTCTGTGGCAATGAATTCCATAGATTCACCACTCTCTGGCTAAAGAAGTTTCTCCTCATCTCTGTTCTAAAAGGTCTTCCCTTTACTCTGAGGCTGTGCCCTCAGGTCCTAGTCTCTTCTACTAATGGAAACAACTTCCCCAGGTCCATTCTATCCAGGCCTTTCAGTATTCTGTAAGTTTCAATCAGATCCCCCCCCAACCTTCTAAACTCCATCGAGTATAGACCCAGAGTCCTCAAACGTTCCTCATATGTAAAGCCTTTCATTCCCGGGATCATTCTCATAAGGCATTTTGCAAGCTGTCAAAACTCAGTCCGAGCTCCACAGCTGTCACCTCTGCCTTCGAACTCGCGACCCCAAAATCTTGTCCTTTGACTCCCACTGGCAGCCCACAGTCTGGAAACCCCTGCCCTATGGGCACCTATTCTTATTTTTCTTGTAGATGCCTTGCAGGAACGAGGATCAGAGGAGATGGATGACTCCCCATGCTTTATAGAAGGGTCAAGGGGCTGAGGTGGCCAGGGCAGCTGGTTGTATCTCTGGACATTGTTGTTGAGTCTTGCCTCACTCAAAGACTTGCATTTATATAGCGCCCTTCATGACCACAGGACGTCCCAAAGCACTTTACAGCCAATGAAGTATTTTTGAAATGTAGTCACTGTTGTAAGTTAACGTAGGAAATCCGGCAGTCAATTTGTGCACAGCAAGCTCCCACATATAACAATGTGATAATGACCAGATAATCTAATTTTGGTTGTGTTTATTGAGGAATAAAAAGTGGCTAGGGCACCAGGGATAACTCCCCTGTTCTCTTCGAAGACAGGATCCTTTAAATCTACCCGAGAGCAGATGGGGCCTCAGTTCAACACCTAAAACAAGTTGTACTGATCACTTCCTTCTACCCTGAGCTAATGAAATGAACACAAGGGAAGAAGTGTTCACGACAGTCTCCACAATACTTCGTCCCATAAGGTGCTCCCACATCCATAAAATCTGAAAAAGACCTTTACTGTGCAATATCTGGCTATGTAGTAGTATGGCCCAGGGAGTTGTAATAATGCGACCCCCTCCTTATATTAACTGGACACCATCACTTTGTACATGCCTTCACCTATACCTCTGCCATCTCCCAATGGGTGAACTGATTTGTGTGGCATCCAATTGTGGCCTAAACTGATCTTGTTATCTTGGTGAGCTGCCTCCTTGAACCGCTGCAGTCCGGGTGGTGTAGGTACACCCACAGTGCTGTTAGGGAGGGAGTTCCAGGATTTTGCCCCAACACAGTGAAGGAACGGTGATATATTTCCAAGTCGGGATGGAGTGCGGCTTGGAAGGGAACTTGCAGGTGGTGGTGTTTCCATGCATCTGCTACCTTTGTCCTTCTAGGCAGGGCCAGGAAGAGAAATCATGGGCATTGGTGCTTCTCCTGTCTCCGGGCCCCTTATTCCTCCACCTCAATCCTGCATGATATTTTTCCCCTTTCAAGATTCACCAAACAATCACAGAAAGGTCCTAGTAAAATGATAACACCCATTGTTGGCATCTGGTTGCAAATATCATCTGATATATAGGTAGCGTGGTTCGTTAATATTAAGAGCAGCAATGATACAATGTGGTGTTAATTTCTGTGCACCGTATAGGTGACCCCACCATGACTATTAAACAAACCAGAAAGTACAAATTTCACTTTAACTACATTGTGCAATGGTGTTAATTTGACGGGAAAATATCCCATTAGTTATTTATAACACTGTACAGACGCTAACACTGATTTTGGTGACTGCCTCAGCCCTCATTAACATGTTCTCCACATCGCATCATGTGGACACAGTGACAGTGAATTCATACTTGGGGGAATGCTTCAATACTTGCAGCCCAGATAAACTGCACAAGACATTTTCCATTCCGTAGGAGTAGAAGACGACAACTTTCTTCTGCCCGGGTGCATGACATCATTCAATATAATTATTTCACACAAGGGGTGTAATTGGATTCTATTTTATCAGTAATCTCACAGGGTAGAAAGATCTCCTGAGCAACAGAGCGGAATGATTGAAAAATATAGGTCTCTACCGTCGATGAGAAGCGTTGGAACCCTCAGGTGTCTCTGTGCAACAGAACTTTTAAGAGGCCAGAGCACAAAGACTGAATGGTTCACAATTCTATCTGCTTTCTTGATCAAGCCTGAAGACTCTGCTGACTATTGCTTCTCGCTACAATACATTTTCAATATCTACTATGCAACACAACTTTATCATGATAGTTCAATACCTCAAAAAACTCATGCAAGATGAAGTGGGATAACAGGTAAGTAGACAAAAGGACAAGATTGGAGTCAATGGAGAAGATTCTTGAGAATCTTGTGCAGTGTAAAACAGGTTACTGATTCATTATGAGCCCATTACGCACTCCTGTCCTAGCAATCTCACCCCACAAAGCCTGCTCATTAACTTCCATTAATTAAAATAAACAGAACTCCAGCCACGATTCCACGCTCCACTCGCAAGATAATTATGGATGACAAAGGCCATCTGGCTCAGCTCATCCCATCCATCCAGAATGATATATGAACATATGTATTAGGAGCAGGAATAGGCCATTTGGCCCCTCAAGCCTGCTCTGCCATTTGATAAGATTGCCTACATTATACCAGTGACTACAACTCAAAAGTACTTAATTGGCTGTAAAGCGATTTGGGACATTGTGAAAAGTGCTGTATAAATGTCTTTCTTTCATTACACCCGCACGCAGTGGGTAGAGTGACTGTAGCAATAGTGAAATTGGGGGCCCAATGCTAATTCTCTAATGATAATTAACCGCAGAGTAATCAACTGATGTTAGGAAAGTGGCTACAAAGAAATCACTACATTTACAAAAACAATTCACTTTGTAGCTAACCTCCCCACCAATGCTGCCTGCAAACTCCCTCTAACTTCCCCCCAATCCCCCTCCAACCTCCCCCACCCCCATCCTTTGCTCCAAACTCCCCCCAACTCAACCTCCCTCCTAACCCACACCTGCCAACCCCAACTCCCCTCTACCCTTTCTAACCTCCCCTCCTCCCCCCTGCAACCTCCCACCAACCCTCTTCCAACCTCTCCCCCTCTGGACCGTCTCCCTCTCCCCTCCCCCACCCACACACACACACACACGCACAAACATATAGCATCAAATCTGACTTACCATTTTTTAAGAATGACCCCTCTGATCACTGAGCCCTATCGCATGCTACTTTTGCTGTTTGGCACGCAAGTAGTCCTGTGTTGTTGTAGTGTCATCAGGTTTTTACCTCATTTTCAGGTATACCTGATGCTGCACTCTTTATTGACCCAGCGTTGCTCCCCCAGCTTGATGGTAATGGTAGAGTGGGGGATATGCTGGGCCATGAGGTTACAGATTATGTTCGAGTACAATTCTACAGCTGCTGATGGCCCACAGTGCCTCATAGTTGCCCAGTCTTGAGTTGCTAGATCTGTTCTAAATCTATCCCATTCAGCATGATGGAAGTGCCACACAACATGATGGAGGGTATCCTCAATGTGAAGGCACGACGTTGTCTCCACATGGACTGTGCGGTGGTCACTCCTACGGATACTGTCATGGGCAGCACCAGGTAGATTGGTGAGGATGAAGTGAAGTAGGTTTTTTCCTCTTGATCGTTCCCTCACCAGCTGCTAGATTGGGTCTGGGGAAGCTATGTCCTTTTGGACTCAGCAGCTTGGTCAGTAATGGTGCTAACAAGCCACTCTTTGATATTGAAGTCCCCCACCCAGAGCACATTCTGTACCCTTGGCACCCTCAGTGCTTTCTCCAGGTGGTGTTCAACATGGAAGAGTACTGATTCATCAGCTGATGGGGTGGTGGGGCGGGGTGGGTGGCGTTGTTGGCAACCTTGCCCATGTTTGACCTGATGCCAAAAGGCTTCATAGGGTCCACAGTCAATGTTGAGAATTTCCAGGGCAACTCCCTCCCGACTGTATACCACCATGCCGCCACCTCTGGTGGGTCTGCCCTGTCAGTGCTGGGATGGTGATGGCGCCTGGGACATTTTCTGTAAGGTATGATTCCGTGAGAATGACTATGTCGGATGTTACTTGACTAGTCTGTGCACAGCTCTCCCAATTTTGGCATAAGCCCCAAGATGTTAGGGCCAGGTTGGCCTCCGTCATTTCTGGTGCCTGGGTCAATGCTGAATGATCTGTCCAGTTTCATTCCTTTCTGTAGGCTTTGTAGCAGTTTTGATACAACTGAGTGCCTTGCTAAGCTATTTAAGAGTCAACAATATTACTGTGGGTCTGGAGTCCCACATGTAGGGTAGGCCAGACCAGGTGAGGATAGCAGATTTCTTTCCCTAAAGGGCTGTGAGGTAAACCAGATGGGTTTTTACGACAATTGACAATGGTCACTATTACCAAGACTAACTTTTTAAGTCCAGATTTATTAATTGAATTTAAATTCCACTAGCTACTGTGGTGGGTGGGATTTGAACCCATGTCCCCAGGGCATTAGCCTGTGTCTCTGGATTACTAGTCCAGCGACATTACCACTATGCCACCTCTTCCCCTTTCGAGTTGGAAGGTTGAGGCTGCTTTTACCAGAGCCAGGGACAGGCTGGGAATAAGTTGGTTACTTAACATAAAAACAGTTACCCGAGTTCCAAAGAAGAGTCATATTGGGCTTGAAACACATACTCTGTTTCTCTCTCCACAGATGCTGCCAAACCTGCTGAGTTTTTTTCCAATATTTTGTTTTTACTTCAGATCTCCAGCAACCTCTGGAGACTTTTTTACACTTCGGTTTACATTTTCATCCAAGATTGGGTATTGCATTTTTTTCATTAAGAGAATTTGCTCAATATTGTTGAAAACGTGTACTCACTAGCAATTTCAAAATTAATTATTTCTTTTCACATTTTAAGACTTCGCTTCTCCAATATCAGCAAATGATCAATTATTTGGAGAGAGGAAGTCTTAAAGTAACAGCAAACAGCACCGGGTGTTACTAACCGCAGGACGATTGCAGTTTGGTCTGTAGGCAGCAAATTTAGAGTTGTAGTCCTTCCAAATTCTGCACCCTCATTCCCTTCCCCTACTTGTGCATTTTTAAACTGGTTCAGGGGTATGTTCTTTAGAAAACCTTTGTACATTAAAACGGTCTATGTTCCAACTTGTATTTTGCTTTTTAAGTTTAAAAGATCGAAACAACATTTGCATTTTCAACGGATCCACTAAACTCAGCGAACAACACTTACTCATCCTCTCCCGCCCCCGATATTCGTAGAGCTGGCCAACCCTGCAGATCCAGTTCCCCGGGACTCTCCGCAGGATTTTTAGGCCTGACTGGGATGGGACAGGACAGGACAGGCAGGTGTGAAAATCCACAGACGGCTAGTAGCCTTTTAAGGGTCTTTAAAGCCCAACTAATGCCCATTGTTTGGAGGTACCCTCCAGGCAGAAGACGGGAGGCGGCCCCTCTCCAGGCAGGTTCTGAGGCCCTCCCCAGCTGCCTAACTTCAGCTGCGGCCACAGCCGCTTGCTGCCCCTCCCAAAGCCCCCAAGAGCTGCAGCCGCAGCCACAGCCACTGTCCCACCCCACCCCACCCCCCGCCAACACACCCCTCACCCCGTGTCCCAACCCCACCACCCCAAACCCAACCCAACCCCCCAATCCAAACCAACCCCCCAATCCAAACCAACCCCCCAATCCAAACCAACCCCCCAATCCAAACCAACACCCCAATTCAAACCAACACCCCAATCCAAACCAACACCCCAATCCAAACCAACACCCCAATCCAAACCAACCCCCCAATCCAAACCAACACCCCAATCCAAACCAACCCCCCAATCCAAACCAACACCCCAATCCAAACCAACCCCCCAATCCAAACCAACACCCCAATTCAAACCAACACCCCAATCCAAACCAACACCCCAATCCAAACCAACACCCCAATCCAAACCAACACCCCAATCCAAACCAACACCCAACTGGTGGCCAGGCTGCTGTGGCCATGTTTTGGTTAGAAGTTTGAAAAGTTGGAGAGAGGACACATTAGGAATGGAGGATCCCTCCCTCCCCCTTACCTAAAAAGGCAGCCCGTGGTTCCCTTCCATGCAGGAGCAGCAGTAGGCCATTCGGCCCATCAAGCCTGCTCCGCCATTTGACAAGATCATGGCTGATCTGATTGTGGCCTCAACTCCACTTTCCTGCCTGCCCCCATAACCCTTGCCTCCCTTGTCGATCTCCATCTAACTCAGCCTTGAATATATTCAATAACCCAACCTCCACTGCTCTCTGTGGAAGCGAATTCCAAAGGCCAACTATACCCTCCGAGAGAGGAAATTCCTTCCGACCTCCATCTGAAACTATGGCCCCAGTTCTAGATTCTCCCAGGAGGAAACATTCTCCCAGCATCTACCCTGTCAAGCCTCCTCAGAATCTTATATATTTCAATAAGTTCACCTCTCATTCTTCCAAACTACAATGGCTGTAGACTCAACCTGCTCAAACTTTCCTCTTAAGACAAGCCCTTCAGCCCAGGAATTAGCCGAGTGAGCCTTCTCTGATCTGTCTCCAATCCTTAACTAAGGCGATGGTCTCCTACTGGCCCCCCAGCTTCGAGTGCCCACCCACCCTCCTTAATTGAATGGTGAGCCTGCCCTCTGGCCACTAATTGGCCAATTTAGGAAATACACCATCGGGTGACTGTTCCCAAACAGTTGTGATCCCCCATTTGACACAAACATAGGAGTCCTGAGCGAGAAGGACAAAATCCTGCACCCTTAGGTTCCCTTCAAGCCTATGCTGGCAACTCTGCTCCATCTTCATGATGGCATACCACCCCTCTCCTCAGGGTTCATCCCACCATCCTCTTTCCCCTCCGTTAATGCTGGAACACTCCTTCCTTCCTTCCTTCCTTCCCCCTCTCTGTCCATGCTGTCCCTATCCTCCTCCCCACAATCCCTCGGTTCATGGAGAGAATTTAGGCATTTGACTTCCGTCCACAAATTCAGCCACTTCTAATACGCGCTCTGTTGTGCTTTGCATCGGTTACATTTGCTTCTTTTATGATCTTTTTCTCTCAATTAGACACGAGAGCCAACTGGGTCTGGTTAAAAAAACCTTAATTCAGTATCAAAATTATTTCATCAACTTGGCCAACCCCATAGTCAAATCAGTGAATTGTTCAACCAAAAATTTTGATGTTTAATAATCTGTCTTACAATTCCTTCCATGTTTTGGTGTCCGAAATGCAATGTTGATCTAAACGAATGCAATTTATATCACCCTTCAGAGAGAGAAGTCAAGTTTGCAGTCCTGCTCAGATTGGGACAAAGGAAGGCTTTTATGCGGGGAGCCAAAGGACTTGAGAAAATATTGAACTAACTTGCATCTTAAAACACCTCCAAAGTCATAGAAGGAGGCCATTTGGCCCATCATGTCTCTGTGCTGTCCCCCTGCAAGAGCAACTCACCTCTTTCCTCTCTCCTGCCTTTTCCCTGTAGCCCTGCAATTTTTATTTTTTTTTGTCTTCAGATAATTACCCAATTCTCTTTCGAAATCCAAGATTGAATCTGCCTCCACCACACTCTCTGCAATGCATTCCTGATCCTAACCACTCACTCCGACCTGAAACGTTGGCGTCGTTTCTCTCTACACCGATACGGCTCGTGGATTTCCTGCATTTTCTGTTTCAGATTTGCAGCATCTGTAGTATTTTGCTTTCAGCTTAATTATTTAAAACGCCTCCACTCGCTGAAATAATTGTCTAGCTCTTCCAGGATTGTCCTCCTTAAGGTTAACCACCTCTCTGCTGATTTTTCCAGTTCTATCTTAGACACGCACAAATTTAAAAAGATTCAGCCGAGACAACTGCTCAGGAATTATTACAAATTGAACAAGCAATGCAAGATGCCAGATAGGAAATTTAACTGGTCTCACAGGCAGTTTTCTTTCTTATGCCCTTTTCATTCTATCCACCTTCCTCCACATCTACAATTTACTAGAAAGTCAGTTTTTGCATTTATATACCGCCGTTCACCACCTCAGGACGTCCCAAAGTGCTTACAACCAATGAAGTACTTTTTTGACGTAGAATCACTGCTGTGATGTAGGAAACACAGCAACCAATTAAGCTCAGCAAGCTCCCACCACAGCAACATGCTAATGGGCAGATGTGCGTGATGTTGATCGAGGGATCAAAATTGCCCAGGGCACAAGGGATAACTCCCCTGCTCGCTGTCATAATAGTGACGTGGGGTCACCTGCGGCCTGAGAGTGTGGACAGGGGTCTCAGTTTAACGTCTCATGTGAATGACGCCATATAAGACATAGACCATAAGACATAGGAGCAGAAATTAGGCCATTCGGCCCATCGAGTCTGCTCCGCCATTCAATCATGGCGTATCCGACAGTGCAGCACTCCCTCAGTACTGCGCTGGAGTGCTAGGTTTCTGGAGTAGGACTTGCACTTTCGGACGAGTGTGCTACCAGTGGAATCATGGCTGGCACTATCATGTAGTAGTGGCACAATCTTGCGCCCCCTCCTAATGTCAAAGCACATCTTCATCTATCCAATCTCCAGTGGCTGCTGCAAGAACACTGCGGCTTTCCTGAGCTCATAGTAGCAGCAGGTAGGAGATTCCAATTGACATGTAGGGAGCAGCAGGTAAAAGAGGGAGGGAAGTCTGTCAGGCTTGATATTAAATTGGCAGGGCTCCTAAGATGCAGGCTCTCTGCCAAATGCAGACACCAGGTATAAAAGAGCTATTCATCGAAAGAAATGAATCATCTCTCAATCAATAATGCCTAGCGGGGACTGGATGGCACAGTGGACGAGCATCATGTCAATCGATCGAAATCAGCCCAGGAAACCACCTCTCCACTGAAAGAGCGCTATTGATTTTAGCTGGTTGCTTACTGAGAGGAAGAGAATCGAATTGTGTGATGTTCTTTGAACCGCGCACATTAATTCAGTTCTCTCACTTCCTCGGATTCAGCCATTCTTTCCGTTCTCCCGCCCCCTCACCCACCCCCATATCATTATCAGCACCTGTCAATTAGATTGGGAAAAAGAGGGAGAAATGGTGCAAAATGCAAATCTGAATTTATGATACCTAATGTTTAACCGTGGAAAAAAAAAACGAAGTGGATGTGGAGTCTTACTTTCCTAACGCCTAGTTGCGACCTGTTTATGTTTCCAAGTGATCCGCAAGCCCCATCTTGAACCCATTCCCAGCCGAGTCAGATACAAACACTAATTCTTACAATGAAGGGGCCTCCAAGTGTTACGCAAGCAACGGTCTTTGTTCAGTTACAGACACCAACTGGATGACAAGCAGCCAGGAGGCAAGCAAGCACAGAAACATTACCAAAGAATTAATTCCTGTTGCTGTGGAAACAGGGTAAAATTCTAACAAAACGCACAATTAGAAATTCTGCGTTAATCATATTGGACAGTGCCTCGGGCTAATTTGTCACCTGGATATATCTTCAATTAAGTTGTTCAGCAATTTCCTGCAAAAGGGAGTGCGGGGAAGCAGGTAGATACAAAGTACCACCTCGCAAAGAGTTGAAAACCCCTGTACCTTGCTCGCACAACCCAGTTATCAGCTGCAGAGTATCACAGGAGAGACAGGGATGGATCATCCCTTGGGCAGGGGGGGGGATATGTTGGGCGGGGTGGGGGCTCGAGCAGGAAAGTGGGGAGGGAGGTGAAAGAAAAAGTGGAGAAGGATTAAAAAGAAAGCACAACAGAGAGAAAGAACTGCATTTTCATAGCGCCTTTCACAACCTCAGGATATTCCAAAACAGGCAACAGGTACCCATGAACTGTAGCCATTGGTGTAACGTAGGAAAGGCCAATTTTTGCACAGCAAGACCCCACAAACGGCAATGTGACAATGGCCTTTAGTGATGTTGGTTGTGCAGGACGAATATTGGCCAGGACACCGGGGAGAACAGAACTGCCTTGCTCTAATTCAGAATCATGCCATGGGGTGTTTCACATCCAGCCAAGAGGACGGTCGGGGCTTTGGTTTAAAGTCTCATCTGAGAAAGTGACACCTCTGACAGTGAATCAATCCCTCAGTATCGTGTTGGAGTGTCCCTGCAATGGGACTTGATGCCTGACTTGCTGATTGTCAAAAGGATCAGAGGTGACAGGAGGAGAAACTTGTCTTTTTTTAAAAAAAACGCACGAGTGATTAGGATTCAGAGCGCACAGCCTAAGGGGGCAACGGAAACAGCTTCAGTGTTAGCCTTCGAAAGGAAATTGGATAAAGACTTGAAGGAGAAAAACATTGCAGGGATTTGGGGAATGAAAGGTGGAGTGAGGCCAACCCAGTTGTTCTTCAAAAGAGTCTCAACGCCTCGATTGGCCAAATGGCCGGTTTCGGTTCTATATTTTTAAGAATTCTTTCATGGGATGTGGGCGTTGCTGGCTAGGTCAGCATTTATCGCCCATCCCCAATTACACCTTGACAAGGTGTTAATGAGCCGCCTTATTTCAACATGTGGTCCATGTGGTGTAGGTACACCCACAGTGCTGTTAGGGAGGGAGTCCCTAGGATTTTGGCCCAGCGATTCAGAGGTGAAAGTGTTACCCATTGACCTAGGATGGAGACGGAACATAAAAACCGTAAAAGAATGAATCCTGTACTATTAAGGACCCAACCCGCAGTATTACGGCTTAAAGGGGCGACATCGTTATAAATAATGAGAAACACTCACCTCCATAGTGAAAGAGTTCAACTTTGAACCTAAAGGTTAACACTTCGGAACTCGTTTGGTCCATGTCACAGTTCTGCAAGGTCAGCCCAAAATCTGCTTCATATTTCTTTGTCATCATCTCGTGCAATGGTGGGCCATTGCACAGCTCCACCGTCCTCTTCACACACTTAGGGAGGGTGGAATTCTCTACGGTGACATTGGCATGGTAGTGTGAAGGAACAGAAAAATTCCACGACATCAGCTCATCATTTGGGAACCCACCGGACCAGTTTGCTGACATGAAGTAGGCAGGAGGACCTGGCTGTAGCAGCACGTCGACAACACCGAAATCTTGAATTAGATAAGAAATCGGTAGTTAGACCTCAGCACCAACAACTCAAGTATCTTCATGAACAGAAGAGGTACCATAGGTCCAAGAGGATTGGCTTCGCTCCACCTCCCCATCCCTAAGAGATTAATCCCACTAACCTATTCCCCATCCCACCCCAACTTGGAACAATTTCCTCAAACCCCTTCATAACCATGAAAATTTCAAATGAATTAGCTCAGATTTTACCTTTTCCGAAGACAACACACTTAATTTTCTTAACATTTCTCATTTAATTGGCTTGATACCTACCATTGTCTTTGCTAATCACCTCTATCTCTTTTTGAACACAATAAAATCCTTCTCGAATGTCGATTGTGGAAACCTTTTCACCCACCTCCCCAATATCAAGTTGGAAGAATTGGAGCTGCATTATATTGAACCACCTTGTAAAGTCAATGCCTACATATGTAGTACACACACATTCACACGCAATAGTCTAACGGTTATGGTAGTGGACCAGATTGCCCATCACCCCTGGGCTCAAGGACCTATATTGGCTCGTTGTTCAGAAACACCTCTATTGTAAAATGCTCAGACTTGTCCCTCCATGGCCTCACCCCTCCCTATCTTTATAATCTCCTCCAGCACTACAATCCTCAAAGATATCTACACTCCTCCGATTTTGTTTTCTTGCTCATCCCAGAGTCATAGAGGTCTACAGCACAGAAAAAGGTCCTTCGGCCCATCAAGCCTGCCCCGGTCAAACAAGTACCTAACTATTCTAATCCCATTTTCTGGCACTAGGCCCATAGCCTTGTATGCCATGGCATCGCAAGTGCACATCCAAATATTTCTTAAATGTTATGAGGGTTTCTGCCTCTACCACCCTTTCAGGCTGTGAGTTCCGGATTCCCACCACCCTCTGGGTGAAAAACTTCTTCCTCACATCCCCTCTAAACCTCCTGCCCCTTACCTTAAATCTATGCACCCTGGTTATTGATCCCTCCACCAAGGGGAAAAGCTCCTTCTTGTCTATCCTATCTATGCCTCTCATAATTTGATACATCTCAATCATGTCCCCCCTCAATCTCCTCTGCTCCAGGGAAAATAACCCCAGTCTATCCAATCTCTCCTCATAACTAAACTCTCCAGCCCAGGCAACATCTTGGTAAATCTCCTCTGCACTCTCTCTAGTGCAATCACATCCTTCCTATAATGCGGATTTCCAGAGCTGCACGCAATACTCTAGCTGTGGCCTAACCAGCGTTTTATACAGTTCCAGCATAACCTCCCTGCTCTTATATTCCATGCCTCGGCTAATAAAGCCAAGTATCCCATATGCCTTCTTAACCACCTTATCTACCTGTCCTGCTACCTTAAGGGACCTGTGGATATGCACACCAAGGTCCCTCTGATCCTCGGTACTTCCCAGGGTTCTACCATTCATCGTGTATTCCCGTGCCTTGTTTGTCCTGCCCAAGTGCATCACCTCACACTTATCTGGATTAAATTCCATTTGCCACTGATCAGCCCGTCTATATCCTCCTGTAATCTAAGGCCATCCTCCTCACTATTTACCACCCCACCAATTTTCGTGTCATCCACAAACTTACTGATCAACCCTCCTACACCATTCTTCACCATTGCTTCACCATTGGAGCCATCCTTTCAGCTGCCTGAGTCCTAAGCTCCAGAATTCTAGAATTCCCTCCTTAAACCTCCTGATTCTCTTCCCTCCTTTAAGACGCTCCCAAAATACCAACCTCTGGCCAAGCTTTTGGCCATCTGTCCTAATATCTTATGTGGATTGGTGTCAAGTTTTGATTGCTAATACGAACATAAGAAATAGGAGAAGTAGGCCATTTGGCCCCTTGAGCCTGCTCCAGCATTCAATAAGATCATAGCTGATCTGTTTGTGTTTCGAAATCCACATTCTCATCTTCGCCCAGTAACCTTTGATTCCCTTGCCTAACAAGAATCTATACTAGCTCCGCCTCAAGAATATTCAATGACCCCGCCTTCACTGTCTTCTGAGGCAGAGGCTTCCAAAGTTGCACAGCCCTCAGAAAAAAATTCTCCTCATTTCTGTCCTAAAAGGGTGATCCCTAATTTTAAAACAGTGCCTCCTAGTTCTGGACTCACTCAAGAAGAAACATCCTTTCCACGTCTGCTTTGTCAATACCCCTCACTCTTCTAAACTCAAGTGGAAACAAGCCCAGTCTGTTCAACCTCCCCTCATAAGACAACCCGCTCATTCCAGGTATTAATCTAGTAAACCTCCTCTGAACCGCCTCCAACGCATTTACATCCTTCCTTAAATAAGGAGGCCAAAACTGCACACAATATCTGAGATGCAGTCTCACCAATGCCCTGTATAACTGAAAGATAACATCCTTACTTTTATAAAAATAGAATTACCTGGAAAAACTCAGCAGGTCTGGCAGCATCGGCGGAGAAGAAAAGAGTCGACGTTTCGAGTCCTCATGACCCTTCGGTAGAACTGAGTATAGTTAGGAGAGGGGTGAAATATAAGCTGGTTTAAGGTTGGGGGGTGGGGTGGGGTGAGAGAAGTTGGCGGTGGGGGGTGGTTGTAGGGACAAGCAAGCAGTGATAGCAGCAGATAATCAAAAGATGTCACAGACAAATGGAACGAAGAGGTGTTAAAGGTGGTGATATTATCTAAGAAAATGTGCTAATTAAGAATGGATAGCAGGACACTCAAGGTACAGCTCTATGGGGGTGGGGTGGAAAGACTGACAGGGTATTACAGTTATAGTTTTAAAAATAATGGAAATAGGTGGGAAAAGAAAAATCTATATAAATTATTGGAAAAAACAAAAGGGAGGGGGAAGAAACGGGAAGGGGGTGGGGATGGGGGAGGGAGTTTAAGATCTAAAGTTGTTGAATTCAATATTCAGCCCGGAAGGCTGTAAAATGCCTAGTTGGAAGATGAGGTGCTGTTCCTCCAGTTTGCGTTGGGCTTCACTGGAACAATGCAGCAAGCCAAGGACAGACATGTGGGCAAGAGAACAGGGTGGTGTGTTAAAATTGCAAGCGACAGGGAGGTTTGGGTCTTTCTTGCGGACAGACCGCAGGTGTTCAGCAAAGCGGTCGCCCAGTTTGCGCTTGGTCTCTCCAATATAGAGGAGACCGCATTGGGAGCAATGAATGCAGTAGACTAAGTTAGGGGAAATGCAAGTGAAATGCTGCTTCACTTGAAAGGAGTGTTTGGGCCCTTGGACGGTGAGGAGAGAGGAAGTGAAGGGGCAGGTGTTGCATCTTCTGCGTGGGCATGGGGAGGTGCCATAGGTGGGGGTTGAGGAGTAGGGGGTGATGGAGGAGTGGACCAGGGTGTCCCGGAGGGAATGATCCCTACGGAATGCCGCCAGGGGGGGTGAAGGGAAGATGTGTTTGGTGGTGGCATCATGCTGGAGTTGGCGGAAATGGCGGAGGATGATCCTTTGAAAGCGGAGGCTGGTGGGGTGATAAATGAGGTCAAGGGGGACCCTATCATGTTTCTGGGAGGGAGGGGCAGGCGTGAGGGCGGATGCACGGGAGATGGGCCGGACACAGTTGAGGGCCCTGTCAACGTTGCCAGCCAATTCTTTTATCCATACTAATATGTTACCCCCTATAACATGAGCTTTTATTTTCCGGAATAACCTTTGATGTGGCACCTTATCAAATGCCTTCTGGAAATCCAAGTACAGCACATCTACAGGCTCCCCTTTATCCACAGGGCATATTACTCCTTCAAATAACCCGAATAAATTGGTTAAACATAATTTCCCTTTCACAAAACCATGCTGACTCTTTCCAATTACCTTGAGTTTCTCTAAGTGCCCAGCAATAACCTCCTTAACGATCGAATCGAACATCTTCCCCACGACAGACATCAAGCTAACTGGCTTACAGTTTCCCATTTGCTGCCTCCCTCTCTTCTTGAAAAGAGGATTATATTTGCTACTTTCCAGTCTGATGGAACATTTCCAGAATCTAGCAAATTTTGGTAAATTAACACCAATGTATCTATTACCTCATTAGGAAAGGTGGTGGTGTAGTGGTATTGTCACTGGACTGGTAATCCAGAGACCCAGGGTAAGGTTTTGGGGAACCTGGGTTTGAATCCCACTATGGCAGATGGTGGAATTTGAATTCAATAAAAATCTGGAATTAAAAGTCTAATGATAACATGAAGCCATTGCCAATTGTCATAAAAACTCACCCGGTTCACTAATGTCCTTTAGGGAAGGAAATCTGTTGTCCTTACCTGGTCTGGCCTACATATGACTCCAGGCACACAGCAATGCGGTTGACTCTTAAATGCCCTCTAAACAAGGGCAATTAGAGGTGGGTTATAAATGCTGGCCTAGCCAGCGACGCCCACATCCCATGAATGAATAAAATTTTAAAAAGCCACCTCTTTTAAGATCCTAGGATGAAGTCCACCAGGACCCGGAGACTTGTCAGCCCGCAGCTCCATCAGTTTGCTCAGCACCACTTCCCTAGCGATTGTAATTTCACCAAGTTCCTCTCTCCCCCCTCCTCCTCCCAATTTACAGCTATTACTGAAATTTTTTTTGTATGCTCTATTGTGAAGCGCCTATTAGAGATGTTATATAAATGCACTTTGTTGTAACCCAGAGATAATACCAGAGTGAGCTCAAAAACTCTGGTAACATGTGGGCTAGCACCAGAAATGATCAAGGCAGCTGATTGCTTCTTGTAAAGGCCCACTAAAGCATTCACTAAAGTCCTGCCACCCCCAACTACATGTGACTCCAGTCTCACGCTACAATGTGGTTGACTCAAAGTCCTTGGCGAAATTAGGCATCGACAATCAATAGCAACTTTTCAAGTATTGTCCACATCCCATCAACAGATTAAAAGCAGGAGTCTGAATGAAAGGCCCTTACTGGAAGTAACCTCATATAATACAACATGGCCGGGTTCACACAAGGCCCCTAAACATACAAGCTCCACGTGTGGGTGAATTATCCCATAAGCTGACACTCTGATTTGGGTAAAGTCACAGCAATGTTCCAAAAACATTATTTATCATTTGCATGCACCCCACCACCCCCTGGACTTTATTCCAACAAACAATGACATATGAAGTAGGAGCTGGAGTAAGCCATTTGGCCCCTCGACCCTGCTCCATCATTGATGATCATGGCTGATCTCCTACTTCAACTCCACCTTCCCGCACCATCTCCATATCCCTTCATTGCCTCAAGAGTCCAAAAATCTATTGGCCTTCGTCTTGAATATACTCAACAACTGAGCATCCACAGACCCTCTGGGGGAGAGATTCACAATTATTTGAGTGAAGAAATTTCTCCTCATCTTAGTCCTAAATGGCTGAACGCCTTATTGTGACCCTGTCTTCTAGATTCCCCAGCCAGGAGAAACATTTTCTCAGCATCTACCCTGTCAAACCCCTTAAAATAATTTATACCTTTCAATTAGCTCACCTCTCATTCTTCATTCGAGGTCGTACAGGCCTAATCTACTCAATCTCTCCTTTAAGACAATCCCCTCATCACAGCAGTCAGTTTAATGAACCTTTGCTGCATTCTCTCAAGGGCATGTACGTCCTTCCTAAGATCAGAAGACCATAACTGCGCACACAGCTCCACGTGTGGCCTCACCAACACCCTACATAATTGTAATGCTGAACATTATAGCCCAGCTCCCTTTAATAAAAGCTAACATACCGTTTGCCTTCCTAATTGCTTATTGTATCTGAATGTTACCTTTCGGTGGTTCATGCAAAGGATTCCCGGGTTCTTCTGAATGCAAATATTTTCCAATCTGTTACCATTCAAAAAAAAAATGTTTTTTTACTTTTCCTATCAAAGTGGATAACTTCATGCTTTGCTACATTATATTCTATTTACTGTGTTCTTTCGCACTCACCCAGCCTGTATATAGCCCGCTACAGTTTCCTGACACAGTTTCCTGGTTTCATACTTTAGAGGCAAGTCACGTTGACTTCATTGGAAATGAGGATGTAGAACGGACGCCCATTTTACACGAGGCACTTGAAGTCAAAATAAGCCCCCAATTCTCTCAAATATATCATCAACACACTCCAATGTGAACAAAGAGGGAGAAAACAAACTAAAAGGATATTAGAGATTTTTTTTTTTTAGTTAAAAATTGAACCTTTGTAAGTGGAAAATTATTCTTGGAGATTAGCAAATAAAACACATACTTCCAATGGGGGGTACAAAGGTTAGCTCAAATCCTGGATCCACTATCGTCTCATACCAGGGGACCTTCAGCTCTATCAGTGTTTTGCCTTGGGCCTTCAAGTTAGAGATGGTGCCGTTCTTGCAAAAGTTGCCTAGAAGGACGGCGCTGGTAGCCTCGTGGCGCAAGTGGCCTGTAATCGTGTACGTAAACGAATCTGGACAGGCGGCCGAGTCTGTCTGCTGCAAGTGATTCCCAACAAAACTCATGTGCACACCAACTTTGTAGGGCACGTCAATGTCCCAGACGTACGTCCTGTTGAGGTTTGGCAACTCCGGCAGACGCACGGCATCTTCAGGGTCAGCGTCTTCGCCTGCAGGAGGAACAAAATAAATTGGTGTGGAATTTATATGCTCCTCAATTTTCGCTGAATTTGTGGCCTAATTTGTGCAGGTGGCGGCCAGGAGATGGTGGCTTCTGATTTGCCATCGAGTGACCCCCCTCAGCAGGAACCTGCAGGCACAGGGACATTGGCCAAGGACAACAGGAGGGCTGCGCTTACACTCTTATTGACAGTCACTGTTCAAGCTTCAAGCACACAGGCGGCTAGGCCAGTGATTTAGAAAACTTTTTGGTTGAGGGACCCCCTTTTCAAATGGATTACTAATAATGTACCCCCACCATCTACATTATAATACTATACAACAGTCATAATATCTGTATATCCTGGAAAAAAAACTTGCCTTTCAGTTGAAAGTGATATTAAATATTTAAAAATCTCCCCTCTCTTGAAACCCAGCTGGTGCCCACCACTCACTTTGGGGGTCTATTTGACGATTTTTATAGTGTTCCTTCAAGCGTGCACCGCCCCCCTCCTTGGCTGGTCCCATGCGGTAAGCACTACCCACATTATTTCACAGAACCCCTGGAACGTTTCTATGGGTTTCCACCCCCCCACCCCTCCCACTCCCCCCACCCCCACAGGGTCCACATACCCCAGTTTGCGAACCAGGGAAGGTGACGGGAGGGCTGCAGGTTCCTCTGAATTCTACCCAAGGAAGAGGGGGGAGGAGGAAGACCCTCCCCTCCAAAGTTATGTGATGTCCGGACAGGACCCTTCAACAACAGTCGATGCGCGCGAAAGACAAAGGCCAATTTCTCACCAACTTCTCTTTGAACTTCGATAACAAAGCTGTTTTCAGGGTCAACGCAGTTGAAGTCAAACTGGGAAACCTTGCCTGGATTGAGCTTGTACTCCTTGTAACACTCCCCTTCATCGATGCATATTTCACAATCAGAAGCCTCCAAGCTCCTAGGCACTTGCATGATGTTTATTGTCATACCTTCGTTAGCAGTGACTGAAGTCAGCTCAGAGCCTATTCGTGAGGCAAATCAAATACACAAACATTCAAACCAATATTTTCTATACACATTGTACGAAATACTTTGTAACTTTCCCAGTTAAAAGGGGGAGGTTTCCTATGCAAATGGTATGAAGTAAAACAGGAAACCTGTTGAAATAAGATTCGCTAACAATTTCACTAAGCAGGGTGGATGGAAGAAAAAGACCCTCCTGTGCTCCTTAGAAAAATTTTAGCAACTAATTCTTCATTTCCGAACAGGGGTAAAAATGAAATTTCAACAGCTTTCAGTATTTGTCAGCCATGGCTCAGTTCGTAGCGCTCTTGCCTCTGAACTGAATCAAAAGGTTGTGGGTTCAAGTCCCGCTCCAGAAACACGAGCACAAAAATCTAGGCTGACACTCCAGTGCAGGACTGAGGGATTGCTGCACTGTCAGAGATGTTGTCTTTCGGTTGAGACAAAGGGCCCTGTCTACCTTCATGGGTAGCCGTTATAAAATCCTGTGGCACTATTTCGAAGAAGAGCAAGGGGTGCTCTCTCCAGTGCCCTGGACAATATTTATCCCTCAGTCAACGGATTATCTGGTCATTAACACATTGTTGTTTGTGGGAGCTTGCTGTGTGCAAATTGGCTGCTGCATTTCCTGCATTAAGACATTGGTTACACTTCAAAAATACTTCATTGGTGATAAAGTATTTTGAGTTCAGTGTGCATGACAGGTGCTATATAAATGAAAGTCCTTTTTTTTCTCTTTATAGAAGAAAATTTGTGCAATTTCATTTACACCACTCCTCTCACACCTAATTTGCAAATCATCTGCGCTGACAGAGAAAGGTATGGCGGAGTCGAAAGGCTCTGAAGGTCAGATGCCATGACTTTCTATTACCCAAATCCCACAACCTCAGCTAGGCTTGCATTAACTGGAATATAAATGGTTAAGGGGTGGTTTAATGATGGATTTTGAAAGGAATTGGTAGGGTAGGTTGAGAGAAATGTTTTTCTTCTGTTTAGGATAAGGCAACATAAAGTGGAAATCAGAGCCAGGTCATTCTAGAGAGAGGTTAAGAAATACTTTTTCACACATATAATGGCAGAAATGTTGAAATGCGACCCACAAAGAACAGAAGACGCCCAGGCAATTAATAACTATTGCTCTGTGTGGCACTGGATCACGGCATAGGGGGAGATGGTGGTGTAGTGGTAATGCCACTGGACAGGTAATCCAGAGGCCCAGCCTACTGCTCTGGGAACTTGGGTTCAAAATCCCACCACAGCTGCCGGAAATCTGGAACATAAAACTAGTCTCAGTAATGACATCTGGTTCACTGGTG
This sequence comes from Cetorhinus maximus, assembly GCF_964194155.1. Lineage (NCBI taxonomy): Eukaryota > Metazoa > Chordata > Chondrichthyes > Lamniformes > Cetorhinidae > Cetorhinus > Cetorhinus maximus. The sequence goes on from NC_135881.1 coordinate 200,945,548, forward strand.
CCCTTTAGGGATGGAAATCTGCCATCCCTACCCGTGACTCCAATCTAAATTGTGCACTGGGATCCTCCCCTGACCTCAGGTGAGCCAGCACACCCAAGAGGAGCCCCTCTCATCCGGTGAGAAGGAAAGGGAAGAGGTGGAAAATCAAACTTCTGTCAACGAGTCACTGGGTGACATTAATAACAGTAATATCGAGGATGTCTGTAGCCTTGGGCAAGGAGATTTAAAAAGATGAAAACAGCCAATGAAGATCTGTAGAATGCAAATCTGTAATAAGCCCATGTGATTACTATGCCGCTAAATTGAATAGATTTAAGTGTTCTCTTCATATGACAATATGGTGAATTATTCAGCGGCTCTCAAAACAGGGTCATGATAATGCGATCAATAGAATGCAATGCCTAAGTGCTGAGATTTGGTTTCACAGTTGAAATCCACCACTTTCATTTGGCAGAGGGAAGAGTCTTCAAGGCGTGTGAGAGAGAGAGAGATAAAAACGAGGAGAAAATCAGAATAGGCTGCTAGCAGGCCCCCTCTTTGTGCATATACCAGTGGCTACCATGAGAGCATAAGAAACAGGAATAGGAGTAGGCCATTCGGCCCCTCCAGCCTGTTCCATCAATCAATAAGATCAAGGCTGGTCTGATGCAGCATTAACTTTATCCCGCCTAGCCCTCGACTTCCTTGGTCATCAAAAATCTGTCTAACTCCGCCTTGAATATATTCAACGACCCAGCCCCCAGCACTTGCTGGGGAAGAGAATTCCAAAGACTAACAAGCTCAGAGAAGAAATTCGTCCTCATCTCCATCTTTAATGGGAGGCCCCTTATTTTGAGTCTGTGCCCCCTCGTCCTAGATTCCCCACATGAGGGGAAACGTCCACTCAGCATCAACCCTGCCAAACCCCACTCGCTATCTTAGATGTCTCTGTAAGGTCATCCAATTCTTTTAAACTCTAATGAGTATAAGCCCAAAATGCTCAATCTTTCCTCATAAGAAAAACCCCTCACACCAGGAAACAGCCGAGTGAACCTTCATTGAGCTGCCTGCAATGCAAGTAAGGTGACCCAAACTGCACACAGTGCTCTTGGTACGCTCTCACCAATGCACTAAGGGTCCATTATGGACACTTGTAATATATTGTAAGTAGTCGAGCACTTGGTTATGCTGCTCTCTCTGCTGCCCTCTCTGTTGGGGAGGTGTAAATAAAGTTGTTCAGCAATGGCTGCCTGCATTTGAGCACGTGTTTTACTCAGTGCTACACATGCACAACAGCACTTGCTACATTTTTGAATCTTCTTCACCGTCATTCACTCCACATTTTTCTTCTATCGCTCTCCTAGATGAGGCACCAGTCTCTGCAAACCCCACGGGTGTCCAATTCCATCACGGCGACGACAAAATTTAAATTCAGTTCATTAAATATCATAATGTAGAATTATAAAATACAGTAAAGGAACTACCGATTAACAGACAGTTCAGAGAAGTTGATTCCTGGGTTGAAGGGGTTGTCTTTTGAGGAAAGGTTGGACAGGCTGGGCCTGCATCCATTGGAGCCAAGAAGAATGAGAGGCGATCTTATTGAAACATACAAGATCCTGAGGGGAATTTGACAGGGTGGGTGCTGAGAGGATGTTTCCCCTCGTGGGTGGGTGGGAGGGGGAGGAGTCTAGGACTAGGGGACACAGTTTAAAAATTAGGGGTCTCCCATTTAAGACAGAGAAGAGGTAGAATTTCATCTCTCAGAGGGTCATTAGACTTTTGAATTCTCTACCCTAGAGGCTGGGTCATTGCAAATATTCAAGGCTGCGCTAGACAGGTTTGTGATCTATAGAAAAGTCAAGGGCTTTTGGGGTCTGCAAGCTAAGTAGAGTTAAGGCCATAATTGGATCAGCCACGATCTTGCGAATGGTGGAGCAGGCTCGAGGGGCCAAATGGCCTACTCCTGCTCCTGCTCCTATTTCATATGTTCTTATGATCTTATAACATGAAAACTGATCTGGCTCACTCAAATCTTTGAAAGGGAATCTGTCACCCTTACCCAGTCTGGCCTATGTGTGACCCCAGACCCACAGCAATGTGGTTGACTTTCAGCTGCCCTCTGAAATGGCCTAGCACACCAGGCAGATAATGGGCAATTAGGGATGGGCAATAAATGCTGGCCATGTTAGTGATGCCCACATTCCATGAATGAATAATTTAAAAAAAAAACAGGATAGGACAGTCACCAAGAAATCCAATAGGGGATACAAGAGAAACCTCTTTACCCAGGGGGTGGTGAGAATGTGGAACTCACTGCCACAGGGCGTGCTTGAAGCAAATAGTATAGATGCAGTTAAGGGGAAGCTAGACAAGCCTATGTGGGAGAAGGGCAGCACAGAATTGTTACATCACAACAGAGGTTTATGATAGTAGATTTAGCTGAGGCTCAAGTGGAGCATAAATGCCAGTATGGACTGAATGGCCTGTTACTGTGCCATATGTCCTGTGTAACCCCAATAAATATACGCAATCATATGCAAGGGTTACAGCACGAACAGCTATCAGCAAAACTGCAAGCCTATCCCTCAGGACTCAGAAATGTTCCTTTAATCTTATAGATGAAACGACAGCTTTTTGCAATCCACGCAGATGTTAGCTAACTAAATGCGTTTGCCGGTAATATTTTTTCACCAATGGTCAAGACCATCAATATTAGGTTTCATACAATACATCACCCCCTCGTTGCAGTTCCACAGAGGCAGAAATTACGTTCAGCATAGATTCACTGTCGCTTTTCAACCAATTAACTGCATTTGGGAAGTGGTGTTGCAAATTGCCAGGCACAGCTGATCATTCAATGACCATCAGCTGACAACATTAGGAGTGCACAACTGAAGCTCTAACAGTCAATTAACTGAACATTCTTGCAGCTTCTTGTCCATCAAAAACACTGCAACGCAATTAAATCTAGAACTTGTCCTGAAACAATTTATTTGATGTGGCTGGGCGACCCAGGCTCCGACTTTGATGAAAACTCCAATTAGCAGTGCCTTTTCATTTAACACTGTCGATGTAAAATGATCATGCCATTCTGGGTTCTAACGGATCCTGCACCTATGTAAAGCTCCACAGGTCCTGGGCCTCGCCGAAGTGGCCCATCAACAAGGCCCAGGCAGTGGGTGGTCAAGGGGGGTCATCCGGCCTGACTGTCTGCCCCTCTGCCGCGGCTATATTCACAGCCGGGTGGCCCTGGAGAGGGAGTGCGCGGAGTCCACCTGTACGCTCCAGGCCTTCGGGGACCAGTGGGCACCACAGGGGCTGGGGTGCATCATCAGCCCAGGCAATGACATTTTGGTTTAATTGGTTTAAGTTTCTTTTGACGTTTTTGTTTTAGTTACAGCGTCCCACCAGGGGCTGTCACCCCCTCTGGTTTATTGATTTTTTGTTCAATTAATGGATTTTTGTTTTACTAAAAAGAGTATAAAGCTCTACAATTGCCCCAAATCAGAAATGGAATAAATTTATGGTGAGAAGTCTTTTGGCCAACTTAGAAGAGAGGTTGGGGTTTGGAGCCATACTCCAGGATTTGTCTACATTTTTGCTTTACTCTTTCATAGGATGTGGGTGTCGTCGGCAAGGCCAGCATTTGTTGCCCATCTCTAATTGCCCTTGAACTGAGTGACTGGCTCGGCCATTCCAGAGGGCAGTTGAGAGTCAACCACGTTGCTGTGGATCTGGAGTCGCATGTAGGCCAGACCGGGTAAGGACGGCAGATTTCCTTCCCTAAAGGACATTAGCGAACCAGATGGGCTTCAATCGATGCTAGTTTCATGGTCACCATTACGGAGACCAATCTCACATTCCAGATTTATTAATCAAATTTAAAATTCTACCAGTTGCCATGATAGGATTTGACTCCATGCCCCAGGGCATTAGCCTCAGCCTCTGGATTACCATCCCAGTGACATTATCGCTATACCACCATCCCTCCTACGTAACCTGGGTGACGCTTTGGTGTTGGACTCAAGAGCATGACGCATTTTTGGAGATGCGGGGCTGAATTTGTAAGCCCCGATGGAGTGGGCACAGAGGTCAGCGTGGCAGGTCCCCAGCCCCATCCCACCCCTGGGGCATTTTCCTGGAGGCAGGGTGGGTGGGGCAGTGGGTTGGTGAAAGGGCTACCCTGTCCAAAATGGTGGCTAGCTCATCCACCTCATCGAAGGCCTATCAAGGCCTATTGCTGGAGGCCAGCTGGTGTTTTCCAGTCAGCCTCCAGATCCCCGATGGCATTGGGGGCCAGTTTAGCCGCCTGGAGGTGGCTTCCCGGCGGAAAACTGAGGCACCAATACTCCAGGCAGGATTAGGGGTCCTTCCTGCCTGCCAGGCTTCAGCTGCAGGCACAGGTCGCCCTGTGAGAGGGGCCCACTCCACAATGGTGGCCTGGTCTCCATCTTGATGCACCCTCTCTCTCACTTACCTGAAAAGGCAGCCTGCCACTCCCTCAGTGTTGGAAGGCCTCCTATTGGCTTCGAGAGGTCCACCTGCCATTGGCTGCCGGACCTGCCCTCTGGCCATTAATTGGCCAATTCATGGAAAATCACTGGTGGGTGAATATGTCCCCCACAGTGCGGGCTTGTGAACCCATTTGAGCATGATGGCAGGGTCCTGAAGCAGGCAGGAAAATTCCTGCCCTGTGGTCTTTCTCACAAGTTGTTAACTGAGCGGGTGGGGGGTGGTGGTGGTCACCATCTGCCTGTTCAGATGGATGTGAAAGATTCTGTCAAGTTGTAGAAGGTCATTTGTTGCCATAAGCGTTTGTTCAGCACCTTTATTTCAGGATATCACAAAGCATTTCACAGGTGTGATGAGGTGGGGGGGGGTACCAAGCCAAAACAGAAGAGATTACGGGGAATGACCAAAAGCTTTGCCAAAGAGCTGGGTTTAAGGAATGCCTTAAGGCTGAAGATTAGAACATAGGGAGGCAATTCCAGGCAGCAGGGTACAGGCCACTGAGGGCACAAGCACTGACAGTGGGGAGGATGCTCATGAGGCCAGAATGAGAAGCAAGGGGAGTATGGGGAAGATGGACTGGAGGAATTGAGGAGCTTGCAGAGATAGGGTGGAGCCAAACCAGGGAGGGAGTTAAACACAAGAATTGGAATTTGAACTGAGGCATTAGTGCACTGGGAGCCAAGAGAGGTTAGCAAAGGTTGGTGTGATGGAAGAAGCAAATTTGGTGTGGATATAATGCTGGCAGCAGGGCTTTGGGTTAATTGAATTTTGTGGAATGTGCAAGTTGGGGAGCTAGCCAAGGGAGCTTTGCAGTTCCCAAACCTGGCAAAGGCCCATCAGTGGCAGATGGCCTAAGGAAGGATAGAGATGGGCGACATTCTGAAGGTGGAAACTGACAAACACGCTGCTGGGGAGGATACGTGGGTGGAAACACAGCTCTTGGTCAAACATCACGGCAAGTTTAGACGGACAATCGACTCAGCCTTAAGACGATGGCCGGAGGAGAGGGAAGAAGGTGAGCGCAAGGGTCCCCAGCAACCCAGGCAGAGGCCAAAAGCAATGGCTTTAGTCTTCCTAATGTTCAGCCTTTGGCTACAGAGAGATTGGATATCAGACAAGCAGCCTGACAGAGCAGAGGCAGTGGAGTGAGATGGTGAGAAAACAGTCAGCACTGGAATACATATAGAATCTAACCCAGTGTCTGTGGATAAACAACAACCACTTATACTTGTAGAGCACCTTTAACATAATGAAACATCTCAAGGCACTTCACGGGAGTGTCACAGAACAAAGTACAGCACTGAACCATATGAGGAGTTATTAGGTCAGATGACCAAAAGCTTGTTCACATCGACTCTGTTAAGACTCCTCAGGATCTTATATGTTTCAATCAAGTCATCTTACTCTTCTAAACTCCAACAGATAAAAGCCTAGCCTGTCCAACCTTTCCTCATAAGGCAACCCGCCCATTCCAGGTATAAGCTTCGTCAACCTTTAACATCATAAAATATCCCAAGGTGCTGGATAAAAATACAACAGGGAAACAGGCCATTCATGCCATGTCAGACAGTCCTCAACCAATGGGGCCAACCTGTTCCCATATCCCTTTAATCCCTTTTCCTACAACCATCCATCTGACCCATTCTTAAATGTTGGCCTGGGACAGGATTTTCCCTGTGGGCTCCTGAGCTCCACCGTCAGGGTCAAATGGGCAGAAACAGTCACTCAGCTGTGGTTTGCCCCAAAGCAGTCAATAAACAGCCAGAGGGTGGGCTCACTCTTCAATGGATTCACTTGCTGGCCGCTAATTGGCCAGCCAGCGTGAAGTCACGGTCGGGGGCCGATTGCGGTCGGCAGTCCGTTTCCCGGCCACTCCCGGACCCACCGATTGCGCGCACCCGCCAAAGGTAAAATTCAGGCCATGGAGAAAAGTTGGCTCCACTTTCAATTCTCCTTCCAGGCCATTATATCAATCCCAAGCCAGTTGGTGAAGTATGAAACTAGACACTAATACTTTTCTTGATAGTAATTTATTTACAGAATGCAGCATTACATAGATGTCTATTTCCTACCTACTAGCTCAGTGTCCCAGCAGGCTCCCTTTATACTCTAAAACAGAATTACCTGGAAAAACTCAGCAGGTCTGGCAGCATCGGCGGAGAAGAAAAGAGCTGACGTTTCGGGTCCACACGACCCTTCGGCAGAATTGAAGTATAGTTAGGAGAGAGGTGAAATATAAGCTGGTCTAAGGTGGGGGGCGGGGGGAGAGAGAAGTTGAGGGTGGGGTGGTTGTAGGGATAAGCAAGCAGTGATAGGAGCAGATAATCAAAAGATGTCACAGACAAAAGGATCAAAGAGGTGTTGAAGGTGGTGATATTATCTAAGAAAAGTGCTAATTAAGAATGGATGGCAGGATACTCAAGGTACAGCTCTAGTGGGGGTGGGGTGGAAAGACTAACAAGGTATTAGTTGTAGATTTAAAAATAATGGAAATAGGTGGGAAAAGAAGAATCTATATAAATTATTGGAAAAAAAACAAAAGGGAGGGGGAAGAAACGGGGTGGGGATGGGGGGAGGGGGAGTTTAAGATCTAAAGTTGTTGAATTCAATATTCAGCTCGGAAGGCTGTAAAGTGCCTAGTCGGAAGATGAGGTGCTGTTCCTCCAGTTTGCGGTGGGCTTCACTGGAACAATGCAGCAAGCCAGTGACAGACATGTGGGCAAGAGAGCAGGGTGGAGTGTTAAAATGGCAAGCGACAGGGAGGTTTGGGTCTTTCTTGCGGACAGACCACAGGTGTTCTGCAAAGCGGTCGCCCAGTTTGCGTTTGGTCTCTCCAATGTAGGTTTCCTCTACATCCCCCCATCCCCACCCCGTTTCTTCCCCCTCCTTTTTGTTATTTTTTCAATAATTTATATAGATCCTTCTTTTCCCACCTATTTCCATTATTTTTAAATCTACAACTAATACCTTGTTAGTCTTTCCATCCCACCCCCACTAGAGCTGTACCTTGAGTGTCCTGCCATCCATTCTTAATTAGCACTTTTCTTAGATAATATCACCACCTTTAACACCTCTTTGATCCTTTTGTCTGTGACATCTTTTGATTATCTGCTCCTATCACTGCTTGCTTATCCCTACAACCACCCCACCCTCAACTTCTCTCTCCCCCCGCCCCCCACCTTAAACCAGCCTATATTTCACCTCTCTCCTAACTATACTTCAGTTCTGTTGAAGGGTCATGTGGACCCGAAACGTCAGCTCTTTTCTTCTCCACCGATGCTGCCAGACCTGCTGAGTTTTTCCAGGTAATTCTGTTTTTGTTTTGGATTTCCAGCATCCGCAGTAGCTTTTTGTTTTTATCCCTTTATACTCTGGTGGAAACAAAAACTAATTAACTGATAAAGAAAAGCTAATTAAACCAATTAATAATCCTTTAAAGTGCGCTGTAACTAAAAGAAAGTTTAAAGGAACCTTACATAATTAAACAAGAATGTAGTTTTGAGGGCTGATAATGCACTCCAGCCCCCAAGGTGCCCACTGGTCATGGAAAGCCTGATATGCCAGTGGGCACTGCGTGCTCCCTCTTCAAGGGCATCCAGCTGCGAACAATAGCCATGGAAGTCTTTCTTTACAAGCACTCTAAGTACCGAAGTAAACAATCTCCTTCACGTATGTAACATAACAACACAGTTGACACACCATTAACACAAGTGATCTGATTAGTTCTGATAGCCACCAGTTAGGTCTTCCAACTGTTCTGATTGGTTTATACCTGGGAACCTCCAATCCCCGGAGTGGAGGAAATGACTTTTCCTGTGAGACACTGACAAAGTTGACACGCGAATTGAAAGGTCGGCAGCCTCATTAAAAGATGCCGTGTTAATTGTGCTTTTTAAAAATAGAATCACACAAATGCCCTCAGGTACGAAGGAATCTGTGATCTCAGCTGTGCATTAATGCATAAATAAATTATCACGTCACTTTATTTGAGGGGGAGGGGAAGAATGCATTCTCTAATAGGTCAGCTTCAGTATATTGTCACCCTATTGCACACAAGGCATTATTAAATGTGTTATTTAATAATAAAACATCCTCTAACAGGATGATTGCAATAATGCAAACAACCCAACATTACACCAAAGACTTAGTGCTAGTAATATGATCTCCAAATTTGAATCCATGACTGAATGCAGTTGGGTTGTTGGCAGCTGGTTCCACTGAAGGATTTGGACTTAGCATTAACAATCTATTTGCATTAATAATACGCACATACCCACCTCAAAAATGGTGACTATGTGTACAACAGACTGGCTTCAACTTCCTTATCTACCTGCTGGTAAGAGGGATGATACCTGTTCCGCTGGGAGAGGAAGAGAACACAGAGGTTAAACCGATCACTGCCCTCGATGGGCCTTGCTGATTCCAATAGGAAGAAGGAAGATTGCTTTAGTAGTTTATAACTGACAAACGAGGGGTCACGTTTCAGAAAGCCATTTTTTGGACCATTGTTGACTCTCTCCAAGAGCAATCCAGCTAGTCCCACTTCACTGCCCTTTCCTCATAGCTCTGCAATTATTTTCTCCTTCAAGGAGCTATCTAATTCCCTTTTGAATGCCATGATGTACAATAGAAAATGAAGCTGGGCAAGCGGAAGGAGTGACAGTGCGAGAGCATTTGGTAACAGTGATCATAATTCAGTTAGTTTTAACGTATTTATGGAAAAGGACAACGATAGAACAGGAGTTAAGGTTCTAAATTGGGGCAAGGCCAATTTTACTAAGCTGAGGAGTGATTTAGCAGAAATGGACTGGAAACAACTACTTGAAAGTAAATCAGCGTCAGAGCAGTGGAAGGCAATCAAAGGGAAGATTCAAGGGACGAAGACAAATAAATGCTGGAAAAACTCAGCAGGTCTGACAGCATCTGTGGAGAGAGAGAGACAGAGATAACGTTTCGAGTCCGTATGACTCTTCAAATCTGAAGAAGAGTCACACGGACTCGAAACATCTCTCTCTCTCTCTCTCCACAGATGCTGTCAGACCTGCTGAGTTTTTCCAGCATTTTTGTTTTTGTTTCAGATTTCCAGCGTCTGCAGTATTTTGCCTTTATTTTAGGGAGATTCAAGGGGTTCAGAGTAAACACGTTCCCCACAAAGAAAAAGGTGGGACGGCTAAATCTAGAGCCCCCTGGATCTTTCAGGGTAAGATAAGTCAGAAAAGGAAAGCTTATGCCACACACCGAGAACTCAATACTAATGAAAGCCGTGAGGAGTGTAGAAAGAGAAGAGGTGAAATCAAAAGAGAAATTAGGAAAGCAAAGAGAGGGCATGAAAGGATTTTGGCAGGAAAACTCAAAGAGAACCCAAGATGTTTTATCAATACATTAAATGTAGGAGGATAACTAAGGAAAGAGTAGAGCCCATAAAAGACCAAAATGGTAACCTATGTATGGAGGCGGAGGATATGGGTATGGTTCTTAATGAATACTTTGCATCTGATTTCACAAAAGGGGGGGGACAATGCAGACATTGCAGTTAAGGGGGAGGAGTGTGAAGTATTGGATATGATAAACAGAGAGAGAGAGAGGAAGTATTAAGGGGATTAGCATTCTTGAAACTGGCTGAATCACCATGACTAGATGAACTGTACCCCAAGCTGTTAAAAAAAGAAAAGCCAGGGAGGAAATTGTGGAGGGTCCGACCATCATTTTCCAATCTTCATTGGATACAGGTGAGGTGCCGGAGGATTGGGAGGGGGTTTGGTAATGTTGCACCTTTGTTTAAGAAGGGAGCAAGGGATAGACCAAATACCTATAGGCCAGTCAGTCTGACCTTGGTAGTGGGCAAATTATTGGAATCAATTCTGAGGGACAGGGTATACTGTCGCCTAGAAAGGCAGAGGTTAATTAAGGGATGGTCAGCATGAATTTGTTAAAGGAAGATCGTGTCTGACTAATCTGATTGAGTTGTTTGAGGAAGTAACCAGGAGAATTGTTGAGGGTAGTGCAGTTGATGTGGTCAGCATGGATTTTAGTGAGGCTTCTGACAAGGCCCCACATGGCAGGCTGGTTAAAAAAAAATCTCATGGGATCCAGGAGAATGTAGCAAGCTGGATACAAAATTGGCACAGGAGCAGGAAACAAATGGTAATTGTTGACGGGTGTTTTTGTGACTGGAAGGCTGTTTGCAGTGGGGTTCCGCAGGGCTCAGTATTAGGTCCCCTGCTTTTTGCGGTATATATTAATGATTTAGATGGAAATGTAGGGGGAATGATCAAGAAATTTGCAGACGACACAGAAATTGGCGACATGGTTGATAGCGAGGACGATCGCTGTAGACTGCAGGAGGATATCAATAGAGTCGACAGGTGGGCAGAAAAGTAGCGAATGAAATTCAACCCAGAGATACTTTTGGGAAGGTCAAACAAAGTTAAAGATTACGCTATAAATGGGAGGATACTGAGAGGTGTAGAGGAAGGGAAGGACCTTGGAGTGAATGTCCACACATCCCTGAAGGTAGCAGGACAGGTTGACACAGTGGTTATTAAAGAAGTTGATTGTATTTCAAACAAGATGCACATGAACAAAAGATTTAATGGGTTCATAACAGCTTCAAATCTTGGAGAGAAGAGTTCTGAATTAGTCAGTGCTCCTCCCAATTTCTTTGGCACATTGGGCAGAACATTTAAAAAGCAGCAGTTGTTGCCAAAGCAAACAACACAGATTAGACATTGGTCTGGTCTATGTTAGCTGTTGATTTGGACTAAATTAAGCGTCATTGAGTGACCAGATCAAATATTAAGAATCGCCTCTGTTAGGGAATCAGGCACAGCATAGATTCAAAGGTACCTCATTTATGTCCCAGTTATCCTACTGCACCACCATTATACAATGTTCAACTTGCCAGTGAATGAATCTATATCTGGTGAATGAATAAGAAAAAGATGTCTAGGTTGTTGTTAAGAAGGGTTTAGCTGAATAAAGTATGGTTCCTGTGGAGGTCAAATGGAATTAATTGGTTTGTCAACATTAGGTTGGTTTCAAGTCAAATCCTAAAACTAGTTTTACCAGTATTACTGAGATTTGTACACAGTACTGGCTGAAAGAGTCAGAATCTAGTTCTTAAAAGTATTGGATAATTATCTCAAAGGACGCCCTGAACAACCAAAACCAATGTCAAGCACTGGGTGGGGGAAGGAGGCGGGAATTCATTTTCCTTCGATCGTCTCCAGCTCTCTGGGAGCTCTTGTGGCCCAGTGGGTAGTGTCCCTGCCTCTGAGCCAGAAGCTCCGGGTTCGAGTCCCACTCCGGAGCTTATTGGCCAAGGAAGGTATGTTCATGAGCATCAACCTGCAAATCTTTCCAACACACGCCAATGACAGGCGGTAAGAGTGTGAAAGATCCCTGTTCAGCCATGCTTGATGTGGAGTGGCACCTCTCAAGCCATGGCTTCAGGCTAGCGACCTGTCCCAGGAAGAACGGGCTATGGGAAATAGATGTAAGCATGTGATTTATGTGTCTCAAGCTGAGGGGAGTCTAAGTTTTCAGCTCTGAAACCACTACTTCAGTAGAAGTTTAATGGATATCCCATTTACGTACCTTAATGGTGCATTGTTTTAAAATTAGGGGTCACCCTTTTAGGACAGAGATGAGGAGAAATTTTTTCTCTGAGGGTTGTGTGACTTTGGAACTCTGTGCCTCAGAAGGTGGTAGAGGTGGGGTCATTGAATATTTTTAAGGCAGAGGTAGATAGATTCCCTTGCCAAACAGGATTCTAAGATTATCGGGGTTAGATGAGAACTAGGAAACCGAAACACAAGATGATCAGCCATGATCTTATTGAATGGCGGAGCAGGCTCGAGGGGCTGAATGGTCTACTCCTGTTCCTATTTCTTATGTTCTTATCTCCCAAACTTACGCCAAAATGACAATGCTGGATCAGGAGACGGTTTGGGTAAAATTCACCACCCCTACCTGATAGCACTGTCAACCGACTGACTTCGTTTTGAAAGGGGTGCCCAAAGTGCCTGAGTGTTACATGTATTAGACCCCATTAAGGTCCAATGATGTGAATAGAAGTGAACCCCGATTGTAATTTTTTTTTCCTCAGATCTCTAAACTGATGGAACGATGATGATGGAACAAAAGAGGCCCTGACAAAGGCAGGTGGCAAATTATTTTTTGTGGGCTTCGGAGGAGGAAGAGGTCACAAGAATGATACAGGCCCCTGCTACTCCGGGACTTGGACCTTTCATGACAACGACATTCACCTCATCCCCTGCAACCTACCTTGCTGGAGGCCATCATCATCCCACACTGAGGCCTCAAATCGACGACATTTATCGAGTCTCGCGCAACTCGGCTGCCAAGCTTAAGACGAGGTCAGGCCTCAAGAACCGTGGGGGCCTCTGCCTCCACTACGAGGAGTTGGCCAGCATGCTCCTACTGGCACAACGGAACAAATACAAAATGGACCTTCTGCAAGTGAGCCCCTACAAGCCAGCAAAGAATCCAGTCCATCTCCGGAGTTTGAGAATGAGCCATCAGGGAACCAAGGAGGAGAACAGAGATGGTGGTATAGTGTTAATGTCACCGGACTCTTAATCCACAGGCCAGGGCTAATTCTTCGGGGACGTGAGTGCAATTCCCACCACAGCAGCTGGTGGAATTTAAATTCAATCAATAAACCTGGAATATAAAGCTAGCCTCTGTAACGGTGACCACGGCAACTACCATCGATTGTTGTCAAAACCCGCCTGGTTCACCAAATGGAAGGAAGTCTGCCACCATCACCCGGGTCTGGCCTACCTGTGACTCCAGGGGCAGAATTTAAATCCGGCGATCAGGTATAAAACCGCGCGAGAGAATGTCGGGCCAGCGTCCCGATGTCACCGTGCGCTTGCACGATATATCACCCGGCGGGCGTGAGCACAAAAGTCAGAAGCGCGCGCCCGTTGACAATTAAGAGGGCAATTAAGCCCATTAACGGCACAATTGTCTCCGATTTTTCGTGGCCCCCGTCCAACCTTACGGCTGGCGGACGGGCTAATCGGCCGGGCGGCCTTTTTCATTTTCTGCCAAACCTCAGCCAAGGGTGGGATGAAATCTCCGTTCCTAAATAAAATAAAAATAAATATCTTGTGGACGGCATTTTTACGAGGTATATTTTCAGGTGCTCGATTGTGATGCATGGACATTTTTTTGCAGCCTTTATTTCATCATCATTTGAATGTCTCCAGCTCCCTGAGGCAGCTCTGCCTTTCGCGAGCACCCTCACAGCGCTCACCCACGCCCGCAGAGATGGCATCGCCCGCCCTCCTCCTGCCTCATTGTACAATTGTGGACAAGTCGGGATGGGCGGGAGAGCAGTGGGAAGGCCATCCAGGGAATTTCAAGAGCCTCCCTCCCGCGTGCATGCCTGCCAGCATAAAATTCTGCCCAGACAAACCAGCTGGCACTCAGAAGCGACTTACAAAAATTACGCTGACAACCAATTGCAGATTGTCAGTGGGGCTCGCAGTGTGACACATTTGCGTGTACTGGGAGCTACATATTTATTAATACACAGGGCCCTATTCTTTGCAGACAGAAAGAACACGTACACACATTGCACCTGTTTCAGCTAAACAAAATAAGTGACAGCCATTTGTTGGTTCATTCCTCAGGGCAATGCCTTGACCAATCAGAGTCAAGCTGTCTGTTTTAAGTTTCAAACAATGTTTGGCAGTTAACTGTCAGTCGCCATCAACTGGTGCATTCTCCATGGCAACGCCTCCACCAATCAGCACTCTCTTCTCATACAGTATAAACTTGTGGCTTCCCAACATTGGTGTTCTTGCGCTTGTCCTGACAAGTGCAAGACGATAAGCTTTGACAAAATGTCTTTTTTCAGCAATACTCATAGTGAGTTAGTTACCTGGACACACAGAGGGAAGGTTTACTGAAGGGGACAGAAAGGAATCCAGCGGTGGTCATCCATGCAAGGTTAAACACAATCTATACAAGGATTGCCCCTAAACGCGAACATAAATGATGCAAAGAAACGTTGTGTTCACAGGGGAAAATAGTGAAGAGCAACAAGAAAATCGGAAGTGTTAGTGAGAGGCTGGCAACATGGTGTCCAGGCAACAAAGCCAATCTTCATGAGTAACTGGAATTGGTTTCAGAACTTTAAGGGTTGGGACAAGAAGGGTTGTCTACACCCAAAATCCAGCAGGGACAAGTAGGCTTGTGGGAACACTGAGTCAATGATCTAGAACCTTCTAAATTAGATAAAGGGGAGCTCAGATAGGAAACATGATCCACAATGAGATAGACTGTGGGTGAGAATCACAGTATATTTACAGTCCAGGAGGCCATGCGGCCCATCGAGTCTGCACTGGCTTTCTGAAAGGGCATTCTACCTAGGCCCACTCTCCTTGCCTTATCCCTGTAACCTTGCACATTCGCTCTCTTCAGATAGCAATCCAATTCCCTTCTGAATACCTCGATCGCA